>NW_022984642.1:2401177-3022464 GCF_008694065.1 Daldinia childiae | reverse complement strand
AGATGGTCTACCAAGCCCGCTAGTTGAGCGTAGGAATCCTTTCGACACGCAACCGACTGATACTCAAAGAGCCTGGGATCAAGATGATGCACCTCCTGAGCAACTGGTCGGAAATAGAACAGTTAGTGTTGGTCTCGTTGCGTCGGTCCTCTTTTGCATCGCTAGTATTCATATCACGTTTGGCGATCTGGTTCCCCTATATGCTACTATCATAGCCGTTCTAATGGCAATGGTTTTGAGCATAATGGGAGTTCGAGCTTTAGGTGAAACAGACCTGAACCCCGTTTCCGGAATCAGCAAGCTAGCACAGCTTTTCTTCGCATTAATTATTCCACAATCTCACAAATCAAGTGTACTCATCAACTTGGTGGCTGGCGCTGTATCGGAAGCTGGTGCATTACAAGCGGGTGATCTCATGCAAGATCTGAAGACCGGCCACTTACTGGGTGCAGCACCTAAAGCGCAGTTCTGGGGCCAGATCATTGGCGCGACTGTGGGTGCCGTTGTCAGTGCGTTCATCTATCGGTTATACACTGCTGTATACGAAGTTCCTGGGGACCTATTCCAAGTACCAACCGGCCGTGTATGGATCGCAACTGCAAGATTAGTCACTGGGAAGGGATTGCCAGAAATGGCCAGGAATTATGCTATCGGTGGAGCGGTTATTTTCGCTATCTTCACTGCCCTTCGTGCAAAGGCGATTGGAAAGAGCTGGCATGCGTATATACCTGGCGGGATCGCCGTGGCAGTTGGTAAGAACAAACAAACAAATATGAGGAATTAGGTCTATTGCTAACAAAATACTCTTTAGGCATGTACAATGTCCCATCTTTCACATTAGCAAGAACTATTGGTGGTTTGATAAACTGGTACTGGAGGATATACCTGCGAAAGGATGATACACCGCTTATTATCCTTGCGTCGGTGAGTGCCTTACTGTTATGATTAGCTTTTTGAATAACATCACTGACATCAATTATAGGGTTTCGTCTTAGGAGAAGGGGTTTTGAGTATCGTCAATTTGCTATTACAGAGTTCTCAGGTTCCTCACCTCTGAAAATAACAACACTGGCCAATCGGGGAATGTACTTAGTTCAGCCTGAAATAATCATACGATGTTTGGTCTATCTAGGTAGGTAGTATATATTTGTCCTATTTCTTAGTTTATATTACCACTTATCAAGCGATCTCGGTATGTTCACCAATTGGTATAACTGGAGAACATGAGAAGATGCTAAGGGCAGCACCAAGTACCACAGTAGCATAATACTTGGATATACATAAATCTATCTTCGTATGGGGTAGCTTGGTCCCGAGGATCGGATATCATCTAATATACCAGGAAATATCCGGCCTTGTGATCGCCGATCTCAGCCGGAGCCGTGGTTTTGTGGGCTGATTTTTCCCCCGCATTTTAAGTCCCACAGCCGGCGCGGGGTCTTAATATATCGGTGGCATCCCTCTCGAAACGCGCGGGCCAGCAAAGTCTTGCATCTTACATCGTAGTTGGCTCGATCAGTGTTATACAATCAAGATGCTGCTCAACGAAAGTCATATCGACGTGCAAACAACCGTGGATGGGAAGGAGACGTCGATGAGTGAGGAGAGCCCCTGCGACGGTAGAGGCTCCCGACTAGAGACGCTAACGTTGGGCAGGAATTTTCACATTCCATCCCACCATCCCGCAATATCCTGATGCGTAAGGCCTTTATTTTCTTTCCACTTAGGGACTTGGACATAAGTTTGCTGATGAGTTGGCAGTCGATTTCCTGGCGTCGTGTTATTCAGCGAGATCTATCAAGGTATCATCATCATCATCATCATCATCGAACATCTAGCACGGCAAGTCGTCGACTACTATGCAGCTCGCTAATTAGCGCGTGAACAGTCACGGGCCCAGTAGCGCGATTCGCGCGTCAAATCGCAGGTCAAGGCTATATTGTTGCTGCTCCATCGTCGTATCACGACTTCACTGGTCCCGAAGCCCTAGCCTACGATGACCCGGGAACGAACCAAGGGAATGAATGGAAGGTGAAGAAGGTAAGTTCGTGGCTCCATGTAACATTTCGACTAAGTACTGGCTGACGGCGAGCATGGTTACAGGTTCTTCAATCATATGATGAGGACTCCCACAAGGCGGTTGATTACCTCCTCAGTCTCCCCACGTGTACGGGCAGGATAGGCAGCACGGGAATGTGTCTGGGTGGCCATCTTTCTCTACGAGCTAGTGTAAGACTTTTACCTTCGAATAAAATCCCCTGCGCTGACGTGCTCCCAGCTTGATCCGCGGATAAGCGCAACCGTTGCGTACTTTGCTACAGATGTACACTCCCGTACTTTGGGACCTCATTCGGGGGCCAACTTGTCAGTCCAGGGCCCAGAGAACAGTAACCACACGATCGACAAGCTCGGCGAGATTAAGGGCGAGGTAGCCATGATTTTCGGCATCAAAGACACCCACGTCCCGGACGAGGGTCGCGACTTGATTCGACACAAGCTGAGGAGCTCTGGAACGGTCTTCAGCTTCTACGAATTCGCGTGGGCGCAGCACGCCTTCATCCGCGACGAGCTGAGCAAGGGTCGCTACGACCCGGCAATTACCAAGATCTGCTTCGAGGTGTTGTTGGAACTGTTCGGCCGAGTGCTAAAGTCAGATCTGGGACAGAGGGACAATAAGCCCCAGAAGATTGAGCACGTCTGTTGATGAGTATTTGGCATCGGCAGTCTGTACCAGGAAAATCTCCTTGGGAATATCCACCTACCCATTTCCCAGGGGAGGTATTGATTAGCTACATAGGTACATATCCGCTCATTATCTATTCAAACTACATATTATGTATATCAACCGAATCCCTGAAAAATGGAAGCAAGGCAGGCAATACGTAGATCAAAATATGTAACCAAAATATGTAACCCTACCGAGGCTACTTGATATTTCAATAGGCCAGAAACGGCCGCTTAGAATGCCCTACCAAATAAAATGGATGCTGAACTCGTCCGCAGTTTGTTGAAAATGAGACATGGAGGCATTTGAAACGTTTTCGGAAGAATTCGTCGTCCGTTGGGGGCCGTTATACATAGCTGATTTAGGTCATTTTTAATTACATTACACTTGTAGGTATGCGCCTCGAAGATAACATGCATATTTTCTCCTATAAGGCTGGCTACCGAATTATTATGGAATATTGGAGAATTCAGGTATTGGTCAGCTTAGGATTTTGATATCACGAAGCCTCACATTGGTCTATGTATTTGGTCTATGTATAAGGTGGGCATGAGAACTAAAAAGGCTGATGATTGACGATAGTTGGTATGAGATGATACAAAGTTACTTCTAAATGGATTGTACACTTTTAGACGATACCTGCCGCTTCTGAATGCGATTCAATGAATGCCATTGGATTTGAACTCGAAAAATACATACATGTACATACATTATGTAGTTACATAATGTAGATCCTCTGAGAACTTGAATCTTCTAGAATTACATAATGACGTCCTTCTTGAGGCTTTGTACACAAATCAGGCAAGACAAGCAGATTGTAGAAGGCAGAAGGCAGTAGGCGAAGCAATTGGAAGTTGCCTTATCAACGGATCCGTTCCTGCCTGACAGCAGAAAGAAGAGAAGAGAAGAAAAAAAGGTACATTGGAGTAGGTATTTTGTATTTCGTGCATTTTTTTTAGTGGGCCGTAAGGCGGGTTGATTAGCCCGGGCAACCAAGCAGTGATGTCAGTACCTCTTACTGAGCGTGATGGCGGGTAAGTACCTAGAGTACATGATATGCATAGAGAATAGATAGAGAAAATACTTGGATGTTTGTACCGTAGACCTGTTACTCCTGGAGACCTCTAGAATTAACAGTATAGGTCCTATTATAAAATTTACTTATTTCCTTAGGTACACTTCTGAATAGGTCGGAAAATATGGTACATGTAGTATGTATGTACATAAGTGTGCGCTGAAAATTCTATTATCGTCTATTCCTATCTAGGGGATTCCACTGAATTCAGGAAGCTTGTCAGTTAGCAAAGTTAGGCGGAAAGTACCAGAAGCGGGTACCAACTTCCAGCAATTCGAGAAGATTCCCTGGCCCCACCATAGCTTCCACTTCTGGTTGTATAAACTCTTGCTCAAGTCCCAAGGAACATTTCTCTTCTCATCATCAATCTCAGACATCAACAACAACAATTCACACACGAACAACGCAAAAAACACATTAATTTAGATACCCGTCCCATTTGGGTACAAAAATTCTGTTGCGTTTTGACATACCTACAACGCTATTAAACCTCTACATCGCACCTTTTTTTTCCCTATTACCCCACCATACCTACTGTTTGACTTAAAAAAGTCGTCACATCTTTCACAATGGTTGCCGCAGTCGGTATTGACTTGGGCACGACCTATTCGTGTGTAGGCGTCTTCCGAGACGACCGAATTGAAATCATTGCCAATGACCAGGGTAACCGAACCACACCCTCCTTCGTGGCCTTCACGGACACGGAGCGTCTAATCGGTGATGCCGCCAAGAATCAAGTCGCTATGAACCCTCAGAACACCGTCTTCGATGCCAAGCGTCTGATCGGTCGCAAGTTCTCGGATCCTGAGGTTCAGGCTGACATGAAGCACTTCCCCTTCAAGATTGTTGACAAGAATGGCAAGCCTATCGTCGAAGTTGAGTACAAGGGTGAGGTGAAGCAGTTCACACCCGAAGAAATCTCTTCTATGGTCCTTACCAAGATGCGAGAGACCGCTGAGGCTTACCTTGGTGGCACTGTCAACAACGCTGTTGTCACTGTACCTGCCTACTTCAACGATTCTCAGCGACAAGCTACCAAGGATGCCGGTCTAATTGCTGGCTTGAACGTTCTCCGAATCATCAACGAACCCACAGCTGCCGCCATCGCTTATGGTCTTGACAAGAAGACCGAGGGTGAGCGCAACGTTCTCATCTTCGATCTCGGTGGTGGTACCTTCGATGTGTCTCTCCTAACCATTGAGGAGGGTATCTTCGAGGTCAAGTCTACTGCTGGTGATACTCACTTGGGTGGTGAGGACTTTGACAACCGACTTGTCAACCACTTCGTCAACGAATTCAAGCGTAAGCACAAGAAGGATCTCTCTACCAACGCTCGTGCTCTGCGCCGTCTCCGAACCGCTTGTGAGCGAGCCAAGCGTACTCTTTCTTCTTCCGCTCAGACCTCTATTGAGATCGACTCTCTATTCGAGGGTATCGACTTCTACACGTCTATCACCCGTGCTAGATTCGAGGAGCTTTGCCAGGATCTCTTCCGATCCACCATCCAGCCTGTCGACCGTGTCCTTGCCGACGCTAAGATCGACAAGTCTCAAGTCCACGAGATTGTCCTCGTCGGTGGCTCCACTCGTATCCCCCGTGTGCAGAAGCTCATCACCGATTACTTCAACGGAAAGGAGCCAAACAAGTCTATCAACCCCGATGAGGCCGTCGCCTACGGTGCTGCCGTGCAGGCTGCTATCCTCTCTGGTGACACCAGCTCCAAGTCGACCAACGAGATCCTGCTTCTCGACGTCGCCCCGCTTTCCATCGGTATCGAGACTGCTGGTGGTATGATGACCAAGCTCATCCCCCGCAACACTACCATTCCCACCAAGAAGTCTGAGGTCTTCTCCACCTTCTCGGACAACCAGCCTGGTGTCCTGATCCAAGTCTACGAAGGTGAACGTCAACGCACTAAGGACAACAACCTGCTCGGCAAGTTCGAGCTAACTGGTATCCCGCCTGCGCCTCGTGGTGTTCCTCAAATTGAGGTCACTTTCGATGTCGATGCCAACGGTATCATCAACGTCTCTGCCGTTGAGAAGGGCACTGGCAAGTCCAACAAGATTGTCATCACCAACGACAAGGGTCGTCTATCCAAGGAGGAGATCGAGCGTATGCTTTCCGAAGCCGAGAAGTACAAGGAGGAGGATGAGGCTGAAGGTCGCCGTATCAGCGCCAAGAACGGCCTTGAGTCGTACGCATACTCTCTCCGAAACACTCTCTCCGACTCCAAGGTCGACGAGAAGCTCGACGCTGGTGACAAGGAGAAGCTCAAGGCCGAGATCGACAAGGTTGTCTCTTGGCTCGACGAGAACCAACAGGCCACCCGCGAGGAGTACGAGGAGAAGCAGAAGGAGTTGGAGGGCATTGCCAACCCCATCATGATGAAGTTCTACGGAGCTGGTGGTGCCGGTGGTGTTCCCGGTGCCGGCGGCCCTGGCGGCTTCCCCGGTGCTCCCGGCGGTGCTCCTGGCGCTGGCCAGGATGATGGCCCCACTGTTGAGGAGGTCGACTAAACGGTTTCGCATTCATGACATCTCTTTTCTTTTATCGTTCCGGCGTTTTCCTCAGGTGTTAATGACACACTGTGTGGCGGTCTCGGATTTCACGGGTTTGCACTAGATTTTACTGGTAATGAATGATACAGGGCAAAAGTTGCGGTTTATGACTTGCATGGGATGTATTCTAGGCAGGAATAATCCTTCTACGAAGCAATGAAGTTAATTCATAAATAAACACTGCGATCTTCATGAGTGTGACATGTGTGACATGATTATAAGCTTCGCTACATATTTGAGGATTCTCTGTAGTTGAATCTTAATCATTAGATGTAGGACTTCGAGGGTAAGCTTTAAGAAGATTTGTAAATTTCGTAAGTGCTCCTATTTCGATAACGGCACGATGCTATATCTTGGTACACTACCGACTTAAACCCTACCCATTCAACTAAAACTAGATACCTGACTGAAGCCTTCTATACTTTACATAAATGCACACATTAATAGGTTACACCAGTCTAAACTACGACTCGCGCGACTGCAGTTGCTCCTGGACCTTTCGTCTTCGCTCAATCTCAAGCCGACGCCACTCCTCGTCGCTGATACTTGGCATGTCGAGATGTTCGCGGAAGGCGGTATCAGGGCGGACCTTGTCGTCCCTGGGCTGCCAGACGTCTTCGCTGCTGGGACGTCCGGGGGCGTGGTACTTGAGGTACTCCTTGCGGCGGTAGTAGGCGCGGATGGCGTCTTCTTTCTGGGGGCCCGAGTAGGTGCGGGTGCGCATGCAGAACCAGAAGTCGTCCCAGTGCTCGGAACAGGAGCGCATGGTGCCGGTGCGGTAGACGGATACCCATTGGCCGCCGAGGGAGTTGCAGTGGTAGGCGGCGTCGAAGGCTTGGCGGCAGGACATGCTGGTTGGGAGGAGGGATTCGGTTATGGGGTCTAGGTGGGAGGGGATGGGGGGGTCGGTTGTGGTTGTGGTTGTGGGGGAGGGGGGGGAGGTGGTGGTGGACCAGAAGAGGGATGAGGAGTTGGAGGATTGTGATGTTGTTGTTGTTGTTGTTGTTGTTGTTGATGGAGGAGTAGATGGGCTTTTGGTCGAGGGTTCGGGGGGAGGTTGTGTGGTGCCGGAGTTGCTGGTGCTGCTGAACTCTGCTTGCAGCTGGGCCATGAACTTGGCGATTTCGGGATCGCCATAGTCGGATTCGGGCTGCTTTGGCGGAGGTGCCGGGGTGGTGTTGTTGTTAGACTCGTCGGCGGTAGGATTGGGGGCTTTCGGAGCAGAGGGGGATTGCGATGACCACATCCAACCCATGGTGTTTTCCGACGTGCTGCGATACAGCTTCCTATATGAGAATTTGTCGATTAGGATTTGCGCTTCTGTCGAGTTGAATTGGATCTAGATGAAGCACTTGGATTGACGGATAGGACAAGAACAAAGAAAGGTCTTAGTATTCGGTCGAGTATGTATGTATGTGCGGGGGGGAATTGACGCGGGGTGCAGTATTGGAGTATAATATGTAGTATTTGCTCTCGTGATCGATTCCCTCGAAGGTGATGCGCTTTTCTCTTCCAGCCAATGACAAAGGTGCTAATTGTAGCTCAATTCCGTGGTACGATTGATCTGGTACGGAAGCAGATATGGTCTGATATGTATATGGAATAGTGACCTCAGATATGCAGGTGGGTTTTGGGTATCACTACATGGAAGTTTTGTAGGTAGATTGTATAATTGTATATGCCCGTTGTAAATTCGATATATTTTTCTATTTAACTTCGTCTCGACGGTTTCTTAATTGCTTCGCGCTAGAAGGTGGGTTACAAGCTTCCATTCGTCCCACCAAGACTGTGGCTTTATTAGTTGTGGCACACTATTTATATAGAGTGGTGGCTTAATAGGTATTTTGACAGGTGGGGGAGGTACAATTACTTAAGATAATTTGATCTTAGGAAGAGCTAGCGATGACCTCATCGGCTTTCACGAAACTTATTAATTTGAGCTGAACTAATTCAACACTACCTAAACTAACAATAATAAATTCCAGCAGGTTCAGCACGTTCTTTACGGATCTTATATCTCTTCATTCAGCTCATCATAAACTATGAGCATGGGGAAGAGCTTCAAATTATCCAGACGATGATCTCAAGATACCCATGTCTCGGCCCTAGGAATTTGCCTGGGTTGAGGGGGTTAAGAACCCCGGGCTCATTCGTGAGACCTATTCTCACACAACGTTACCAGCCACGATGGACATCGGTACCTAGAGCTTGGGAGAGCACTACTACCGGAGAAGGTAGAAGTGGTCATATAGAGGCTGCTCCGAATGAATCCATTCTTTGGGTAGACAGTATGCTCATTTTCTTTTTTATATTTAGTATACCATGGTTAACTGAGATAACTAAACCTGTTAGATTTATTCCCCCTTAAACTCTCCGGACTACTACGAGCACCATGGAAGAGCCCCGACCTGGACGTGGCCGAGCTTATGAAGCGATTTCGGAACTCAACCTTAGGCGCTCTTGACCCTATGAACATGGTCAAACGAGCCATTCCAACGACCGCCCCAGTTAATATCACTGAAATCCTACCTCGCCTCAAGGACGGTGGAGCTTTTGTAAAGTTCACATATCCTGCTGATGTACCCGCTAAAGAAATTGAGGCAACCATTTCTAAATATCTCCAGGAGAAGCCTGTAAGGCCATTTTTTAGTCCGTTCAGGGGAGTCCAGGCCGGACTAGTTAATGGTGTTCCCTGGCTAGAAGACTTGCATAGATTCCCTAAGGATAGACTAAGAGTTGAATTTGTCCCTAAGAATCCGGGTGAGGAGGCGGTCGAGTTGTCCCAAGAAACCTTGTATAGCTTGTTCCGCCGGTACGGAAAGATTGCTGAGATCATCTCACAACCATGGGATTCTAAGGTCTTCCCGAAATACGCCTATGTTGATTTTGCATCCGTTAGAGATGCTATCATGGCCAGGAACTGTTTACATGGTTTCGTCGTGCCGGAAGATCTTGGTGGCGGCAAGTTGGGAACTAGACTACGCATGTCCTATGAACAACGAGTTCAACCACACCGGTTTTGGGAATGGATATCGAACCATCCGAGAATTGTCATCCCTGTCTTGGTCGCGTTACTAACTGGTCTCACCGTTATTATATTCGATCCTATTCGATCGTTTTTCGTCAAAGCTCACGTCACACGCCGGTTCCGGCTCAGCAACAGTAAGCTCTATAGATGGCTTCGAAGGCGGACTGTTTATATCTTAAATCTCAAGAGAGAGAAAGCGGATCAAGCAGGACTAAGTGCAGTTTGGACTCACAGGAGGGACTTAATCGACCAGATTCAGAAATGGCTACTAGAAACTGCCGAAACTTTCATCGTCGTTCAGGGACCCCGCGGTTCCGGTAAAAAAGAACTCGTCTTAGACCAAGCCTTAAAAGATAGAAGCAATGTTCTGGTCATCGACTGCAAACCGATAGTAGAAGCTAGGGGAGAATCCGCAACGATCAAGGAGATGGCGGCATCTGTTGGTTACCGTCCTATATTCTCGTATGCAAACAGCATGAGTAGTATGGTCGACCTTGCTGTACAGAGTACAACCGGTGTCAAGGCAGGATTCTCCGAGACCTTAGAATCACAGCTTCAGAAGATCTTGCAGACAGCAGCCGCTGCTCTTACGGATATCGGCATCTCGGACCGTAATAAGACGGATTCTGACGCTTCACTCCCTGTTGACGCCTACCTGGAAGCACACCCTGAGAAGCGACCCGTTGTAGTTATCGACAACTTCCTACACAAGGGCGATACTAACGCCATTGTTTATGATAAGATGGCCGAATGGGCTGCTGCTTTAGTCCAATCCAATATTGCCCACGTCATATTCCTAACTAACGACTCATCCTACTCGAAATACCTATCTAAAGCTCTTCCCGACCGTGTCTTCCGCCAAACTGCTCTCGGAGATCTCTCGCCTGACGTAGCCAAGCGCTTCATCCTAAGCCATATCACCAACGGAGAGGAACAGCCCGAAGCGAAAGAAGTCTCGAGCGAGAAGCAGCCGGCGTGGGCCCGAGTCCTCCCCGACTTGGGTGAACTTGACGAATGTATCGGTACTCTAGGCGGTCGTCTCACAGACCTGGAATTTCTAGCCCGTCGCCTGAAAGCTGGTCAAAGCCCCAAGCAGGCGGTAGAGGAGATCACAGAACAATCCGCTTCCGAAATCCTCAAGTTCTTCCTCCTCCCAGGCAAGACGACCAACGACGGCGAGCACAAATGGTCCATGGAACAAGCCTGGTACCTCGTCAAAGCACTCGCCAGCAACGAATCCCTCCGCTACAACGAGGTCCTCCTGCACAACACCTTCGCATCCTCGACCTCCGTACCCGACGGAGAGGCCGCCCTCGAAGGCCTCTCCAACGCCGAGCTCATCACGCTGAAATCGCGCAACGGCCGCCCTGCCCTAGTCGCTCCCGGAAAACCCGTATACGCCGCGGCGTTCCGCCTGCTGGCACGCGACCCCGTCCTAGCCGCCAAAATGGATCTTGCGGTGCTGACGGAACTCACTAAAGCAGAGGCTAAGAACATAGATAAGGCGGAGACGGAACTCGCGCTCCTAGGCGGCTTGCCTAAGCAGCCGGCGCAGACGGCGGGACGCACGATGTATTTGCTGGGCAAGATTGATGCTGCGCAGAGGAAGTCGAGGCGTATGAGAGGGAGATGGGTGTTGAAGAAGGTGCTTTGTACTGAGGCTTGATTTGATGGAAAGGGTAGGTGGTTAGGAGGTAAGGGTGTTGTACATGGGGGTGGTGGCATGACATGATTCTAGTCGATACCCAACTCATTTACTCGGTTAGGAAAATCGGTATATATAAAATGAAGAACAGTATTATATATTATATTACATCTTACACCTATTTCAACACCTACCTCTCTTACATGTGCTTGCTTATCTTAGAAAGCACAAATTATTCCCTTAGTCTACGAGAAGGGAAATCCAAATAGCTACCGACTATAGCCAGCTATATATAAGAAAGCATTATAATCAAGGGACGATAGGTAGTTAGATGAAAAAGGAACTTTTGATTTTGGTATCACAGACGCAGGAGCAGTAGCACCCGAGCTCGAGTCCGAGTCTATAACAACCCGGACTCTTCTAATAACTACCTAGATAGGTAAGTAGGTTAGGGAACTTAAACAGGTAATAAACCCAATACCCTCGCTTCCCGTCATCGCGGGAAAACGCCACTGACGTAAGAAATGCAATACACACGGGACCTAACAACGCCGTAATGCCGCAGAGGGAGGGAGAGTACTTGTAGTATCGAGTATGTGACAGGGGGAGACAGAGTATGTAGTAGTAATGACGACGACGACGACGACGATGATGATAACACTTGAAGCCCAGCTCTCTTCGACCAGCCCGTCCTTTTCAACCTCCTACTTTCGTAATAAACCTACATACCGGAAAGCGAAATTAAATATTACTCGAGGCTATAGATTCTAGCTAGCCTATCTGCGTTTCCTCGACGTCACCCGCCTCGCCCTGGACGAAGACCTCGCAGCCCTGGGCGAAGAAGATGCGCGCGGGCCTGTCGGTGTTATTTGCGATGCTGTAATGATTTCCTGAAGATAGGGGTTGTTAGCCTCGACTTGAACGAGTTATTGTGAGAGTAGGTGGACTTTACCTCTGGGCACAACCACATCCCCCCCATGCCAATCCTAAACTCCGTCTGCGCTACTGTAACGTCGACATTCCCCTTATGTACAAAAAACACCATCTGCATCTTCCTCGAGTTCTTGGTGCGCTTCTCTGAGCCGGGCGGCATATCCACGATTCCCGACCCAAAGAACGGGAGCGTAAGCGTCTTGGCGAACCGGAACGTCGCGTCCTTGATATCCTTGAGTTGGATGGCCGCTTCGGAGATGGCAAGTTCTTCTTCGGCTACCTCGAGCTGGTCCTCGTCCGCGGGCTCCGTCTCGTACTCGGGCCTCCAGTAAAGACACTCGCCCGCGATGCGGCCCGGGTCGAACTCCCAGTCATCGCGCTCCACCACCTCTTCCTCGGATATCGCAGATATGCGGCGCCCGGGCCTACCGCGTTGTTTCGAGGGGCGGCCGCGGCGTTTCTTCGTTGGTAAGTCTTCGGTTTCTTCGGTCCGCACGACACCATTGACGACAGGCATTACGAACTTTTGACCTTTATCTTCGAACACATCTACGCCCTCTTGCACGATATGCTCCCCCTTCCACCATTGTAGGGGCTGGTATGAACGGCGGCCCGACCGTGTAGTCCGCATGTTGTCTTCGTCTTCCCGGCGTAGAGCGACCAGGCCGCGACCTTTGGGGAGGGGGGGACCGCGCTGTACGACAGGCTCCTCGACGCCAATTCCAGAAGACTTTCGCTTTCGACCGGGCTTACCCTTTTCCTTTGTCGCAGTTGGTTTCGACGAAGAAGCCTTGCTCTCCTTTTCCACGATTCGTTGGCGCTTTGTATTTCTTTCATTGGCATTGTCCTCCTCCTCGTGCTCCTGTTCCTCCTCAACGCTACTTCCAGATTGCCTTCCTGGCCTGCGCTTCTGGGTCTTCTTTGGAGGCTCGTGCTCTTCGATGGGTGATGAAGCCTTTGCTGGTCGTCCTCGTTGCTTCTTTTTGGCGGGTACATCATTGGCTTCTTCAGTTTGTGCAGGTGGGGCTTTGGGGACTGATGGCTCTCCCTCTTCTTCTTGAACAACTGGTGATTTTGGCTTACGGCCTCTGCGTTTTTTAGGTTGTTCAGGGGATTTCGGTTGCGGGATAGGCTCTTCCTCTTCCTCAATTTCTGGTTCAAACTCTAAAGGAGGTTCGTCATGTTCCTCAGTTATATCTTCTACCTCGTCACCGCCAGCATCAAGTACGTCCATCCTTCCTCCGGTTCTTCTTCTTCCTCTTCTTCCTGTGGCTGGTTGCGTCTGCTTCGTGGAATAACCTCATCGTCATCATCGGAATCGTTGGTATGAGCATGACCGTTAGTGAGCTTCTCATTCCTAGGCTTCGGTCCGTTCACTCTTGGTTGCGGAAGGGCCGTCTTATTTGAAGAACGTTTGGAGAAATCTAACTTGCGATTTACAGATTTAGGGGGGTTAGGTTCGCGCGTGGGTATAATCGAACCGCGAGCAGGCGATGAAGTAATACCGAGATGCGGATTCTGTCGTGCTGGAGACTGTAGATTTGTCTTAATAGGGGATCGAGCGCGCGGCAGTGATGGGCGGGACTGTCGTTGTTTCATGATAGTAGCTGGTCCCATTTGAGATTCTACAGGGTTTGAATCAGCGTGCAAGAACAAGAATTCCGTAGAGCGTAGAGCGAGGCATACCGTCGTCTATTTCCATTTCTTGCTCCTCATCAGATTCAGCGTTATGCCTTCCATTAGCGCCATTAACGCTGACATTATTAACATCCTTTTCAGGTGAAGAAAAAAGGGAGTCAACAGCTTCGAAGCCATGTGCATCGCGCTCGCGCTCTGCTAATGTGAGTCCCGTTTTTCTATTCTACATTAGTCTCAATTTTGCTCGGCCAAAGTGCAGTATGATGAATACCTTCCAACAACACCAACATCGTAGACCTGTTCATTTTGCGACTGAGTTATGCGCCGCTGCGACTGTGCTTTCGCAGGCATAGTAACGAGGGCGCTGTATTACAGCAGTGGGACTTCGTAAAAACAATCAATCGCTCGAAAATTATTTTTTTAAATGTGACGATATATGAGAATTCTCGTAACCAATAATGAAAGTCGCATTTAAGGTTGTAAACGCGTTAAAAAAGTATAAAAAGCGATTCCTTGCGGGGAAGGTGGTGATGTTTACTTTCTTTGTTGAGGTGCGCTTTCCCGTGGCTGCTAGGTGACCCAATTGATTTACTATGTACTGCACGTCCCTGAAGATAATTATGGGTCAGATCTTCTAAAATATCCACTTTAATTGGTGGCACGGACGCGCTTTCAAGTAAAGACGCGATTATCAGAAGCAGCTTCCACTTAATCTTTGAATTACTAACTACTACTAGAACCTAGTATAATCTTTCTAATTGTATATTTAGTTGATGTACCTAATATAATACTTTTTTTCTACTCCAATAACCAGACAGTACCTATCTAATACCATAACAAAGCCCCAAATTCCCTAACCCTCTACAGCTCTCACCATGGAAGACACCCCAATGGACGATGGCACCGTCGCCCTCGAAACTCCAGCCGACAATGTCTTCGTCCCGCCTTCTATCCACCACGCCGCCACCCTCTCCGGCGAGACCTACACACATTTCTCTACAGTACCTCCAAGTCTCCTCCCAGAACCCAACTCCACCACCCCCTCTGACCCATCCTCCAACCAACCCTCCCCAACCGGCCCCCCCTGCGTCCTCGGTGTCGACGAAGCCGGCCGCGGCCCCGTCCTCGGGCCCATGGTCTACGGAGTATTCTACCTACCCACGGAGCTCTCCGACCCGCTCCTGAAGCAAAAGCACCACTTCGACGACTCCAAAGTCCTAACTCCCACCGTGCGCTCCCAACTCATGCAATCCCTCTGCACGCCCACCACCGACCTATTCGATTCCTGCGGGTGGGCCGTATCGTGTCTCTCCGCGCGGGACATCGGCGCCAACATGCTGCGGCCCGCCACGAGCGCAGCCTACAACCTCAACGCGCAAGCCTTCGACGCGACGGTCGAGCTGATCAAGGGTGTCTTCGCCCGCGGCGTCAACGTCGCCGAGATATACGTCGACACCGTCGGGCCCCCGATTACCTACCAAGCGAAGCTCGCCCGCGTATTTCCCACCACCAAAATCACCGTCGCCAAGAAGGCAGATAGCTTGTACCCATGCGTCAGCGCGGCGAGCGTGTGTGCCAAGGTCACGCGTGACGCTGCCCTGGAGGTTTTGTATGAAGCTCGGGCGGCGGGAGATGCGGCGAGGGGGGGAGAGGGAGAAGACGAGCAGGAAAGCTGGGGCTCTGGATACCCGTCTGATGCGCGGTGCGTCTCCTGGCTGAGGAGAAACATGCATCCGGTATTCGGCTGGGGGCCCGAGTGCAGGTTCAGCTGGGGTACGGCGAAGGACATGTTAGAGACGAAGGGCGGCGTAAAGGTTGAGTGGCCGGTAGAGGAAGATGACGAGAACAGTCGACTTACTGATTACTTCGCCGACAGCAGTAAGGAGAAAGATGCCGATGAGCTAGGGTCTTGGTTCGGTACTCCAGCTGGTTTAGAGGCGTTTTGACCTAGAGAAGATTTCGTTATTGCATACCCAACTAAGCATAGGATCACGGCGTTCTGGAAGAGATAAATATTGGGTTATCAAAAACTTGTTTGTTCGGATTAAGGATTTGTCCATGACGAGAAATATATCTTTACTATATCCTGCCCCGCCTAGCCGTCTATGAATGATCAACTGAACTTATTACATATCATCGTCGTCATCAACTGCCACACGCGACTTCTTCTTTCCCCGGCTGTCTAACGTGTCCATGCTGATCGAGTCGCTATCCCGGCCTGCCATGCCAATTGCCTGTCTCGCGGTCTCGTTGTTCTCGACGAACTCTCGGAGACGTTGCTTGCCAATTTCCGAGGCCTGGTTCCAGGCAGCGTTGCTCATCTGCATCATAGGGCCTAGGAGATTAAGGCTGTACGAGACGTACAACCCACCGGCAATGATGACCAAGAGTACAAAAAGAACGGGGTTGCGCAGAACTGATGAGGGTTAGCATAGCAACGGTAACATCGTGTAAAAGTAACTCACCTGTCAGGATCTCGTTCCACCCCAGTGCCAATAGCAGTCCGTAGAAATACAAGGGGACCTGCGTAATCCCACCAATGGCACTTCGCTTAGCTTCCACATACACACCATCGGCAGTCTTCTTGAATCTGACCACCAGATCTTGACGCTTGCTTTCGCTCAAGACAGTCATCTCTTCCTCGAGACTCTTCCCTTCTTCCTCATCAATACCACCGATAGGTGCCAAGTCGTCCTCATCTTCAGGCTCTGCCGCAGAAGGCTGGTTGCCAATAAACTCTAGGAGGTCCGGAGGTGCATATGTTGTGGATAGCCTGAACCTCGATAACAGGGGAATGAGGGTAAGAGTTGATTCTCGAGCACGAGTGTAAATACCCTCGATGTCATCGGCCGGCCGCCATATGCGCGGAACGCCTGCTTCGTCGTATCGGAATTTATCCTCAAAGTTTTCGCGAAGCTTCAGTAGGATGTTTCCTTCCATCACTTCTTCCTCGATCTTCCCGGAGGGCTACCCAACTCTTCCGTCGTAGACGCCATAGTCCAACCTCGACTTCGTCTTCACTCGCTTCAAAGCTCTTAGCCCTGTCTGTAAAGCGGCCCTCGGCTTCCTTGACAACAGAGGTAAAGAGATTCCAAATACGATCCCAGAGGTCTTTCTCAGTAGGAGGCTTCTCGCCATCTTCAGGGGCTCCAGACCCTCCTCTCCCCGATCCAAGCTTATTAAATTCAAGACCAACCGAATCGCTTAGACGAGATTTGACCCAGCGTTCAACCCGATTCGCCAGTCTTCGCATTTCTTCTTTTCGCAAGCGAGAACTGACTTCATCAAGTTCTTTCTCGAAGAGAACATATTGAGGCTTGAAGTTGGTCCACGCCACACCCGGGATAAACAAACCCTGTGCCTCTTTCTTGAATATGTCTAAAGTCCTAGTCTTCTCCGCATCCACGATCTCGGCAAATTCATAGGCCCCTCCAGATTTTTGGCCCTGCTTAACGGCACCGGACACGGCGTCGCTGAAGCTAGTAACGCAAGTCTTGTGGGCAGCAGACAGTTGGCCGTGGTACAGCGTCTTGAGACGCTGATCGATTTTCCCCTCCAAATCCGTTCGTTTATCCGAGTAAACTTTCTTGTGATATCGGCTAGCCTGCGTTTCGAAAGACTTGACGCATTTCTCCCTAGTTGAGCTGCCAATTTTACCAAGGTCCGGTAGAACGATAGGCCGTCCGCTGCGAGCGGATTCCGCCTGTTGCTCCTCCAACGGAGTAATAGCTTCATCGAATGCTACGAGAACTTCTCGCGAGATCTCGTCGCAGCGGAACTGAGCAAGGAGTTCTTGCTGTGTAGGCAGATCGAGATCCTTATTATGAACAATCTGGTCCCAAATACCATTTGCATAATGGGAGAATCCATCAGCCGGGATTCTTCGGTGGTATTCGGGCAGGAAGACGCCACCCTCGAGTTCCTGTTCGCCGTGCTCGAGCTGGTTCTTCGAGTTCCGGCTTCCAGTCACGAACCTGCCCCCTAGGTTCTTGACTTCGGCTTCGAATTTATCTGGCTGTAGGATCTTATGAGGGAGCGCAGCAAAGGCGAAGTCGAAGTAGTCTTCTATATTCGCTCCCTCCAAACCCGCTGGCTTCGAAATCGAGGACCAAATCTTAGTAAGATCTTGGATTAGGGTATTTCGAAGGTTTGATAGGGGAGTATGACCAATATGATCACGAATAACGAAGAATAGGAGAGACCTAGGGGTAGATCTAAGTGCATACATATTAGCCTTTCGTCCGAAACATCTATTGGGGTTCTCATGAAACTTACTGTTTATCCTTCAAGAACAGTTGAAGGTTGACTTCGAAGACAGTTTTCAACAAGCCCATATTGGCACCTTGATATAACCAACTTGGTGCTCCCATATGTTGACAATAAGCACTTCGCTAGTTGCAAGCGCAAATAGTGCACTCTTCCTTTCGAAATCTTGGTCCTCACCTCTCTCTCGGCCATCAGTACCTTCTACATCCATAACTAAGATATTGTCGGCCATAGAGCCCCTTTTGTTTTTGGACATCCATATTCCCTTGGTGGTTTGGCGTCGTTCCACCTCGGACATTACATTGAATTCGGTACCAAATAGGTAGTTGAGCAAGGTCGATTTACCGGTAGACTGAGACCCGAACACGGATATCAGATGATAGTTGAATCCAGCATCTGCAACATCGGTTGCACGTAAGTAGGCATTGATATTCTCGCTAGAATTTTTATATGTTAGTAAAGTAAAAGGAGGACGGGATAGTAATAGTAAAGAAAAGGACAGCAGCTTACTTGAACTCCTTGTCCTCGTCAATAACTTGGATGCCATGCTCGTAGTGAGCTTTTGTTGGCTTCTCGCCAACAGAAGAAAAATGACCATTCATTTCGAGGCTATCGGAACAGTAATCGGAATTATTTACAAGTTTATGGAGCAAGAAGAAGAGTTGCCATCTCCTAAGCTTTAATTAAAGTTGTAGTTCAGAGTAGAGCAATAGGGAGGATTAGTTGTGTAGAAATGACATTTAGAACACAGCAAGGGCATCCTTGTTTAAACCGACCCGACCTTAGCTGTGTGGCAATTCTGATTCGCTGACCTAAATCGACAGCTGTTATCAAAAGTGACGGGCGCCACTCTGCCACTGTCACATGCACCAATGGAGGGTGATGTGACACTGCAACGAAGATAAATGATGTCAGCTGGCAACTGCACATGTACAAATGCAACTATCCAGCAAAACTAATGCACTAAGTGTTACTCGATTCGTTTAAATACTTGTTCATATTCATAGGCAGTTTATATACTTTCAACATTCGATTTTGACATAGAATGTTAGTAACACCGAACGATAAAATTACAGTTACTTGGTGTAAACATTAGGTATTTTCTGAAAAGGACAGCCTCATTGTGGGGATATCCCCTAACATACCTAACATATTAACAAGGAGGGTTCATTCTCCCAGAAACACATCTTACGCAGTCTTCACACATTAATAGGGCTAAAACACTGCGTTGTCCTTTAGACATGATGCAAAAGGCTAGTTGGAAGCATACCGCTCAAATTTCGCCAATACGATACGGTTATTGGTATAAACGTTAGTGTCTCTTTCCACCCGGCCACGTATATAGGTTTTATTTATTAGAACCAAACTTTCGACCTCTTGAGAGCCAACAAATAAATCATTATGCAGTATATTAAGACAGCAAGCCAAAGCCGGATTGGATGCCCCTGGGTTTGTATTAGGTTCTGGTTAATCTTTTCTAGCAAATCTTGCCAGAGCCGGGCCGAGCTCAACCTCTTTTTCTTTTTGCTTTTCTCCCCGCTGCTGTAGCTGTTCCTTCCAGAGTTCTTCAACTTTAAGCCTCTTCTCATCAATAATATTCTTACCTCGTTGCTTTCGTAGATATCTGCGTAGCGCACTATTCTTTCCGCGTGCCCTATTCCTAAGTTCTGTCTCAATATCAACGGGTTTCGCATCGAGATCCTTCTCAGCTTGACGTTGCTGCTCAGAACGTAGATCAAGGTTTCCAATGAAGTTAGGATCTAGCGCGATCATCTCGGGTTGCAACTTGTTCAATAACGACTTGACTTCAGTCTCTTGTCGTTGTTTACCCGTTTCGAATGGATTGACTTCCAGAGCATCAAAGTTAGGTTCTCCGGCACCAGGGACAATGATCGACGAAAATCCTTCGTCGTGACCCAATCCTAGAATATCTTCGAATGGGCACCAACGCACGCGCTCGATGCGCTTACCCTCGCCGCCCCAGGCCATGTATGGACTCTGGATCTTCTCCTGTTCGGCAGCGTGCTTAGAGTAAAGGCCTTTCCAAATTGTCGTCTTCGTACCCCATCCTACTGCGGTGAGACCTCGGTCTGATATTGCGATCGACGATGCGGGTTGTCGCGTAAAATAGCTATTGACTTCTTTGAACATCCTTATATCCCAAACTGCCATTTTGCAATCTTGCCCTGCCGATACCATATATCGGCCTTCCCTATCCACGGCCAATGACCGGACGGGGCCTCTATGCGCCAATAGCTTCACGAGTGGTTCGGGTGAGTTAGGAGACCATAATGTAACAGTTCCGTTCTGGTGGCCAGCATGTAAAACGGCGTTATAGGGGTTTTGTGTAAGAGACACTGGTGCTCCGAGCTTCGTCGGTATTTCTGTCACTAGTTGACCGGTAGATACGTCTTGGTACTTGAGAAAACCCGACATTCCCTAGCCTCGTAGTTAGTATTAATAGAGCCATGGTACGTCAAATCTACTAACCAGGGTTGCCAATAAAAAGTGGTACGGCAGGAATTCCATATGCGTGACTTCTTGGTGTTTCCTCAGGCAATGTACTTCAACACCCTGACGATCGTATATATAGACATGTTTCTTTTGCGACACGGCGAAAAACTGGTTATTGTGTAGCCACCGCGCATCACGGACCGTCTCTCCAAGCTGTAGCTCACACCCCAACTTGCCTTCGCGCCAATCCATCGTAGCGACATGGCCTCGGCGTCCTGCTAGTAGTAATTCCCGACCAGTTCGGGAATACTCGAAAACGTAGGGTCCAAGTTGGTCAAGTTTCAACTCGAATCGCTTTTTGGCCGACTCGCCGGAGACTTCGTCTAATATTTTCTTGTCGCACTCTATATGTCCTCTCTAATTCGTGCTCGGGTTCTAGGAAACCGCTAGTATTTTCGAGAAGTATTTCTGCATCTTTTGCTTTTACTGTAGCTTCCTTATACTTATGCTCCAGAGATTTTAGGTTGCTCCGTAGCTTCTTGTCCTTAACGGCTTTGACATTGACTCTGCTCCCTCGGCCATAGTCTCTTTGCGCTTCCTTTAATCGTCGTCGCCTCTCGCGCTCTTCTTTTGGAACAAGTTCCGTTCTTGTTCGTTTAATGACACGCGCGCCATTGTCGTAATCCCTATTAGATGGCTTTGTAACGGATTTAGTTTCGACTTCCATCTTGGTCTGCAGGGTGGTTGTTAAAAAAAGTAAGACTTGTAAACAGTCAGTAACTTGGAGGGTTTGTAGGTCGGCATTTAATGCCAAGCCAAAACTTCAAGCGCAAACCCAAAAATTTCTGAGCAACGGAGACGATAAACTGATAAGAAGCATAGTCCCATAAAAAAGTTGTTATCAGTGGGTAATCAGTTCGATAAGCGACGATAACCAAAACCGCACAGAAAAAAAATATTGTGATAAGACCCATTCCGGCTGCCGATATCCTCAATTGCCCCTCCGCCCCTCCAACAGTCAAGCCAATATTGGCCCAGCGAGGTTCTTGACGTAGATCTTGATTTTAAAAATATTTCTACAGTATAAAACCCTCCAACCTGGCGTCGCTACCATTCCGATTTAAAGCTGGAGGTGACGGGAAAATGCCTTCCGTAGTAGCCACTCATTCTCACCGGCCGACTACGAAAGTCGCGCCCAAGACTTTCAAGTCCAAAAAGGCCACCAAAGGCGCTCTAAGAGACCAGGCCAAAGGTGAGATCGCAATGATTTCTAGATATGCTAAATTACTTTTCTTTTTACTAATGCCTTAACTCTAAAGGCAAAGTACCCAACGACAAGGGCCAGCGCAAAACTCCTCATCAACAAGTCATGTCTAAGTTCGATCGTCGCAACCAAGCAAAGCAGCGCCAGCTTGCGAAACATAAGGAACACCTAAAAGAAACCTCAGTTTTCTCCGGACGGGATGGTGCGCCAAGAATAGTTGCTGTAGTACCGCTCTGCGCCGACATTGACGTCTCCGCGGCCGTCAAAAGTCTTAACAGCAGCCCTCGATATCGAATCCGACGCCCCTGAGTCCAACTTCCGAGTGTCCGTCGACAGATTTAAACAAAAACTTCAATACGTACCAGTCACGAGAGATCTTACCGCGTGTATTGATGCAACAAGAGTCGCAGACTTTGTCCTATTCATATTATCATCAGAGACAGAGGTGGATGCTTTGGGGGAACTTATTATCCGAAGTATCGAGAACCAGGGCATGTCCACATTATTCACAGCCGTCCAGAATCTAGATAAAATCCAACCCGCGAAGGCCCGCCCAGATGTCGTCAAGTCCCTAGTCTCGTTTATGACACATTTCCATCCAAGACAGGAAAAGATATATAATCTCGACTCGAGACAAGAATCCTCAAACCTCATGAGGTCGCTCTGTACAACGACGCCGAAAGGAATTAACTGGAGAGACCAGCGATCATGGATGCTTGTTGACGATGTCCAGTGGTCGTCAACTGAAAATGAGCTAACAGTATTAACGGGTGTCGTTCGCGGAAAGGGTCTCAAGGCTGACCGATTGGTTCATGTGGGAGATTGGGGAACCTTCCAAATCGAGAAGATCACAGCCGCACCGCTCTCCACTAAGAGACGAAAAGATGACGGAATGGCCGTAGAGGAAACAGAACCCGAGAATGTCCTGGAGACCCCGGATGAGGACCAAGATGATCTTGTTGAGTTAGCTCCTGAAGAAGTAATGATGGATGACGCAGATATAGAGGAAGGGATAAAAGAACCTGCAAGCAAAAAGGGCGTATTACTAGACGATCATCACTATTTCTCTGAGGAGGAGCGAGAGGAGTATGCACAGCCAAAGAAACTACCTAAAGGGACATCATCCTACCAAGCAGCCTGGTACCTAGATGATGTGTCAGATTCTGAGTCGGAAATGGATGATCAAGAAATGGAGGATGCCCAGGATGAGGTTATTCCTGCGGCTCCAGAGGACGGCATGGAGGGTCTAGCCATCGCAGAGCCCACAGAGGCCGCTATGTCCGAGTATCCTCAATCAGAGATGTTTATCGAACCAGATGAGGAGGAAGATGCTGCACAATTAGAAGCATATCGTTCTAGGAAACGCGACGAGGTAGAGGAAGACAAAGAATTTCCGGATGAGATCGAGTTACACCCGAACGTCCTTGCGAGAGAAAGGTTAGCAAAATACAGAGGATTAAAAAGCTTACGGACGAGTCCTTGGAATAAGGAAGAAGATCGCGCATTTCAGCCCGAGGAATGGTCAAGGTTATTACAAATATCAGACTACCAGTCTTCTCGAAACCGTTCAATAAGAGAAGCTCTAGTCGGCGGGGTGGCCCCTGGAACGAGAGTCCATGTTCACCTCAGAAACGTCCCTAGGGACCTGGAGAAGTCATATAACCCTTCGCGGCCAATCTCTCTCTTCTCACTCCTACGACACGAAAACAAGAAGACTTCATTGAACTTTGACGTTACGCACAAGGAGGATTATGAAAAATCTATCAAGGCCAAGGAGGAGCTCATCGTTCAGTGCGGCCCTCGACGATTTATCGTCAACCCCCTATTCTCGCTTCCCGGTAATACCGAGAACGACGTGCACAAGTACTGCCGGTACCTCCACCCGGGTCAATCTGCTATCGCGACGTTCATGGGTCCTATTACTTGGGGATCTGTGCCGACGTTGTTCTTTAAGCGGACAATTTCCGAGGGAGGAGACGGCGAATCAAGTGTTCCTCTACAATTAGTAGCCACAGGAACCGCTCGTGCACCATCTACCTCAAGAGTCGTCGCCAAGCGTGTCATATTGACTGGTCACCCTTACCACATTCACAAGAAGGTCGTCACCATCCGATATATGTTCTTCAACCGAGAAGATGTAGAGTGGTTCAAGGCATTACCCTTATGGACGAGGAGAGGGAGAAGCGGATATGTCAAGGAAACTCTTGGTACTCACGGATACTTCAAGGCTAACTTTGACGGAAGGATTAACCCGCAGGATGCGGTTGGTGTTAGTCTATATAAGCGGGTGTGGCCGAGAAATGCCATTCCCTTCACAGGACCTCTCTTAGAAGAGGGAGCGTGGGAAGCACAGAACGAGGAGGCCATGGATGAGGATGTCCTATAGATACCAGGGTATATGGGTTATAGTGTGTGTCTATGTCGTCTTCCAGTCATATCGAGAGCATACTATGGAGTCTTTAGATCTCAATCATTCGGACTATCATGAGAGAAATGAGAAACGGTTCCAAATACAATACCAATTTGGTTACACATTTATTTCCCATTGAAGCTCAACTCGTCTCAGTGTCACACCTAAAATGGCATAACACGGCTGGCAGTGAATCTTTAATTGGCTTATATTCAATATAACCTACTTAAACTAACGTCTCCAACCCAGCCGTCGGCCTCGGTCCCCCATTCGCCTTACACACCTCCTCAGCACCACTAGCCTTCCACGCGCTAACAATCAAATTCACAATATGATCCACGCCAACCCCCTTCTTCACCTGCGCAAACACCGTCGGTCCCCCCTCCCTCATCTTCCTAGCGTCGCGCTCCATGACGCCCAAATCGGCGCCGACGGCCTCGGCCAAGTCGGTCTTGTTCACGACGAGCAAGTCGCTCTGGGTGATGCCGGGGCCGCCCTTCCTAGGGATCTTGTCGCCGCCGCTGACGTCGATGACGTAGATGATGAAGTCGGCGAGCTCGCGGCTGTAGTTGGCGGCTAGGTTGTCGCCGCCGGACTCGATGAGCAGGAGGTCGGTGGCGAAGGCGCGGTGCAGGTCCTCGAGCGCGGCTAGGTTCGCGGATACGTCCTCGCGGACGGCGGCGTGCGGGCACCCGCCGGTTTCGATGGCGCGGATGCGCGGGGCGGGCAGCGCGAGGTGTCGCGTTAGGAATTCGGCGTCTTCTCGTGTGAATATGTCGTTGGTTACGGCTGCGATGGAGTATTGCTGGCGCAGGGCGAGGCAGAGGGCTAGCATTAGGGCGGTTTTGCCGGAGCCGACGGGGCTGCGGGGTGGGCTGTTAGTTATATATATTTTATAGATATAATGTCCCGTGGTATACTAGAATGAGACATGTATTGTATAAAGGGAGTTTTGGTGTATCTATATGTGTGTGTATAGATAGATAGGTAGGTAGATATTCTCCTTTAAGAGGAGGCGATAATACAGGACGCCACTTAGACTGGACTTACCCTCCGATTCCAACGGTAAAGGCTCGCTCGTTCCAATTACGGCCCTCGATAATGGGCATCTCTCGCCCGAGGAAGCTCCCAGGCCCATCGAGGATCTCGTGCGAGTGCCCGTGCTCGGCAACGGAGAAGCCATCGTGGGAATGGTTAGTGGCAACTCCATCATGGGAGTGCAAGTGAGCCGTCGCCATTGCGGGGTTATTAAGGACGATAAGAAAATTTAAATCACAAAGATAGGTACGTATGTGTGTGTACGATGTAATAGTATATTTATGAGTCCTCAACGAAGTTTGTAAAAAAAATAATAGAGTACCTATTTTTTGAAATTTCTCTTCTAGGTTCTATCAAGCTTAGGTTAGGTTAGGTAGATATTTGCTTATTACTTACACATACGTATTATTCAACAACTTGCTCACCGAGAAGGCGCTACCTATAGCTGGTAGATGGCGTCTTGTCTATCCCGCTTTCCGTCTCTCTATCTCTATCTCCCTAGATATGTATTGCGATTATCTCTTATCTCTGATGAGGGGCAGAAGATCTACCCCACATTCCAGCGAGCTTATGAGGTAGCTAAGGGCATTGGAGCTGGTTTGTATTTTAGATGTTTGCTATGTCTGTCTTAGTCTATCGTTATCGAATTCGTTTGAGTCTGGTAGAGCGTATATTCGTTACAAAAGACTATGATATATCTTATAAGTGAAGTTGAAAATTGAGGCTTTCGCGATGTCAACGATCAATGTCTTTGCTAACTTCTGTTACGTAAATTCATAGATATTGGCCTGTAATGAATGCTTGCCAATACTTGCCAAGGAGGGCGCACCTCATCCCAAAGCTATCCCAGAACCTCAGCCCAAAGTCTAACCCAATCAAGCAAGTATGGACCTTTTTTCACCCCAATAGTACTAGCGCACCCAAAACTCGACTACCATTTCATTAACATTATATTTATACAAATATATACTTTTATACATTATTATAATATTTAATGAATATAAATAATTTTATTTAATTAATTAATAATCGATTAATAATTAATTATTACGATAACGTATTTTATTTGATTTTAATTAATTATTAAATATATATAAAATAAGGAATAGGTAAAGGTATGCATTTAATTGATTAAATGTCAAGCGCTATAATATAGGGAATTTAGTGGTTGTGGTGCGCTGTAATATAGGGAACTTAGTGGCCGCAACGCGCTGTAATTACAGGGCATTTAAGCTTATATTTTAATGAGACACAAAAGCTCACCCCAAAGTCACCTGATGTACGGATCGGTAAAGCTCACCCCAAAGCGGGGACCCTGTCAATTGTAACCAATCAAACCTTTGGATTCAAGGTCTTAGCTTTTGCCAAATCGGGTTAGACTTTGGGCTGAGGTTCTAGGATATCTTTGGGATGAGGTGTAGACTCCTTGCCAAGTAAGAAATCGTTGCCCTACAAGCTTGGCTAACCTATATGTACCTAGGTATTAGCTTGGCCTTCCCTCCAATGGTTACATTAGGTATTCTGTAAGCGCCTACTAGTCTGCGGTATATATGCGCTTTTTACTCATTGCTTTCCATCAACAACAACCCAATCACCATTCTCCAAAGAATGGAATAAATTCTCGATTGGTCTAGTGGTAAGGATACCTGCTTGTCATTGAACAAGTACGCAGGTGGCCGGGGTTCGATTCCCCGATCGAGAGCATCTTTTTGTCAGTTGAACATCGTGTTCGTCCTTTTTTTTATTTTATTTTATTTTCTTTTAAACTTGCCTCTGCTGTTGGCCTCAATGGTTCCATGTGGCATAGTTACCTAGGTTAGGTATATAAGAGTTTATACAAATTTTTATTTGCCATCTATATACGAATTTATACAATTATTATTATGCTTCAATATGCGAGCACATCTTTACCATGTTAAGAAAGATCGGGTCTCAATATCGCAATAGTTTCAATCTCAACACTCGTAGTTCCATACCTTTTTCAGCATCATATATTAATTAGGTCAGTTAATTTGTCTAGCCTATAACCTATCATTCGGTACCATCCGAAACCTTAGGGTTTTACCGCTGTCGATCAAAGAGCTGTTGGTCGACGGTTG
This sequence comes from Daldinia childiae, assembly GCF_008694065.1. Taxonomy (NCBI): domain Eukaryota; kingdom Fungi; phylum Ascomycota; class Sordariomycetes; order Xylariales; family Hypoxylaceae; genus Daldinia; species Daldinia childiae. Next base: position 2,995,328 of record NW_022984642.1, on the reverse strand, counting down.
TCAAAATCTCCGAGCCGCCATTGTACGGCAGGGAACACCACATATCGTCTCGAACCCACTAGAGATCGTGTATCATTCCTAGACCAGCGCCTCACGACTGCTTCTAACCTACCGTAGCCAGTAATCCACATATGATATCGGTACTGGTCCGAAAAAAATACGCAATATCCTTGCTGCTTTATCCGACATCCTCGTATTGGATCCAAAGCATATGCTATGGATTACAGATGCGTGGCTTTTGGCGGCTCGAGTATGTAAGGTGTGTAAGGTGTTTAAGCAATACGTGCGTCAGCCATGACTGCAATTATCACGCGGTTCAGGCTGCGAGTATCCGTCTTCCGCCAAAGACTATGTTCGGAATGCAAATAGAATATCGATATTTATCACGAAGCTACATGTAGGTAGGTAGTCGTTCCTGGCAGGATCTACATAATACTAGCTTCAGGGAATAGGAATAAGTACGACAAGGATGTCGGATTTACCACAGTGTGATTGTCATTTACCTACTTCGATCCCTCGATCCCTCGTGATAATTACCTTACCTTACCTTGGGCTTACATACTGGTCAGTTAAGGGGATTAACCAGGGTATAATCTGGGTATAAGTTTAGTATAGGTTTAATTCCCTTCGAATTGAATATTAGATGATACCCAAGATCGTCATCTAATATTCACACCTCGGTTATCTCTGCAATATCAGCGTCCAAGTGGAAATAGAAGCGCCCAAAGTCTTCGAGAATAATGATTCGCCTACGGATGGATAGCTCAACGATAGCACGTAAGCGCATTTACAGGAGCTACGTTGGTCGAACCAGGTCGTTCAACCGTCTCCATCCTCTCCATCCTCTCCAGATTTGTATACCTGGCAACTGGCAAGTGGTTAAAAGAAATCGATAGCAATACATAAGACATAAAAGCATGGGTTACCGATTGGTATCCTTTCTACAGGGTTACATGGCTTTCCCTCGTTAGCTAGTCTACAAGAGGATTGATGCATCCAGGCCTGCAGGTTTGTTGGTATGATTTTCTATGTAGCAACCTAAAGTGCCGCCCGGCGATACTCGACGGCGAGCAAGGACATTGGCGAGGTTCGAGCGTACCTATGGAGATTTATATGTATGTATTTGTATACATAACTACATACATACATACATACATATATAGGTACATACATGGTTAGGTATTCTACTCTAGCCTCTCGTCGCCTTAGCGGTCGTACCACCAAACCCGTGTCTAATCGGCCTAGATCCCGCAAGGGACGCCGGTGTTCGGGACCATACTCTCAGTACAACAGGAACAAATGCAGGAAATAAAACACCGAAGCCACCACGGGAAGATACAGCTGAGAGAGACAAATGCCGTGCAACAACATTAGGGAGTATCCGTCATCCTTCGCCTAGCAGAATTTGGAATGAGGATGTTTTCCTATCTCGATTCTCGATACTGGTTCCATTCCGCTCTCTTCCCCTTGGGGAAAAATATTGCTAGGATGTGATGCTAGGGTACCTATGCTAGGATACGTGCATGCGAGCTTCGTAGCACGAGCCAACTTGAAGTCACAGCGTATTGCTTGGAACTGGGGTCGATATGTACGACAAGGGTTATGAACAAAGGATTCAACCGCCGTTGTCTCCTCATCGTTCCTCTCCCCCCATTCGTCTATGTAATATGTAGTGTATCGACCAGGGTGCTCCTAAGGTTCGAAATTCAAATTCATACATACATACAACATACATGCTTACCATGCTCCATATTCCATGCTTTTAGCAGACCGCCTCTCCTTTGGCTCCCACAAGAGAGCCTGAGGTCGCAGTGCAGTTATAGATCCAGAACCGGGTAAATTATGACACCAGAAGTGCGTTTCGGTTCTAGAGCCAACATGATTTCCAACGCGCAGATGAAAATCAGGGCAAACAAAGGGAGATCGAGGTCACGCATCGACCGGAAACTGTTTAGTGTTTGCTTGGTCTCTTTTTTCTTTTTTTTTTCTTTTAGAGCTAATGTAGGTAGCTTCTCTCTCTCTCTATATATGTACATATTATAGATGTAGATGTAGAAAGGTAGCTAACTAGCTACTAATTAATTTAATAGCTGACGATACCCGATAGTCAAGTGATGGATCATTGCCGTTCAGTACCGCTCACGCGCCCCTGTATCCATGCTACCTTAAAAAAATAAGAGGCTTCATTCCCTCTTAGCCAAGCCGGCCGCATTCTGCACGTCTCTGCCCCAGATTTTATTAATAAGAAGTCGACCTCCCTATTGTGGTAAACGATGGATCGCCTTATCCGTCGTCCCTAGGAACTAATGTAACCTACATATGTATGTACGTGTATGCAGGTATATATTCTTATACTTTCTCTTTATAACCTTCATTATTAGTCGAGAAAAAGGTTTATCTATTCCTCTTGAGCTGAGCTGAGCTTCAACTCTTAGCTCGTATACCTAGATTATACCTAGATTATACCTAGATATACCTAGATATACCTAATTATTAGGTCCGCCTTTCGAAGTTTATCGCAACTGTCTTACTTCTAACTTCGGGAGATCAAGCTCGTGTCTTATGAGACGAGTCATGCATGTCATGAGACAGACGTATATGCAGCTGAACTAAGTAACTTAAGAAAGGATTAAGAATAATAGTTTCTTCCAATATTTGTTCGCTTTTCAGAACTCTAATACGAATTTCCCGGCTTTTATTTCTGTTCTCCGATATTACGAAATTTGATACCCTCATTACCGGTCTATGGAATATTTTTACAATTACATTCCGTCGAATTCAGCTGTGCAGAGACAGACGGATATAATGCAGCTCACCATGGGTCGTTCCGCGAATGATCACCGGGCGTCGATGCCGGCTAGACAAGCCGTTCCCAAGTCGGATCCGTTCAGACCTAGCAACGCGAGGCAACAGCGGCATTCCAAGTCGCAACCTTTTGATGCTGATGATTTACGGCGACGACTGTATATAGTTATTGCAGAACAAGAAGCGCAGAAGAAGAGACAAAAGCGAAGACCAGACGAGAGTTATCAGAGTCAAGAGCAGAGTAGATCTATAAGCAGATCAGAGGCGAGACAGACGGATGCTATAAAACCAGGAGCTAGCGAGAAGAGCTTCGCGACACGGATGGCAAAAAGCAAAGTCACGATAGCAGATTCGACAAGAGAAAACGATGCCCAGCCGCCAAAAATAAAAACCGGCCGGTCCATGTCAAAGTCGATCCAAGACAGGCTACGACGCCGACCGTCAGAGGTAGACCCGACAGCGACCGAGAGCGCGGTCAAAACAACATCATACCAACACGTACCCCAAGAAGCCGCCGCGCAATTCGAACGGACGGCAACGGCCAACAGCATGCGCGACAGGAATCTCGAGCACAGCATATCCCAATCAACACTCAAATACCAAGTCGAACGCCGACCATCAGATCAACATGACCTCGAGTCTAGCACTTCCCCCACGCAACAAAACCACCACACATTAGAGCGAGTCCGAAGCAAACGGGAGCTCTTCCACGAGCGGAACCCCTTCCAAACCCCACAGTGGCACCCATCCACCGTCAATGCTCTCGCTGACACAGAAGAACTCTACCCTCACCCTCACTCTCACCAACCCCAACCACAACCCCAACAACAACTCCGCCGCCACAGCGCCCCCCTAGTCCTGCCCCCGCGCCCCTGGCGCAAAAACAGCATCGGCACCGTCCTGGAGGACAAAGCGACAGACGAGATCTCGTCCGAGGAGACGCTCGTCGTCGTCGACCCGGTGTTATTAGCGACGACGACGACGACGATAATAAACGAGCACCGCGTCGACTGGACGCAGAGCGATGAGAAGCCCGTTAAGTCTTCTTCTGGTACTGGTGCTACGGGCGGGGGTAGGATCCCGCTGCTGAGAAAGGCGGATTCCCTCTGGACGCTGAAGAAGCTGGGGGGTTTAATAGGGGTGGTGTTTCTCGCGAGAAACAGCAGCAACAGCAACAACAGCAGGACGGTGGGAGTCCGACGGCTGCGACGTCGTCGTCGTCGTCGGCGCCGCTGAGGTTTCCGCGGTTAGGGTTTTTGATGAAGTTGAGACGTTAGGTGGCGGTGGTTGCGGTGGTGGTGGTTTTAATGAGTATTAATTTAATTCATTTGTTTTCATCTGGGGGGAAAGGGTGGTTGTGGTCGGTTAAAGACTACTTTAGTTTGTGTGAGATGTAATGGTATACCCCGGCTGAAGCTGCGAGGATATGAATGATATCGTGATACCGTGTAATGACAAAAGCATTGATGAGACAAGGGAATTAATTGTAGTTGGACTTGTTATGACGAAGAAATCTCTCCTCTCCCGACATGGATGTAGCTATTCTATTCAAACCTAGGTACCTAACATAGGGTTTATATCATCCTGAGACCTCGTGCGTGGTTCTGCCATCTCACTTAACGACACAATACATATAAACTGCAATACACAACGTATCCACCACATATGACCATATTATCTGGAAAACTCGGCGTTTTGTCCGCCTTTTTCTTTAGGTAAGACAGACATCAGACGCTTATGCTTCTTTTACTTTGCCTGTATTAGAATTCGATGACCTACTTTCCCGCGCTAGAGATGTTGGCCTTCCTTAGCTTGATTTGCATATGCATCCCCATTTTGAATTTTATCTCTGTTCTTAAACTGCTGATCTCAGGTCGAAGAGTCCGGAGCTAGATCTATACAGGCAAAACAATATTATTCGTCCGAGGAAGAAAAATCACTATCTAGAAGCTCAGATTCGGGCTCCGAGTCCTCCTTAACAGTCTTTCCATCTTCGTCCCAAGCCATATCATCGTCCAGCAGCATAGTCTTGCCAGTCAGGACGTCCAACGACTGCGTCTCAAAATGCGGGAGTGAATGAGTCAGGATCCTTATAGTCTTAGGGGACGCCATTCTGGCTGCAAGAATTTCTCCTTCTTCCCGTACGTCGGCTATCAGTTGAAGCAATCCCCCGGCTTGGGAACCGCATCGTTTAGAGTGAGCCGCAGATGTTATGTCCGGTTGGCTCGTAATCAAATTCAGGTTGACGACCACCACGCTCAAGTGTAGACTAACATTAGTATCTCGGGGTTTCAAAACATCGGGGCAGATCCTGCGCATGCGTAGGTGAAGGGTTCGAAGAGTACAAAGAAGGGTGCTGATAGCTGGACAAATATGACAGTCTCCCCCTTGCTTTTCTGGTGGGTATAAAAAGCCGACAGTCAGATCCAGCACTAGAACACTCAGATTCTCTAACGAGAGTAAATTTTGCATTGTAGATGGTAATAGATACTCCTGAGGGCGAGGAGGAACTCAAGAGACGGATAGCCCCAGGCTCGTATATGTAAGGCACGTAACCTACGAGACTGTCGGGCTGGCTATAGTGGCAAGCTGGACGAGGTCACTATGTACCTCTATCCAAGTATCGACAAGATCATTCGACCCCTGCGCATCTTCTCGAGGATAGGACGAGTAGAGAGTGCAAGCTCCATATTCCCTCAGTTCAAGCTTCAGGGTTGCCAAGCTGTCTTTCAATGGAGATAATCTTTTCATCACCCCAGAGGCAATCAGGCTCCGCAGAGCCTCTTGAGAAAGTGTGATGCATTTGAAACACGCAGGAAGAGCGAATTCAAACCATTGTTTACAAACCGTAAGGCGGCGGCGTAAATCTTGGTGGAAAAAGGATGAGCCAATTTCATCAAAGATTTGTGTTAGAGTCTCTGGAGGTAATCGTAGGAGTGACATTGTGAAAACTGAGCAGCGCAAGTTGTAAAGGGCTATTACGGTAGCAACGTATTAACCAGATTGATATTTTGCTTATTACTAGGTATGTACTTAGGTAAGCAAATGATGGACTGTTACACCAATGCCCATTAATATTAAGAGGTACCTATGTGTCAGCCTTCGTCTCCTCAGTCTCTTAAACCAATTCGTGGAGGCGGGCACAGCCAGCTTGCGCCACGCAACACATAGCCCATGTAGGTTAATGCGTTCATGTGTTTATTTACGTTTAAAGATACATGATAGTTTATAAGGCTACCGACACCAGTACGAAGCACAACGTTTTTAACAACTGCTAGGTAGGTAGGTATCTAGGGAGAGAAAGCACTGTAGGGTTCGCCGAATAGTATTGATGGATATCGGAAACCACCTAGAAAAGCGGCGTGGTGCCGTATACCTCCCTCAGCTGTTCCCAAGTGACATTTTTCCCGTAGATAATCTTCGCAATCATCTGGCCAGCCCAAAGACTTCCTCTTGGTGAAGCCATATACTGACGGTAGGTGACCTCCGCACTCTTAGAAGCCATGTAGGTGGAAAGGGATGTAAGATTCGAGTCTAGTGCCACGCCCACCGCCGGGTTATCTAGCCGTGGCTTCTTTTCTTGATCTCTCTCTAGTTCCCTTAGAGACTCCACAACAAGATTCTTCAGCTCGACGATGGGTCGATTCTCCTCATCTGATAACCCTGGGAAGGTGACAAGTTCTGGGCAGACTGACAACTGCTCAAGAGGGGCAGCCTGTGCACTGCTCCAATCAATAATACCCGTTAGGTTGTACTCGTTATCAAAAATCATATTGCCGAAATGTAAGTCGAGATGACACAAGGGAAAGGGGCCTCGGACTCTATCCTCAATGATTATGTGGCTTAAAGCTGTTTTCATCACCCAACACGCTGTCAGCCAGTCTGGGTTATTTGGATGTAGAGCAATTATTTCCCGGTTCTCCCCCTGCCTCTGGTTGTAGAAAAACTCGAGCGACGTTTCCAGGGGACCAGGCGAAGCATGCCAGGTCATGGCCATGATCTCGACAGGCTGATCAGCATTTTCTCCACACCAAATGCGTCCAATGCGGCTGAATGTCAAATTCTGGAGTTCCGCGAAAACCTTTGCAAGCTGCTTGGCCACTTTGGTATGGTATTTGTGAGGTATAGTTGTCGTCGCCAGCCCATTCGGAAGAGTGCGGCCCCTAAGGTACTCCGTGAAAATGTACGGGTACCCAAAGGGTTGCTCTGCGGACGTTTCAAAGTCAAAAACCTGAGGGATTGGGATAGTAGTATGTTTTTTTATTATCTTCATTGTAGCAATCTCGCTGAGCATCGAGGTTCTGTCGCCGTCATCGAGGGCTTGATGCGGAATCCGAGCGATCCAGTACACATTATCTGAAAATGTAAGTTCTAGGACCACATTATTGAAACCAGATGTAAAATTCGTCAAATTTATGCTACAATTAATATGGTGAGGCAAGTCTGGTTGATATCTCCTTCGCGACTCTATTCCGCGTGCTTTTAGATATTCGAAGTTTGCTGAGGAAAGGAGGAGTTGGATTCGCTTATATTTACGAATCTGAACTTAGGTTGGCAAAACCTTGCCAGTGGTCGCTTGGTCTTTCCATCTTGCCAAGAAATTTAAGTATTTAGTATTCAGTTAGAGGCGACGGTGCGGCAAGGAGTTCGCGAATTTTTGGTGTTAGGAGAAAGTTTATAATAAAAAGGAAGATGTGATGGCGAAGGGGGTAACTATTATGGTCACATGACATTAAATATATAAATATATCCTACAACGTAGCACCTTACGCATGTATATAATACAATAAAAATTACTCATTTATAATATAACTGTACTAAGGGTTTGTCTGTAGGGTGCTTTAACGGCGTAACGGGCATAGGGCAAAAGGCACATGGCCGAGGAGGATCTTTGGATTCTATTTTGCCGGGTGACGAGACAATAAGGGCAAAAAGGGCGTGCTTCCAAATTGGGTTATTATACATTAGTTTATATAGTAATTTGCCGTGTCTATATAGTACCGTTCTTGTGTAGAGGAGTTGTCATGATGATGATTGAGGCAATGATATATTTGTTTCTTTTATACTTGGATATATTGTGGGATGAATGAAGAGCATGAGAAAATGCTGAGAAGTTCTCATAGAAATGCGAATAAATCTTCAGATGACTCTGCTATACTCTTATTCCATCTTAATGTTGAGTAAATCACAGGTATGAACAACTAGAGAAACCTAAAGTATAATCAGGATTTACACAACTCTAATCCTACATCTTTTCTATTTTAAAACTTATGACATCAATTTTGTTTAGTAATTTTTAGAGGAGTTCCCTTTCCAAGTTTCCTGTCCATTTCCTGTAGTTGTGCTTGAGGCAGACTTAGTTCGGACTGATAACCAATGCGGCTCAAAATATGCCTAATGTTACTTATTAGCGCTTAAAATCGCTTAAAATCGGGTCTCTACCTAGGCTAGAAATCCGTTGGTTATTATCTGTTCCGACTGAATGGTTCACGTTCCACTTTTCAAAGAAACACAAACACAATAAGTCCTAACAGACATTGGCATGTTCATAAGGCATACAATACACTCACATGATTATTGTTTGACCTTATGCTTTTTTTGTCACACTACTACACTTTACAGATATACTCCTCATCTAAAAGACCTAAACTTTGCCCACAGGAGACTACCAAAGGGCGACTTCCGAGAAAGTTACCCCCGCGTTATCAACTGGTTGCAACATTCAAGTGGCATATTCTAGATCTAGGGGAAACCAAGTTTAGGAAAATCTACTCTCATGAAGCTCCTCTCCAGCTACGATGACATACTCCTCCACATGGAACCGTGGGAATAGGGCAAAAGAAACTGTTCCAGCTTGATCTTGGATCCGGAATTGCGGAACAGACCCTCATGAATGGTAATAGATTCAACGCCATTCTGCTTCGACTGCTATTTCCATTGTGTCTTGTTTCGAGGTATTGATGGCATGAATACCTATGCTCGTATAAATTCGACTCTATGCAAGAAGGGAGAGGTGCCAGGATGGCCTGGTAGTAGTCTCTCAATACCACCATCTCCCTTGATAGCGTTATTTCAGGACTTGGAGACTTAAACTTCCTCCTTTTTTTCAAGTATTATTTCATCCAGTGCTTTTAACGAATACAATCATAATATCTGAAAGATATTGAACTCGACATAGCTTTATAGGTACTAAATCTGATTTCCTGGTAAGAGTTTAATCATCATTCAACCCCTAAGTTTTATACAGAGATTATAGCATTAGGCACTTACTGTACCAAGCATATATATGTAGTGGAAGGTGAACAGTTCCCTTATATACTTAAGTATGTTAGGGCTTCTTCTTCCTCTAAGTCAGCAATAAATAGGTCTTGTTATATCGGAGCACCTGTTATGAATGGTAATAGTATCTTGTCTCTCATATAATCTCGTGTCGCATCATATATAAGGCGTAATTGCTAGTTAGCGTTCACGGCGTCGTTCTTAGCTTCGACAGTTATGAGCCCGGTTCGTGCAGTGGAAAAGTCCACAATTCCCTGCATTGAATGATTACGCTAATCCCGAACCTGGTCGTGCCCTAAAACCAGACTAGTATTGGTAGTAAGGCGCAGGTTCGAATCGAACTGAAAGCATCGTATAATACCGCGCTAGATGAGTTGCTCTTGGCTAGAGCCATCGCGTTATAGGTAGAGGTACGTTTAGCTGTCAGCTAACAGCCAGCTACGATACTAGACTCTAAAGAGCCGAGGGCCAGAATGAGCCAATGCTATAGAAAGTTCTAGAGACGTTAGAGTGCTGCGATTCAGGTGATCCCTATTACATCGTGGTCACCTGGGGGGTGTGTTGCATCATATAAGGCGTAATTACTAGTCAGAGCTTACGGCGTCTTTTTTAGCTTCGACATCTCATCAGCGCTATCTCTTTATATTTTTTATTTTTTTTCTTAATGTCAATAATAGCCCTTACTATAATAATAAAATACTTATCTACATGTCCACGATCTACCCCCTCTAAACATTATATGTGGAGAGATGGACTTCGCAACAGGCGAATGCAATGATGGCCAAGGACGCTTCTTCGAGCCAAGTTCGTCGGAATGGGTTCACAACACGCTGTAAGAAAGTAGCGTGGAAGACGTATGCTGCTCGGTCGAATATAACCGCGACAACTGGCATGATACTCACGACCTATGGTGCCATATGAATGAGTGGCTATCTCTAGCCCAGGACGATAGACGTCCGGGCCTTATGGATCAGACTGGATGGGAAGGCCAGAGGTTAGAATCCCGCGCTGGATATCTTTGTCCTTTATCCCATCGATTATATGTTGACTTGATAATAGTCTCTCACTATTCGGGATCCTACGACGGCGGGTTGATGACGTGCGGTGGGGACTAGACGCCTTGTTCAAATATCAGGACCAGTCGCGTCCGCACATGATCTGTGCCATCTCCGATATGCAGCCCCTCCGGGAAGATGCAATTTCTATTTGCGAGTTATTAGTTATTATCACCCTGGTGTTTATGCAGACGTCACTCCCAGAGTACGAGCAACATCGCATAATTCCGGTCTGCAATGTCCCTTCCGAAACGCGTTTGCGAGAGATAAGACTCATATAAATAATATTCCAGGTCGTCGTATTCTCATGCTCGGGGTACTCGGTTCGCATAGGACAAGGGTTTGTAGACCCTGATTGCCGGGAAACTCGTCGTTCGGATGACTCCTGTTATGACTCGGACGGCGGAATTGAGGTATAGTTGGGACTTGCATGTTAATATCCTTCGCTGGTTGACGGCTACTCCTGTCGGCGATACTTTATGGAAGTCTGGGAGTGGAAGCGGGAATAAAGGTTGAGGATAATAATGGTTTGTTTTTTTTATTGGCGTACTCGGTATGGACTTGTCATGTGTGCATAGGGCCTTGTTAAATGCACGTTTATATGAAAAGCGTTGGTATAAGTAAGGCGTTGGGGAAAGGGGGGGAACCTAGTTAAATAGTGTACACACGGTTCGTGTAAAGCTTGCTAGTTATATCAGGATCAACTGAATAAATCTTCGTTCGTATGAGCGATGGAATGGTAACTAAGGGAATGAGGCATAGGGGTTTAGAATACGGGAGTTAATTTTCGAATCCAGAGAGATCCCTAAGAAGTAGCCACTATAGACAACTTAGTACTCCCAGTTAAGGGGTACATTATTGCATATGTAATTTTTTTCTCATCTAAGTAGGTACGTTTGGTTCCTAAAATCATCCAAATGTCAACCATCCAATTCTATGAACAATAGAATCCGATCCCCAGTAGACATCATCCTTACACTACGCCACCCTCTTCCACTCAACATACCGCTCAACTCCGGTACAAGACGACGCAAGAGCATCATTAAATTCCTCCTGAGCCCCAGGCTGTCCCGGGCGTAGCTTCAAAGCCGTAGGCCACGCGTCGCCAATCGTATTCTGCTCTTTCATCACGACGTGCAAGTCCTTCTCGATGTCCCCGAAATGATTCGCAGCCATGTACCTATATAACCAACAGTCAGTCAGTCAGCCAACCAGAAAGATCTTCAAGCGATTGTTTTCTCAACACCCATGACGTACTGGCGGAAGAGCCTTATCCGCGTCGAGCGTGAAGCTCCGCGCGTCCCAGATCCGGTACATCTCGGCTCCCTGCAGGTTTCTCATGAGGCTGATCTCCTGGATATTGGTCAGGTATTTCCGGATGCGCGCGATGTCGAGTCCCTTGCCCTCCTGGTCGCTGCCCCGGACGGTCTCCATCACTGCGTTGAGATACACGGTTATAAGCGTAGCGTGAGGGTTCTCTGCTGGCGTCTTGAGAAGGGGCGATAGGTGGCGCAGGGTCTCGCGGGTGCCTAGCCAGCATTTATCTGAGATGTTAGAAGCCTGCCTAAGTAGTCAGTCTCGTAGATGCTGGCTTATATGAAGTGGCATGGAGGGATGGGATGAGCTCACCTCGATCCTGTCATATGAGCCCTCCTCAAACATCAGACGTTGGATCAGCTCTGTCGCGTTGACGTTGAAGAGCTCGAAGTGTATTTTCCCAGTCGCAACGCGGCGGAGAAAAGGCGCTGAAGACGCCGCGGAGATAGGAGAATAGCTTTCCGTATATGTCTTCGGGAATGCGACTTGGTGTTGCTCTGACCTCGTCGAGAGGCCAGCCACCGAGGGGGTCTGCTTTATCGCCATAGGCCAGGAGGAAATTGTTTGGAATACTGTCTGGAATAGGGTCCTGGGACGTATTAGACCCGCTGTTCTAGAGCTTGATACGGGTGTGTAGGTAATAACTCACGGGTTAGGATAGTCAAACCCGATGCGCGGGTGGCCAAAAGCCAGGAGTAAGCCATCCTCTCGATACCGCTGTTTAGCAACACGCATAGAGGGCGATGCGTCTTTGAAGTACCACCGATCTCGATAGTCCTCCCGCTCGGGTGCTAAAGTAATAGCCTGGCGTATCTTGCGAGATTTCTCTAGGGTTAGATCTTCAGGCACGTCGAGAAATTCCAATACCCTAGCCCAATCTTCTTTCTTTAAGACCAGAAGGAGGCTACTACCTGATTTAAATACCCATTCTTTTCCTACAAAGATGTCTGGCTGCTTATCGACGGTTCGCTCGCATGCCTCGTTGATAAGTGGCTTGACTCTCGACCGTAGTTCAGATAAAGTGTCTTTTGTGAGGGCGGCCGAGTACCAAACGTGGATAAGCGTTTCTGCCAATCTTTCAAAATCCGGCTGATCGGGTTCCCCCTCTAATGAGCTCAATGCCAGAAGCAATATTATGGCGTTCCTTGCCGTAATATCAAAGTCCCTGTCGTTGATTGTCATCTTGACCTGGTGCTTAAAATCAGGGGGTAGGTTCCGAATCGTTTGTACAGCGTTCCTCACGTCTCCGGATGCTGCTACTCATTAATGTCTCATTCGGAACCAAATGAGACTACCAACAGTCAACACGTACCCGCGAACAGGATATCTACATCCTTATCGTAGGCCGGCCCCTCATTCCGCGGTAGCTGGAGCACGTCCATCGCCGGCGTATTGCCCCAGAGGTGTTTATTCGGCCCAAAGGTGTTGTGCAAGTTAGTAGCAGCCTCTCCGCGAGACCAGGCAGGATCTCGTCGCTCTCGATCCCAAGCTGGGAGCCAGGTGGGTTTGCTTAGTGGGGATTTGCACTCCTTCTTGTGCTCGCTCCAGTGCTTTACCTGACAGTGACGACTACAGTACTATAACAGTATTAGTATATGTCTATATGTCTATATGTCTATATGTCTGTAGCGTCTACGAAACTATTTTCACTTACCAAGATTAGCTTACAGCCCCCACAAACAAGCGTGCCCTCGCGAGAACAGACGCTACCCCCATCCTTCCAGTTGGCACATGGCGTTGGCACCACTGCGGTAGTTGACATTATGTCTTATATGGCCTCGCGACAAGAAGATTCCTACTTGCGCGATCTCGCTTCCTCAAATAATCGTAGTTTTACAAGAGGTTTCTGTAGGTGTAGAATCCACATCTTATTTGCAAATGCTGCCATGGCGATTGATTTTCCAACGCGATGTGCTGTGCCGTAGTAGTTTCTGTACGACGTCGGAGACTTGCATAAACGACCTACTCAACAATTCCTCGGTACAACTCAAGGGGTAAGCAGCTAGGTACTACATATACGGAGCTTTTATGATAAACTGACAACTCGATTATCGACTGGTCAGCCGGGGAATGCTTGGTTTGCTGTCAGCCCTCTTGCGTAATGGTTATGGACTCTTACTGCATGTAAACGGGCGCTTCTGTGCCGTGGGCTGTTTCGTCCGATAGGCGAGGGGCGCGTATATCTTATTGTGACACTCAACGATATCCGGATAATGACGCTTATTACCTTTAACCAATCAAATGTCCTAATAAGAGTTGGCACACAAAAAAAAAGCAAAGATTTCGATCTCAATGGATGAGATACTTTGATTTTCCCATAAAACATAGTGCTTAGTAGAACCCACACCACACAACACAGTTGTAAGTTGTAACTTATCCCACGACATTTTAAACCACCGTTAAAAGATTTCTATTAATTTCTTTATCGTATAGGATGTACTTGGGGAAGCTGTGCCTCTGTATAACCCAGTCAAATTTGCCATGAAATATGAAAGAAACAAGACGCAAGACTCCCAGAAAAGCTTAAGTGATTAAAAGCAGTAACGCTAAGTCATAAGCAAATAAAAAATCTCACATACCTAAGGCAGTAAAAGCTAAGAGCAGTGACGAGCCACGGCTTGGTAATTACGAGGCTGGTAATCTATGTGGCTAGGCTACCCCCTGAAACTTACCCTCGAACAGCACCTACACCGAGAGTAGGGATATCATTCACATAAAACAAACACACACACACATATAGAAATCTTTAGACTGTATCTGAATTAGGCTACAGGTATGATAAACTATGAAGAAACTCATGTCTCTGAAGCTTCTATCAGCATCATCCCAAAACTGTCGCCACAAAACGGAGCTCAAAATAGGGGGCTCCAAAACAACCCCTGAATGCTGAACCTAAGTACAGCAGATATTTCCCTGATCTTGCCCAAGTAACTGGCTCAGAATGGCTTGCCTCTTTGCGGGATTGAATCTATATAATAGTCGTATGCCATCCCATGTACTGGTGAATATCGCATCCATTGGCGGTGGAACGCAAGATCGACTTTTTAAAGAACAGGTCTAGCCTTAGTTAGAAGTAGCTCATGGGGGTTAATCAGGTATGGCGGAGAAAAACTTACATAATCCTAGGTTCGTTTTAGTACGAAATATGCATATCGTGTGTTGAAGAGTGAAAATGCAGGGTGGTATGTACTAGCATCGAGGCAAACTATTGGTAGGTAGTTGCTAAGATGTGTTGATTCAATCGACCCGCAGTGAAACTCGTTAGACGTCGGCCTTTTCGGTGCGCAAAAGTTCTCCGATGGCTCTAGCATTATCTCGAGCGAGCTGCTGTCGAAGATCGGCATCTACATCGGCGGATTCTCGTCTGAAATTCCACAGCCGTACCAGCTCGCAGTACTCCTTAAGGGCGTCTCTATCGCATCCAGGGGTATCTCGAGTCTGACGGAGCACCTCTATGCCATGCTCGTAGCCCGTTTCTTTTGTCCAGGGTTGAGTCGCCTTACGACTACCTTTATTAGAACTGGGCAATGTGCTAGGCTTTCCGTTGTGATCGCCGCCGGTGGCTGGAGGGTCTGTAGCTGCGGCAATATTCCAAAGCAGACGTTCTAAGTTAGGATACTTCTTGGTCAAGTCTCTATACTCTGGCATGTCGGCAATGTCTGAACCCTTAGGGGTGGATTGATGCGTCGTAGTTTCACCGGTAAGTGTGTAGTTAGGCTGAGACTTAACGTCGTCTCCTGGCATTACAGACGAGGCATCTTTTGATTGCAGTGCAGAGGACTCGACAGGTGGATGATTGTCCCGATGCTCACGGAAACACGAGAGCGAGCACCTACGTAACGAAAGTTAGTATAGGTTACTAATGTCGAATATGAATCTGTGCTTACGTGTATAGGTTGCAGCGGGCGCATTTGTATTTGCTTTCAGTGCTATCGCAAACTAGGCATGGTGGTCTAGCGCTTGCCATGGTTGGGACGAATACCCGAAATTTAGGTAGGACAGGCGCTCGATGCAGTATCTGAATAATACGTATTAAGAACCTATCGAGGTCGTCCTAGTTATTATCCTATTATCGAATATCAGATGAAGGCGAAGAATCTGAACTTCAGGTGATGTGTGATAAAACTGTACCATAGTTAGTACCGAAAAAGGGCCTGCTAATGCGAATATATTACTCACCAAAGTAGATGATAGATTATTCTCCCAAGTAGGCGTGTTGTACACTGAAGCTTAATTAATATTAGTTTAGGTATTTTAATATAGATATCTCGGTATGTGTATGAGTTTTTGAATAGCTCTTTATGAGATGTTAGACGCAAACATACCCTTTTTGAAAGGCAACGCGTCAAGAAAGTTGTTGATACCGCCTTTAGTTGCACCGTGCTACCTGTTGCTTATCACAACCGAGGCGGACAATTGTATTCTGCCGTCGTTAAATGGCGAATATCTTTAAGAGCAACGAGGGTCTTCTAGTTGCGCCTAGATTTCTGTGATTCAGACCGCCTTATAAAACACCGAATAATTGGCCCAGACAATTCCAATTGTTATAGTCGAGGGCAAGCTACGGCGTCTAAGAGCTTAGTAATGTTGATTCCTTTCTTCAAGAAAACATTCAATGCCTTCTTTGGTTATCACTGAATGGTAACAGCATTAGTCACTTCCCTCTTCACGAGCAGATAAATTTCAGACTGTGGCCTCTATGAAATTAGGCTTGAAAGATCGTTGTACTGGCATGGCTGACTGGTTAACGCGGTATAGGGGTTGGCTTGTCACTCAAACCAATATCAATGAATCAAATCGCAGAGCTTTAACGCGGCTGAATATAATATAAATTATGAGGCTGAAAGTTAAGGCGGGTGGCTTAGGATCTACGAAAATATCCAATGGGTAAGGATGAATTGGGAAACGACGATTACTCGACGGTTCGGTATATCTCCGGTAGATAGTCCTATAAACCAATCAAGCCCTACCTAATGCAACAGTCGGTTTGTCATCCGTACAATAACCCACCTAAAAAGTTTGAACAATGCGCTAGTTGCGTCATTGCCACTGATTGATAATCTACGGCTACTCTTATCGGCGTAATTCGGCAAACGTCTACTTACAATAGTCGCGCCTCCGATTTCACTTAACATTTAAGTTTTTTGTCTTAGCTATACTAAAATATATCAGACGAAAATATTTATAGTCGCGAATAATTACAATTACGTATTTTAAAGCTAATTAACTCCAAAGGCGATCGGCATATCTATTTTATCTAAGAGGGCGACTATGCCTCCCAATCGACTCGTCCGGCCGGCAGCGGCTCTGCTGTCCGCGGGGACAAGAAAAGTCCGGCCCGCTACTTGCGGCCGGCTCTACGAAGCTGCGCGACATGCGCATACGAGTTCACAGGCGTTGGGTATATCAGCAAGGTCAAGACCGGTACTACAAACAGCCTCGAGGTTACCAGCGATAGCGCCGCGGGGCGTGCGAAGTATTTTCATCCAGACCGAGACCACGCCGAACCCGGATGCGCTGAAGTTTTTACCGAATCACAGGGTGGTGCCGTCGGAAGTCCCCACGCCTTTTATCGAATACCTAAATGCGCGGAGTACGATCGCACCCCCATACCCATCGCCGCTTGCTGCGCAGTTAATGAATATCGACGGCGTGACGTCCGTCTTCTACGGGCCCGACTTCATCACAGTGACGAAGTCGCCCGATGCCAACTGGGTACACATCCGGCCGGATATTTTCAGCTTGATCACCGAGGCTATAACGTCGGGGCAGGAAATAGTCACTGTGAGCAACAAAGAGGGTGGAGATGAGGGCCAGGAGGTGGGAGAGGAGGACAGTTTGAGCTATAATGAAAATGATAGCGAAGTCGTGGGTATGATCAAAGAGCTCCTTGAAACTCGAATAAGACCCTCGATCCAGGAAGATGGCGGAGACATCGAGTTCCGTGGTTTTGAGAATGGGTATGTGAACTTGAAGCTCAGGGGAGCGTGCAGGACTTGCGATTCGAGTACTGTCACTTTAAAGAATGGAATTGAGGGAATGTTAATGCATTATGTGAGTATAGCCCTTTTTTGGAGCATCTTTCAACTTTGGAGTAGCCCAGTCACTTTGCTTTCTTGTTTTTTGTTTTTTTCTCCCTCAGCATGAGGTATAATGTTTCAACTCAAGCAAGCTGCTGGCTGCCGGTGTTGCTGAATAATCCAAAACCCAATGATCTACGGGCCCCCTTTTCAACCCTATATGAACTCTAGATTTATGGTGTAAACAGTGCTAACAAGACGACAGATCGAGGAGGTCAAAGGTGTACATCAAGTAATGGACCAAGAGGAAGAGATCGCGATTCAGGAATTTGCAAAGTTCGAAGAGAAGCTTCGAGCACAAAAGGGGCCAGATGCAGCGCCGACTACACCTGGCAAGGACTCACTGGACTCGGTCCCTGGATAAATTCAGAGAGACATGCTTCATCCGATGTATGATTAGAGCGTCGTCCCAAGTACGTCATCTAGAAGAAATGAAAATACCCTGGTGTTGGTTTTTTTTTGTGATGCAACTTCGGTTACCTACCTAGCTAGGTTTTGTGACAATCTCGTATCTTCAGCAGAGTTTACAATCTGCCCGTGAGCCTGGGCACCACCGGCACTATTATCGTCAGTATTTCTGCGTGAGGGCTAATGCGGTCACCGGCCTAATGACCTTTTTTTGCCATCGTTGCGTCGCAAATTAGGTTTTAGCTTTTTCTTTAGGAACCCTACCCGGCTGGGCAATATTGACTTTCACGATTAGGTAGTTGGCGGTAGGGCGCGGCATTGCTTGGTGCATACCTACATACACGGGCCAAGACAAGCTCCAGGATCGACCTCTACGCTTGCTCTCTACCTTTCGAGCCGCATCCCCGTCGTCCAAATCCCGGCGCTAGTGGTTAGGGCAGTCAGTTTCGTCGGTCGCTCGTAAGTTTTCTCCCATGAGGCAAAAAGGGGTGACACTACCACTACCGGAAGGCGACGGACGCATACATATTAGACCGTGGCGGGCAGCGATTCGCACCGGTGTGGCAATGGGGGGCGAGGTATGGCTGGGGTCGCGTGGGTAACTTGCAGCTCCAAGTACGGCCGCGCAGGGAATCTCCCCGCGAGCCATGGTCATGTAGGTAGGTAGGTATGTAGGTAGGCAACCTAGGTATGTATGCACGATGGGGGCCGGTCATCTTGTTAGTTGGCTTGGTAGACTATGGGTTGCAGTACGCCTTACCCCGCAAAAGCTCTACCAGAAGGTACGTCAAGATGCATGGAATACCGTGGGTCGTCCCTAAGAACGTACAGGTCTGATCTAGTAGCGCTTCCTATCTTGAGCGTTATTACCACCTACCTTACCTAATGTGTGTTACTTTGGAGTCTAACAGTCTAGAGTTAGCGAGAATATCGGGGGATCTGGATCATCTTAGATTCTTTTCATTTAGATTATCCACTATACGTATATGTCATGTTTACACTTCACTTACGACATCTAGGCTTCATGCGCCGAGATACGCACCTGGTAACGAGGATACCCTCTTGAAGATAGTAACATTCAAGAGCATCGGACGATGCTTTTTGTTTCCACGAAATGGTGTACCCTTTAGAGTCACGGGGTCATATGTGAGACAAGAAGGGTATGTAGTGTCCAAGATACCCGGGCATATGTATTACGCATAAATGCTAAGTCCAGATGTTGTGTGAGGCCGGCAAGGCAATTTCTCCGCGTAAAGTAAGATGCCATTTCCTCTTTTCTGTAGTCCGGCGGGTTAGCGAATTCAACGTAGTGTCTAATAGAACCACCTTTAATGAAGTTGTGTAATCATCTCAGGGTGGTATCGTTTTGCTGACTGGGGGATGATGATAGGTTACAACAAGTTGAGGTTATCCTATAACTAGCATTAGAGAAAAGACAGCTTTTCGCTAGTTTAAGCCCTCTAACCTAGCGTCTAAGCTTTCTGAGTTGAACGTAACAATCGGCCGAGAATATACGTTAGGATGATCACCAAACATCGAACAAACCAGAAAAGGCTCTTTAGGTTATGTTATGGACCCAAGTAGCAAACAAATATATGTTTATACCGATTGGTTGTAATAATTTGCTGCTGCTTTTCCGCTAAGCTTAGTGAATGACGCGGACTTTAGGACCCGTATAAGCTCTTAGTTCTCGACTTGCTCTTCTCTATAACCGTACCGACCTTGTAACCAACAGCTGCCCGTTCATGGATAGGGTTAGTTAACGTGATCTGAAAATCTGAAAATCTGGGGTAAAGCCCCTGAGGGTATATGTGCGACGCCTTTTGGGTACGGGTTTTTGCGAAGCTCGCGCCACCTCCGAGGTTCGTGTAAACCAATTGTGTGTCGACATCAAATGGTGGTACATGTTGTATACGATGCTGAGGTGGAATATCTGACAGGACTTCTAGAGACTTGAGTATTGCATCGAATAATCCAATAAGCGTAAATTCTTGGAAGAGCCAACTTCTGATTTAGGCTGAGGCTTGCAGGAAGAAATTGTCAAGAAATATAAAGGGTCACGACCCCTCCACCATCCCCCGGTTCAGGTCGCTTAAAGCATGCAGGAAACTGTGATATCTGCTACGCGTAAGAGGTTGGCAATACAGATAGTTGAAAAATTCAAGTTTCCTTGTGTTCAAGTTATGCAAAGGGAGTAATAAACTTGGTTTGTAATTAGGGTTGAAGTATGTAATGCGAATCGTAATGCGACTTTGAATTTATTTGCTCGATGTTAACGTCTTTTGGAGCACACGACACCATCGTACTAGTCTATCGAAGTTTCTGTAAGTCGGATCGCCGAAAGAGGGTACGGGAATCGTTCGTTGCATCTGTTGGGCGTTGCGAGGAATGGTCCGTTACCCCCCCCTGTCGTCTCACGATCGGCTAGCTTCAGGAGAGGTTCTACTCACTCACACCTCCACAATGCTTCCAATATCTTATTCAAGTATCCTATACCTTAGGTACCCAATGTTGATCCTATTGCTATATTCATACGAAGACCCCAAACGATGAGAAGTCCGTATATTTTACTCGCTTCTAAATCCAATGGAGTCTTAGTGAGCTTTTTGATCGTCGAAGAGTTAAGCCAGGTAGTATTAACCCCGGAGTCTAATGCTATGTAAGGTAACAACA
This sequence comes from Daldinia childiae, assembly GCF_008694065.1. Lineage (NCBI taxonomy): Eukaryota > Fungi > Ascomycota > Sordariomycetes > Xylariales > Hypoxylaceae > Daldinia > Daldinia childiae. The sequence continues at coordinate 2,974,711 of NW_022984642.1, read as the reverse complement.
GTTTTGACGTGCAGTGCATGCATCAATCAGATATGCAGGAGGGCTGGCGCAACTTTCGTCGGGGTGCCATTCCCTAGATACGTGTGGTAAATATGGTGGAAATGGAAGCTGGCCAAGTCCGGTTAAGACGGCTGTGTCTAACTTGGAACAAAGGACTGACTCGCAAGCCTGGAGCTTTCGCGTCCATGCATAGCATTTGGTACATGTACTCGGTCAGGAGAGGGGATTGAGTGTTGCACTTGAACGAGAAGGCCCTATTCGCTGCACCGGGCGAGTTTTTGTCGAGATCTTCAACGGTGGGCTAAGTCGTTAAGAAATGACGTCCCAATCCTTGTCTCTTGATTGGTGTGGCTTATGCACACCTCTACAGAACAAGACCTTCGGTGTGTATATAGCCTATCGATAGTTTTGGAAGAAATACTAGAGAAATTCTAACTAATCTGAGTTGTCGTATGTACGGTCTCAATTCCTCGCACGAAGACTGTCCTTGTCATCCGAAGTGGCCGTCCAAAAAAGAAGGCATGTTTCGAAAGGCGGAAACCAAAAGTTTTTTTTAGAGAGCAGCGTTTATGCATGCTCTCTACGCGGCGGCTAAGCGTCATCATATGTCGAAGTGAGCGTACTCTTTGGGCTCTCACCCACGGAGTAAATGTAAATATAAATGACAACTCGTCTTATTCTGAAAAAGTGTATATATATCAGTCTGTAGTATAAAGAGCTCAACGGAGATATGGATGTGCATCTCACTGGATTTGATATTGGAGAAGATTTCTGTGAAGGACCACGAACATATCAAACTGACATGTTATTGGTTGTCTTCTTGACTCCCCGGAATAGCAAGGATCTTTAGCAAACCAGAGCTTGGATCATTGCAGGACTCGGACCAATAGAAGTCTCTTGCTTAACCTCTCTCTCTCGCATGTTCGATAGCTCAAGATCAATCTTCCCCACACTCTTCGTATCTTCGTATGTCCCGAGTTAGAAGTTAGAACCAAGATGATTAAATCATCGGCATCCTCGACCGAATAAGCTTCTCGGACGGGTCAAATTATGATTGCATTATACATAATAAAAGCATATAATGGGAAAATGTCAACTTTTGAAAAGATACTGTGTATGATATACGGTGTATAAGCGGCTCGGGCCAAGCCTGATGATCATCCTTTGTGCACTAAATTAATAAAATCCATCTGTAGGACCCGCTTGTCCCCAGACACCAAATTCCTACGCCCGCCTTTCCTCGATTTGGGAAGGTCAAGTGGGTCTCTCGCTTTGTTATTTTAGTGTCTTGGCAACCTTTGGATTCTCCTTATAGGAGTTAGGTACCTAGGTATTGAACCTGCCTCCACTAGCAGCCCAGGTACAATCTCACAAATAGGCGGGCAGTTACCTACCTAAGGTACCTACATGGCACCTAAGTACCTGCTTACAAAAATTAATTTTCTAAAGGCGCACAACCTAACCTTGTAAAATATAACGAATTCTTTTTTGAGACCCTTTTTTCTACATACACTATACATGAACCATATACGGGACAAGCTTATAGACAAGCAAGCTTGCATCGCCAACCTCCATACCTAGACCATCCATCCCATCCCTATCCGCTCATCCACCCTCGAAAAATCCACTCTATTACTGCACATACACCTCCTTCATACTAAGTTACTACCTTACCAACTTACCAACTACCTACGTGCATACATACCATACTTACATGTATCTGCCTGCGCACAGCATCGTCAGTTCATGATCGATGTAGCCACCTTTTTTTTCCTACCTGATCATACCTGACCACGTCTGTCCCCTTCTTACTATCTACACCTATTGGGTCGATAAATTCCCCTCGCACTCAACTGACACAAATATTTTGTTTTTGGCTTAATTCTCTCTCTCATCTCGTTTTATGATTTCAGGTTTATATCCTCTTTCGGCCTATCCTCGCATAGTGCTGTGTTAGGCATAGGCACTACGAGGTATAACCTTTTATGATTTGCAGGGAGCTCAGTTACTGCTAAGACACCCCCCAAAGCCTCTAAAGACTGGTGTCTCTCCCGGGATTTAGTGGGGGGGATTACCGCTACCGTATGTACATACATATGTATCATCCCTGCCCGCTGTTACCAGCCTAACTTTAAAACCCAGCTTCCGTTCCCCACTAGCCACTTTCCTTCATACTTTCCCTCACGCGAGGGTCTCGTGTCGCAACGTTCAACTGCTGGCACGGGTCCTGAATTTGTACTGCTAAACCAATCAGTTACTCCTACGAATTACTTGCCTAGGTACCATACCTAAAGACCTACCTAAACTACTTCCCTTCCCCGCTCTTCAATTTCAATACCCTCCAACACCCTCCTACATACGCCCTCGTCCGTCCATCTGCAATTGCCGGTCTTCGACAATTACGGCGACAAATCCACATCTCTACGGGCCATTTGCGTGTCTTTGCTCAGCAACGGCCTTTGTGCAAACTACTCGTCACCACAGATTTTCCCGAGCCAACGATGCGCTCTTCCGAATAGCTTCGTCGCAAAGCATTCGAGGTCGTACTAATACACCTACGAACTGACAAATTCGCACATACGAAATCTTGTTTTAGATTGCCCCCTCCAACACGGCGCCTCTACCTACCGCGAAGAAAAAAAAAAACTTGATAAGAAATCAGTTTGGACTGCATCTGCGACGAAAATTTTTCCGTCTTGTCCATCCTGACAACTCATTTTAGAAATTGAGAAGGGTCTTTCTGGTGGCGTTTTTGGATTTGGGACTGGCGATCAATACCGTTACTTCACTTCGGTCGACCATTCTTTTTTTCCCTTGAGATTGCGTTGCCTACTGGCCTTTCATTTTCTCAATAGACACGGATTCTTCGATACCCTATGAATAGATCTAATATTTTTCGTTGACACCAGTAAGTATTAAATCTCTTTGTTTGCGCTTGCTATGTCTACTCTTGACTAGACCGGCTATCTTTGAGGATGTAATTTGGTCTGCGCCGGCGTTGTGTGGTTCATTATATATAAGGGGCGTGTGGAGATGGATTCGCCGAGCGCTGGCTCTCAAGATAGGAAACGCCAATCATACCTCCTTCAACCAGATTTAAATCATTTGCAGCATTTGCTTTTGGCGGGGTGACCTTCTCATTTCGTTTTCATTTTCATTTTCATCTCAGTTTTGGTTCTGGTACCGTAGCGTGACTAACACATTGTGTAGGTTTACACGATTTACTGTTGTCATAGACGCTTGAAAACCTCCCCGGAAACCACCTGTAAATTCTGGGTGTTCTTTTTTTATTACCATTTTGAGGTATTGGTTGGTTATTGTCATTGCGTTTCAGTGTGTTTTTTTCCTTTCGGCAATTATTAAGCCGAAATCGATCATCTACGGACCATGAGCTCCAACAACATCAAGCCCAGTACTGCAACCAAGGCCGGCCAGAGCGCATACCCAGGAGTTGCGCCAAACAACCAGTCTATTCTGCTTGAAAAGCTGAATGTTCGAAGATCTACACCAGACTCTGAAGCCCTGGCAAGTTCGGACGACGAACCCGACCCTCATCGACAAGACGCGCATCGACCACAAGTACAGCCTCAGAAGCCTGTACGTCGTGCTTCTTGGTTGAACGATACATCACAAACTACGTTACCCCATCCGAGGAAAGGTTCATTTGCGAGCAGTTCTATGTCACCAACAGCCTCACACCCTAGTACCCCATCAGCCGAGCCAGGTGCAACCACTTGGGGTTCCCATACTACATCTTCGGCGGCGATGGGAAGAGGACATCAAGGACCGCCGTCTTTCCCATGGGGAACAGGCATTTGGAACACAGAGCGTAAGGAGCCGCCTTCTCGATTGACCGAAGTCCTCCCTTCGCCGACATCTACTGTTCCCAGTAATGCTGGTTTCTTTGGTGAAGATGGTTCGTTGGCGCAAACCTCGCCCACTCCACGAGAGCAGAATCCTAACCCACAAATTCCGTTCGCCATTCCCTTGCACCCAACCCCCAAGACATATCGTTCCCAGTCATACTCGGTAGGTCAGTTAGACCCGGATACAACGACGCCGACGATGCCTACGTCTTCGGTGCTATCGGGAAGACCGCGTGCTACCCTTGGACACCCTGGATTGCAGCACAGACCTTCGCGCCCGAGTATGTTGAGTGAGATGTCCAGTGAAGGTGCGATGTTAGGTAAAGTGAAGGAGGTTGAGGATGATGATGATGAGAGTGCCAGCGACACGGCTCAGGCATCTCATCAGCAGCAAAGTGCCGAGGCGAAGACAATAGAGATGCTCACTCGGGAGAATGCTATGTTGAGACAGCAACAGCAGCAACAGCAATATCACAACTCCAGGATCAGACCCCGTGCATCAACTGCCGCTACTTACGGATTAGGTAACGGATATGGCGTCCGTGGACCCGTTCCCGAAGAATCTGACTTCGCGATTGATGAACTAGATGAAGCTGGAGAGGGCCTGGACAGTGCCTCGAAACGAGGATTAGGAAGGCGCATGAGCGAATACGCGTCTGCGTCTGGGGCTTTCCGTTCCCCTTATCCCCTAGAGAATAGAAAGCTCGAAAATGTTAAGAAAGCATATTGGCAGAGTTCTTTAGGCTTTGGTGGTTTAACCGAGATTTCGCAGAGCCGTAGACATTCGTTTGCCGACGTGCCTACGCGACAAGGATCAATCGGTTCTGTTGGCGAGGGTGTTTCCCTTCATGATGTAACTTCCGCAGAGGCAGCACAGTCTCATTCTCAAGACTTTGGCGGATTCCCCGAGGGCGCAGGCTTTCAAACTGCTGCTAGTCCGGGTAAGTAAACCCCAGCCGCCCAGCTTGTGTTCAAGACTAACTTTATCAATAGTATCCTATTACTCAGGTGGAGGCAACGCTCCTAATGCACACCAAGCCATTGCGTCGTCCGCTTATGGTAATCCGTACCAGTCAGCCTACGGACTTCCTTCTACCTTTGGTAACCGTCCGCCATCGCCTCACAGGAGTATGTACGGAATGAGCCAGCCCAGACACAACCAACTGCTACATATTGTTCTTTTCAAGTGTTCTAGGGCAGATGTGTTCTACATACAAGAAGGAACTGGCCTTACGGTTAAACCTGGAGATCTTGTCATTGTAGAGGCGGATCGGGGAACTGATCTTGGAACCGTGGCTCGTGATAATGTGGACTGGCAAACAGCTAAAGAATTGAAGGAGCACTACGCTGAAGAGCACTACAAATGGTTGATGATGTATTCCCAAAATGCCGCGGCCGCTCAGGAAGGGACCGGAGCTGGTTTGATGGCTGCATCTAACGGTCTTCAAGGCAGCGCAATTGGTGGAATGGGACCACCAAGCCAGCATCACATGCAAGAACCAAATGCGGGCGAACTTAAACCGAAGCTCATTAAACGCCTGGCACAGAGTCACGAGATTCACAACCTTCGAGATAAAGAAGGAAACGAAGCTAAGGCGAAGCGTATGTGTATGCAGAAGGTGAAGGAGCATGGCCTGAACATGGAGATTCTCGATGCCGAGTTCCAGATGTGAGTAACTATTTCTATCTTTGACCTACTACGTCGCTAACAAATCTCAGGGATTGGAAGAAATTAACCTTTTACTACTTCGCCGACTAGTATATCAACTTTAACTCGCTGGTCACCGATCTTTTCAAGATCTACAAGACGCGAATTTGGATGTCTGCTATCAACCCTGCCTCATTTGCCAGCCCGACCTTGGGGCTGCAGGCGCCCAGCGGCATCGGCCCAGGCGCTGTCGGCCTTGGAAGAGGAAGTGGATCCGCCAACACAGAACGAAGATCCAATCCACCCCAGGACTCACAGGGTGCCTTTACCAGTCCGGGTGCTGCAGGTCGACCGTTTCAGCCACCCTTCAACCAGCCATTTGGCGGGCCAGATCGTCCTGGAGTAGCCAGCTCTGCATACCCCCCGTCTGGTTTTCCGTATTCTGCCTATGGTGCGTTCAGCAGTGCTCCGAGGTCCGGTACGGTGCCATATGTCCCGACCGTGATGCAAGGGATGGAGGCATACCCCGGCGGCTTCTCCCAGCCTGGGGAATTTCCCCCAAGCATGCGAACGCGTTATCCGAGTCCCCACACGGCTCCTTCCCCTCACGATCAGTCAGTGCCTAACATGTCAGGACAGAACGAATGGGTTGGAGCGTTCCAGGGACTTTCTCTGAACTCCCGCTGAATGCGAGGGGTTTATGGATTGAATTTGTTCCATTACGGCCTTCGAGAACTCCCTCTCGTTACTAATGAACCTGGAGATAGTTCCGATTCGCCAGGATATTGCGATACCTCTTACCCCCTATTGTGGTTCAACCTCGCTCTAAAGTTCATTGACGCAACCATTCATTACTACTATATGGTTTCTATCTTTGTAACGCACCTTTTGAAGGCTCTTTTTTTTGGAACCTCTATCATCCAGTAAAGACGAATGTCATACTCAGTAACCTCGATCCTGATTTTTCATTACACTAAAATTCCATTCTCGTATTATACTTCCCTCGTACCATACCATCACTATTATATGATCCGAGACTACAGAGACGTATTACGATCAACGGATTGACAGAAATCCATTTCCGTTCTTTTATTTTATTCTACAGTTTAATTTTCTCTTTTTTCAGGTGGCCTTACGGCCGCTTCAAGTTGTTTACATACAGCCAATTATTCCTAGAGGCGCCTGTGATACATATATGTCACAATACGCCTAGGCGAAAACTTCAGAGGACCGACGCAATTATCAGACTTTTGGCGTTGGTCGGCACCGGCATCCATCAATTCTTTGGAATTCCTTGATTTCTCAACTTTTAAAGACTTCGGAACGAGGCCAGACGAAGACAAGTTCGAATTCGAGACGAGGCAAGGCGAGAAGACGGACAGAAGGCAGAGGGCCATCAATCATTTTGCGTCATGACGACACGGCATAAGAGAAACCATAAGACAAAAAGTAGGTTTGCGTTTGAAAGGAGATCAACATAGACGTGCTGCACAAGCATATGTGTAATTTGATATTCAAAAGGGACGGTTTGCACGAATTGTTGGGTATGGACGGATTTTGTACGACCAGAAAAGACTTTGCCACGCATGAAAGATTACACCCATTTGCCTTGCGAGATGCATTCAGGAGGGGAGTCCTCTGTTCGGTTTGTCCACTTTCACTGTTAGTTTAATGGCAGATTCGTTCTAGATAGGGTTCTAGTTACCTCCGATGGCTAAAATTGCTAAAATTAAGCTTCTAATAGCTATAGTTGCTAAGTTGCATGTGTCAAATTTGAGTAACTAATGTTTAATATGGTTGTTTATAAAACATTATGGATCTGAACTACATACACCTGAGCCCCTTATAACCCTTTATAAGAGCTCCTTATAAATACCTCTTAAAGTATATTAACGTAGAAGGAGCATTCTACATTAGGTTAGATACTTAATGTTGTTTAGTACATGACCTCCTATTATGGAAACAACTATGGAAACAACTATAGAAGGAGTAAACCATACATATGTGGACACCCACGTACATGCCTTATGTAGGTCAAGTAAGAACCCCCATCAAAGAAAGAACTACCTAACATAGATCCCTCTATGTCCTACTTATGTCACCAAGTAAATGAATAAAATAAAAATTTATTGCCCCCAATTCTTACACACAATTCCGCATCTTCTCAATTCGCAATACTATATGAGGTGGCCTTGTTCGCAATATTGAGTTATTTGAATCGCATCATGATCCTCAATTCAACTTTCAACTAGTTCCCATTCTATTCCTATAGCTATTTACCTAAGCCGGCATATTAAACTACCATAAATTTACATCCATCATGTCGAAAAGAGTGGCTAAGAGAAAGGCTGATCCAGAACGTAAGTACGTCGCTGAGAGAGCAGCGGATTGATATAGTTAGTAGTGTTAAGCATATTCACATTCCACAGCACTATCAGACGATCCTGAGGTGTTGATCAAGGGAAACAATACCAAGAAGAATAAGACTGGTACAAACAGACGCCTTTCACGACTTGAAGAGTATAACGAAGACGAGGGCCGAGAAGGTAGCAGGTAAGTACTAAATCGGAAAATAATACATAATTCCGGCTACTGATGGTATTTGGTATATACAGAAATTTTCAGCGATGGGCCGAAATTTTCGAGGGCAATACCCAAGGCGAAGTTGCGAAATCAAAGACTTTCATCAAGAACTTTAGAATGAAAATTAAGAAACAGACAGATAAGTTGCGAGAGTATATTCAAGAACAAGAAACACAACTGTGAGAATACCAGACCTTGCAAACTAGAAATTTAAAGAATTTAATCTGACCATCTACAGCGCCCAGAGTAATGATAAATTACTAGAAACCTTTGGAGAGCTTTACAGAACATCCGGTCTCGCTCGTGGATTAGACGGCGAGGCACGCAACACAACCAAGGAGGGCCATATCTTGTTCCAAGATGCGAAGTCTATCATATCAGGAAGCTACGAATTACTCATAAAATTCAAGGAGACGGACGAGCAACTCAAGAGTTATAAGTTCGAGCTTCCCATTGCGAAATGGAAGCAGGATAAGCAGGACATGAAAGACCTTCTCTCTTGCGGCCGCGAATACGGAGAGAAACTCGTCGAGGATAAGCTTACCCCAGAGGCTCATATATCTCACCAGCCTGATAGATATAAGGAAAATGAAAGGGAGAGTATGGCTTCAGATCTCTTTAAAGAGAGCCGCATGGCGTTAGACGGGGATACTTGGGGTACAGTTGCAGCTGAACAAGTCAAGAAATTTACAGCTATCGCGAAGTCTGTTCCCTTGGGAGCAAGACGTGTATCACGGGGACAGTAGAAGATGAGATTGAGAAACTGTGATGATAGATCATAACTATTATTGTAACAGGTATTATTGTAACTATTAGCTTGTATGATGGAGCGTTAGAGGGCTTGCTACTTATTAACCTCATTTCTTGATATGCAATTATGAAATATATCTTAACCCTACATGTAGTTACATAATGTACGGATTACATGTAGATTTGTATTGTGGAGACAGGAAGGGTTCGATAAGTCAAGTAGGTACATATATCGATGTATATGTGGTCAATGCACTGATATAAGCCACACTATTCTATTCCTGGGCTAGCCCCGTATCGCTTAATTTTCCCCCCCAAACGCACTCCCACAACTTTAGCAAATTTCTTCGTTCAATTGAAGATTTTCGCATTCCTCAATTCCTCACACCACACACACAACGACACACGACCATCCATTTTTGCAGGCTTCTATTCCCAACCTGGTTTGTAGCTCTCTATTAGACATAACCTCTTTGATATTATTGCTAACCTTTACATTTTCCACCATACAGTCAAGATGGGTGCCCTCAAGTATGTCGAAGAGCTTCAAAAGAAGAAGCAGTCCGATGTTCTGCGATTCCTCCTCCGAGTCCGCTGCTGGGAAGTATGTTGAAACCTCTACGATTGCTTTAAACCCTCGACACGAAAAGCGTATTATACACACGAAAATCTACAACAGTCCAAGATATTGGCGTGGATGATTATGTGGACGCTGTCTTCCCTCCTTTGCCTTTCCCCGGCATGGAGGAAACGTTGTCTCTGCTATACACTCGTTGAACATTAGCTGAGAGTGCATCAATATAGCTTCGTCAATTGAACGTCATCCACCGCGCTTCGCGTCCCTCGCGCCCCGACAAGGCCCGCCGCCTCGGATACAAGGCCAAGCAAGGCTATGTCATCTACCGTGTGCGTGTCCGCCGCGGTGGTCGCAAGCGGCCCGTGCCTAAGGGTGCCACTTACGGTAAGTCTACTACGAAACCGAGATAATGTTCTCGAGGCAGATAATTAATCATGTCGAAATTACAGGCAAGCCCACCAACCAGGGTGTGAACCAGCTGAAGTACCAGCGATCTCTCAAGGCCACCGCTGAGGAGCGTGTCGGCCGCCGCTGCGCCAACTTGCGAGTTCTCAACTCGTACTGGATCAACCAGGACTCCACCTACAAGTACTACGAGGTTATCCTCGTCGACCCTCAGCACAAGGCCATCCGCCAGGACCCCCGCATCAACTGGATCGTCAACCCCGTGCACAAGCACCGCGAGGCCCGTGGTCTCACCGCTACCGGCAAGAAGTCGCGTGGTCTCAACAAGGGCCACCGCTACAACAAGACCAAGGCTGGTCGCAGAAAGACCTGGAAGAGACACAACACCCTCTCCCTATGGCGTTACCGATAAGCGCGTGCGCCTAACGGAGGCGGAGGTAGAAAATAGGGGACGTGTGACAACGGCTTGGTCGTGGATGTCGTGGTTACGGCAGAGGATAACGTCTTTCTTCAGGGTCAATAGGGCATGCGTCGGCTCATGAGTTATGCCTGGAGTTACTGCACGTAGTCTACATAGGAACAAGATTCTTCCTGGGACGAAAAAATTATTTGCATTTGGTTGTTTACGCTAATACTTTCGTGCCTAATGACATTACTTTGCTAAATGTGACATGGTATCTCCCTCGTTGGATGAGGATCTCCTACGGCGGCTATTAGCTTAAAGCAATCGACATTTCGGAGTTGCTGTTGTCTTTTAGAGCTATAGAGCCCACTACTTGGGTTTATTATAAGCCTTTGTACGGTGATCCGAACCTGATAATCTATCTGCTCTATGCGTGATATAAGCCACCACAGCTACAGTATATATGCCTTATTTACATTATAATAACTGTTATGGTAGTTGTAACAGTTTTACTAGCTTTGGTAAATTGGCGACCTGAATGATGTGGTTGTTATACGTATAAAGTACCTGAGATAAGCTGTTATATTGATAGATTCGTGTCAATTACGTTCAAGATACCGGCCTTTCCACTATTGTCACAGTCTACGGTAATTAAATGGCAACTTAGATAGGAAGTATTAAATCGTGAAAAATCATATCACAGAAAATGGGCCAAAGAAATATTTTTTATGCCTCTATTAGGCTATCTGCAAAGTACAGGCGAAGAGGTTCTTCCACGGGGGAAGGCACCTAGGACAGAAAATCGTTGCCCAATATCGCCAAATCAGCGAGACCGGCAGAATCCGTCGAAAGACATCGCAGAACAAATCTTGATAAATGAGCCTCAGTGTAAAACACAACCCAAGATCATCTGGAACTGGTATCCAGTCGCCTCCCATCTGTATTTAAAGATGAGAACTGTTACATCTTATGGGTCCCCTGAGCTTACCACGCTTTGCTGCAACCGTAAGTAGTTGATTTAGGTTTCCCATGGGAGAAACAGGTAGGTGTACAAGAGAACCCATTGATGCCAGCATCCCATAGCCTGCTATCGTGTGCCATGATACGTTCGTACGAGACCAGCATGTATAGATAGATACCTGCATAAAGCTGGTTCCTATATAAACTGGTCAAGGAGATTAGGTGCGAGCGTATGTATGTCTATCGCAGAGCATACGTGATTAGGGCGGTGGTAGACATCACGAGAAGCTATGACATCGAAATACCGGCCTAATGCGTGTAAAATAGGAGTAATGCATGTGTCTGTCGAAAAAAAGCATCCCGCAAACCGATAAAACAAAAGAAAATCTATGCCGAGATGTTTGAGTACACAGGCGCGGGCCACGATTAAATTCGATATGCTGTTGTGAGAGCTGGCCTTGGCTGGGGTATCGAGTATCATGTATCGAGTGCGTAATATACAGAGCAACCCTAGGAACAATGGGTGCTAGCGGTGGTACTCGATGGCGCAAATGAGTTTGTGTAATATCCTGCGTAGAAAGGAAGTAAGGGTGACATGTGGATGGCGCGAGAAAAGGAAAGCGGTGTCATCAAGCTCGTATGAAGCATCTCATTCATTCTTTGCGAAATGGCCACGAAGACCACATAATCGACCATTAGGGAAAATTCCACCGGAAATGGTGTATCGTCCGAGTTCATTATCGTACCGTTACAAGTATCATGACCGCCTTAGGCATGAGAAATATCTAGAAGAAATCACCTTCGCCAGATCCAGGGTTAACACCAGCACCAGGGTATGTAGGGTACTGGGGCATTCGCGGCGGTTGCGGAGGAGCATTGCCAGGGACGCCCATGCCGTTAGGGGGTGGGTATGCCATTCTGCCTCGAGTGCCGTTAATACCGTTGGGGCTGTGGCCATTCGTGTAGGGACCGGGTGGCGACACGATAGACTGGCTCGTCATAGCGCGAGTGTGGGGGGGACGAATCGCAATCTGACCCTGGGTTGAGTCAGCGGGGGTGGCTTGTCCGCTGGTATTAGCGCTTCGAGTATCGTGCTGCTGGATCTTGGCCTGAAGTCGCCGACCGTATGGAGTGTTTCTGACAGTAGGAACGATCGGACGGATGGCTTCGACCAGCGGAATCTTCATGGGGTAGGTGCAATGATCCAAGGCGGTCTGAAAACGTAATTGCCAAACGAATCGCGTAGTAGGCGCTCCATCTCGCCCGGGGCCAGGAGCTCGTTGACCATCATATCCTTAGAGTCGTCATTGCCGCAGCGGATGCACTTCTCCATAACATTGGAGCTGAACTTGTGACGAGACAACTGGCTAATCTTGCCACGGAATTGCTGTATTAAAGGCTCAGTGAAGACACTCTCGTTCAGGTCAATGATGTATTGAACCACATAATTGCCAAAGGGGTCTTGTACAAGTCGAGTGGCATTCTCGGTGATTTTAGTAACAAGCCACATCTTTTGTTCTCCTGAGGCATGGTCAATACATCGTTGGAGCACGCAGCAACCATGACGATGGGTGCCTACTTCAATACAGTTGTTGCCAACCGCACTGAAAATGAACTGAGCGTCTTCAGGGCTGAGCTTGTTAAGACACTTCTGGATCACATGGTTTCCATGAGATCTTGGATGAGTTCGACAACTCGATATCGCAAGGCCTCAATGATGAGCTGGACATGCGTAGGAGTGGAGACAAACTCAATCATCTTCTGCAATGCCCGTGTGCCGTGCTGGTTGAGAGCAATACGGACCATCTCTGCAGACGCGTTCTGAATCAGTACAGTACGCTCGTCGTCGTTGCAATATTCCAGAAGCTTTTGGCACAAGTAATTTCCAAATGGGTCCGTCATAAGCTCGACGACATGCTGATTCGTCTCTAGCCAGATCATGTGGACCTGTTCGGGGTTTCGGTTCTCGAGTTGCTTCTGCAAGTATCGGCAGCCATGCTGATCCTTGCAAAGATCGTAGATTGTACCTCCTACCTGCTCCAAAGATAGGTTGGCATAACGGGTCATAGCCTCGTTATCCTGGGCACGACGCTGCTGCATTACACGCTGCTGTGAGTCTCGAGGCTGCGCATGGGGCTGGTACATGGGGCCGTAGCCAACATAGTTCTGAGGAGGGTAATTGTTCATTCCCAAGTTCTGCATGCCCATTGTCATCATGTTCATGTTATATCCGGGACCGGGGCCGGGACCGTTAGGGTTCGGCTGGCTGTATCCGCCATAGAATTGCTGGTAAGGCCCAAGAGATGAGGGCGAACCAGCAGTAGCTGTTCCGGCAGAGGCAGGTGACTGAATAGCGGCCTGGCTGGATGCAACAGGGCCAAACGCAGGGGCACCACCCTGCAGTTGTGATGAAATTGATGGATATGGTGCACCAGCTTGGGCAGCGACAGCATGATTGTCATTGGAAAGCTCACGGCTGTGGCGTTTCATGGCGCCAGGGGGGATTCGGCCGATGCTAGCATTGTGGTTGTGGAAGTGTTGCTGAGCATGGGCATTCGCATTGCTCGAAGGAGTCAAGGTAGCGCTGGGGACGTTCTTAATGGCAGCCATCTCACCTGCAGAGAAGGAGGTCTGTAGCTTGGGGGGTGTGGAAAGCACCTGAGTAGATGAAGGAGGCATGGTTGAGGTAGTTGCAGTATCGGTACTAGTCTCCCTGTACTGGCTTACGTCGAGGGAGTGACGGAAAGGGCGACTAGCAACAGAGGTACTGTCGGCCGATGACCCCGCTTGGCCAGTAGACATGCTGTCGGTGGTATTCATTTGGGATGATCCTAGAGTAGATAGACTCTGCTGTTGTCGATGGCGGGGAATGTTTGCCCAGCCGTTGGTAGGGGTAGCTTCACCACTTGCACGGTGAGATGCGAGATCAACTGCGGCGGAAGAAGCAGATAACTGTGGGAAGATTAGTGACCTGATAACTAGTGATACTAGATATCTAACGGAAGGGACGAATAAAGATGCAACAGCGGGTATCAATTGGGAATAATGTGAGTAGTGAAGAATTCTAGTAAAGGAATATATTCTCCGATGTAAGGTGGAAAGTGATATGTGTAGTAGCTGTGTTGAACGTGCGCTAGATTAAAACACTTCCAAACGCAGTTCGCCTGACAAGGTCCTCAAATATTGTTCGAGAACCCGGGAGCACAGACCATGAACAACAAACAAGCAAACATATAGTAGGGAACAATGCGTGACTCAGGTAAAGTGAAAGAGCAGTGAAGGGGTAACGAAGGAGCAACGAAGGCAGGTATGAAAAGTGCCTGAGGTGTTAACTTACCACGTTGGGATTTCCTTTCTGTGCGTAGAGCTGAGGGAAACCGTCCTCACTGGCGTCAATGTTGGAAAAATTGTTCAAATCCATCGAGGATTCGTCGTCTCTAAAGAGAAAACCAGTTGTGTTGGTCTGATCAATGTTATCGTAGAGATTGCCACGACGTGTAACGGGCATGGAATACCGGTTAAGACTGGGAAAGTTTCTATGTTAGCAGCTGCTTAATACCTGCAGACCAGCTGATGAAGTACGTAAAAAAGCACAATGGAAATATGTTGAAACCCCAAGCGCACAATGGTCAACAGCGCGACGTTGGGGAGTTAGGTAGAAATGGTAGAAAGGAAGAGGATATTGGTGGAGATGGGATGTATGAGTATCCGGGAAATGTATTGAGGGGGGGAATTTATTTTTCCAAGGGGAGAATATTTTTTTTCTACTTAGGTAGAAGTGGACGAAGTGGTGTATCTTGAATTCAATAGGGCTTGCCAATCCAGGGCTTGCCATAATACAATGGTATAATGACAGAGAATTGCATGGAAAGAGAGGTTGGGCCAAGTCGAGCACCTCGCTGACATTGTTTGTGAACCCAAATCGAGGAACTCGCGCCCAATGAACCACCAAAGATAAACAAGACACCCGTATGATCTTTGATGACAGAAATCCCTCGCCTTATCTACCTTCCTTGCGTCAAACACAAGGGTTTTCAATGCAATAAATACAAATTTGCATACATGGAGGTCCAGACAAGACAATAATCAGTGTCGTTGCCGACGAATATTTCGGCAAGATTGCGCGCGGGTAGAAATAATAGATAAAACAAGAAAGCAGAATTGCAGGAAGTATCAGACTTACGCGTTAGTTGACCGATGACTTGTAGGATCCTGGCGAAGAGCCTCCTCCTTCTCGTCTTCGTCGCTGTTCCTACGAGAGCTCGGTACGGAACGGGATGGTATAGCGTCGTCGAAAAAGCGAGATTGAAGAATGCCCGACTGGGGAGACGCGAGCTGAGAACCAGATCTCCCCGGTCGATTGAAAAGCCCTGGTGGAGATACGAGACCAAGGCTAGGAGTCGAATATCGGTTGGGACGAGAGAACATGGTAGGGAATCCCGAACTTGTCTCTCGATACTCGGGCGGCGTCGTCGGCTCGGACTGGTGACCTGTCAACCCTAAGCCGTTTCCTCGGCCTAGATCCTCCTGCATCTGAGCAATATCGAATTCATCCCGCCGCTGCTGCTGGTCCAATTTATGCATCTCGGCCTCGAAGCGCCGCTTCTGCTCTCGAAGCTTTTCATACTCGATTTTCTTCTTCTAACTATACAGACTGTGAGCACTAACTCAACTATGCTAAAATAACGATAACCGCAAATAGGAATCTAGGTGCTGAGCGCATGCGCGGAGGTGCGACTTGGGAATGGACAGAAACGACAGGCGGCAAAGAGACAGCCTTACCAGTTGTACTTTATACTGCGTCTAGGATAACCAATGTCAGCGATGTGTTTCACAAGAGCAAGACATGCAATTAGGAGCATTGAGACATGCTCGGGGCAGTTCTAGTAAGGCCGAAGGCCTATCCCGACCACAAATATTTTGCGGGATGCCCAAATTCGGGGAGACTCACGGCAGAATATTCTTGTGGTTCCGGCATTCGCTGGGAAGTAGATATAGTGGACAATGTTGGTACACGCCCCGAATCGGTGGTGAACCGTCGAGGCAAAGTCGTTCGAGGATCTTGCGAGACTGGCTGAGGAGGCATGGGCCTGCCATTTCTCTGCGGTGAGACAAGAGAATTCATCGGCGCCTCGTTTCTCGGAAGACTGCTGAGAGCGAAATCGATAATCATCCATGTTATTCTGTTGTTACAACACCAAAAGCTTTCGTACAGGCCAAATTGGCAATCACCGGATTTTTCTATAAACTGGAGTTCCAGAAGGACGACGGTCAGCATGCTAGGGATACCCAATGAAACCAATCGCAAGAAGCCGACATCGAAAAATTTCCAAATTTTCTCTCTCCAAAGTGCAGTGAAGGGAATTTCAGGAGAATTGAGTAATTAGCAAGATTTGCGCCGTGCTTCTGCTGTATCGCAGGCGGCCATATCCCTCGTTCGGCACTCAACTTGCGCTGGGTAGGGTAGGTTGACTTGACGATGTCTTAATGGGGGGTTGGAGAGAGGGTTGTCTTCGGCTATTGACAATATAGGTTAGACTCACTCACCTTTGATGAGAACAACTATAGCACACACACAACGCAAAATGCAGCCCTGGAGAGCCAGGAGCGGCAGCGCAGCACGGAAAGAAAAGAAAGGGTTGCAAGTCGCAAAATGCAAATAATAATAAAAGAGTGTGGAGTTGTGCGAAGAGAAGGAGATTCAAATGTTTCAATTGCTGCAAGTCTCCAAGTCTGTAAGTGGACGAGGCACAGGGAGCTTAGATGGAATTAGGACAAAGACGCAACCAACCCTCTTTCCTTCTTCAGTCAATCTTGTTCCCCAGTGTGAGAAGTCCTGCGTCTTGTCTCCTTCCCACCCCCCTGGTCGAGGTCTTGTTTGGTGGTACAACTTACAACCTATAACCAACCTATAACCTACAGCCTAGAATAAATACATCACTCAGTGCTGTAGGTATGTGGTATGTATTGTACACTATGGTCCTTCAGGGCTACATCTCGAAGGAAGTACAAGACAAATACATGCGAGATGGTGGATTACGGTGGGCAAGAGCGGGCGTCTCCATGTCTCGTGTAGTACAGATTGGCCCCTCCTGCACTCACAAACCCCTGGTCCCTGTCCGTTTTCCTAGAGCTAAGGGCCTGATGCTTTAACGCTACGTGTACTAGCAGACACGCAGATTAGCAGACTAGGTAGTCGCAGCGTATTGCTACCATTCTTCGTGCTTACCACATACCTACCTCGATGCTTGCGTTTCATCGAAAGAATCTTGTCGCTGGCAAGCTCTTATGCTTATTTTCTTCTAGTTACATAGTGTGTGTGTGCTACCTAACTATTTACTTACTTGCGCGTATATCGACTAATAAGTGGCAAGCCGCGACTAGGTACATACGCAGAATGACTATTCTGGAGAAACGTTGTATATTCCAAGAGCACCAATCGATACGCTTACAAGAGAGCAACAAAGCGATTGTAGTATAAAAAAGGTGGGATAGGATGAGATGAGAGAACATCGGAATATATTGATCTATGGCTACGGTTATGGCTACGGACTACCTAAGTAGGCAATTACCTACTTGATAGGTAAAAGCAGTTTCTTAGATCGTTCGATGGATTGACTTCATCCACTCATTCTCAGGGCCTTCCCTCCTTTGTTTCCCTCCAATCTAGAGAACTCGATCGCGGCGGCGCTGGTTGCGAACTCTACATAATAACTAAAGACTTACATAGGAACCAGAAGGGTGGAGCTGGGGTTCAGCCCGGCTACTCAAATCGAGACGGTTGGAGACGGCCTTGGTACTAATGATTTTTATTCAACCTCCTGCATAGGTTCAATTGTCTACGATTGTTCCTATTTACGACGCTACCTAAGGTAAGTAAGTCGGATTTCCAATAAGAATACTCATATTAGGCACCTAGGTAGGTAGAAAAAACCTATAGCGCCCTTCCTACTAAGTAGGTGTGTACGTGACCGTTTTATTGTGACGGTATTCAATACTGATAAACCCTTTTAAGTAGCTATCCTAGCTACCTGGTTACCCCTGGCGTCGCTAGCGGCCGAGATTGGTATGTAGCTGGAAACAGCTTGTTCAAACCAGAGGGGAGCGGTGAGCGGAACTTTACCTGACACCAAGAGCTATTGAACAAACCGGTGCAGCCCAAGTTTCTGGCTTCAAACACCAGCATAAGCCATGGCCGATATGCGGACTGTTCACATTTCGTCGATCTTCAGTTTGGTGCGGGGAATATTTGAGCTGCAAACATCACGAATCCGAACCTATATACAACGATAAGACTTTTGTCTATCGCGTGTAGGACCGTAGGGATACATCTAGATGTGTTTGGACTCGAGGAATCAATTCAGCCCAACTCCATGTGTTGGATGATTCACCCATCCGTTTTTTGTATCCGTCCGGTTATCCAATGCCGTCCTGCAGCCAAAGGCACATAAGCCTACGCCTACATCTACATCAGTATCACCAGACGGTATATGTATGCTCTGTCTCCCGGTTTAACAAGCTCCACAGGGACGGCATGCATGCAAGTATAAATTGGGGATGTGCATCAATAAGCTCTGGTTGGATGGACGCCTTACCCACGTTTGATACCAGTTTGCTTGCAGGCGGCATCTCATAGGTCTCTTAGCAAAGGATCTCTAAGGGTCTCGAATTTACGAGCGTTTTCCCTATACTTTTCTAAGTACCTTATACTAGCCCGACAGGAGTGGATGGTTGTTTATCCGGTTGGGGGTACCAGTCGAAGAGTATATACGTGATCGAATACTCTCGAAGGACCCGCATCCAATACAGATGTGGGCTAACAGCGCCATCTGGTGAATTCTGAGACATTGCTCGACATTCATCAGAATATTCTGTTGCAGAGGCTATTTCTTCCGAGCCAAGCCCCTCCCGGCGCTTGCTCCGGGGATAGGAGCGGCGTCGGTTCTTAGCTATTTACGAGCACCTCGCCATGAAACGCCACTTTCACATATTGCCGGAGCGTAGTCTGCCAACCGTCACATACGCCCGCTCCTTGCTTTACTAGAGTCCTTTCTCCTTAAGGTTTCGGATCGAGCCTAGACTTTCTTGATCTTAATGGGCTCTTAGCGCGGCTCAATACTGATAGACCCCTGTTAAGATGAACGTTGCCTTCTCGATCCCATTTCCTATTTCCTACTTAGGTACTCCGTGTGCGTCTTCTGCCCTATTTCCTTTTGTAGCCGTCAAGATTGTCACTGGCATCCGTTGCATTGTCAAACAGATTTGAGGCCGTAAGCAGAGCTAAAGAGCATGGTTTTTCCAACCCACACAGCGCGGCGATCACCAATTCCGAGTTGCTCTCCAAACGTGGCTCTCAACTAGTAGTTTTCAACTATGACCGCCCTAGTGGCGACAACGAGATCGTCTAAAGTAGACTATTATTCGCATTGTTACATACGATGGGACAGCGAGCCTTTGGCTATGTACTCTTACTTATGTACAAGCATAACGACCTCGATAAAGGTTTGGGCGGCTACGCAAAGTAAACCTATCCTTGTTCGGCTCACCGACTTTTGTCCACACACGGAGCATCTATAACCTGCCCTAGCGAGCCTGCACGTCACCCAACCAGCCAGCCCCGGGAGAGAAATAGCCTTTTTCCCCGGATACTCTGGATCACGATGTGCGTTCTGTGGCTTGCATATGCTGGACCCAGGTGAGCCAACGTAAACTTTCCTATAAACACTAATATGTATCACTATCTTAGTTATAAGATATATCTCATTAGTGTTTCTTTATCTTCCAAGTGCAGTTCTATAATCAAAATACAGATTTGTGGGCACGAGTAAGAGATTTAACAATACGAAGGGTCCAGATGCGAATTTAGGGCGATCCTCGCTACGGATCGAGGTCTGGAACAAGCTTGAGGAAGTTGATGAGATTACTAACAACGGTGTATTAGGTAGGCACATTGACGATCCAAAACAAGCCCAGCGACATGCTGCAACTTTTTCTGGGCATTGGAATACATACTCACCAAATACCCTCGCCTACAGGCCCCTCTTCTATACATGCTTCTTATTAGACGGCCACTCGAGATATGACGAAACAGCTGCATAGTCGTACTATTGCTCTTTTTCCAGTTACTTTACATATAGAATATAGCGAAATCTTCCCTGTTTCCACATCCAACCTGAGAGGATGAGGCGGCTTCACAGACCAATGCATGACGGATCGATCTGCCAGCACAGCGTACTATCTCCTGCAGTGAATTATGCAAGACAAGCTGCAGAGGTGGTTAAGACGAGGGGCAGTAACTGTACGGACGAAGTTGATGGAGGGGTAAAGAGGGGTTCAAATGGCTCATTATATGGGTGAGCTTGGTTCTTGGCGTTCGGCCAAACCCCGTCTACCCGCCCATTGGATTCTTTACACATGCATGTCCCTGGTAGCTGTCGAAAGGGAGGACAGCCTTTGGGTAAAAATAGAGATGATTTCCAAATAGGAAGCTTGCATGGAAGCGTGGAGGTTGGGCGGAGAGAAAGGTCCCATCGTGGTGACTCGAATGAGTACCGAGATAGACCTTGATAAGCGTGACGACATTGAGGTCAGTACGCGTATATGTGCTGACGTAGAAAAATAATATTCCCCGGTTCCTCAATATAGTTCCTAGTATTATTTCAAATTATATTAAGCCCATCGGAACATGGAGATACCAAAGTATGTGGATTTTCGGATTGATATCATTAGGTGAGACGTTAAAAAAGTCCCCGGGTCGTATCTATTTGTCTCATCAGCTCTTTCCCCGTGGAGTCATCCATGGATTGATTTAGCTACATATAGTTCCATAATTTAGAAAGCTTCGATTTGTTCGACCTGGGCTATAATTTAGAGACAAGATCCTATTCGCGGTACTTGGGTACATTAAGTACACTAATGCTAATAGAATGGAAGCTCAATCTAAGAATCTTATGTCATCGTGCGCTTATGTAAGATTTTGGGGTCCAAGTGTTAGGTACCTATGTACCTCTTAATGGTGGCCCCTCCTTTTTTTTTTTCTTTGGTGGGGGACAGGACAGGGACAAGGCCGCCCGCCGCCACACGCGACGAGCTCTTCATTAAGGAGGCTGAAATTTTTAGAGTCATCTCACAATCATTTATCACATAGCCGCCAATATATGAAAATGCTTGGCCGTCAAAATGCCTTATATAGATGACGGATTTGAGGCTCTGTTAGAGCCTTTTTACAACGGAAAGAAGTTGACAGACCCTATTTCAACTGTTGACGATAAAAATCAACTACTTCCAGCTTTTTTGAAGGTCAAAGGTATGTATACGATCTGCATGATGACCAAACAGGCATTTCCAGTACGCTAATATCATTATTTTATTAGGTTTAGTTAAACAGTACGTTTCGTCTGGTGGTTATTATATACGGTATATACGGTATATACGGCTGGTTAATACTAATTAATTGGCTTAGACATATAGACTCCTACAATTTCTTCGTGGATCATGAAATTAAAGAAATTGTCAAGGCCAACCGCACGCTCAGAAGCGATGTTGACAGTAGCTTTTGGATCGAATTTATAGATATTCGGGTTGCACCTCCGGATCGTTCCGACTTCAGTGAATATAGGGTCGAAAATGATATCACTCCTATGGAATGCCGCCTACGGGATATCACTTACTCTGCTAAGATTCTTGTGGACATTGCGTACACACGAGAGAAGCAGAAGATTATCCGTCGCAATGTCGAGCTTGCTCGTATGCCCGTTATGTTGCGGAGCAACAAATGCCGGCTATACGGCGCAAACAATGCCCAGATGGAGCTTATGAACGAATGTCCCCTTGATCCTGGCGGATATTTCATCATCAACGGCACGGAAAAGGTTATTCTCGTCCAAGAGCAGCTAAGTAAGAACCGAGTCATTGTCGAGGCAGATGAAAAGAATAGCATAATCACGGCTTCAGTAACGAGCTCTACGCACGAGAGAAAGTCCAAAACATACGTTACCCTAAAGAAGGATCGCATTGTTCTTCAGCATAACGTTCTCGTCGAAGCTATACCTATAGTTATCATCCTTAAAGCTCTTGGTGGTCTCACGGACTACGAGATCATGGAGCTCGTTACTGGCTCTGATGGAAGGTTCCAGGATGATTTTGCTGTTAATTTCGAGGAAGCAACCAGAGTTGGTGTATTTACTCAGCAGCAAGCTTTAGATTATATCGGAGCAAGAGTGAAGATGGGCGGCCGAGCAAAACAGCCCGGAGGACCGCCACAAGCTCGGCGTAGTACCATCGAGGAAGGTCTCGATGCCTTAGCTAACCTCATTATTGCTCACATACCAGTCGAGGGTCTAGACTTTTATCCAAAAGCTATCTATATCGCTCTCATGGTCCGTCGAGTACTTATGGCCCACTACAACCCTAAGCTTGTCGACGATCGTGATTTCGTGGGGAACAAGCGACTTGAGTTGGCAGGACAACTTCTGTCTTTGCTCTTCGAGGATTTATTCAAGAATTTCATGACTCAGCTCAAGTTCAACGTTGAGCACTCCCTTAGGAAGCAAAATCGGGCAATCGCCGTAGATCCTCTGGTACAGGTTGGTGCTCAAGGAAAGCACATCACTGAAGGTATGAACCGTGCTATTCAAACTGGAAATTGGAGCGTGAAGCGATTTAAGATGGACCGTGCCGGTGTAACACACGTTCTGAGCCGTCTCAGCTACATCAGCGCCCTCGGAATGATGACTCGTATAAGCAGTCAATTCGAAAAGACGAGGAAAGTCAGTGGTCCTCGTGCTCTACAGCCGTCACAGTGGGGTATGCTTTGTCCGTCTGATACACCCGAAGGTGAGGCATGTGGTTTAATTAAAAACTTGGCCCTCATGACGCATATCACAACCAACGTGGATGAAGAACCTGTTAAAAAGATGGTGTTCACATTGGACTCTGGGGTTGAGCCGCTCCGATGCTTCTCCGGTGCTCAGATGCATAGGAAGGGTACGTATATCGTCCATATCAACGGTACTCCATTTGCTCTATCCCGATACCCAAAGCGGTTTGCAGCTAAATTCCGCACTATGAGACGACGAGGGTGGATATCTCCATTTGTCGGCATTAACGTCAACGCTCATCTCTCAGCTGTGCATATCGCAACCGATGAAGGACGTATCTGTCGACCGTACATTATTGTGAAGAACGGCGAGTCGAGAATAAAGGAGAGTCATCTTAGATTGCTACAAGCTGGAAAGATCACGTTTGATGACTTTCTGAAGCAAGGCATTGTCGAGTACCTCGACGTCAACGAAGAGAATGATACGCTAGTAGCGCTCTATGAAAAAGATATCACGAAGGCGACAACACATCTGGAAATCGAGCCATTCACGATACTTGGCGCTGTGGCCGGCTTAATTCCATTCCCTCATCACAACCAATCCCCCAGAAATACGTATCAATGTGCTATGGGTAAACAAGCCATCGGAGCTATTGCTTACAATCAATTCAACCGCATCGACACCCTCTTATACACTATGGTCTACCCCAACGTCCAATGGTCATCAGTAAGACCATCGAGCTTATTCACTACGACAAGTTGCCTGCCGGGCAAAATGCGACTGTTGTCGTCATGTCGTATTCAGGTTACGATATTGAAGATGCCCTTGTTCTGAACAAGGCATCCTGTGATCGTGGATTTGGACGAGTCCAGGTGTTTCGAAAATACACGGCGGATCTTCAAAAATATGCCAATGGAAGCCGAGAAAGGATCGGTGACAAGGATGAAACTCAATCCAAGTATAATGCGCTCTCCAATGACGGGTTGGCCGATGTAGGATACCCCGTCAGTAATGGTGACATACTCATCAAAAAGGAGAGCCCGGTAGACATAGCACCAGTTGTCGGAGTAGGCCATAGGACCCAAGAGTACCGCGAAACACCGTTATCGTACCGACTCTCAGATCCAGCTTACATTGACAAAGTTATGGTTACGCAGACCGAGAGAGAGACACAGCTCATCAAGGTCCAAACGAGACAGACCAGAAGACCGGAATTAGGCGACAAGTTTTCATCTAGGCACGGTCAGAAAGGTGTTGTTGGAATCATTGTGGACCAGGAAGATCTGCCGTTCTCGGATTCAGGCCTCGTACCTGATATCATCATGAACCCTCACGGTTTCCCGTCTCGTATGACAGTCGGCAAGTTACTAGAATGCCTAACAGGAAAAGCCTCGATAGTCAAGGGGCGTAAGGACTACGGATATGGCGATGCCTTCAGGTCTCATCCCCTCGAGGCCATGAGCAGAGAACTAGTTGATGCCGGGTTCTCTTGGGAAGGCAAAGATTACTTCACCTCGGGAATAACAGGCGAGCCACTCCAGGCTTACATCTTCAATGGACCCATCTTCTACCAACGACTGAAGCACATGGTCCAAGACAAGATGCACTCCCGCTCGCGCGGACCCCGCGCCATCCTCACCCGCCAACCTACCGAAGGTCGTTCCCGAGACGGCGGTCTGCGTCTCGGCGAAATGGAACGCGATTGTCTCATCGCGTACGGCGCCTCGCAGCTCCTCCTCGAACGCCTAATGATCAGCTCCGACGCGACGGAGATCGACATCTGCGAGCGGTGCGGCTTGTTCGGGTACAAAGGCTACTGTAGCACGTGCCACAGCAGCCGCGAGGTCGCGCGCATGACTATGCCGTATGCCGCCAAGTTGCTCATACAGGAGCTCATCAGCATGAATGTTGGCGTGCGACTACAGTTGGAAGACGAGTTTCCGCACCCGAGGTAGGGGAATAGGTACATTAGGTACATAGAGATAATATGGAATGGAGTGGAAAATTACAGCTGCGATTGCAAGATATTACTTATATGCATTGGGCGGCGTACTTTTTTATTGTTGGCGTGGCATTGGCTGGCTGGCTTGGAATCATTCATGTAGTTATGTATGAAATAAAACTTGTATGATGAAGGGGGTAGCCGAGATCATATAAAAATTGCGGGTAATTATATTGTTTATAAGAGAACTCTTTTGGTGAACGTGAGCGTAGTTATTAAATACCTATCCACTCTGAAAATCGTGCTAATGATTCCAAAGAAAAATTGCAACGGGTATAGTTACATAGATGGCTCTTATTTGAAGTGATATGTGTGCAATTTATTTATTTACTGCAGTAAGGCTTATATATGCCAAGAGTCTCTGAATTCATCCGTATGATATACACAAACCCAGGCTGTATATTCATCCTCACGCCTCTATTCCCTCTTCCTCTTCCTCTTCCTTTTCCTCCCCATCTTCCTGCTTCCCCTTCCCCTTCCCCTTCCCTTTGCCATTCTTCTTTCTCCTATCCACACCCCGCAACCCCCCCATCGTAACCTCGAACTCCACTGCCCCATCTAGACCCGGCCCCGTCCCCGGCACATGCGGCGCGAAAACGACTTTCATCCACCTCCTCCAATTGCGCAGCATGGTCGTGGTCTCCCCGTCCTCGTCGTCGAGTACTTCCTTCCGCCCGTAGACCGGCCTCTTGAACAGCGCCAGCCGCGCCGCGATCTGCGTCGACCAGATCAGGCCTAGGCTGGGCGTCTTTAGGTTATGATCGCCGCTGCCGAAGGGATACGGGTGCTCGTCGCCCCAGCCCGTGAACCACCGCTGCTGGTGGTCGAGGAGCAGGGCTGCGGGGGGGGGGCTTCCTCGGGCGGTGGCTCCGGCATGCTGGAGCGCAGCAGCTCCGCCGTGCCGCTGCTAGGGGGCTCCAGGCCGGAGAGCTGCAGCGGCAGCGGCGCCGCGGGCCATCCTCTGCTTCGGTTTGCTAGGGGGCTTTCTTGCGACACGCGGGGTAGCGAAAATGGTAGCGGAACACTGCTCTTAGCAGGCCCGGCAAAGCGGTCTGCGACCTGGTTCGCTACCACGACGGCGAGGTCGTGTCTCCGCGCTAGATCGTGCAGTTGCTGGCCTAAGCGCACGAGCTCGTGGCTGCGGGCGGCGAGATTAGCGCCGCCTTTCGCGCCGCTGCCGGAGCCGCGCTCGAATTCCGCGCGGTAGTTGGCCGCGACGGAGTCCAGGATCAGGAGGCCTACGTTGCGCCGGGATACTTCGACCGGGACTTGGAAGCTCAGGATGTGGTCTTGCGACTCGAGGTCCGGAGTCATGGTGCCTACGATGCCGTCAAGAGTCGGGCGCTCGGTTGGGGGCAGGGTGCGCAGATAGGGGTGGTTGGCGAGCATTTGAGATAATCGTTGGGTCGAGAGCGGTGCTTCGGTGGAGATGTACAATGCGGGACGGCCGAGACCTCGGGGCGGTGGGAGTTGGCAGGCGAGGAGCAGCGTTAGGAGGAATTGCGTCTTGCCGGCGCCGCTTTCGCCCGTGATCTCGGTGATATATCCGGTAGGGATGCCGCCGCCAAGAGCACGGTCCAGATCATCATCTAGAGTGCTAATGGAATTCCAAGGTTTGGCTAGGAGCTCGGAGCCGGTTTGTCTTAAGACGCTGGTAGGACCTCTTTTCGCCTCGTCATTATTATTAACACCATTTCCCGGCTTCTTCTGCTGCTGTTGCTTCTGCTTCTCGGAAACACCGAGGTCAACATGCAGGGCGTCTAGTACAGCGGCACATAAACGCTTAATGTCAAGGAGCGCGGTAGCTGAGTACGCTTGCCGATGTCGGGGATCTGAAGAGTGAGCAGGTCGGCGGTAGTTAAGCCGTGCTTCTCGATGGCGGGCAGCAGATTCGCGTACCGGCCGATTGGGAAGTCCGGCAGGATCCGCGACAGATCTGTCATGGGGCTCGGGGTCCGGGCATTTGTATTTGCACTTGCATCTCACTATCCAGTGCCCTTTTTAGCCGATCCGACCGAACCGCGGTCTGCCCTTGGAAAATCGTCCACCACCGAATGTTTGGGTTAGTACCCGTGGTCTCACGATATCAGGTGACCTCGGTATAGGAAAGGAAAGGTTCAAGATAAGGGAGAAAGTTTAGGTAATGAAGTACCTAAGGTTTATTTTAGGCGGGGTTTAGGGTTAATAGGCTGGTAGGTAGTATGTAGCTACTTCCTAGATGCATGGATTGGGGTTGTTACTAGGGGCAGGTAGCATCCCGATTTCAAATCATACCCTTCGTAGGCTTAAACTGACCGCTAACCAGTGGAAGTGGATTATCGCCTAAGTCTGCCTCATTTGTGTTAGTAAACATCGTTTAGGTAATATCCCCTCTATCCCGCACGTGGTCTTATACAATTAATTCATCGGGATCTTTTGGGACTTTTACAATCCAAAATTCAACAATGATTAACTACACGATTTCATTTCATGTTTGCGTATTGACACTTACTATGGTACAACATAAAAAAGTATTCGGGTAGAAATTACAAATACTAGCACTTGCAGACTTTCCTTTATTTATTTGAGACTCGGTCATATTTAACAAGGATCTTTAGGCCCACTGCAGTTTGAAGAAATACCTACCTAAGTTACTATGTAAATGTTTGCTTCGTACGTGGTACCTAGCGTGAATGCTCATCCACGCTATTCGATGGCATATCTTAGGTACCTAACCATAATGAGATAAAGAGTCCGTCGGTAGACAATATCTACTAGACATAAGGAACAGTATCCACACTCGGCTTTCAACATACCCATCTTCTGCATCTTCTGCATCTTCTGTCCAACGAAATGGCGAAGATGGAAGGAAAGGGAGCTGAAAATTGCAAAATATTTACAATGGCTGTCTATTTTCAGCCGCAGTGTAACATTGGACTGCACAAACATACAAACCGGGCACCTAAATGCATGGGTCTCTCATGGATTTCCCATGTGGTGAGAATGCTCTGGATCCTCTCGAAGATCATCTCGGCTTTGTTTGCGAGAAGTGAAGCATTGCCTATCGATGCCGATGCTGGTCGAGCCCTGCCACATCTTTGATAAACGTTATGGATTTCAGCTCGCTCCGCTTTACTAAGCTCATATGAGAAAAAAAAACCAAGTCTGTCAAGAGGTCTCGCGGAGAGCTATCGAGTATAGCTTCTTGGCGTAGCCACCGAAAGCCCTTCAAGGCTTTCAGCTTCTGCAAGCCATCTCTAACGTTGCTATATCACTATTGGTTATGAATCCCTTTATCCTTGCTAGTTAATCTCCCCCATGCGAGAATAGGTATGGCTCAAGGCTGAATGGGTCTCTTCCATCTCAAGCCAGTGAGAAAACTACGAGTGCGGGATGTCGCTTGTCTAGACTGGGACGATGGACCCTCTGATTGCCACTATTGGGAGGTAATACACTGTACCAATCTCGACCAAGGTCCTCGCTCTTAATAAGAGGACGTGGGCGCCCTACACCCGCGTTCGCGTTATGCCTTTCTCTCTTTTCGTCTCTCTTCCCGTAGGTAACCGTCGTTCTCTGTAACATCCCGTAGTCGAGTAGAATTCCGATACATTCGACCTGGGAGAGCCAGACGTTCAGTTCCTACAGTTGCGTCGACTTTAGCATACCAAAATGGCGAGCCTCCTATCCATCGCGGCGTTAGTCACTGCCGTTCAGGCCTTAGCTCTCGATAAAACCCATCCCGAGCCAACTCAGGCGTCCAAGCCGGATCCAACCTTCCAGTCTCCCAAGATCACCTTACCCCCTAGTATTCAGGAATTGGCCAAGAGACAAAACGGACAGACCGTCCTTATAGGACCTGACAACACATGCGGATACTTCGATGGACGACCTGGTAATGAATCTTATACCCATCTAAAAATGACTGCCTAACTAATTATCACCGTAGGCGCTGTATACAGCTGCAACGGCGCGGATGTAACTTGCGCCCTAGTCACCACATCGACATACGGCGCTGTCGCCTGTTGTGATGGTGACGGTTGTGGTCTTCGAGCTGCATGTATCGATTACATGGATTTCGTGTACTCGAGCGCGTGTGACAATGGGTGTATTCAAGATACCTACACCGTAAAGTGGTAAGTTTCACACTACTGATAACTGCTATAAAATACTCATGATCTGGCAGTACGAGAAGTTCCGCTCCGTATTGCGGTACCGTTACGTTCTTTAATGGTATCGTCGATTATTACTGTGATACCCTGTCAGACTCGACGCCGCAGCAACTATACACTACGTGGCACGGTGAAACAGATGGCCGGACTTTCACTCCCGTTGTTATCACACTGGACGAATCAGTCGCAACAACCCCGTTTCCGTCTGCAACTGAGACCAGCAGCGACGATGATGATAGTAATGATAGTCGAACGTCAAGTGCAGGCTCTGCAGGTGCGACTACACCGGCGGATAGTGAGGACGGGGGTTCTTCAAACTCAAGCTCAAACTCAAGCTCCTCGAAGTCTTCGACAAATGTAGGAGCTATTGCTGGTGGTGTCGTAGGAGGAGTTGCCGGACTAGCTTTAATCGGCCTCGGAATCTTCTTCCTCATCCGTCACAATAATAAGAAGAAGCGCGATATTACTGCCCAGCCTCCCGCCGCCCAAATGCAACAAGGCGCTGGTCCCGGTATGCCGCCAACGCAACCAGCAGCAGGCGCCGCTGGCTACCAACAACCTTACAACCCGCACTACAGCCAGCAATACTCACCCCCGCCTCCCGGATACCCTCAACAGCCATACTACGCCGACCAGAACAAGCCCGGCGGATTCGCCGCCGTCGCACCCGCCCAGCTTCCCGACCGAAACGACTCGACCAGTCCCGTCAACTCCCAGTTCACGGACAACAGGCAAAGCCTACAACCCACAAGCCCGACTTCAACCATCAACTCCGGCTGGCAGCCCAACCAGCCCTACCCGGGCCAGCAACCCTCTCCCGTCCCCAACGTCCCGCCTACCGTACACGAGGCCGGCGGAAATGTCGTCGGCGAACGGAATTACAACGATAATCACCACGGACAACTGCACGAGTTAGGGAACTAAGGAGGGTTGTAGCGTGGGGTAGGGGTAGGGAAGAGAGGCATGGGTTAGGTTAAGCTATATATATATACACATTTTTACCAGTTCGTAGTTCGTAATGGGATCACGCGGCATTTGCATTGCGGAGTTTTTAAGCTTTGCACCCGGTCGGATATATAATAACAGGTAAATGCGGAAACGTGGTCTGTGAAATGAGATGCTTGATAATGGGTTTGGGTCTTGCATGAATGATATTGGGTGGGATTTAGTGGCTGGAGGAGTATATATTTACCTACCTATTTTAACTTAATCATGCTCGATGTTGTTTATTACTTCCATATCTATTTCTGCTTATACGGAATAGAATTACGTGTATAAGTCGTCATATACCGCTATTGCTAGCCGCGAAGCCGTACTACCAGGTTACTATATAACTATATATAATGCTGTAAATGTTATACATCAACCTAGCCTAGCCTAAGTACTTAGACATTCATCACCGACTCATATACCTACCATGATATCTAAAACATAATACCTGCTTAAGAGATATAGACACAAGCAAGAAGTAAATAATATTCAACGAGTAATTTTATACACTACGAAAGCACATGCAGCCAACTACGCTAGATACAACTAGGATCAAAGCAACAAAATACATATTCCGCTTTCTTTTCTTCTCATACTCTCCTACGCTCCCATATATCCTTAACAAACACCCACTCGCTGAGTATTGTATGTACCTATATACAACACGCCACACCACCTACTTACATCCCCTCTAAGCTCTTAGGGGGTTACCGCACTAGTCAATACTCAACAAGCCGCAACTTCTTCCCAATCTCTCTCCTACGCGCGTTCGCCGCCGCCCGATCTGATGCCTTGGTCTCATTCTGTTGGTCGAGCGCTTCACCGCGTGCTTTAAGCGCTTGTAAAAGCATGCCCGCGTCGAAGAAGCCGTCTATATGTATTATATTAGTCCTAATCATCTAAGACACCAGAGGAACTAGGGAAAAGAAAACTTACAGCCGCCCAACTCATCATCCTCGCTCATCATCAAACTCTCTTCCGTCGGACTCCTCGTCCCGGTCGACGACCGAGCTGCTAGCGCGCGCAAGCTATCCGCCCCAGTAATCATGCGGCCGCGGGTTTTGTTCGGACGATGGTGATGTCCCGTGCGCGGCTTATCCGGGTCGATTTCCCGAGCGCGCGTTTGCCGTGAAGTCGTGCCACGTCTATTCGTGATACGTAGTATTCGCCTAATCTCTAGGAGATAGCTTTCAAGCGTGTCCACGAACCGCTTCGTCTGACGGTGTTTACTCGACACGCATATTAATGCCCTCTTCTTTGATAATGTATCCGATGCCGAAACCGCCGCCCGATGTCGGTCCGAACCCGAATTGTCGTAGCGATGGGTTCCCGCAGTTGGAGGTTGATAAGATCGTGTTGTTTAGTTTGTCCCATCCCTGGTCCGCGAAGATAGCTGGTACTTGTTGATCTGCAAATCGCGAGTTAATGCTATCACCGCGCTGCCGCATTCGCAAATCTTCGTTGTTCGATAGTACGGATTCTTTGCCAGGACTGCCAACCGCGGACTCGGTGCCTTGCTCCGAGCCAGTTTCCATTGGGCTCGAGTACCCCAGGCTACTACCCGAACGACTATCTCCGTCTAGAAACCTTTGCCACACACAGAATAAGGCGTATAAATGCCGATCGCAACCCCGTCCTTTCGAACATTCCTTAGTGGCGTTAACATGCTGCTGGCATGCTTTACGTAGAGCCTCTACTTTCGCCTCCGCAGGATTATCTGCCCAAAACGCCTGAACAAAATTCACACCGCCTCCTCTGATACGGTCCTAACAGCCTCGGTCCTACCGTGGAGGTAGGCCTTGGTCATGGCTGGCTCGTAAGTGCATTCGACTCGCCCATATAGCCCATAGTAGGCTGCTTGGAAGGCCATCTGGACAAAAGCATCTGGAGAAAAGCCTGCAGAGGTGATATAATTCTTACCGTAAGCGCTGAAGTCCAGGCATTCAAATTCGTTCTGGCTGATGAGATCTGCAAGTCGAGTTTCGGCAAACCGTATAGCAATATTAAGCTCTGGTGATATGTCCCATTCTAATTTATGAGGAGTCGTGGTAACGTCCCCAAAACTCTCCGGATCACGCTTCGACGGGTCCGGACTTGCCGTTTTCCAGAGACTGGGGGCTTGGCCATTGATAGTCCTTGCGAAGCGTAATATGGTGTCTGTGTAAAGGTCACTGGCGAATCGAAGTACGGTGTGACCATCAACGCCGGTATGCTCAAAATTGATACCCGCACTTCCGTTTTTGCACACAATGATCTGAAGTTTATCGTACCATCTATTTATGCAAGTGCCAATTTGTACTCCCTTCACTACGTCGTTCGTACCGCAAAGCATATTCTGGCACAGTGCAGCTGCCGTAGAGGGCTCCGTGTAGTCGAGACATAACACAAATAAAGCCGAGTCGACAATACCGAGACAGTCTGCGTTATTGGACCCCTCCTCCTTAGTAA
This sequence comes from Daldinia childiae, assembly GCF_008694065.1. Taxonomy (NCBI): domain Eukaryota; kingdom Fungi; phylum Ascomycota; class Sordariomycetes; order Xylariales; family Hypoxylaceae; genus Daldinia; species Daldinia childiae. The sequence goes on along the minus strand of NW_022984642.1, from coordinate 2,942,112 downwards.
GAACATCCCTTAACCCAGACCAGATCTTTCGATTTTCTGTGCTTAGAATTCCAAGAGCCCCTTTGGCGGCTTCCTGGATGGGCGTTTGAGCTGCATCGTCTATTATTGTTTGGAGATTGATCGAAATATCTCTTTCGCTCATAATAAGGTCCGAGTTGTCATCTAGTACGTCAAACCAGTAGAATTGGCCGTGGCATAATACAACAACGTGCTTAGATTCAGGGTCCTGTTCGATTTGGCAGCCATTTTCAGTCGGTACACGAGCAGTGCCAAAGAGCCGTGAATATTGATACATATCTAGCGGTATGCCTTTAACTGTATCCGGTGGCAATTCCTCTCGGCGTACTGCTCGCACAAATTCTAGCGCAGATACGACGAGGGATGCAGCACGAGTAACCTGGTTATTCCTCGCAGGCGTGGGGTCATCCTCTAATAAGAAAAAAGGGTTCAGGTTTAGGACGACAGGATTATCGAAATTTAGGTACGAATCATACCCTTATGTATAGTAACCGTTAGTAAAGGTGACAGCCATACAATAAGAGTCAACTTACAGAATTGTTCTATATAACTGGTTTTTCCGATTGCATACTCTTGTAATTTCCTCTGAAGTTCTGGACCATCTTTCTTCAAGAACTCTTGGATAGCGAGCTTCGTTTCGGAATGCTCTCTGGGTCCTTGCAGTGGCTTCAGTGCGGCTAGGTACTTCTTGCACGTTTGTTCTAGGTCCGGTATAGGTAGCTTAGGCAAACTATCTTGATGAGCAAACGTAATTCCGCCTTCCTTGGGCCTCTCTGGTATCGTCTCCATTATTGGAACTCGGCCCCTGAGTTCAGGACTCGCCGGCCTCTCGTTTTTGCGTTCTTGGGTAGAAGAAGGCGTAGGTGTTGATGAGCTGCCACTAAGAGTCTCGCCAAGAGACTTTGGCATAGCAAAAATACGAACTTGAGTAGGCATAATGTCAGCTAACTTCTAGCAGATTAGGTATATAAAGGCGAGACACAAGTATTGATATTCAGGCCGCGCAAGGCTGTGCGGTAAAAGTAATGACAGTCCTGAAAACAATAGGGTGGCATCACACTTGAGATATGCCCTGACAAGGGAAAGGGTAAAGTAGTGTCATATAATAACGAGGGAAAGGTATCGAAGGGGGATAGAAGCTATAAATCAACCCGGAGGCCGAGTATGAGACAAGAGTCTTCAATGAATAAGCCAGGGGTGGATCCACGACCAGAGACCCAAGTCCTAGGATGCCAACCCAATTGCATATAGTTCGCTATCACATGTGTGAATGGAGCTGCTAGTTGGTGGCACATCCTTTGCGTAAAGAAAGGGACATGATTGGTCGTAGTGTAATAAACTGAACTAGATACTCATCCGCAGGACCGACAATATAACATGAATGGAGAAATAGGATAAACTGCCGAGAGTTCTGGGTAAAGGTACTAGAGATGAAACGGAATCTCACATACCTCCAACCAGGACAGCGGGTCTAGCGAACCGCCCGGACGGGTTGTATATGCGACCTTAAGGCGTTATTGTAAAGTAGATTTGTATTAATGAAATAACTCAATAGTAAGAAATATTGTAATATGTCACGGGTTGCTTTCTCTAGAATTTGTATTAGTACTTGTATCTACTAGAACGTCACGCAGGGACTACACCGAATAGTAACAATGATACCAAAAATGGCTAGGCACAGGACAGGCAAAGAGATGAGGTCAGAGCTCGAACAAGATAGAGAAGGGTACATAATTCGAGAACCCACCAGAGATACCTTCCTAGCCTGTCGCAATGACGACTGACAAGTAACCATCCCCACGGGGTCAGCCTGGCGCAAGTCGCAAGTGTAGTGTAAAGAGCTCAAAGGACAAGTCTAGGTCGTGGGGTAGACTTCGGACAAGTGGATGAAATCTGGTTGGGCAATCGGGGGAAAGGCGGCCTTAAAGCCCTCGTGCTCGTGGATTCGGATCGGAATGGGGTCGCGCTAAAGCAATCTACCTCGAAAAGAGAAAGTGTTCTACTACGTACCGTAATCTAAAGGATTTTGGTAACGTTCTTGCGAAGGAAAAGACGTGCTGCTCTCTTCGTTAATCGCGATTCGAATAAAAACCGAGGATGACGGATCTGGTTCATCTATCGGCTAAGCGACTGAGGTCGTCTCGTTTATAGTAGTGAGATATATTGATATAAAACGGGCATAGACCTTGAGGAACGTGACCAATGTGACCTCAGCTGACGATGCAGAGCTGTACCTAGACAGCCCAGGGATCCTAAAAGGAGAAAAAGCGGAGTAAATAGCTGCGCGCTCTGCAGTATTAAGTTGCTTGGGACCCCGGAATCCTTAAAGTAGTAACAACCTGTTTTCGCTCTTCCTTACAGTTATTCGAGAATGCTCCCTACTATAAGAGCCAAGCTATTATTGGTGCGCACGAGGGTAAATGACGACGTGCAAGGCTGCAACGCGTGCTAGGAGAAATGCATGTGAATCTGGCTTAGATAGGCGAGATGTCAGCAAGATTGGAGAGTCAACAACCTTGAGCACAACCTCGTCAAAGAGGAAAAACAACAGCCCATATCTTATACCCGAGGACAAGCAAGCCCTATAGGTTCGATATCTACCTACACCTCGATCCGAATGTTTGATCGTGTTTCGGTCGGATGAGTGCTTCTTCAAGAAGCAAACCGATGTGCTGGTATTCGAATTCGGATAGGATGGGATAGGCTTAGTCGAATCCCGGGCAAATGGACGGGAACCCCCGCACCTGACGATCCTAACGATAGCTTCCGGACGCTAGAAAGGTCCCGCCCCGATCTACAGTTGTTTGCTTATCATTGCTTCGGTATCTTACAAATAGATAAAGGGCCGTGAGTATTTGGAGGCGGCACGGCAATCGCTCGTGGAACAGAGATATTAGCCGTTCCGGGAGCCGACGTGATTCGTCGAATGGTATAGCTAATGCGTATCGCGGGGAATTAAATATTTGTAGGTGATACTAAAAGCAGTTCCCTTTTTTCAGTACTTCCCGGTTATCTCTCGGTGATTTCGTCTTTGTGGGCGAGCGGGGTGGCGTTTCGATGTGTATACTTGATATAAGCCAAGTCTTGTAGTAGCAAAGTAGGCTTATGTTATCCAACGGGAAGACTTAGAAATCTGCGGTTCTGGATTGCTAAAATCAATATTGTAGCTGAGTGCTTGTAAAGACTAGGTTAGGTGCTTGAGTTCATCCGACGAGACTGTCGGCTTAGATCTGAAATAATATTGGAAGTATGAAGCTAATACTAATGGCGTACTTTAGAAGAACTCTTAAAGGCTTACTTCGAAAGTGAATTGAATGAGGATAAGGTATGACAAGATTATATGTTACCACTTGAAAGGAGCTCAACTATGAGGTCTCATAATAATATTTATTTATTGCTATCTTAAAAGTATAAATTTTCATAGTATGAACATGCAATGCAGGAACTACGCAGAAATGATATTACTAATGCGAGCTTAGTCGTAATTCGACATTTGCACTTGCCCTTTAGCTGAGAGAAGCTGAGAGGTTTTATTGAAAGGTGGAAGCGAATCCGAAGTGGGCCTAATTTAGTATAGGACCTAATATTAGGTAAGCGGGGAGTCGATGGACCATACACCTCCAGTATTTTCAGCACTGTTGCACAAGGGTTAACTATATCTGTTGTTCGCACCGCTCGCAAAACTTTTCCTATTATGTTAAAATGAGGTTGAACCTTACATAATTAAAAAGGGGAGATATCCATCTTCGGAGTTTTGTGCTAGTTAAGGAGATAATAGAGGTAACTAACATAGCCACAACCAGAAAACCAAGTGTCAATTCGGATTACTCTGCCACTCTGGGGTTCTTGGTGGATGTTTTAAAAAAATTAGGGTGAGGCTCAAGTTTCTATTTTCTGCTCGGATCTCCACGTCCTCGGACTCGCTTAAAGCTGATAGACGCATCTTTTAGGTAAGCAATCCGATTATATGACGTGTTGACCACTCAAACGCGCCCAGGCTCCCCAGGTTCTCTACCTATTCCAGTAAAAAAGACCGTTGTCGTTAATGCCGACAATGCTACCTAAGGCGGATTATCCACCTTTGCCCTATGAATAGTCTCATCTTTTATTTATTTTCTACCAACAGCTTGCGAATGCGAACTTTGGATTCCAAATACTCAAGACAGGACCGTGGATGCAAGCTATGATAGTTGTCCTCCGTCAAGGTGCTGTGCCGCTGATTCGCGTTGTTGGGGGTATATATGACAATAGGGTCGCTTCACTTAGTTTTCCTTCGAAATGTTAGATAATTGTTAAATTTAAGACATTTTTTTGAACATATTGCCTTGTATAGAGATATCTGACCATTATGTTGATCGATCTATTAACCCGAGCCTTCAAATCGAAGAAGGATGATAAACAACAGCACAAACCGATAACACCATGTATACACGAGATGAATATCGAGCAAGACGAACTAAATACCCAACCCATAGAGGAGGCTTTTCAACCCGGGAGCTGTCTCCAATGCAAGGCCGAGAAGCGAGAGGCTTCCAAGTATCGATGGAAACTTGTGCTATGTCTACTCATGCCTTATGCTCTTCAAGCACTCGACGTAACCATGTACGACAAGCTACATTAAATCATCCGAGTATAATGAGACTGACCTGTATAATAGTGTCGCTAGTGCTTTGCCATGGATTGCTGCAGACTTCGGTATGAGACTATCTCCACAACTGCTGAAGTGGTTCAAGAGTTCAGACTAACATAACTTCAGGCGAAATCGCCCAACTCAACTGGATCATCTCAGCCTTCAACCTGACTTCGGCCGCATTCATACCCTTCTGGGCACAGATGGCCGATATATTCGGACGACATTGGTCTCTCCAGATGTGCTCCTTCATCATGTTAGTCGGCAGCGCCTTATGCACCGGTGCCCCAACGACTGCTTTCGGCGCTTTCCTCCTCGGTCGAGCTCTCCAAGGTATTGCCTGTGCGGGGCTTAACACAATCATTCGTGCTATATTGGCAGATAAGGTGTCTTTGGAAGAGAATGCGAAGAACTGGAGTCTCTTCTCACTAGTAGGGGGCTTATGTTATGGGCTCGGCCCCGTCATTGGCGGTTACCTCACTGCGGCCACTGGACGGTGGTGGTGCTTCGGGATCAACCTGCCTATTGCTTTCGTCGGCATCTTGGTCATCTTTTTCTTCCTTCGGAACGACCTCCTAGGGCCGCAACCGATCCCCGAATTAGATGAGAACGAGACCGGTCATCGACAGAAATTCGCCAGGCGCATTATGACTCTTGATATCGGCGGACAGCTTCTATTTCTGTTCGGATTTGGTCTCATAATCCTGGCCTTGACGTGGGGTGGTGCAACTTACGATTGGAACGATGCTGCGGTACTTGTTCCTCTCATCGTCGGTACCCTGCTAGCGGGCGCTTGGCTTTACTACGAATACTCCATGGCCCCAGGCGGTGCATTGTCGTTGAAGTTGTCGTCCCAGCGGCCCATGTTGCCTTGGAACATTATGAAGAACCGAAATATTAGCCTCTTATCCTACATCAACTTCGCCACGGGGATGGCTATGTATAGTGTAAGTAAATTACCATATCTAGAAGCAAAACTAACTTGCTAAACTGTATAGGTTCTTTACTTCGTCGACATTTACTTCACAATTGTTAAGGTAAGATTTATGTGGGCTAGGATGGCTCAGTATTATGTTTGTTTATATAAAATTGCTAACATAATTTATAGGGCTTTCTTTCTGATAAGGCCGGCGTTCAGTTATTGTATTATACGCCAGGGCTTGGAGGTTGGTTAAAGTAGCCCCCCTATTCTGAACTATATGGCTAACCTTTGTAGTCGGTGTATACCTCTCGATGTACTTCTGCAATGTCTGGCCTCGTCAAACATTCCTACCCCTATTCCTCGGCTCCGTAATAGAGGCCATCGGCGTCGGTATGATGGCGTACGCTCTATATTTCGAGCACTCGGCCACTATATACGGCATGATGGCCCTCACCGGCGCAGGTACAGGCCTACGATTTATGCCTTGTGAGTAGATACTCCTTTATAATAAGGCAACCCATCCTCTAACTCATAACAGGCAGTCTCCACGCCATCGGGTTCTTCCCGGACCACGTCGCAACAGTGATTTCTGTAATGGCTGTTGCTACGACATTCGGAGGCACATTGGCTCTTACTATCATGTCCGCTGTTTTCAATAACACATCAGGCATCTCGAAGGATTCCCCTTTCCAGAATGACTACGACGCTTTGCACAAGCTCCCAGATGAGATAAAAGCCCACGTTATTGAGGGCGTCAAGGTAAGTCCCTATAATCACTATTCTAGTTAAATTGACTAACGCCTTGGGTAGAATGGAATTACTTGGGCATTCGTCGCACTGACTCCATTTATGGTTCTTGTAAGTTGTGATATTCACCTATATTCATATTACAGTACTAACAAATCAAACAGTGCGTACTCGTATCAGCGTGTCTAGGCAATGTAACCATTATCAAGAAAACCGACGGTGCTGAGGCTGCTAAGGCCGAAGCCTCGGGTGATCATCTGGTGCATGGAAGCTACTTGCTCTCTCTGATATACGGAAAGAGTGACCCAGAGAAAAGCGTAGAGTTTGGGAACAGGAGGTCGGACCAGCAGCCTATGATGAAGCACATGAGTTAAGGGTGAGATGGAGAGTTATTTGCTATATTATGATACCCTTTAAATCGAAACGGTTTGGTTTTTATAAAAATGAAGAGATGCTTGGATACATGATTAGATGTATAGATTTAGGAAAATATCACCAAGGTAGATTTTTACGAATATAAACGAAGAGTCTGTGTATATGCATTAGTACCATTACGCTGTCCCAAATAATTTTATAATTAAGATGGAATAGATGAATCCTGAGAGCTAATGTAATAGTGAAGTTATAATTGCATAAAAATATATATGACGAGTATAGAAGTTTAAACGCATGGGAGTAAGGAGCTAGGTTAGACATGTAAAGCTCGGGATGTACCTACTACCTACTACCTATCCCCCGCTATTCTCTTGTCTCACAACTTTAGACTCAAAACTCACTAAGCAATACTAATAACTGCATCATTGGTCTTGCGCTTAGACACATGAATAATACGAACGCGGGGAACAAACTTACCTAACGTATATCGCAACTACTAGTGTCGCAGGTATCAAATTAGTAGAAGAGAGCTCTTTGCGACTAAGAGGTAGTAAGTGAGATCGAAACGTCACTCACTGGCTCACTTACTCATTAAACTACCCCCCAACCCAACCCGCCGCAATGGCACCCTCATCCTCATCCTCACCCCCACCACGCCCGCGTTTCCGCCTCGAATTCCGCACCATAAGCGACGGCCAGGACGCCGCGCGCGCCCAAGCCCTCACCCACGCCGGCCACCACGCGCACCGCAGCACGTTCCCCCAGTTCCCCTCCTGCCGCCCGAGCTACGCCTCAAGATCTGGGAGTACCTGTTAGCGCCGCGCATCGTAGCAGTAGCCTGCATCGACGACGACGCCCCGCCACCAGACGATGCCGACGACGACGACGAGCCCCCGTCCCCATGGCCCTCGTTCCCCGACCTGCAGGTCCCGCCCCCGAGCGCCGTGCCCGCTCTCCTGCTCGTCAACCACGAGGCCCGCGCGCTAGCGCTGTCGCGCTACGAACCCGCGTTCGCGTGGAAAGTCCCGTACGTCTTCGTCGCCAACTCCCCGTCGCACGGGAGCGCGACGTCTACGAGTACAGCGTCGGCAGCGGCATCGTGGTCGCGGCCGCGCGTCTGGTTCGACTACGAGCGGGACGCGTTGTATCTTGTCGGCGAGCTGGAGCCGTGCGACAGCTACGGGTTCAACAGCGCGATGGCGTATTTCCTGCGGCGCGAAGAGGCGCTGCGGGTACGGCGGCTGGCGGTTGCGTTCGGCGCCCTGCGGTACGGGGAGGTGGGTCGCAGCACATTTTCGGGGCGCTGTTCCATGTTGTGGATCGGTTCGCGCGGATCGAGGGGGGGAGGGTGTTGGTTGCGGTTGTGCCGAGGGACGAGTTTACGCATTTACTGATAGGAGGGGAAGGGCCGTTGGTGCGTCCGGAGGCTGAAATAGGGAGTAGCTTTAAGAATAGGCCGGGGGATGAGGGGAATATTGTGCAGAGGATCTGGAGGGATTGGTATAGGGGTACGTCGGCGTTGGCGAATGCGCAGTTCGAATTGGTCCCGGAGGCGGAACTGCCAGAACTTATCGCGAGGCCGACTAGGTCTGCTACGACTCGACCGTGGCAGTATCCTCACTAGACAATATTGAATATTCATATTCATAAAACATATTCATGTGATACAATACGATTACATGATTTATATACACTGCCCTCTTCGGTTGAGTGGTGACTGGCTATTACCAGAACGACATGTATGGTACATATTTACATTATACATCTCCTCCAAAATTCGTAGTTCTAGTCGTTAAACTCGAATCTATGGCCGTTTTTACTTTACCGCTGGTCTTTTTCTCGTTTGTTCATAACTCTGCATAGTGCAGGGGCACCGCTGTCGTCTGGGCGGCCTTTAATACCTCCTAGTAGCCAATCTGTTAGACCTACGACTTTAGCGCCTAGGCCCCTTTCCCATTCCCCGTGCTCGTCTACGTGCTCGATCGTGTGACTTATAACTCGGCCCTCTTTGTCGAACTCGAAGATGAATAATCCGGTGAATGCTTTTTTCTCGCCTATGGCCTGTGTGCCTCTGAGGGTATCGTCGAGCCTTTGCTCGCCCTCTTCTGTTACGGTTGGATTAGGGCTTTTTGGCTTGCCATCTGCCGTCCTCCATTTAACCACCAATTGTTCGCCGTATGCTTCGGATCGTTTTGGGGAGGAGTAGAATGGCTGGCTAACCATTCGTTCTGAGAGTATCTCTAGCTTGACATTACCGATTATGGGAACTCGATTCCATGCTAGTGGGGACGTCCATAATGCTGCTATATATGCAACTCGGCCGGATACTGTAGGGAGGTATGGATGTGTCGAAGGAAATAGGTGGAGAGAGATATGAGGCGATAGGATCTCCTGCGGCAGTGGAGATTGCAGTAAAGTAGGAAGTCGTTCTTGAAGAATGCGCAGTGCTAGAGACGAAGTTAGCCTAGCTCGCATAGGTTAAATATGGGAAACAAAGTCGTACTCTTCCCTAGCTTGACTTTCCGTTCGTCTTCCGGTCCGCGCGAATCACCGGGTCCGAAACGTGGGAACGAAGAATTGAACCATATTGGGGGTAGGCTCTGATGTGGTGAGAGGTGGGCTGTGGTAGGAGGATGTTTTGACGCTATGGTCGGCGTGGCAGGACATGGTGTAGGCGAGGAGGTAGCGTAAATAGCGGGTGTGAGGACGCGCAACGCAGTTTTTGAGCTTGCGGTGTTGGACTGCGCTCGAATAGCGACGCTGGCTGGGAGGGACATGTATCTGAGGCCTCGATGGCAGCTTTCGATAAGCTTACAGACGCATCAATTCGCCTTGAGAGTACTAGTCTGAGTTGAGAAAAGGTATCTAACTACCTAACTATAGGCTCGTAGAGGCTCACGTGTGGGTAAAAAAGCATGTAGAAATACATAGCCGTAAGTTTATTACTGATTTCTTAGGAATTTTAGTATGATGTAAGTGAAGCTTCGGCTTCCAAGTCGAATTTTAAGTATGGTAGTACCCGGTACCGGTAGGCCGAAGCATAGCGGGGTTCCACTAAAAGTATACCGAATATGTGGGAGTACAGGGCTGCAGGGGTTGGTTTTTGGCTTTCAGAGCTGTTTCTCAGCCCGGAACCCACCGAACCCTCACTTAATTCAGCTGATGTTTCTGGTCATTGCTTTTCTTTTTTTTCTTTTTTTTTCCTTTCTAAGATGGGTTTCTCGGCTGATCACCTGTACGAAATAATTATGTATCGCTGATACCCGGGCGGACGTTCTAGAATATATCCGTAAAATGATCAATGATGATATGGAAAAGTCATGGAAAAGTCATGGAAAAAGTTGGTTAGTGGTACTTGACCGGATCTTACCGACATTATCTTTATCGAACCTTAGAAGCCTTGGAAATTCTTTCTTTATCGCTATATTGATTAAGAGCTCTTATTAACCCAATATATTGTACATAATATTGCATAAATATGAATACGTCGTTTGCAATAAAGGTATCGTGCACAAGTGTTCGTGGATGAATGGTTGAAACATCCTTTGTCGTAAAAAGTTAAACGAAACATTAAAGGATACTAGAGTCGAATGCGATACAATTAGGTGGTGTAGATTAACACTTGCCAATCATCAGCTTGCAGGTGTCAGGTGTAACATGAATGTCTTTTTCATATATTTATGTACATTGTAATGTATTACCTTAGTTTAAAGGGGGCTTTTGCCTCGTGATTAGATCATTAGATCCGGTGGTTAGACCGACTTGCCGACTTTATGTAAGTATGTTATGTACATTAGGTACATACTATGTAAGCAGCTGGCAATTGTAGCACGCCAATAATTATTAGTCTTAGCCTATCTGAGTCCCCCGGTCCTATTCTATCTCAGTGTGCACAGGGCAGTTGACGGTGAATGCAGGTGGCCCTTGACGTTCCTTGACGCAGCAGCCTACAACTTGTCTCATTAATTCTCTTTCTACATCATCAACGCTAACGACTGTTCTCTTCTTTTACATCGTCCGAAGAGCCGTTTTCCTTCGCACATCGCACTCATCTACATTAAATCTAACCTAACATTGTCCATCGACTTCAACTTGCTTATCAGCGCCTATTTGATCCATTAGACTACCTTGTTGTCTTGTTAAGGCAGCGCACTCATCCCCGTCAAGATGAATCCTGAGTAGTATGTACGCCCCTTATAGTAAAAATAAGTCGCCCAGCGACAGCAGTGTCGACGATGGTACTAACCTGGTACACAATAGTGCATACCCCACGCCTTGTCCTGTATTTTCCTATGCCTTCTCTTCTGCATGAATCAACAAAAACCTCAACCAAAATACCCGATGCTACACTAAGAGCATCGCAACCTCGTCAACCATGGAGCCCTACCACACTCCCCAGGTTTCTGGTCTCCAGCCACAAAATCAAGCCAAACTACGCGAGGTTTTAAGTTCCCAAGGTTACCCGCTAACTCGCCCTCTCGATAGATACGATTACCTCTTCAAGCTCCTCCTCATCGGAGATTCCGGTGTTGGAAAGTCTTGCCTTCTATTACGATTTGCCGATGATACCTACACCGAATCGTACATCTCAACCATCGGTGTTGACTTCGTATGTGGAGTTGACTGCAAACACTTTTTCGCAGCATAGGTGCTAACTACATACAGAAAATCCGAACTATCGAGCTTGATGGAAAGACAGTGAAGTTGCAAATTGTAAGGATAATATTCCGACTCATGCACCCCCTTCCAGCCTTCCAGCCTTCCAGGCACATTTGCTTACTAGAAAATAGTGGGATACTGCTGGCCAAGAACGATTCCGGACTATCACTTCCTCCTACTACCGAGGTGCTCACGGTATCTGCGTGGTCTACGATGTCACCGACATGGACAGCTTCAACAACGTCAAGCAATGGCTGCAGGAGATTGACCGATACGCTACCGAAGGCGTCAACAAGCTACTCGTAGGCAACAAGAGCGATATGTCGGACAAGAAGGTTGTCGAGTACACAGTTGCGAAGGTATGGGGTTCTCCACGCTACTCCTAGCCTTGCGTTCCATGACAACATGATAGCTAACTGAACCTATAGGAGTTCGCTGACAGCCTTGGCATCCCGTTCCTTGAGACATCGGCCAAGAACGCTTCCAACGTCGAGCAATCTTTCTTGACCATGGCCCGACAAATCAAGGAGCGCATGGGAACCCAGTCCACCACGAACACTAAGCCTGGTGTTCAAGTTGGTCCCGGACACAGCGTCTCCAACTCGTCCAGCGGCGGCTGCTGTTAAATCAGCAAACTATGATACCCTCGTACAGCAACATCCTCGCATCCATTTTGATTTCCTGGGACGGACTGGCAGGAGAGGCATGCATGTGTAATCAGGATGGCAAGGGGGTAGGATGTGTTTACTTTTCGCTTTTGACTGCGGATAGATGAAATGATCACTTCACTTGGATCCTACCTAATCGCCTAATCGTCCATCGAATCGTTCTGCGGAGACGCAATGCGTCACTTCTGGCATGTGAGAGCGGGTTCATATAATGGTCGAGGAAAGGCTACCAGCCTAATTCTCAAATGTTACGTACTAATGCAATTTTTCTCATGACTCGGGCGAAGCCTTCTTTGTACTAGAATTTGTCCGGCTGCTTTCTAGAAACCTCTGGCATTTTTGCGGTTTGGGAGATGATGATTCTACGTTCGTGTGTATTTTCCAATGGTCTTGGATGGGGGAATCGAGAGAAACGACAGATAGGGAAAAGATAGTCGACGTTCCCCGTCCTTTATGGCCATACTCTCGTTCCTTTTTCCAGTGTAACGCATTCTTTGCAAATCAATGGCTACTTAATCAGACAGACTTGCGCATAGGAATTTTGACTCTGCTTGTGATGCTAAATTTGTGCTATTTTCGTATGCCCTAAGGCAGCTTAATCGGCTGCTGCTTGTTCTGGGTAGTATTGAATTAATGAGAGCACGACCTATTACAAAGTTTCATAAAAATGTAAGCCATGTTATACTGCCTACCATTCCTCAAGACCAGCAGTTCAGCTTAAGGCACATACTTACGCGGCCACGAAGAGACGGTGTCTAGCTGACTTTAACTAACTAACTACTCATATATATGTCCTAGATAGAAGCACATACATATTAAATAATAGAGGCTATCCTCCAAGAAAGCATCGAATCATAAATATTCCTATATCGTCATCGTCCCGAGTCATCGAGTCAAACCCCCTTTGTTCCCCATACAACGCTGGAAAATACTACCAACCCCTTCCTACCCAAATACAGACACCGTGGTCCTAATATAGTATAGTATAGTACAATACAACAGAACAAAGCTAATGCCTAAGAAATATATAACCACGTACATAGGAGGTAGATGTAGATACCGTAGCACAGTATCATCGCTCTGGAACCAACCAACCTCGAAAACCGTAGATGTGTAGAATTAAACCGGAAGAATTATCCCAACACCAAGCCAAGAGAAAACAAGGAATGAAGAGGGGAGGGAAAGTCCCTCATGTAGCTAACCCGAGCCACTTCAACGCCTTCCGACTACTCCCCTTGCGCGGCCCCCCGCGCCGCCCGTACAGCGGCATGTACTTGCGCGCTTCGGCCGCGAGCCGCGCGTCCTCTTCGTCCCAGCAGGATTCCCAGTCCCATACCTCGTCTTTATCCTCGTCTACACCGCCGTGGGTATCTGGCTCCCGGCCCAGGATATTCCGGAGCTTGTTCCGCTGGCTACGGGTGGTCCGGGTGGTCCGGGTCGAAGTTACGGAGCCTTTGGAGGATTTGGGTTTGGGCTGGGGAGGTTTGGTTGCGGAGGGGGGTGGGGGTGGTGGGAGAGGGGCTTGGAGGGAGGGTGGAGGAATTCGGGCTGGTGAGGATGAGGATGGGGATGAAGATGAGATTGATGGAGAAGGCCGGTGTTTGGGTGGTGGAGGGGGCGGGTTGGTATCGGTGTATACGATGAGTTGTACTCCGCCGCAGCATCATCATCACCACCAATACACTGCCGCCGAAACCCCATAATAGCCGAGGCACTAGTCAGCGAAGCAGGCTGCTGCGAAGTATTTATCAACGGCGTCTGAGCCAACGGCCTCCCTTGACTATGCGAGTTCGCATCCCTCTTAGCATCCCGATCGGCATGCATCGAAGCCCTCGACGACACCGCCGCCATGCCCTCCGGGATGTAGAACGCCGAGATGTCGATCAGGATCTTCCAGATCGTTGAGATCAGCGTCGCGATCTCGGACTCGTTCGCCGAGGACGTCAGCAGGAAATTAGCCTTGGCAAACGAAGGGGTCTCGCGGCGCTTGGCGCGCGTCGGGGTTGGGGCCAGGAGCGTGGCCCCGGATCGCGTGGTGCTGCGCAGGATGCCGGGCCCCGAGTCGGTGCGCGGGTGCGCGGCCGTCCGGGCGGCACTTTGAAGCCGGGGTATGGTTGCGGCGAGGTGGCTGCCGAGTGCAGGATCCCGGCTACTTTGAGCAGGTCGACGCCGACTAAGCGCTGGAGGGCTAGCACGGTGGATAGGTGCTCGGGGGGGTACTCGAGGAGGAGGAACCGCGTTGCGGAGTGCGCGGCCATGTACGTCTCGAGGTGGGGGATGATCAGCGTGGCTAGGAGGAGGGGGTTGGAAAAGGGGTTGTCCTGGGTTTGGTTGGTTAGGGGCTGTGCGGTGAAAGCTTGCATGGCGTTTGCGATGAGGAACCTACATCACATCGACGACGGATTATTAACTTCACATTACTTCATCAAGGGTCTCACTCGGTATGATAGGATAGGATAGAATGGCTCACCTCAAATCCAACCTCCCGCTCCGACTAACACCGTTCGGCTTCGTGCCCAGCTTCTCCAACGACCCGCTAATCGCCCCGAGGAACTCCCTGTCGACGCCCTGCTGCGCCCCAATACCCAGGATGAGGTCGACTTTGCGCCTCCGCTGCTGCTGCTGCTGCACAACCGTGCCCGCGTCTGCTTCCCGGAACACCGGCTTCCAGAGGCTGCTGAGCTCGGGCAGCAGCGGGAAGTTGAACTGGTGGTAGCCGGCGTCCTCGGGCGGGAAGTAGATGTTGAGGATGGAGCGGAGCGAGTTCTGCATGCACACTGCTGTTCGGCAGTTTGTCGTTGTGAAGTCGTGGAAGTGCTTCTCTGGGTTTCCCATGGCTAGGGGCGGTGTTTGGGCGGGTGTTGGTGGGGTGGAGGGTCTATGGTTGCTTACGTCTGGTTTGAAGGGCCAGGTGCGCGATGGCTGGGGGTATTTCTCGTACGCGAAGGGGTCGTAGTCATCGGAGTCTGCGTGACAAGCCGGTACAGCTTCTTCATGTTGAACATGGCTATGTCTCTTGTTGTCAGAGGTCGTAGATTCTAAGTCTTGTTGACTTGAAAGACTTGATTGCTGGCTGATCCTTTCTGCTTCAGGTTCTGATGGCGATTTAGACATGGGGTATTTGCCCTCTCGGAAAGATTGAATCGTTGCCTCCAGCCGAGGATCACTCTTCTCAGACTTGAAGAATATCACTAGGTTTTCGACCATAGGTAAAATTGGCTCGTAAGTCTCATGGGGGTCGGCTTCGGCAGGAGTTTCAATATAGAGAGATATGGAATCTCTTGTATCAGACTTGGAAATCCTACCGGTTAGTTCCGACTCCGTAGTCGTACCCCTATCCACATAACTATTCCTTGGATTTGTACCGCGATCGACGTAAGTCATTGGTCGTAGCGATACTTTCTGAAGCCTAAGAGGAGAAGGTGGGTTGCGTCTAACTATAGACCTCTTTGGCGTGCTGAAAGTAGGTCTAGGGATTTCGGTCGTGAACTTGGATCGGGGCGTTAATTTGTCCTGGCGGACCCCTTGGCTTACATCTAGACTTTGCGGTCTCGACCGGGGCGGCTCTGGAAAACTACATAGTAGAATGTCTTGGTTGCGTATGGCGCTGGAGTAGATTCGATCAACAGGCTTAATCTTCTTATGGGAAGTGGTCGTGGCAGGGGGCCGAACTTGGACGGCAAATGCTTCGCATATCGATGGTGTGTTTGGGATCGACTCAAGCTTGAAAGATCGCGGGCTACTCAAGTCCAAACTCGCAGGGGACGGTTTGCTTTTACGACGCTCCTCTTCCGGACTATATGGAGATCCAGGTTGGTTGTCCGGTTCCTTCGTTCGCGACCCGGCCGGCTCCAAGACCCGCTGAGTAGTCTTTCGTAAATCCGCGGTGGTATGGCTGCGACGAGGAGTCTGGGAGGAATCCGAGTTGTGAGTATTCCTCCTCTGCCATTTGCGAGCCCCGAAGACATAGAAAGGGGTTGCGTTTTGAAAGTCGTCGACCGCCCGATAAGGTGGTACACTCGTGCTTCGGGACCGAGTTGTATTCGTAAGATCAATCTCATTATTGGGTTGCAAAGAGGCAGTCTGGAAGTCGAGTGCATCAGCAGCTCTCATAGCCTCGGATGCTGGATCGCTGACTATCTCTCCATCTTGGTCTCTCGGCTGTGGCCTGGCAGGGATTATTTGCGACGTCTCAATATCTACATTGGTTGTATAACGACTTTGTAGTCCAGAGGCTCCGTTTCTAACAAGCCTGTTGAAGATACGTTCGGCTTTAGCAAAATCCCCGTCTGTCAAGTGCTTGCTGATGTCGGAAACACATTCCATCTGGGCGCTCGCCGTGCCTCCGTTCATGAAAACTAGCCGCTTATTCCTTGGTGTAGAGTGTTGTAAGAATGACCGTGCTACTTCGGCTCTGTCACTACATGCGTTGTGTACCGCTAGAATATGCGACTGGGCATGGAAGGGTGCTTCCGGGTCCTCTTCCTTCATAAAATGTCGGAGTGGTGGGATGATCAATATATTAGGTGAGCTCGGAAGCAGTCGGAGCTGTGTTGATATGGCATCTTGAGGCCCTTCGAAAGCTATCAAGCTTCCATGGTACTGAGAT
Source organism: Daldinia childiae (assembly GCF_008694065.1). Taxonomy (NCBI): domain Eukaryota; kingdom Fungi; phylum Ascomycota; class Sordariomycetes; order Xylariales; family Hypoxylaceae; genus Daldinia; species Daldinia childiae. The sequence goes on along the minus strand of NW_022984642.1, from coordinate 2,925,484 downwards.
ATAACATCCATAATGTCGCCTTAGACTTCCCCATGAGTTTATGTGATCTATTTTACGGCTCTAAGTTATTTATAAGGACCAGGAGACTTGCGCGCGCCAGTATAGTATACAAGACTTGTTATAGAACGGCAACGTCTAGTTACCTTAGTAGATTACCACGCCACATTCCAATTTTCGACCAAGGCGTAAAAGCCCAATCCTAAATTCCCGAATAGGAACTCTTAGGAGAGGCCGGCGAATTTGGGATATGGACTGGGGCCGACTATCTGAACCGAATAGCAGCTCTTGTTAAGCGAAGCTACTATAAACTTAGGGGATTCGGTATAAATGGATGGATGGGTAGTTATTTTGGGGCGAAGAATCCTAAACGAGCAGGAACTATACTATTCAGATAGAGAGGATCGTGGAAGATGCTGATGATAGTACGACTAAGAAGGGACTTTAAGCCTCAATAGGAAATTCTTAGAGAGGCAAGTAGCAAAGAGCCAGTGGAGAGTCGAAGAAGTGTAAAAGAAGTTACCTGCATGCTTGGCGTGCATTCCTGGAGAGAATACCGCAAACGACCTGTGGTCTCGAACTCTGTACATGGTACACAGCGATATATGGTGCCTGGGATCATAAGTGCAGCAGCGAGAACGCTTTCCAAACGGCATTCTCTTTCACACTGCTTAGATGAGGGATATCACGGATAGCAGCATTGGGAGCAATATTAGCATGGCATGGCCTGTACGGTTGGAATCTTAAAAGTCGCATGGGGTGTGTCTAAAGCCCCAAAAAATCCCGAAATCAAACTTGAAGTTTTTCCAAGTATGGTAATTCGAAGGGCGGCTACTGCGGACTAATAGAGATCTGATATGTGACTACCGAAGAGGAGTCCAGACATCTGTACTTGAGATGCTGGTTCGCCGAATATACATACATAGTAGGCCAAGCCATCTTTCGGCAGTAAGGAAAAAGGGAAAAAAGTAAATATGGGTAGGCTGGGGATAAGGCAAGGAGTCGATGTTGGTTCGAGTAAAGTACCCGTATAAAGTAAGTTGATATTTCTATAAATGCAAGTGATCCCGCGAGGACGAGCAAACGCAAGCCATGTGTTTGTTAATGAGAATAAGGATCTGCATACCTACTTAAGTGAATCAAAATGCCGGGCTTTGATGCGAACCACTATATCTTTACCCATAGGAATGAATGCTTATTTCAAGTTCGATATGCACTTTCTAATTATCTCTTAATAGTTGGGATATTCGTGTAGTAGGTAGTATTGCTTATGGTATTCCTTGATCAGTTTGTATGAAGTCGTGCTCGGATATCTCTAACATTTCCCACCGTATATTCTCGTCCAGAACAACAAGATCCATTCATCTAGATTGAGTTCAGAATACCCGCTACATGATACTTTCGGCATGAGATGAGGTAGAGAGAGTTATTATGCGGCAAGGTTCAGATGGACCACAAAGTACCTACCTTGCTCATCCCCGGGTTTTAGGCAAATTTGACGATCCGTGGAGATTGTGGCTGCATGAAAAAAGTAAAAAGTAATTATATCCCATACTTTATGATTTTTTTCATGGCATCGTAGAGTTAGTTGGATGTCTTCAGACCCCGAAACTAGGTGGCTCACTGGTCCTCTAACTCTAATAACTCTAAAAATGATTTGTATTCTAACTATGAAGTAAGGGGTAACGACAATAATAACAATAGGTAGTTTCATGCGAGAGTTAACTTTACCGATCGTATTCGCGTCAAAGTCGAATTCAGATGAGCGGCCTTCCGCATAACTAGGTACTAATGTGGCTTTCCAGTTCGAGAGATAGCCAGAGAACACATTCTTCATCGACGCCGCGTCGCAGATCGCAACATGGAAGCGAGGTAGATTACTCCCTTGTACTTTATTAGACCTGTGGCGTGCATCGAATTTATGAGGTCTTAGAGGGATGTTTTTGCTTATTATGTCCCCAACGCCATGACCAACGAGAAGAATAGAAATGCTGTTCTGGATTAGCTTGATCGCTAACAGGATACCCCCTGGCCTATTGCCTGTGTCGATCGAGTACTAGATATGTACGTATTCTGCACGGCCGGCATGGCTTTTTTTTACGCCACCCAACATCGTACATTAATTATGGGCGCCAAAGCGCAAACGGCGGAGTTCGCTTACAAGGGCGAATCGTTTGCATGTTGGCGTACATTTCCTGGTAACCGGATCTGAATAATCCTATAGGGAAACAGATTAACGAGGTAAGAATTGATCCTTTGCAACTCGCGTAGAAGACCATCTAAGGATATAATGGGTTAGATCTAGAGACATGCATAACATACTGCTCCTTACACGTTTCTATGAGACAGTTTTAGCGAAAAGATGCAAGTTACTCATTTAGGCTTTCGTATTCTAGTACCTTCATGTGGATATTTCTATATTTCGTAGGGAAATCTTAAATTCAGCGTGGCAACTTTCTGTTAAACCTGGCCACTAGGATGAGATGGTTGACGATATATGATGTGTTTCTTTACGGGATATCAAATATTGCCGCAGGGGACCGTCAAGGCTGTTGCCAGCCGTACCTATGGTATGACTTAGGTGAAATCGAAGTAGCACATGGGATATTCTCAAACTCAGCCGCCTCGTTTAATTCGAGTCAGACAAACGGTACGGAATGAAATTCGAGTGGGAGTACGAGATTAAGGTTTCAGGGGACTTTGTCCTATGGTCTATGGCCGCATGGCCGCATGGCCGCCTTATACACGTGAACTTTTTGATTCCATTGGGGTGAAACAAGTCTCCCGTTCATTCGGCCGACAGCCGCCATTATAACCGCCTTTTCCCAAAGAGGTCTCAAGCAGATTTATACCTGTCTATTTCCGTATCTACCGGTAAGAAGGTACTCATGTCTTCGAGTAATTCATCGCTTGCCTCGAAATGTCTCAGGGGTATTATTCGTCGTCTTCCATCAACTCAAGAAGTTCAGCTTCTTCCTCTGCTGTCATAACCCCCTTTTTGGGCTCTTCTGGAGTTTCATTCTTAACCCCCTTATCCTCTCTATCCTTATTAATCTTATCGAGCTCGGCCTGGCCAAGTGACCATGTCCTTACCGTACCGTCGATAGACACCGAAACAATTCGCTTGCCTGCATTGAGAACAACTAGGTCAGTAACTTCGTCGTAGTGACCCTCGAGTATACTGTATAGTTTCCCGGATGAACGATTCCAAACTTTGATATCCTCATCTCTTCCAGCGGTGATTATCCATTGATCTGTCACAGCAACGGCCCGTACGTGGTCACCGTGGCGGAAGGAATCATCAGTTGTAAATCCCTTGATCCTTGATAGACATTTTGCTGTGCCGTCGCCGCTCGATGTCCATAGGTCAACCTCTTCGCTTTCGGAATCAAATACCACTTTGTATACCGTAGTATCATGTTCTAAAACCGTGTGACGAACCGCGCCAGGTTCATCCGGCGAGGCTTCCTTGATCTGTTCAAAGCTATCAAGCCGAATGCGCCATCGACGGATGTGAGGGTCGCTACTGGCACTGACAAGTATGACTTCGTCAGGTCCCGACTGTACTGGGTCGACGACAAGATCTTGAATGGCCATCATTGACACAGCCTGGTCCTGCAACACATGGAGTCGAGATCCAGTTTGGAGGTCCCATACAATAATCTTCTTGTCTGCACCACCGCTGATTAAAATGTCCTTTCCTCCAACCTTGGCGGTCACGACGGCCTTAACAAAGTCCGAATGGCCATCGTATTTGCGACCGGGGTTTTAGAAGTTAGGTCCCAAGACCATACGTTCTTATCCCAAGAGCCGGCAAAGAGCGTATTGCTGCCAGATCCACCGACAGCAACACAAGTTACTGGTGCCGATGGACCTCGGAATACCTGCTTTGTATCTCCTGTCTAAAATAATTAAATTAACACTTTTACTCTTATTAACATATCTTTATATTAACTTACATCAACATTTACCCTACGAACTGATCCGGCAGACTCAGCAATGAGAACCGAGGACGGATCGGTGGGATCCGATATAGCAGCTAACAGCTTTGATTTGAGAACGATGGGATTGCCATTCTTGTTACCAGCTTTCGCAGCACGTTTCCCTCTTGGCCTGCTCGGCACTATTCAAATATGGTTAAAATAGATGGACTAATAAAATATTCTTGGATATAGCCTACTCAGTTTGGAAGAACTGGTCTGGGGATGTTCCTTTGTTCATGGTGATGATTATGAAGATCAATAGTATTCAGGGGTTGGTGAATAATGGTTTTTTTTTTTTTTTTTGAAGTGATGATATTGAAGGTAGAGTCTTCTGTGTTGGCACTGACGACTACTTCTTCGTAGCGTAGCTATCTACGATTTTATAATATTTCTTTAAATCGTTGCCTACGTAGGCAGCCACATTCATTAGCTATACTACTGGTACTGCCATTAGAAATTTGCCCTCTTATGTAAAATCGGGTTGAAATGTGATGGAGTATCTAACCTTAGAAAGAAATGATATTATTGCATTATCGCTTTATCGCGTTAGAGCTAAGTTGATAGGTACCTATTGGAGATTTGGAGAAAGGTGGGGTTATAAACCGCATTGGCCACGCGGGAGAGGGGCATCCCTGTTTGTTCTAACGCGCTTTCGTTAATCGTTAATTGAATTATCGACGCGCGACGCGTTTTCTACTATACATTTTCCACTATACATTTTCTACTAGTTACCTTAAGTTATGTTATACCTACACTACCTCTATCTAATTCAACTTTTTAATCCCACTCTCGCTTTTTGACTGTTGATGTCATTTAATTAAAGTGAGAGACGAATATCAAAATGACATCGACAGCACCTCTTCGTCCTCGAGCAAGACCGGCTCATACTCAAGGTTCAACTCACTGCGCTTATACCCCTGATGGTTCCAAGCTGGTGACCGTCGGTTCGAATAATACGATTCGACTATATAAGACAGGTTTTGATGGCGAGCCTATCAATATCGACGACTGCCAAGAACAGAATGTCAGCGTAGACGCTTCTGACAATTCTTCGTTGTCGGCTCTGAAAGACGGCACTGTCAGTCTCTATTCGATACCCGATGCTACCTTCGACAAGTTCCTCCTTCGATGTTCTCTCCCAATCCGGGACGTTGCACTTTCGCCAGACTCAAAGTGGTGCGCCGTAGCTAGCGACGAATTGACTGTGAAGCTCGTCCGAACCGATGACAATACCCAAATCCGTCACCTCAAGGAACACAACAAGCCTACGAAACATATCGCTTTCGATACTAAAGGGTCAATCGTTGCACTGGCTTGTACCGACGGAATCGTATATGTGTATTCGATCTCATCTGATGAGCCAGAACTTCTGAAGAAAGTTGACGGCGTCATTGGCGCATTGGATACCGAGTCGGATGTTAGTGCAAAGATCGTATGGCACCCCGACGGGCGTGCCTTTGCAGTCCCAACTCCGACAAGAGACATCCAAGTTGTCTCTAAGAACGACTGGGAGAAGCAACGAATATTTTCCAATGGTCATAATGGTGAAGTTACCGCTTTGGCCTGGTCGCCGAATGGTGCCATATTAGCTTCCGCCGGCAAGGACAAGAGAATATTGCTATGGGAGACCAAGACCCAAAGCGTCATTGCTAGGCTCGACTATACCAACGTGATAGATATAGCATGGCATCCTAGAGATAATCTAGTATCGTTCACCAACTCGGATGGTGAGGTCTACATTCATCCAGACTTTGTACCAGAGCAGTTTGTGCCCCTATTAAAGCTTGGAAAGCAACCTGCCCCTTTCATTCACGATCCCTTATCAGAAATTGGAGCAAATATCAGAAAACCTGCAGAAACGATCGTACCCGTGCTCAACCGAAGAAATAGAGAAGGAAGCTATGATTCTCTTATGGATGGGCCAATGCAAGATGACGATGATTTCGTAGTAGATGACGACGGAGCTGGATATGTGATTAATGGAAATGGGAAACGCATGCATGATGATATTGATGTTTTTGGCGAGCCGATAAGCAAGCGTCCTCACCTCGAACCGGAATACCACGAGGCTTTCCAACCTGGGTCTACGCCCTGGCGAGGCAATCGAAAATATCTTTGCCTGAATCTTATCGGATTTGTTTGGACCGTAGATCAAGATGGACATAATACAGTTACTGTGGAATTTCTACGACCACGAGTTTCACAGAGACTTCCATTTTACTGATACTTTCCTTTACGATAAGGCTTGCCTAACAGAGAACGGTACTCTTTTCTCTTGTCCGCCTAAAGATGACACACCAGCGACGATCTTTTATAGACCTCACGAGACGTGGACAAACCGTACCGATTGGAGGACGCAATTACCAAAAGGAGAGGCTGTCCTCGCTATGTCATTAAGCGAGTCTTTTGTAACTGTCACGACCACCGCGAACTACGTTCGAGTCTACACACTCTTCGGTATTCCTTACAAGGTGTACCGACCGAAGAGTACTCCGATGGTTACTTGTACAAGCTGGAGAGACTACGTAATGACAATCGGCAATGGTCCTGTTGGTGCGGACGGGCATACCAGACTTTTATATACCATCGAGAACGTAAAGAGGGACGAAATTTGTCAAAATGAAGACACCGTAGCCTTACCTGAGGGCGCAACGTTAAAGAGCGTCTTCTTCTCTGACAATGGTGTAAGTAAAATATCCTCATTTTCCGTGGATAATACTAACTTAGTAATAGGACCCTGTGTATTTATGATTCTACGGGAACACTCTTGACCTTGTTGCATTGGCGCCAACCATCAAGAGCCTCTTGGATACCACTCCTGGATACTAAGCTTCTTCCACGTCTCGCATCCGGTCGAAAGACAGAGACTTACTTTCCGATCGCCGTTGCGGACAACAAATTCCACTGCATCATCCTCAAGGGCGGAGACCAATACCCATACTTCCCGCGCCCCCTCCTCTCCGAATTCGACTTTTCTATTCCTCTCACCTCTGAACCGCCTAAGCAGAAGAATCCCGACGCCATGGATCAGGACGGAACACCGGAGCCTGAAGACGACGACTCGGAGTCTCGCAAATTGGAGCAACAATTCCTGCTTAAGGGCATCACGGCAGCACAATTACAGGATCTAGCGGATTCAACAAGCGGTAGTCATACACAACGGTCGAACCTCGCGCGTCTCGAGCTTGAGATTGACAAGACGCTCCTGCAGCTCCTAGCCATCGAATGCCGTGAGAGCGAGGATCGCGGCATGCGCGCTCTCGAAATTGTCGAGCTCATGCGCGACCGTACGGGACGCATGATTGAGGCTGCGAATAAGGTTGCCGAACGTTATGGAAGATCCATTTTGGGAGAAAAGATACGCGAGGTTGGCGAACGTAAGGCTAATGCTATGGATGATGATTTTTGAGAACCCGTGCTGAAGATTTGGATCGCATCTTGATTATGCTGGCGTTATGAGGGTTACTCTGCTATGACAGCATGAGGAGTGTGTAATATTTAAATTATGATTATATACGTTACTACATAATGTCTGGTAGTAACGGCTATGAGAATGGAATATATTAAGTATAGATAATCCTTTAAATATGTTGGAAGCTGGTGAATGATGCTCATTATGAAGGTATTCGACTATTGGCGATAAATTGCGAGGAGATCCTGAAGATATTCTGTTCAACTTACATTCATATACTACAAATATCTATCCGGTCAGCTCTCAACGGACTACGACTACGATATAGCTACCAAGCGTATATTATTCCTAGCTTACTACCTAACCTTAGGTATATAAATCATAGCCAAAAGCCTTCATCGCTTTCCCCTAATTCAGCAATGACCATAGTTTTACTGTACTTAGCTGTATTGGCGATAGCTTCAGGTACGGATCTAACTACGGGCTACGATGCTCCGATATTTACGATGGCCCTAGTCGGCAGTGGTCGCATATATGCACAGGCTTAACAGCGGTGCTATTTCAGGGTTGGGGAAACCAACACGCGTGGCGGAATTACCTGAAACTTATAACGACGCTTCAGGTTAGATGTGTGGGATATTTCCCGATGCGATAGATTATGATCCGTGCAGAGATCGGAAGGTTATCTTTAATAATTAATATTAAAAGTATTTGTTATTATTATACGTATAGATCGAGATATGTATTTCATTACAGTAACTACTTGCATTTTTCAACATTTATAATAGTTAGTTTAGGTATTCGTGCCAGTAAAAAAGTTTCATGCCGCAACTTTTGATGCTCTCTGCATTCTTCTCGTACTGGGAGTATGATAACCATTTCATCCAAAAAGGCATCATAACCCGAGTTGTACGGACTAGGTCCGAATCCCTCCCAACAAGTAGTGGCGGTATACGAGTCGTTATTTATTCCCCCACGTGGGCGTTTGACCAGGGGTCAATGACAAGACCTACATACGGTACATAGATGCTTAAATAGCCCCCGCCTTGGGGTCCTCGATACACTTACATGGCTCGTGTAGGGGTATCATGTATGTATACACACGCGGAAGAACGGCTAAACTACCTAAGCTTGGGTAGGTATACCTTATTATAACGTTTGAGTGATACGATACATACATCACCACACCGTGGGATGGGAGGATTCTCATACATAGGTTAGGTACATAGGTAGGTAGGTGGGTAGGTATGTATGTATATAGTACCACAGAGCGACGACGTAAAGGCCCGATGAAGAAATATATTGACCAATACTACGATGGTGATGTGCTCTATTCGATCATTCGCCATGTTTTAAACTCGACCGAACCAGAGCGATGGGTTTAGCCCCGTCTGCAATAACGCCGTTGCATCGTGCGGACGCGTCGTACGCAGAATACCGATAACTCCAAATGGTACAGATCTGCTTGCAGATATGTCGCATAGGAATGTTGTGGTAGCTTCGGCTTGTCCGACTGGGGGGCTGGATTATTAACTTGATTGTCAGGTTTGAAATAACTTGGAAGCTACCTGTTATGTGCTTGGTATAACTTATAACAGAAAATACCTGTTTCGGGGTATAGTTATTTCGATACATTGGATAGTCTTATGCGTAGCCTTGCTGATACTTGAACTCTTGGATAAACATATATCGATGTAGTTTGGTTGAAAGGCTCAACAGGATATGCATTCTCATATTAGTGATGAGGTCTATTAGTATAGACAATACTAATCCATACTATTCTACGTCTATCATATTATAGTAAAAACCTATGCATATAAATCCCAATCCTATCTATACCCACCTACAGTAACGTACCCTTCCCATCACAACACGAAATAAGAATAACAATAATAAATTTATTCAAGCCGGATACTTCTCGAAATGCTGCGCCGCTTCCCAGTGCGCACGCAGTACTACCGCACCCCATACATACATACATACCTTAGGTACACAATCAAGTCTCACGTAGTATAACCCTCCAATTAAGTCAATTAATATCGTCGAGCCCCGGAGCCTTGCCCACGTTTTTCACTCAGCATGGATTAGAACCGCGACCCGCCCCCATATAGATGTATGTAGTGTATAGACAGGGGAGAGAGAACTCTCCCGCCATCTTGTCTGTCAAACCTCTGGAACAATGTCGGTGGGTCTAAGAAATACGCCCATGCATGACATCCACACCCCTTGTCTTTTATGGTATGTATAGATTGGCTATTCGAGATGCGGCTAGACGCAAAAGGGACTTCGTCGGGGAGAGGATCAGCTACATGTATATGTATATGTATGTGTGTGTATATGTATGAGTAGGAATGCGAATGAATGAGTAAGTAAGTGAGTGCAAACATGGCGCAGCAGCAATCCTTCGGCTTAAAACAAACAGGTAGCCAACCCGGAATTTCGCTTGCGCGCCGGCCCAAGGCCGCCTTGTTTAACAATTCCCGACACGACGACGACGAAGATGACGACGAGGTGGTGAGAGCGAATAGAAACGTGGAGCATTAACGGTCGCTGTCTCTGGTATATGGAGAGCTCATCGACGGCTCGAATATGCCAACTGACGATGCGGCGGAGTTCGTCCGCCTCATGACAGCGTATGATAATTCTCACGAACCGAGGCCGCTGCTTAATCACCGAGCTACCGTCTATGGTTTGGTGATTCCTTTTATGGTGAGAGTTACATATCGAAGCAGCGCTAGACAGGATATTCGCTAATCGTGTCAACATAGGTTGTCTCTTATATATGCGTCATACTTAGGATATACACACGGATCAAGTTACGGTGTTTAGGCTGGGACGATCTATTCGTGGTGCTCTTCAGGGTAAGTCACCAGTTTGAAAAACTGCCCAAGAGGACGTCGATCTAACCGTCGAGTATAGATATCGGCTACCGTTGGCTCGATATTCTTGTGTCTTTGTAAGATATCTCCTTTCACTTATCCCCAGGAAGAAGAACCACCAGCTAACCAGAACCCCAGCGCTGAATAACGGGTTCGGTGAGCATATCCTAACAATCGGATACGACAACATCGTCGCGTTCCAACAGGCAAGTATTTACTCCTCCAACCATACCACCCCAACTCCATACTAACGCCCTCCCCCAGAAATTCTACGTCTGCCTAGCAACATACACCATCTCCACCACCCTCGTAAAGCTCTGTCTGCTATCGCAGTACCTGCGAATCTTCGAAGCCCCGTCGCGCGCGCGAACCGTCTGCTGGATCGGACTCGCCGTCGCCGGGACTTGGGGCGTCGGCTTCTCCTTCTGCGCCCTGTTCCCCTGCTTCCCCGTCTCCGGGTTCTGGAACTGGAACTCGCCCGCCCACTGCTACGGCTTCGGCTCCAAGGTGCCCGAGGAGATAGCCGGGACTTTTGCCGGACACACCGGGTCGAACGCGGTTCTGGATGCCCTGGTGCTTGCTATCCCCGTGCCGCTGTACTTCCGGAAGTCGACGGCGTGGAGGCAGCGGTTTGGCATTGGAATCCTCTTGATTCTAGGCCTTGTGTATGTACAGTCCACCACCCTCAACGCTTACATCCAAGCTCAGTCCTACTAACGCAAAGCTCCCAACAGCGTAAACCTCCTCAGCATATGGCGTCTGCAAACCATCGTCGCCAGCAAAGCCGGGACATACCCCGTCCTGGACCCGACCTGGTACGGGCCCAAGAGCATCATCCTCGCAGCCCTCGAAGTCGACCTAGCCAGCATATGCGCATCGATTCCGACCTTCTGGCCCGCTCTCACCCACGCATTCCTCAACACCATCTTCATAACGCAAGAAGTCCACATAACCCACCAACACCGACGCCTCTCCTCCGCCTCCTCCTCCTCGCATTTCGACCTGCAGCAGCTTTCCTCCTTGGAGCGCGGACGCCAGGACAATAAGGCGTATGACCGCCATTACCGCGACGACTTCGTGCTGCAGAGAGTCATCCCGGCGAACATGATCGAGGACGACGGTAAAGACGGGGATAAGGGCGCGGAAGCCCGCGGCGGGTCGCAGGTCCGATCCGAGGGACATCGCGGGTTCAAGCGCGAATGTGAGCGCTTAAGGCTGGTGGCTGTGGAGAGTAATAATAGCAGTGGGAAAAGTGATCATACTAAAACAAAGAAAATAATGTCTTAGGGGGGGGATCAATGGCTTCAGGGGGGTTTGGGTTCTAGGATGGAGATAAATATTAGGCGCATTGATGTTTTGATGATACCCTTAAATGGAATTCTGTCTATTCTGGATCTCATATACTTGGATTCTCCGTAATATGCCTGTGTTTAGGGCTATGAACGTTTTCACAGCAAACATCTCACCACTGGTAGAATTAAGACTCAACTATTAGATTCTACCATCTCCTAGACCTTTCATAATATTGTTTCGTTAAATTAAATAATATACTTGAAAATACACAGCATAATGACCACAAGATGGGGGTATGTATACAAAATAATCGATACATCTATGTCTATTACCCTATTCATAGTCTCTATGTCGGCCATTCCCAACCCTGTACAATATCCCCAACCTTTTAAACCAGGCTCTATCCCTATTACTCAACACAAACATACGGGGACAGCCTCACCGTCTAACACAGACCATAAAAGGCCGTATCATGACCATTACGTCACGCTTCTTTTACTCTCACGCTTTCCTCTGCTTTCTCTTCGCCAGGAACCCGCTAATGGGGTTCTTGCCCCTGAACCTTAGGTACGTAGCAAAGTAAACCACAGCGTAATTGAACACGATGTAAGCCCAGACGATGCCAAAGTCGCGCCAGATATTGCTGTAGTAAACGCTGAACTGTGTCCCGAACTCGTCCCCGTTCTTGTATTGGCAGTATTCGCAGAGGCCATCATTTGAGACGCTCTGCAATATTCCACTCGCTCGTGCAGAATAAGCCTCGGTGTACGATTCACAGCTCATGTCAGGAGGAGGGCGGAAGCGTGCGAGCTCGTTCGGCTTACACGTGACAGGTTTATCGTGGATGGCGACAGCGACGAAGGCTTCCAATAGGTAGTGGAAGGGGGTGAGCGGATACATCCACTTCTGCCAGAAGTATGGGAGCGAAGCCGGCGGCACGGACACGCCACAGAAAGCCACGACGAAAAGGAAGAAGAGGGGGACGAACAGACTTGCTAGAAGTTGGTTAGGACTGAAGGCCGCAATGGCCTGGCCGAAGCTGACGTAGTACAGCTCGAAAATCATCATGCACAGGAAGGTAAACCCGGATGGGAAGCCAGTCATTTTATAGCCCATCAATCCCCACCACCAGCAGTTGTAGTAGATGGCGCCTCCCACGATAGCATAAGGTATTTCTACCAGCACTGCAGCCGTAGTCCACGCAACCCACGAGTAAATCTTTGCGTTGTTCTCGCGAGACTGGAAAATATTTCGTGAGTTGAGAAATACGGGTTGAAGCTGTTGAATTAGTGGGGGCGAGATCGTAAGGTTCATAAAGATTGAGAATAGGCGGGATTGCATGTCGATGCTAGCATCACCTAGACGCCAGAATGTGAAGGTATTAAAAAGACCAGTGAATATATGCAAAATCATCTTGCCCATGATGTAGTTTGGTGATCTCCAATAAGCAACGAAGGAACGCTTGACGACCGCCGTTATCTGGGTCGATAGAGGCATGGCATATTCGCGGTCATCCTGGATGTTCTTCGAATGTTGAACATTCCGCCGCTTCTCATTCATCTGAGTTATTTCGCTCGACTGGTCTTTAAAGTTTTTAGATTGTAACCAGGTGTCGCCCCAGTCTTGGCCTGAGTAATCCGGATTTCCAGCTCCGATAGCCTCCAGCATCCACTCGGCCGGGTTTGCATTAGGAGGACATTTCGGGCTACCGTTAGACTCAAAATATTTGATCAGCTTCTGACTGTCCTTTCCCAGCTCGCCTGCGTACGCTACGCGGCCTCCGGATTTGAGCAAAATCAATTCGTCAAAATTTTCGAAAAGCACGGCAGAAGGCTGATGAATGGTACACAAGATGGCCTGGCCGGCATCAGCCAACTTACGCAAAAATCTAACGATATTGAATGCTGCCCCTGAATCGAGACCGGATGTGGGCTCGTCTAGGAACATCAGTAACTCTGGCTTTGATGCAAGTTCAACACCAATGGTAAGTCTCTTGCGCTGCTCTGCGTTAAGACCCTCGCCGACCACTCCTATTGTTGCTCCGGCGATATCTTGCATTTCAAGCAGTTCGATAATCGTTTCACAGTAAGCATACTTCTCCTTTTTTGACACTTCCTTTGGTTGACGGAGAAGTGCAGAAAACTGTAGGGCCTCGCGCACAGTTGCAGTTGGCTCGTGGATATCAAGCTGCTCCGCAAACCCTGTGGCCCTCTGGAATGATTTTGGAAGGGGTCTTCCGTCTACCAAGAAGTCGCCTGTCACGACACCAAACGTAATCCTAGAAGAGCAATTTAGCACACATTTTTCCTTTTGAAGTCATAATATTTCTTACCTCTGAGCCAAAGTATTCAATAATGTCGTTTTTCCGGCTCCAGAAGCTCCCATAAGGGCTGTCAGCTTCCCCGGTCTGACAAAACCCTGAACATTTTGTAGTAGCTTTCTCTCGCCACCCTGGAAAGGAATGGTATAGTTGACGTTTTGAAATGTGAATATTGTCTCGTTCTTGGCGACTGTCTGCATAGCTTCTTTGTCTCGTCCTTCTTGTGCTGCAGAGGCTTCTTCAGGAATAGTAACTTTCTCTCTAGAACTTGCGGCTTCCTCGTCACTTTTATTACCTTTACGGCCTCCGGTCTCAATAGATTTCTGGAGACTCTTTGGAACCTGTCCTCGCTTGAAGACCGTGACGGAAGCGCCTCCGGCATTAGGTTTCATCCTCTCCATGCCTATCATTGCTATGGCAAGGAAGAAACCGAAGAAAGCCCACAAGAAGCCGAAATTCCGCCAAAGATGACCGCGCGAATAATTAAATGATGCCTGAATATAATCTCCTCCATTAACAACAATCTCACCAGGTCTTGAGCCTGCTAATGTGCATGATTGATATTGTGGTTCAGCACCTTCGACACCATTAGGGACGAGGAATGGGACTACACAATCCAGTTCTAGGTTGTAGAACTCATTGGACATGAGACACTCAAACCCATACTGGAGCCAATTAACCCAGCGTAGCCAACTAAACCACGGGTGCATTGACGAAGGCGGGATTAGGTATCCGGTATAAACAATGATAACCTGAATTGCGACACCGGTCACCTTGGTGGCATCGTCCAAGGTCTTGAAAATTGCGGAAATAGCACGGAAGAAGGCGTAGGTCGTCATTGTAATCATCCACAGAATCAGAAGCGAGATGAAGAATTGAGATGGGGTGGCGGAAAGGCCTGCCATCCAGTAGATAATGATATCGAATAGAAACACCTGAATGAAGACTAAGGGTATGTCCACGACAGTTTGCGCCAAGGCGTAGGCGGAAGGTCGATAGAATGAAAAGTTCTTGTGCTTGAGCAAGATAGGTTTGGATTCGAATGCCGCAGTCTGTTCAGCAAGCGCCATTAACGCGTTGAACATCAAAATAAAGAACAAGACACCGCCTCGCGTGAAGGCACCCGCTGCTGTAGGTGGGAGTTGGTAGAATAAACTTCCCACTATAAGGCTCTGGAAGATGATACCACCCCATTTTCCTATAAGTGACGCTTTATCTCCCAGCATAATTAGGGCTTGACGTTTGGTAAGAGCGATCACTTGTTGGGGAAATGATATAGTATAATTCTTTTTCTCGTTCTTTTCTGACGTATTCTCGGCCCGAGCAAGCTGCTGCTCTTCGAGATGAGCTTCGTAATCCTGGATATCATCAAGGTTACGCTGGTAAGCTTCACTTTTCCTGAAGATATCGGCGAATTCTTGGGCTGATCGTGGGATTCGATCTTCCCATCCCGACCTGACACTACGCTCGTGGGGGTCGGTAACGGACGTAAGAAAATCGGCCGTGGTCCACCGATCAGGACAATCAAACCCAAGATCCAGGAAATACTGTTTGGCGCCATCAGAGGGTCCATAGTACAAGCATTGGCCATTGTCAATTAATAAGACTTTGTCGACAAGGTTGTATAAAGATTCGCCAGCTTGGTACAGCGAAACAGCAGTGGAGACCTGGGCCATGTTCGTAAGTGCTCGTAATGACTGGACGTACTCGACAGCGGTCGATGCATCCAGTCCCTTACTCGAGTTGTCCCAACCTTGAACACTGGCTCGAGTAATGAGTGCCTCGGCAATACTGACTCGCTTGCGCTCTCCACCAGAAACCCCCCTAATATACTCATTTCCGACCTTGGTATCCATTGTATGCTCAATCCAAAGCAGCTTTGCAGCCACCCTGAGAAATTCCCTTACGTAGTCTTCTCTACTCTCGCCTTCCATTCGCGATTCCTTTCCAGGGGTACGAGTCCGGAGAGCGAAGGTGAGGGTATGCTTGACTGTCAATGTAGCATAATGTAAGTCATCTTCCGGATTGTAAATGATTTCGCCCCTGAAATCCTTAGCCATGCGCTTCGCATCCGTACCACCGTAAGTTACATCTCCTAAAACGTCTTCGAAACCTGCTCGCTGATTACAGAAGGTTTTCAAGAACGTCGTGCAGCCGGATCCCGGTCTACCAAGGACAAGCAAAATTTCTCCAGGTCGGACACAGCCATTGAAGTTACTGATCAGTTCTCTTACGGGGGGCTTCCCGGCGGCGGCTTTAGGTCCTTTAGTCACCAAATTCCATAAGAATCGTGGTAGGTCAAGGAAGATATCGCCAACCGTAGGCTGTAAGCTGGCTCCAAGGCCGGCACCCTTAACTGTAAGATTTCGGAAGATGACACCTGCGTGCCTTGTCTTTCTTCTTCGCTATGCTGCTGTCGAGCTTGGCCAAACATACGCGACATCAGTCGCTCGATTTCGTCGTTCTCTCCTTGCGACTCAGCGTTTAGGTAAGGCTACGACGCCGCGAGAGGACACGGAACAAATCATCTTCTGTTTTAATTTCACTCTCTTTGCGTTCGAGTTTTGGTTCCGCCGTCGACTTAATAGGTTCGAAGCGAGGTTCCACCTCGGTTTGCTCAGACTCATCAGACGATATTTCGCCAGGGGGTGGCTGAGCTTGTTGTGCTGTAATGGTGTTCTTAGAAGAAGATGGACTAGAATCACTCGGTCTAGCATTCCCACCAGCACCATCAACATTGGTATAATTCACATCATCGCGTTGTGTTGATGGGATCGCGTCTGTACCGACATTTAACGATCTAGCAGCTGATATAGAGTTTTCTCGGTTGGCAGCAAGTGAAAACTCCCGGCTGATAGTTGAGAGACGTTGGCTGAGATGGAGGCTGGGGTCTCAGGGTACCCGCCAGGCATATCTGTATCAGCTGGAGTAGGTCTGTCGCCGTCCATTGTGACTTAGGTAGATGAAGGGGCTCTACACAACCCGAAAAGAAGGGAAAGACGTGGCTCAGACACGTATGGTTTTTGATTAAGAAGGAAGTAGGTAAAATCTATAATAACCACATCATAGGTGTTGAAGGTGTTGGAGGTGTCTAAGATCTCTAGCTTCTAAAAGGAAACAGATGAGACATAAAACAATACATCATCATAGAAGTCAGAGTCAGTAGGAACAATAAAGAAGATAACCACATGTCGGAACCCGGGAACCCTGAGGATGCGGATCGGAGTTCGGACTCTAAAAATGAACGAGATGGGTTTGTAAGACTAAAAAGAAAATTACATATACTAAATGTCACTGACTACTACATAGAAGTTGGGCAAGCGCGATCAGTAGGCTTGGGACTAAGTGCGTGAATGCTAGGTTCTGATAAGTCCTTTTTTGGTGTAAAAAATCGAAGGCGTCAAAGGCGTCAAGCCTCCTGTGGGTCCTCAGTGGGGGTGATGATGACATAGAATTCGTAGGCCTTACGCTAGTAGATTCATGCACCTTCATGGCTGCAATTGTTGGCTGTACTTGGAAGTACCTAGATCCATAGGTAAGTCCATCCGATCGGTGTTTCAAACTAGACGTCACGTTTGTCAGCTGCAAATCGATCTACTAAAGGGCTAGAAGCTCTCCCCATTAATAATGTCGAATAATATAAGCCAATTAAACTAAAGAGATTCGCATTCGGAGGATGGTTCCGACCAAACGCCTTTATGTACCTCTAAGAATACTTCTTATGTCTCGCTGATATGCTTTTCTATAAGATGTAATGTTGGTTTAGCCAATATAAAGCTTCATGTGGATATATTAATATCGCCAACGCTTTCATTTAGCGATCTAGATTATACGTTAGTTAGATGTGATTGTAAACATTGATATTGTTAGTTCAAATAAGACCCATCTCCTATTATCAAGAAGAATGAGGCGCTCGATATGTTTGCTTGTAGTGTGTTCCGAATGATTGGTAGCGAGAATATAACTTTACAGAGAGACTAGTCTCCCTCGGCTTGTTCCGAGTGAAAAGAATGCGCAGCGATACACAAAGCATTAAGGAGCGGTAATGTAATGTAAGTTCCTGACTGTGCCTGGAGACCGGGTCGCTAGTTACGACCACGCAAAGATTATGTCGGAACCAGATATGAAGATATGAAGAACGTTCGAAGGATGACTTGAAGCCCAGTTATAAGTTCCGAATCGGACTCGATATGAAATATACCAGCATGTGCTAGTGGTGGTTTTAAAGACTTAGAGGGCTATCGCAAAAATAGCAAAGTCCTTTGTGTAATGCGAGGATGACCTGAGGCCGGATGATGCTTTCCTCCAAAAGTACCTACACTATAGGAAATTGCCAAATTAGTGGTTCGAAGAAGATAACGAAGACATCAATGTCATGTTTAAGATAATTGAATAAACGAATACAACCGTTTAGTGGACTTGTCGTTAATATGTGCGGGAATAAGTAGGCTCAGCATTAGTGTCCATAGCTTCAAACGCCTAGAAGTACCTGAGATCCCGGCGTAGGTAACACACCCATCATCGGCTCTCCCACAGGGCAGCCCGGTTACACAACATCTTACATAATAGTAGGTTGATTCAAAATTTTTGTACCGGTTAAGACAATATTAATGATACTTAACTTTATCGATGGCTAGTTATTACTTGAAAACCTCTTTATTCGTATAGTTACTATTAATTTCTATCAAGTTTATTATTTCTTTTAAACCTGGTCGTTTGTACTCCCTTTTGATATTTACGGGAGGTTACAACACCACTATGCTGTATCTCTACCCATTATAAGGTTGTCCGAGATAACATCAACATATGTCCCCTTGAAGGAAACGCCATCAACTCTCAGCACTCATTTCAAGCTACTATTGGTACCAGTATCGAAAAAATAATGATCAGATGATCCAACGCCGACATCCTTTGAAAGTGGTTACTTATATAGGTAATAACTGAACTCAGTCCAGAGTTGTATAACGTCGCAAAGACCAAACGGCATAATCCTTCGATAAGTTTTATCCGCCTGTCGTTGATTATGACTGTTTATCTACCACCACTTACAATAGAATCTTAGCTACAATTAAGTGATCCTCATTACGGACGACCGAGAGGGCTGCTCTGCTAGAGCTTGCTTCCCCCATTGTGTGATTTCGTCTCCAATTAATTGATACGTTTGCAGAGCTGAAAAATCCTCCTTGATAGTGTAACAGAGCGGCACGTACACTTACGTAAACGTGCCATGTCTCCGAAAAATCGCTCACTTCATGAATAATGAGTTTAATGATATGATAGTTACAGGTAATTTGAATACCCTCAAATTTTATGTATTATTATGATGATATATATGAAGAAGGAGTGAGTTATTGAATGTCTAAGGGTAGAATTTCAGGGGTTTGGAAATAAGTGCTGTAAAATACTTTATGCTTGCGGTCAAGTTATGGTTATCACGTTTCTTATCGCCAGACAGATCTGGCGTCATCCTGATTCCAACTTAAGTCTAACAGCATAAACGGTAGCGAAACCTTAAAGTTACCTGCTGTAGTATTTTAGTTTGTAAAGAGCTTAGTTTGACATCTGAGAGGTCGACTTTATCGTGGGGATTTACACCACTCTCAAATCGATTCTCTAGATACAAGCCCACATTCAGACTTCAAGACATAAATTCATCAAATTAACAATAAGTCCGTAAGAAGCTTGATAAGAAGTTTATATTTATTAACGGACCCGCTTAACTTTCAGGGTCTTCGGTCATTATAACTTGAGCCTTTTGAAATGTACATTTGAATCCAATATCTACCCTTGTACCATAACCCATTTGACCATAGAAAATCATCGACTGATGTGAGTTTTAAATCGCTATGCACAAGATTGAACGAAAAAAGTTCCTAGAATATCATCCATCTCTCCTATCCGGACTGTCCCGCTGGTACCTCCGCGGGAAGTTCGATATACGTTTTCGTGCTTAGTTCGTGTATACCGGAAGCGTTGTCCATCATACTCATTTTCGTCGCTACTGTCCCGGACGAGTTTGGTACTGCCCAGGCGCTATATACGGTTGATAAGCAGAGGCTTCCTGTTCGCTAGCCAGTCGTTTGTTTCTGTATCTTCGCCATGCCAGCCAGCCAAGTACTAAGAACAATATCAAACCACCAAGACCGATACCAATTCCTATGCCAATCTTAGCTCCTGACGATAATTCGTCAGAATCTGAGTCGTCGAGATCACTGGGCGAAGTTGATACAGGAATTGGCGATGAGGCGGAAGAGGCGAAAGAGGATGTGGGAGTAGCTGTGGCGAAGATGTCGGAGGAGTGAAATGCGACTCTGATGGAATGTGCATTCACGCCACCGGTCGTCACAAGCTGTGATGTAAGGGTGTTTCCGGCGCGATCGGTATCGGTCACAATGTAAGTCTTGCTTATTTGACCACCCGAAATGCAAGAGTAGAAGCCGGGATCACAGGAAAATCCTCTGTGCGCAATTAGTCGCGTGAACCTATCGGGTGCAGCATTGGTATAATGCGTATGAGTATAACTTACGTTGGACAGCACGCCCATACAGTCTCGCTGTCATCATTTGATGGAGAAGCATTGCATGCGCTGGTATATCCGACCGGGCAGAATGCAGGGGAGATTGTCGTCGATAAGTCCCTCTTACCGGGCCAGCAGCTTGAATCAAATGGGTTGCCGAGAAAAACGCCCGTATTAGTCCCAGATGAAGTTACCCATATGTCCGTCACGCAGGACGTCGGGATCGCCAGAGAAGTCAACATCGCGAAGCTACTCTAGGGTTATATGGCATACATGTCGTAGGTAAAGAGGTAAAGGAAAGAGAATTCACATTAAATTCTACGCCGGTGAGAATCCAAAACGAAGGAATGCCCTTAGATTCATTTGTATCCACTCTGTAACCTGTCGTATAACATAGCCAGCCAGACAACCCAAAATATCACCCCTGTTTGATTGGATGTGGGCCTTTCAGTAAGGATTATCAACATACACCAATGCCTTCGAGGCTTGGAAGTCCTATACTCAGTATTCTCATATCCTTAATTCATCGTAGTGGGACAATAATTCTTTCATAAGAAAGTGCTAGCTAGTAGGTAAACATACGACCTTCTATTGCGAATTGTTCAACTCTTGAGCGTGAATATCATTGTGCTGTGGGGTGACTCCTACGCATGTGGCTGAAACTTTTCACTATGAATAGACCAATCATAGAACCAAATATCCGTATCAATATTCCTTTCGGCAGGCTGCGTGCCGATTATCGCGTTATCAGCTTACTTTAGGTATCTAACTTGGCTCAGATCGATGTAGGACTTGTCAAACGCTGGTGCTTGGCGGTGTCAATAGGAAGGATAGAAAGGATCTTGGCTCTCACGTGCTGATGGTAAGTTACCGCGTAACCGTTAGTTATAAGTCAATTAAAGTAAGTTGCTACCTATCCACTATTTCATTTCTCGAGTGTCTATAAGTCACGTAAACTTCCTGCCAACGAGAATTATTAGGACCTGGGCAGTTTGTATTCTGCTGTTGCATCGTATACAAGAACGAGATCCTGTCTTTTGTTTAAATAACAAGGCACATTCTTCCTTAACAACTCTAAGAGACGGAGAATCAGTTACGGGTCAAAGTTCATCAACCACTAATTACCTCGTCAAATTCGCGGGCCCCTTTTTCTGGACTATATAATGCGAACCTATCGTGCTCAGTCGTGTAGCCGAGAATACGAAATTCAGGTTGCGGATAACTCTGGTTTAATGGCCTTTTGATCGCCTTACGGTAGACCTTACATATATGTAAATGCTATCCAATCACTCCTTATATCAGTTTCCTGTCCAATAAAAGCCATATAAATATATCTTTCAAATACCATACTTCTAAACGGTACTTGAGGTTACCCCCTAGGTAACACAAAAGCCTAAGGTTTACACCTCCCCATACCTGATATTTATTAGGTGTTATATCCTTGGTAAATATCAGGATAAATTGAATTATAAATGCCTACCTTTCACCCTTTTATATACCCTCTCACGAAAGCGCTGCACGCATCTTATGTACCCATTCCTTGTAGATCTACTCCTGAACCTACCCTTAAGGCATTTATACCTTAATGGGATTCTACCTCTTTTATTATTTATTTCTTTTTTCTTTCATTTTTACTACTTTTTGTAAGATGGGAAAAATTCGCATAGGGCAGTAAAGCATATATCCCGAATAGAAAATCTTTACTCGCATTTGACACAATATCCTAAGGTAAAAAAAACCTTAGACATACCATTTTCCATTTAATATCTAAAAATTCAGCAACTAAGATATGACCGTATTGTAGGACGAGTGACAAACTCGATTATTCCTAGATTATCTCTTCTCTCTTGGTATTATTAACGATAAGAAAAGTTGGTCTTCTTTTATAGCTATACTACTTTATGGTTTTTTATACCCTTTAATCTCGTCAACCAGCTGGATATTACTAGCCCAGATACAAAAATTATCCAACATTATAAAAAATAGTATTATATATCTGAGGTATTATATTAATCATAGTTAGTTAATGAAAGTGGAAACTAAGTTTTAGCTACATTATAAAGCCATTCCAACGAGCATAACTAATAACAGGTGCATAGCCTAATAATAAAGTATACGATTTTGTCACCACATCAATCTCTGTAATTTTCAAGCTTGACTTAACCCCTGCTATGCCAAATTATATTTTAGTCATATGTTATAACGGTTAAGCACCTAGATCTACCGGTAATACCAAGGCCGCCCTAGGGGTTTTTTTAAAGATTAATTTAGAGTAAATTCGGACTAAATATGTCAAGGGGTTTATACCCAGGTGATTGATGTTATACACAAAGTGAATATCTAGGATAGGTAGACCAAAATGATGATATATTAAACTAGTAACGCCTGGCTTCTACTCTCTTTCGAGGGCGCGGAGCGCCCTTATATAGTAGATAGACCCCTGTAGGCCTTTTTACTCACTTATACCCTGACAAAATAGGTATGTAATTGTCTATGCGGTTGCTGACGTATTACAAGCTCTGTGACGGTTCGTATGGAGTATTGATAAGCTATGACTGAGAAATTTAAGCCTCGTCGTATGCTAGTAAGATCACCACAACACACTCGTTGTATCATAATCACCCATACCTCTTCTCAGTATAGTAACAATGGTGACTAACTAAGTAACAGAGTAAATTCCGTAGGTATCCCCAACAAGCTCCTTTTTGTTGGCAGCGTTAACCCAGTGACAAATTATAGGGCAACGAGAACTTATCTATCCCCCTAAATATATTCCTATTCCCTATTAATAATACTTAAGTAGTCAAAAGTTAAGATGTCATAGTTAGGTAGGCCTATTACCATGCTATGGTTCCCAGCTTGGTTAAGATCTAAGCTTCTTGTCACCCCACGGGCTCTGTAGTCACTTGACCAGCGGCTAATATCTAGAAACCTATCAGGACTCTAGTTGAGATATCTAGGATAAATGATATTCTTAGTACCTAATGTACATCTAGGCTTAGAACCCCTCGTGGAATAGTGAAGTTATTTCCAAGCCTCCGAGGTGTACGTTGTGATACCTCATCTCTTCCAACCCCACAGTACCATAAGAAATGATCGGGGCCATTGAAGCCTTCGTCGTCGTATGTGCATGCGTTCTATTTAATGTTCTTAGAGAAAGATATATCACAAACTGCTTCAAAATATCTAATATTTTGACAGGCAAGCTAGCTCGCTGGGCATTATCTATCTAAACTTTCGAGTACTCGGCTTAGGATCTCACAAAGTCTGGGCATGATAATAATAACACCCATCGAACACTACTCACTTGATTCACCTCCCGAGTAGTTAACCTCCATCATCTACCTTGTATGCTTGATATAAACCTTACCCCTTACTGATTTAGTAACTGTGCATATATAAAATAGACTTCAAAAAAGGGGGGACTGGTTTTGGTTCCTCACATTATTGAAAAACATAAATATATTAAGGAAGGATCTACCTGTATTTGAGTAAGAAAAGGTCCTGACCCCTCTGACATAAATCACTTACTCTATGTGTAACCTACGACAATCACCACGAGAGACAGGACTGGGGCTAAATATATCTCATAGAACTGATATTCATAACTCCTTCTTAAATAAACTCGCCGTATCTATCTATCTATCTATCTGGGGAAGTAGAGAGCACCTAAGTATAGCGTTCCCATGATAACTACGCCTGTTCGACTCCGGTCACGGACGTCTTGAAATGAATATAAGACATCTATATAGTAAAATCAACCACACAGAACACATATGCTATAGCGGACTATATTCGAAACCCAGATCTTATTCCAAGATATCCTGCTAGCATTCCCCTTAGTTCACTATAATAAGCTCATGTGCTTCCATACGGGTAAGAAACCGGCCCCCCTTTAAAGCTCCCAAGTTTCATAGGGTCATGAGCATAACATTAGAGGGTATAATAATATACGCGCTATAGATATCGGTTGATCTTATACGTAGATCCCATTATCGCATGACATTCTGGCGTATAGACGCGCACGGACATATGAATGGACACATCCCAGTAGCGTCCCTGACACGACGACGGGTGACCACAGATCCAGATCGTTGGGGGCTTTCCTCTATAGATATTTTATGAGTAAACGTAGCCATAAATAGAGCTAATTTATCTCCTCCAACTGCTAAACATTTCTGCGGTACAGCCAATTATCAAAACACCGAAATAACTCTATCATCGGCGATACTACTACGGAAACCCGATAGAAGTCGGATGGTAACTCTGCAGGTTTAAGATGCAACCATGCAGTCCACCGAGGGATCCAGGAACGAGGATATGCTGGCTCGGTGAGGAGGACTGCCGGTGCGTCTGAAAAAGGCAGTTCCTGGGTATAACTTGGTTTTAGGTAGGTTTGAAACATTTAAGCCCCTGTCTTACTCTTGGGAAACATATATATTAACCCTATGTGTAGGTGGTATTCTACGAGTTCAAGACACAACTATTCCAGAACTAAAGAAAAGGACTGTAACGATCGAGGTTTAGGGCGTAGCCGCGGAAAAGGAACCGTAAAAAGAATACCTATGATTTTTATGGGGGTGCGTCGGCTATGCTGGGATGGAAGCATAGTAATCGCCTAGTTGCAAGCTTCTTAACACCGAATTAAATAGCAATTAGACGTAGGAGGTAGTTTAGCTTGTAGTTGGTTCAGAGCTCCTGCATGACAACTCATAGCTCTAATTTCCGGCCTCATCGTCACATTCGCATAACAATATCTTACTACACGTAGACTACTATAATAGGTCCAATTAGCAAGTACATGACTAACCCGCTATAGATAAATGTCTTAAGCAGGGCAGGTTGAAGATAACCGCGCCGGGCCGCGCCGCAGCTTGTGTGACTAGAACTCCGTAACAAGAACTGAAGCCGAGGCCGAAGGAAGCGCGCAGATGACCGCGCTAGTTTGCCGAATGATCAGTTAGTCGATAAGATCATCGCGCATACTGAAACAGTAGGCGGACTACGACATCACGGGGCCGGCTGTGTTGCCGAAGAAGCGCCCCTGCGTCTCATTATATATTTTTGCCGTCTGTTATACCCGCCCAAATCGCATGCATGGCCCCAAAAACTAGCAGATCTGGGAAACGTAGCGTGGGCCAATCATGAATATTCTTATGTGGAAACGACTCGATGGTCTTTCTTATTTGTTGGCCAGCCGCGAAACGTGGGGCTGGACGACGACTTGGCAGCTATATCAACCGTCTGTTTGAACTTACGGTTCAGTATCGTTATTAGGTTTCCATAAACTTCATCGACGTGATCAGATGGATGCCTGGTGTAGCACTATTATGGATCCGAATCTGGATGATATTTTCAGTCTAGCGATTGTCGGAGGAAAACGTAGTGTCATATAAGTGGCAAGGCAAGCCGAGTGCCAACTCTGATAGCCGGTAGCATGTTTGGTATATACAGCATACATTAGCATCATACTCTAGATATGCGAAGAAGCAAAATTGGCTAGCGAGAAAGCTGAATATACCATAATTAGCATGATCTCTGCCAGAGTGCTAATGTATTTGTCCGGCAGGCACTCTGAAGTCAAATGCACCTAGGTTTAAAAGCTCTTGCGTTGCCGGGAATAATTATACTGCCATAGCGCAGCTAGCCTTATGCAGGGCGCCTCCTGGGATGCTACATAGAAGAGAGCAGGCTTTGGCGCAGCAAATCGGACTCGAAGGTATATAGTAGCTGCAGAGAAACAAGGATGGATTACCCCACCGCGAGGCATCCAATCCACGACATGAAGAATTGCGTTGGGTTGTATTGTTTTATCTCTGTAACCCCCAACGAAGATACTTGGTCACATGGTATGTTCGCGAAATAAGCAGGCTGTGAAACGCAAACTAATTGCGTCAAGATCCCTCGAGTTGTGATAGTAAACATAAAAGATGCAGGCAGACTTCTCGGTCGTCTGTATCGGTAATCCTTCCCGTGCTGCTTGTTCCGCGCAAAACGACTTGAGGTGGAATCGAGCCGCGCATCGTATAGACTCGGTAAATAGTAGCTGGATAATTATAGTAGCTGTTGACGGTGCTAAAGTAGGGTAAATCGTTGTCGGTTGTCAAAGTATAGGGTCGTATAGTTGTAATGAACACCCAAGCGATCAGATAGCCCCTTTTGAGTAGTAAAATTAGATGACCCAAGAATCATCGATGCGTACAACTAACGCAGGCACATAGCCTCCTGCAGACTAGACGCCTCGCTACTTTCGTTACAGAGTATTACTTGCAGGTTGATTACAGAGGTATATATGCGGGTTAGCGGCAACGCACGTGAACGCGCAAGCTCACTTCGTTCTAGGATGCAGTTGGGTAGCATAGATGGGATCAGGATTTAAGCCTCCGTGCGTTTTCTACAGCAGTAATAACCGATCCGTTATCCGTAGAACGGCGACTATAATGAGTAGCGTACCGAGTCCATTTATTCGGAAACCGTCTATGTCACGGCAAATTGTTAACTGTTACGTGTTACCCGCGCTCAGCTCCGCCATTATGCGTGTAAGTGTCGTTAAAACTAGGTCAACCAATGAGCCGTATAAACCGGATGTTGAAAAAACAGGGGATGGGTGCTATAAATAAGTAACCTGCCACGCAGTGGCACATAATTACCTTAGGCAGTTAACCGAGACACACGAGTAATGTGGAGATGCCCCTAGTTGTTGAATAATTCGTCTCCCTGGGGGCCATTTGGGGTTGATGATAGATATGGAGGCTAGTATGGGGCACTGAAGGGTTACAAAATACATCTTCCGTATATCCGTAGGCATGGGAAACAATATAGATGGAAACAAACTTGGTGCGGGAGCATCAGACTTGGCTACTCACGAATCTGCTATTGTGAGTGCGTCGGGTAGAATTGATGCCGTACCAAACTTCAATAACTTCAGCGGCTCATAATCATAAGCAAGGTAAGACTTTTGGACGGGTTTCAACCGTTAGATCGACAAGTTTCCGCCAGCGACACAGGTAGTCAGCTAGTATTGTTCAATAAACAGTTTATCGAACAACGCTGGGCTATTCGCGGACCGTATCATCCATGCAGAATTGGAGTTGAACTATCAGGACAGTCAGCCACAGGGTTGCCGAAAACGGGTTTATGAAACATGGGGTCCGGTTCTCATAGCTGGACTGAGCTTATGAGATGACATGGGCTTAGTAACTGCTGGATCTAAATATGCCAGGAAACTTGCCATTGCTATCGGCAAGGCCCAGCGAGACTGTTGTAGTACGCCCACATTCTCGGAATGGCGCTCTGTTACACGTGGGGCTGTTCTGCTGATTGGAAGTGATATCTTGTTGATATCATAGTAATAAATCCTTAACAGCTCTCTTGCTAAATACGAAGATATGTGTAGCTGAAGGAATGCAAGAAACTGCCAATGAAAACGACGAATTGGTCGTATGTTCTTCAATGGTGGGCTGAAGGAGCTGACCTCTCCAAGTAGTTGGTGGTGTAGCGCCCCTGAATTGCATCGCCCGGGCCATGCTGAAAAACGTGAGATGCTAAGTAGCCGTGCAATCGATGTAATTGGACGAGGCGTATACATACATATCGAGTACCGATGTAGTATACCGATGTCCTAGAATACATATGAATGATCCTTGGTTCATTCCATGCAAGTAGGTTATATATGTATGCACTGCGAGGTTAAGAGTTGTAAGAAAGGAAAGATTTAGGAGCATCCGGAACTGCAATGATTTGTGTAAGCTAGTGTACCTAGGTAGGTAGTTATATTATAAAATAAGCCTGGTTGTGATCCATTATTAGCATTGTTATTAATATTGGCTGCTTGGATGAAATGTAGGTAGTGTATGCGTTGATTATTGTTGTTCAAGCACCGTAAAGGTAGTTGTCTTCTAGAGTTACATATTAGGTTGGCATTTGAAAGAATTGATGAGATGGCGTCATTGGATGGGAATTTATGCCGAGTATTAAAATGAGTATTAAAATTCCATGAAGATATTTTATCATGCTTTGATAGTTATTTCTTATTCGTGCGTATTGGGTATGGTATTGGAACACGAATCTGGAACTTGGAGATCATGATGCAGTGGCTGTAATCACCAAGTATTACCTACCTACATGTAAGTAGTGTAGATACCTTTCGCGTACTTCGTAGAATAGATGCTAGCGTAGAAGGATCAATTGAATTGAACTGGCTGTTTTTTTTTTCGATGTTGCCGGGCCAAGTCTAATCTGATCTGATCTGAGATCTAAAGGCGGACTGGCGCGCGTATGTACACGTACAGGTAGGTAGTAATAGCGTATGGTGCGGTAAGTAATAATTGATTTATGAGTGCCGTATGTGAGTAATAATACAGACGTGGTCCCTCCTGGTTCCTTCCATGTGTTCCGTCGAACTAGTGGAATACGCTTGGGCCACTTGGACCTCCTTGCGCAACCTTACATGCTTCTCCAGTGGATACAAACCCATATATACAAATAAGGTACATTATCCGGTACCTCTTCACCCCTCCTGTCTCTCCCAAAGATAGTACCTCTTTAGGTATTTCATGTAGCGCAGTTAGTGCTGCTAACTGCTAGCTTCGGAGAGGCTAGGTCTCGAGTGGGTTTTAACTCGGCGATAGCTCCGCTCAAGTGAAAGCATATCTCTTTTTATCAGCAACTCCCTGCCTCGGTAGGATATTCGATTGTGAAAACATAATCAATTTTGAAAAAGGAGTTTTTTTTTCTACGGTATTGAAAATTCCTCTTATTCGAAGGACATATTTGGCATTATGCATGATTTTGTTTTTTTTTTTGGCCATCTCCAGTGCAACTCTTATCCTCCCCGCTTATACCTAAACTCTTCTAGAAATCTAGAACTGATGTAGAAGGGCAAATATCATATAGCAATACGACCGACCGTCACATTAGGCGCATTTTTTTCGTCGTTATGACTGGCTAATAGCTGCTACACATTAGTCTGTACTAACTATCAACAAACTTCTTCTAATGCTTCAGATCAACGACCCGAAGTTCCGAGTGGAAGTTATGCCGTTAAACATATAATTTTCTAAGCTAGGATCCCCCCCTAGATATTCATGCAGTATCTACCTAGGTACCTAGCTAGTCGAACTAGGCCAAGACATGGTAATTGAAGGATCCTGGATCCTGGATCCAGCAATACCCCTAAAGCGGACCTAGTCTAGGGCACAACATGGTCCTCTTTTTCTAGAGGAATCGTCCAACTATGTCTGCCTATCTGCTATGCATTGTTAGGTTCATACATGTACCGTATCCATCTGGGGGGGAAAGACATGCCGTCGTCCCCATCATATCCCGCAATCATTCATCTCTTACATGGTGTGGTTCTTTTATAATTACACGAAAGAAGATTAAAAGCTGCGGAATGCACATCTTCACGTCAGCATTTTAACAGCTCTCTATTGGTGAGTTGTATTTTACATTATACCACCTACTACATAATACATTATTTCTTGGCAGAGTACACAAGGCTCACTTTAGGTAATCCTACCTAAAAATCCAAAGTCGTTCCGTTGAAACTCCCGATCCTTCCTTGTCCTGATTAGTGCTTGTGGTGAGGCACTGTACCTGAGTACCTACCTATGTACCTAAGATAAGTATCTAAGTACAGATGTATATCTCCCCTTCCCCGAAGCAAGCACCTCACGGACCATTCTTCTAGGGTGATCCACAGCCGGGTCTGGCTGAACCATGTAAAATATGTATATATGTATGTACATCAGTCCCTGCTCCCGAGGTCGCCAAAGGACCATACGCTATACGGGGGGGCCACACCTACCTTCCATTTGCAACTGCGTACATACAACCCGAGCCACCCACAGGTTCTAAGGTTGTCAATATACGTACATTCTACCTGTAAGTAAGAGGTATTCTACATGGTGACCTTCGTACAATACATACACCTACCTCCATACATACATCACCTGCTACCTGCTCGCACATTGCGAACTTGAATATCTTACTTCTCTTTTGAGATCCACATATCCTGTATCCTGTATCCTGTACCATATCTTGTACCGCCGGTTGTCTAACGATGGGAGCATAGAATAGCTCTTTTTTTTTTCTTCCTTCTTTTACCGACCCCAATAACCCCCTTCTAGTCTTGGCCTAGAGAAGCACCAACTTAAACTAAGCTACATCGACTTTCCCGTGTTGCTCTTTTTTTTCTCCCCCACCATCGACAGAAATAACGGCGGCGAGGAGCAGCTAGCTTAACCTTCAATCTGCAAGGCTGACTCCCGCGACAATTAGGTCGAAAGGACCCCATGTCAGATAATCGGGAGCTAGCAGCAATACCTCGCCCAGAAACAAAAAACTAGAAACGAAAACACTCAGGAGGCCCCTTAAACCGTGCACGATTATGAAATAGAAGCAATGCGGTTCGTGGTTCCGTACTTTCTAGAAATCCGGCCCAGTCCCCGTTCCAGTTCCCCGCCGTAGTCTCGTGTCCCTCTTTGTCAATTTGTCTTGACTGTCTCTAATTTCCAGTTTTATAGTCTTGCCAACTAGTGCATCCTTTTTTTCCCCTACTTAGACCAGATGGACGTTGCGACTGAGAGTGCGCCGCGAAACATACCTATCAACAAGGCTGACGAGAGCATGGGCGCACGTACGGTTCCAATTATTACCACTCCTACGCCGATGCCAACCATAAAGATGTCGGCTCCTTCGCCGTCGGGCGAGCCTATGGATATCACCACGCCGACTAACTCATCAGCTCCGCAAAGTGCTAGGAAGAGCTCCGACGGAGAAGGTAGCGATTCTAATGATCGCCAAAGCATCGCGCTCTCAGGAGAACAGAGCTCGAGCTTCGCTTCGACTACAATGCCTGCGCCTGCTGCCGCGGCTGTTCACCAGCCGAAGATAGTACAGACTGCGTTTATCCATAAACTTTACAAGTGCGTATAGTTCTTACTACGGATGATCGCATAGCTACTAACAGTTTCGCAGTATGTTGGAAGACCCTAACATACAACACTTAATTAGCTGGTCTAGCTCCGCTGAGAGCTTCGTCATGTCGCCTTCACATGATTTTTCTAAAGTTCTTGCGTACGTCTCCAGTCCCGTGCGGCCAACCAATGAGACTAATTTGAGTAACAGCCAATATTTCAAGCACACGAACATATCCTCTTTCGTCCGACAACTAAATATGTACGGCTTTCATAAAGGTATGCACAAGAATATGAGCCCTTGTCGGAAAATCTTAGACGACTAACGAGACGAACACTTCAGTAAGCGACGTATTTCATACTGGATCCCCAGAAACTGCGCTGTGGGAATTTAAACATGGCAATGGAAACTTTAAAAAGGGCGACTTAGTTGGACTACGCGAGATTAAGCGGCGAGCATCTCGTCACACACTAATCCACCGAGACCACCGAGAGTACAGTAGCCAGAAGCCAACCCCGTCGCAGCCCGGCACTCCAGCAGAACCCATGCCACCAATTCATGACGGCTCAGACCCTAGGCTTGCGAGCATTGAGCACTCCTTGTACGAAGTCACGACTAGACTGCAACGTAGCGAGGAGAACGTTCATTACATGAACGTGAAGCAGCAAGCAATGTCGGATGCGATGAATCGCTTGTTGCAGTTAAATCAAGAATTATCTAGAACAGTTCTGAGCCTCGTTCCACCAGAGAATCCCGTCCATAGAGATGGTAAGTTTCATTTTATACAGACAATAAAGGCATTTAATGGTCTAATACGGTTGTAGTTCTTGCGCTACAAGGGGAAATTCAACGCCAGACCGAATTCGTCCGATCCATCGACGAACCACATGAGCCAACCTTCCCGAGTAGCCGCCAGCTCTTTGCAAACCTCGAAAACCCCCCTGTATCTCCTAGGCAGCTAGCTCAGGACGATCAGAGAAGAATAGGGGGATATCCTCAATCTCGAACGAATTTTTACCGACCTCCTGTATCTTCTAATCTCGCAATAAGCTCCTCCAATGTTGCGATAGGCTCACGTCGATCACATGGGTCCATTAGCGGAAGCACAACCCAGTCATCGCCTTCTCCCCTCCGTTCTCAAGCACCGCCACCTCCTCCTGGGCCTCATCCGCTTGCTACTGTTGAACCCCCACCAAGTAGCTTATCTAGACGGCACACCTCGGCCGATATCCGAGCTGCCGGGTGGCAAGTCAACCCGCCGCCGTACATCTCTTCCGGCCCACCTTCGTCTCACTGGCCATCTTCCCCTAATCGAGGCGCCCAAGATGAGCAACGTATCCGCGACCCGCCACCTCATTACTCACTATCACGACCTGCTACTCCACCAGCTCCTTTCTCAAACGGTAGTATCGGAAATGGATTGGAAAGCCTCAATAACTGGTCCTGGAATTCAGCCAACCGAGAAAACAAGAACCTCTCAATCAAAGACATGTCTGCTCCCCCAACCAGGAGGGGAAGCATGGCACACATTCTTAACCCAACCGATACAGTAGAACGAGACGACGAGGACGATCCTCGAGGAGACGACGATCGGAAGCGAAAGCGGATGTAATAATTGGCATTATAGGTCCTTGAATATCCCATATCTTACGTCATGGAAAGCGTTGTCGCACATTATACCACACACGGCGGGACTTTGTTTTTGTATAGAGCGATTGATGCGGAATAAACGAATCTTTTGAAGGATTCGGGACGACACGCTACGGCCATGTTATATGACATCGACTATGCACCTTACGAATTTCCTTTCACTTTTCATAAATTTT
This sequence comes from Daldinia childiae, assembly GCF_008694065.1. Lineage (NCBI taxonomy): Eukaryota > Fungi > Ascomycota > Sordariomycetes > Xylariales > Hypoxylaceae > Daldinia > Daldinia childiae. The sequence goes on along the minus strand of NW_022984642.1, from coordinate 2,892,337 downwards.
CTTTTCTTTCACTGCATTGCTATACTCATTTCTTGGATATTCAAGTTTCCCGCTGAAATACCAAAAAAGCGTCGGCTACATTGAGAATTACTCGGAACGGTTTGGTGATGGTATGGCGATGGGTGAGAAAACACTCACTATATTCCATTCACATAGCAGATCTTGAAATTTGGAGGCTGGGGGGGTCGGATGTCTGAACCAACTTGCCTATTGGGTTTTGTACAACACGGAACATGGGCTTGCTTCTTGCTTCGGGAGGGGGGGGGATGCTGTCGTAATCGGTTGGATAGGAGTCGAGTGGGAACAATTTTCCCCCAATTGCTTCACGCGCAACTACGCTCGCGGAGTCACTAATCATGTACTCTTTAAGAAAGTAGTTTAATGGAGGAGTAAAGGCTTCTTTGCATGCATAAACCGGCCAGGGAGCCGCTGTAATTCCCCAGCAACTTGATCGTATGATGTATCATATTTCGAAGACTCCCTAGTAAGGTCTATTTGGAATTAAATGGTTGGCTTAGAAGTCCCAATTGCAGAGTCGGTCATTTTAAGGGACAGCCACATGGACGATCCAATCTTATTACCTACCCTACTCCCCACCAGTTCCAGTTCCAGTTCCAGTTCCATCCCTTGCCTTCTTTTTCTTTTCCTCTTCCGCTTTTTCTTCGGGTTTTCATCCGATGGGGGTTGATTGGGCTCAATTTTGGGCGCTGCCCCTGCGGGCTCGGCAACCGGGTTTTCCGTTCCGTCCCTGGGACCGTTGATGTGGCTAACTTGCGCTTTGGTACCGTCTGTATCAGCCCCTTGCTCCTTAGGCTTAGGCTCTGAGGGTGCTGCCTGACTCGACATGGTCACTACCGTCGTCGTGCGTCTCCATCTCCGCCCGTGACCTCTTCCCGCTCCTCTTAGCTCGTCCGAGCCCGCTCCGCCCCGCCTCTTCGTCGCTGCTGTCTTCCTTGCGCACCCATTTCTGCTGTCCCTCAGCACCCGCCCCATTTCTCCCTCGTTTTCCTAACAGTCGTCCGCGCAGTCTGGCTGTGTCCCGGTCTGTCCCGCTGGTGTTCTCGTTCCCGGTCGCGGGACTGCGAGTTAGCCCTATACCTGCGTTCGGATCGAGACCGCGCTCCTCGGCAAACTCGGCTTCTTCGGCGGCGCGTCTGGCTGCTGCATCGCGAGATTGGATTTGGGGGTTAGAGGTGCTGGAGCTGCCGCCGAGCGCAGAGAAGGAACCGCTGCCGGAGGATGAGGAGGCGTTGTTGAGATCGGAGCGTGAGGGGAGGAATGAGCGGGCAGCTTTCATGCGCGCTTCGAGCTGCATCTGGATGCGGTTCATGGTGACGGTGAAGTCGGGCGCTGGGTTGCCGGTGGGCGCGGCCTTTGAGGTCGAAGTAGAAGTCGGCGCCATGGTCGTGGAATGGCAGTTAGGTACTTAGTTTATAACTTATAAGAGCGATTACCGGAGGTATTAGCTAGCTAGGTAGCTATACTGTCGCTAGATCATGATTCCCATATTGTGCGCTGCTGTCGTCCGATTTGGCAGCGGACTGTCGCATCGGTATTCAGACGGCAAGGAAAAAAAAGGTAAGGATGAATTGAAGGTACGATAAGATAACAACACAGTGTTAAACAACAAATTATGCGTAGCTTTCACTATACATAGGTACCTACCTAGATACCCGGCACATGGCAAAGTTACATGAAGAATATCCTTACGTAATGCATTAAAAATATGACGGAAGATACTTGATCCAGTCCCCGTGGCACATGCTCGCTGAAGTCATGCAGGAGCATCAGCTGCAAGTTCCATGTACCTAAGCTTCACCGGGCAGAGTGGATCCTATCAGATGAAGACCGGATTTTCCCGTTTTCTGCCGGAAAAGAGCTCTCCCTAATGGCCGGGGCCAGTTGTTCTTGTTTGACGATAGCATCGCAACTTTAGTTGACAAAAAAACTAAAATAAACATCTCCTTTCATCCGTTATAACCGAATAGCTAGTGGCGCTTCGTTTTCCCCTGAGCCATTTAAAAGTCAATTGACCCTCAGACCTAGCTCGTTATAATGTACAGTTTCGCTCGTAGCCGAGCTGCGGCTTCTGCCCTGCGGGCCTCTAAGGTGAGATGATTTGGACGACTTGATTCGAGCTGTCTGCCCTAAACCAGACATATAACACTTTTTTTGTAAAGTATACTAATATATTCATCTCTTATATAGACCGCCTTCTCCCCCGCTACCAGATTCAACGGCATCGCCCAACAACAGCGAAGAAATCTGAGCATTCACGAATATCTCTCAGCCGACCTATTGCGACAGGTAGAAATTAGCGCTCAACTTTTACACTCGAATATATCCTAACACTTTATTCTAGTATGGCGTTAGCGTCCCGAAAGGTCGTAATGCGAAGTCTGCCGTCGAGGCCGAGAAGGTAGCGAAGGAGATCGGTGGTGAGGATATGGTTATCAAGGCCCAGGTCTTGGCTGGTGGCCGTGGAAAGGGTAGCTTCGATAATGGCCTAAAGGGAGGTGTCCGTGTCATCTACTCTCCCACAGAGGCCAAGATGTTCGCCGAGCAAATGATCGGCCATAAGCTTATTACCAAGCAGACTGGTGCGGCTGGCCGCCTCTGCAACTCGGTTTATATCTGCGAGCGCAAGTTCGCTCGCCGAGAGTTCTACCTAGCCATTCTCATGGACCGAGCTACGCAAGGTCCCGTCATCGTCTCCTCTTCTCAGGGTGGTATGGATATCGAGTCCGTCGCCAAGGAGAACCCCGAAGCTATCAACACCGCTTACATCGACATCAAGGTCGGTGTAACCGACGAGATTGCGCGGGATATTGCGACCAAGCTTGGCTTCAGCGAGCAGTGCATCGAGGAGGCTAAGGATACCATCCAGAAGCTATACAAGATCTTCCTTGAGAAGGACGCCACCCAGATCGAGATCAACCCTCTGTCCGAGACCTCTGACCACCAGGTCATGTGCATGGACGCTAAATTCGGTTTCGACGACAACGCCGACTACCGACAAAAGGAGATCTTCTCGTGGCGCGATACCACTCAAGAAGACCCCGAGGAAGTTCGCGCCGCCGAGTCCGGCCTAAACTTCATCAAGCTCGACGGTGACATTGGCTGTCTCGTCAACGGTGCCGGTTTGGCTATGGCTACCATGGACATCATCAAGCTGAACGGTGGCCAGCCCGCCAACTTCCTTGACGTCGGTGGTGGTGCTACCCCCGCTGCTATCAAGGAGGCCTTCGAGCTCATCACTAGCGACGCTAAGGTTACTGCCGTCTTCGTCAACATCTTCGGCGGTATCGTGCGATGCGACGCCATCGCCCACGGTCTCATCAACACCGTCAAGACCCTGAACCTTAAAGTCCCTATTATTGCTCGACTACAGGGCACCAACGTGGAGCAAGCCCACCAACTAATCAACGACTCGGGAATGAAGATCTTCTCTATCGACGACCTCCAAAGTGCCGCGGAGAAGTCTGTGCAACTTTCCAAGGTTGTGAAGTTGGGTATGTTTTTTATTTTTTATTTTTTGTTATAGACTTATATTCCAAAGTGGGATGGATAATGCTAACACTCGCCGCTCGGGACATTGACGTCGGCGTCGAATTCAGCTTGGGTATCTAAGGACGATATGTATAGACACTGGTCCGATAGACTGTACTAACTTTTTCAGGGTTGGACCTCCGGGGTGCGTGAGAATAACGGGGGGGAGGTGTTGTGAAATAGAGCTAGGGGCGGGTTTGTCACTATTGCATGCATTTCGATATTTTCCCTCGCCCTCTTGATTCTCAATGGAATTGCTTTTCCTAATCTAGACTCTGATGTCTTTCTCCTATTCGAATTGTGATAGCTAAACTTTCAACTTTGCAAAACTGCCATGCTAATTCGATCTATCTAGCTTAGGTGCCAAAGCATTGAGCTATACATATGTAACAACCAGTAATGAAGCACTGATGTTAAGATAGAATTGGGCTACTCCAGACGCCCTTGAATTCCCCTAATAACCTAGAAACCTATCCTTCCTACCCCTATGCGTTCCTTTTTTTTTTATCGTTTTCTTTTCTTTTTCTAACATTCCTATTCCATCCCAAAATCCAAACCCCGACTCCTCCCAGTTCACTCACTCTATCCACCTTACTCATTTTGCCCAACACACGGACATCGCAGCGGGGTAACAGACCACACCCCGTACATCGGGATCGCGCGTATATGAGCCTGCTGTCGTTCTCGCTCCTCCATCACCGCGAGCACCTTCACCAAACCAACCCACACAACAAGCACAAGACCCACCATCAGCAGCAGATACCACAGCTGCCGCAGAGTGTTCGGCCAGGGACTCTGCCGGTACGCGGTCAGCGCCAGCCAATACTTCCTCTCGGCAGCAAACGCCACGCGCGCGTAGTCCTGCTTGACCTGCTCCTTGGTGCGGACCAAGCCGTCCCTCCAGCCGCGCACCCGGTCCGCGCAGCGAGTCAGCCCACGCCCGACTTTCAGGACCGCGCGCCCGAGAAGCGGGATCTGGGGCTCGGGGTGGGCCAGCCGCGAGGAGGCAGGGGGGCGCCGGGCGTGCGCGCTAGTATGGCCATGCGCTCCTCGAAGGCTTCGTCCGCGAGCCGGTTCGCGAGCTTGATCAGGTGCTCCTTGGGATATATGTTGAAGATGGCGGGGGGAGGGTCCATGGTGCGGCCGCGGGTGAAGGGGCCGAAGGGGCGGTGAAGTGCGTTGTCGGGGCTGAGCATGTACCATGGGATAGGCTGGCCGTAGGCGCGGGGACGGTGTAGACGTAGGATGATGACATGGTTGATTGGTTGGTTTGTGGGGACTCTGGGGACTTGGTTAGTAAGTGTGCTTGGGGATGGGGTCTTGATGGTATTGGGAGTGGCTTTACTTACAGTGTGATGTAGGTAATTATTGTTGTTGAGATCCTAAGGTGGGGAGTGGGGTGTTGCTGTTGCTGCTGCAGTTGATGTGCTTCTAGGCAGGTGTATGTCTTGCAGACCAGATTGAAGGCCAGCAGTTAGGGTTGCGATATGAAGTTGAAGTTGAAGCTGCGCTTCTTAAGAAAACCTATGAATATGAATGGGAATTTGTAAGAGAATTTAGGGGAAATTGTGTGGGTGGTTGGTGGTTAGGTTGTAAGGTGCCACCTGGTTTAGGTGTAATTGCAGCTGTAAAAGTCGTGGATTTATATGAAAAGTTTCTCTCAATTTGTAGAGAAAGAAGAGGGAAAGTAATTTGTGTGATAGGTTAAATCTTTTTAGAAGTAGTAGAGTTATGGGAAATCACCAATTTAGGATGGCTGGATGGTTGGATGGTTATTTGCCTTTGAGTACCTGAGGTGAAGATGTGGGAATTTGGAAGGAGGAAGGGTAGTGATAAAGTTAAAGTACTAAGGCATCAGTTGTAGAATCAGTTGCTGATGCACAGACAGCAAGTTGATTGATTTCTTAACCCTTCTACTCAATCACAATCATCAAGACCTCACTTTCCATTTCCCCTAGAATCACTCCTAAAAATGGTCCATGCACAATTTCAGGTTATATCATTATCGCAGAATCAGCCTCATTGATCCTACCATACTGCCTACCCAAGTACTTTGTTATATGTTTTTTATGATAATCAAAGGTAGGTAGGTTGGACAACACCACATTTGTCTTGATTGTCATTATCCAACCCTCCAACTCAATATTTCTAAAGTCGTCACCAGTGTCTCACTAAATATCCTACACATGAGACAGCTATGGAGGTTTTAAATTTTACAACAATTATATGGTGTCATCGCGAGTCAGATTTTCCAGGAAACTTCCAGCCCAGATCTGTTTCGGGAACCTCAAAATTCTTGTTGTAAACCCCTTAAAATCGGACAGTCTGATCTTCTATTTTTAGTAGACAAGACAAGAGATAATATTTAATCGGACGGCCAGTAATTTTTCAACATTGCCAAAGTCCCAGAAATTCATATTATGTATATATAAGAGAGTGATCTAAATATTATCCCCTCTAAAGTGTCCTTCCTTACTGGAAAGAAACCTTGCGCAGGATCACATTCTGGTGCTAAAGTAAATCACAGATTATCATATTAAGAATTTATTTGATCTTCCAACAGTAAATCATTATGGTTGATTAATTGATTTGTGGAATCATTTGGAAATTCTGTACGCCACCTATGGCAGCCGGCAACATATGCGAGCAAAGGTCTTATTTTGTATTTTAACTACCAACGCCTACTCCAAAAAAAAAAAAAAAAAAAAGATAAATTCCGAGGTCACAATTAACAGTAAAAAAGGTGCAATATTATCTGCATCTAATAATATATTTTCAACTTTTTCCCTCGGCGCCAAATCATGGATGTTAGGAGGTACCTAGTAACCCTGATTATGAAGTTCTATAGATCACGTGCATTTCAGTAATGTTAAGTAAGAGGGACAGAAAAAAGGTTTCCGATTTAAGTCCGCAGAATCACCGATTTTGTAAGTACATAGGTACCTAACCTAAGCTTTTTCCATTTCCCCCTTACCCTACACTTCTTGTCCTTGGCCGCAAACAAGTTTGCTATAGACGAAGCATCTCAATATTAGCCTTGCGGTCAACCTAGCACAAATCAGATAAGTGATGATCTTGTATGCAGATACCATAGCGGCAAAGGGTGGTTTTGAGAAACGATTCCTCGACCGAGTACCGTACCTCCCATATGCATTATTCATTAGAGAGGCAACGTTATTTCTCAGAGAATTATTTCTCGACGAATAATCGTTTCTCGACGAATAATCGTTTCTCGAAAAAAAAAACAAAATTTTTAATTTTTTTATTTATTTTTTTTATTTATTTTTGTTTTTTAAATTTTTTTTTTTTTAACACTCGAGCTGATTCGAACAGTGGACTTTGGATATATTACGGGATTTATGGGTTACGGGTTTTACTACTAGGCTAATTGGGGTTTAATACATGCACGCGAGAATGTCTTATTATTTAATATTATATTTTATCTAATCAAAAAAAAATCTTAATTTCAAGTTCGGAAACGATTTTTTACCCGAAAATGATTTTTTATAAAAACATAATAATCTAAACAAAAACGATGTTTTTCAGGTAAATAATTATAAGTATGAATAACCGTTTCTTAAAACCACCCTTTGCCGCTATGGTAGCTTGGGCTTCTATTAGGTATTAATGTGTGTGGCGTTATGATGGGAAGGGTTTAGTACCTAGAAAAGGGAAAGGTGTGGGTAGATAGACCCCTGAACCAGTTGCCGAGTTTTGTGCGGGCTTACCCGTTCTGTCGGGGCTTTTCTTAGGGCGTTTAATGGCTTATCGATACCCTGAAAGATGGATTTGTTATGTAGATGCGCTTGTCGATCCTACATCATCGGCATGCGGCATGCGGCATGCAACTGATTAGATTCAGTTATTCGCTCATCGCGTTTATACGGGGAGCTCCAAAGACGACGATACCTAAAATTGGAATTAAACTTACACCACTCTACACAGATATTTTTCTTTGTTTAATATATATATGAATCTTTACTATGCGTCCCCGGACCTTACTTCGACCAATTGCTTAGAAGTAAAACGCCCATCGAGAAAAGTGACGTCATTCATATAAAACTATCTACCAGACAATCAACAGTTTCATCTTCGTCTCTCAGGCCTCACTTGGAGATAATATTATAAAAAGGTCCTAAGAAGCTTAAATCACATACCAATTAATCTGCAAAAATCTCTTACCATTAAAAACACAAACCACCATGGCCTCCAAGGTCGATCCAGCGATCCTAGAAGTACTAGGTCTAGACGCGCAAGCCACCAGAATCACTTCACATGGCGGCTCGGGGTTCGCCTCGACTTTCAAACTGAGCTCAACAGTAGACGGGAAGGAGAAGAACTATTTTGTTAAGACCGGAACAGGAGCTGATTCTGAACTCATGTTTAAAGGTTAGGGTGGGATATCTCTATGCAGTTATATGATAAGACGCACTTGATGAGAAGCTGATACAACGCAGGAGAACACGTCTCTCTCAACGCCATCCACTCCGTCGTCCCCAACCTATGCCCCCAATCCCACGCCAACGGCGTCTGCCAGGAGAATGAGGCCAAATTCTTCCTAGTAACAGATTTCCTCGAGCTAGGGTCATCGCAGCCGAACGGCTCAGGGGACTCCCTCGCCAAGAAACTGGCAAAGCTGCATACGACTCCCGCCCCGATCCCAGACGGCTTCGACAAGCCCATGTTCGGGTTCCCGGTGACGACGTGCTGCGGGTCCTCGCCGCAGGATAACTCGTGGAAGAGCTCCTGGGCGGACTTCTACGCGAACAATCGACTACGCGCGATCCTGAAGCAGGGCATCGAGGCCAACGGTATGGATCTGGAGATTACGAAGGCGGTGGAGAGGACGGCGACTTCGGTGGTGCCGAGGCTGATTGGGGACGGTCGTGTCGCGGGTGTTTATCCGGTTGTTGTGCATGGGGATTTATGGAGTGGGAATCATGGACGAGGGAGGATTGCGGGCGAAGGGGGTGTTGAGGAGGTTGTGTTCGATCCGTCGGCTGTGTATGGACACTCGGAGTACGAGTTGGGTATTATGCGTATGTTTGGAGGATTTGGGACGAGTTTTTGGAAGGAGTATGAGGGTTTGGTGCCGAAGGCTGAACCGAAGGAGGAGTGGGAGGATAGGGTGGTGTTGTATGAGTTGTAAGTCATGTTGATTTTACACCGATGCTACATTGTTCGATGTAAGCCTCATGATGCTGACAATTTCGCAGATACCATCATCTGAACCATTGGGCGTTGTTTGGTGGTGGGTATAGGAGTGGAGCGATGTCGATTATGAAGAAGCTTAATACGAAGTACGGATGAAAGTCGAATGTGTTTTTCATCTGTTAGATCGTCGTCTTGTTATTTTTATAGTTACTCACCTAATAATTTTTCTAATGAGACGGATAATACGGATATACTAGAGTAGATCATGACCATGTGAGTTTTCTAAATGTAACAAGCAATACAGTAGAATAATATCAGACTAGTTATATCATATCGTATACTCATATACCTCAGCGGAACTTCATATCACTCGGAGAAAAGGGGAGTCGGGAAGCCGGCTGACTCATCCCGGGCGGCTCCGAATTTTGCCCTTAGTTAGAAGAATTACCTTAAGTATTTCTTCCGTCCACTAACGGCGCAATTGCACCATTTTAATCCTTGCTTGCAAGCCAAGAGCTAAATAGCATACCCGCATCTCATTTCACTCCATGACACGCTCAAAAATACAAGTATAATTTACCGTGAGGTTATCCAGGAGAGAGGGTCGGCATGGAGGATAGAAAGGCTTTCATAGTCGGTATCAGCGGGGCCTCGTCTAGCGGGAAGACGACGCTTGCCCGACTGTTGCGCGATGTCTTTCCGAATACGTTTGTCCTGCACGAGGATGATTTTTATAGACCTGAGACTGAGTATTTTTGACATTTCATTATTCCCGTCTATCTAAATGGGATTTAAAATAAAATAAAAGTCCAATACTAACTAATTGGTCTAGACTCCCTTTCAAAGAAGGCCTCCTGGATTGGGATTGCGCCGAGGCGATTAACATCCCGGACATGAAGCGCGCGTTGGAGCATATCCGCGCCCATGGCACTTTTCCTGTAAGCTGTTAAGGGGATATCGGATATATATTACTGTCTGGTTCTATCCCATACACGAATGAATCAAAGTTACACATCGCCTATATAGCCCAGCAACGCTCTTAAGCCGCTCATCCAGCCTACCGAACCCCAAAACTAACCCTCACTCCCAGCCCTTCGTCGACTCCAAAGAAGACCAAAACTCCATCGGCGCCTGCCCCGTCTCCGACGCCGCCATATCCGCCGCCAAATCCAAAGTATCCTCCTGGCTACAACCCGGCCAGCCCGGCCACTCCATCCTGCACACCACCACCACCAACCTGCGCATCTGCCTCCTAGACGGGTTCCTGCTATACTCGCCCGAGCTAGAATCCGGCTCCATCCCCGCGCTCCTCGACGCCAAGCTCTTCCTGCTCGTGAGCCGCGCGCGCGCGACCCAGCGGCGCGAGCGGCGCGACGGATACGTCACTCTCGAAGGGTTCTGGGCCGATCCCCCGGGGTACGTGGAGAAGGTGGTGTGGCCGAACTATGCGGCGGCGCATAGGGGACTGTTTGTCGATGGGGATGTGGAGGGGACGTTGGATGTGGGGGTGTTGGGGGAGAAGGGGATTTTGGCGCAGGTTGGTGCTGGGTTGGATGTTGATATGGAGGTTACGTTTAATTGGGCGGTGGATACTTTGATGGGGGAGTTGGAGAGGGTTTTGGGGAAGGGGGAGAAAGAAGGAAATGGGGAGGACGGAATGATGGGTGGGTAGATGGATGGATGGGGAGGAAGTGAGATATGGTCAATTTTGATATCTAAGTTGGTTTTAGAAGAGAAGAACTCTTATTATTATTAGATCAAGACGTATCACTTGAGGATAAATTAAGATATGATGAAAATACATTTCAATTATTCACTTCTATCCCACATTCTTCCCTTCCTAATCTCATCCTCCGGAGAAGCGGTCTATCAGCATCATCGTAACTCCTTCAGGGCATTAATCAATATCATACAACCAAGATATTATATCTAGCCTAGTAGCGCAAATTTCCCTATTATTCTAATAATAACCCACCGGGTGGGTAATTCTAACATTCTCGAGATGCGACTTAGATAAGTGCCTAGGTAGATTATAGATTACCGCCAGGTATCTGTCTGCGACGACGAAGTGGCACAGGTCTTGGGGACGGTGTAGGCGCGGTTGGGATCGGCTTCCCATGATATGGAGCCGTCGGTGTTGACCACGATGTACTTGTACTGGATGGCCTGTCCGGCGGGGAGAGATAGTTGCCTTCCAGAGAGGATTGCTGGAGGTGTACTGAGAAGCGCTGAGAGTGACCGCCTTGCTGGTGTCCCAGTTGCCGAGAGCAGCGACGTTGCCCACTACCTTGACAGTCTGGCCGTAGGTCGGTAGTCTTAAGCTCGTTGAATGTGACTGCAACGGCAGTAGCAACAGTGCAGGTACCGGTGGTGGTAGTAGGGGTGACTGTAGGTCGGGTGATGGTGGTGGTCGGCACGGTAGTGGTGACGGGAGTTTGGTTAGCTGGAAAGACGAAACCGTGCCGTGGAGTATGATCCACCCTGAGACGTCGCCTTGCAGACACCGGGACCGAGGTGGCAGTGGAACCTGCGCCTGCCCAGCTAGGGGGGACTACACCAGCTCGTCGTGCGGCGGCGGTCAAGAAGGAGGCGTACGACCAAGTAAGGTCCTTAGCAGATAGCGGTGAGCCACTGTCGCGGTTGTATTGCTCGGCAAGAGCACCATCGGATCCGGTGTACTTGGAGACAACGTTGACGAAGCCATCGGCATAGAGGAATACGGCGTTGTAGATCGCGGTGTAAGTATCTGTGCCGGACTTGTACGTACCAGCTGAGACACCCGAGACGAGGTCCTGGAAGAATGGCAGCGAGGTGGAAGTGACTGTGATGGATCCGGTAGTCTGCCAGACGTAGAGGGCATCATAAAGCTGCTCCGCGGCTGCGAGTGTAAGGAGATACCATCTAGCATAATGGTTAGCGATAAATGTACTAGGTAAACGAATTAGACAAGGTACTCACGGGTTACCGTTGTAGTAAGAATCTTCGGGGTATCGTCCCACGGCAACAGCTGATCCACTGGGAATTCCAGAGTTAAGGCCGTAAATGCTGCGGAATGAGTCTACGACGACCTTGTGGCTGGAAAGAGCCTTGTCACTGCAGGGTTGGAAAGTAGCGGCGTCGCAACCAAGAGCTGCGTCGAAGTTGTGGATCGAAGCTAGGATTACGTTGCCATCCTTGGCAGATCGACCGTTGTTGACGTTGATATTGGCTAAAGCATAGCCGCTCGAGGACGACCAGAAGGTTTGCAAGAAGCAGAGGACGTGAGGTGCAATAGCATCGTAAGAGTCATGGCTTGTACCAAGGGTCTGCGCTAGGGCGCTTCCTTCGACCAGGGATCGGTGCTGAGCAGCAACTGTGAAGAAAGAGCTTCCGTTAACTTCCTCCCAGAGATCGAAGCCGGTCTGGTTCCAGTACTGGGCGACGTAGGTAAGATCGTTACGGATTATGGGCCAGATGCTGTTAGTAACTGTTGAAGTATACCCGTTTGCAATAAGCCAATTGGAATAGCTGATCAGAGCAATGGCCCTCAGAGCGGGACCATCGCGTTGGGGGCGGCCCCACCATCAGTGAAAGCGCTGAGGTCGACGTGGTACTTGGCTTCTCCCAACCCCTTTCCATCGGATAGAGAACCTGACGGGTTGGATACAGTTTGTAGCTTAGCCTGGGAGATGATATAGTTCTGTATCTGGGTTTGTAGACCCGCGTCGTAGCTGTTGGTGAATCTCTCGACTATAGCCTTGAAGACAAGAGCAGCATCTCTGGTCCAGGTGAAGAAATCTAAACAATTAGCATATTGTGAAAGTTTAAGAAGAGGAGTTTGCCTACAATCAGGATCAGACTTGGACGGGGAGGCTATAACGATGCCTGCACTGGCACCTTGGGCGCTGCTACCAGTCGATCCGATATTGTTAAGGAGCTTTTGCAAGGCAATAGGCTCTTCGGTGGCGATGAAGCTGTCTACCGCTCTCTTAAGGATCACGCCCTCTCGTCGTACCCGAGAAGAACCGGGGGAACCGAGGATGGTTTGGAAGGCAAAAGTGCCCAAGAGGAAGAGAGAAGTGAGGCCCTGCATGATGGGTTCAATCAACGAGGTGCTGTTGCTTGTTAGAAGCCCTTGACTTGAGCTCTGTAAAACGTCCATCTTTTACTACTCTTATATATACGAAGCTTTTCAGCAGCATCGTGAAGAGGCCCCTTGCCTCTTTCGGACACCTGACCGGATGCTACTCTAGAACAGCTGTAGGACCGAATCTCAGGGTTCCCCCGGCGGTACTTTTCGGTCATAGGGCGTAACCAGGTAAATCGGCCTGGCGGTGTTTAATGGAGTCAATGCAACGCCGCCAAAACAAACTCCGCCTTAAAATTAAATGACGTGAGTATAGAATATGCTCAGTTCTAGAATTTGATGGTAAACAATAGCCAACCAAGATTCAACCTGGAGCAACCTGGGGTATCTGGAATCGGGCCGCTTTAGGGGGGGATGTCTCCAGGAATCGTCTGGTACCGCGCATACGGGATGGGCGGCTTCGACGGATTCGGTAATAGACCCCTGGATGCCTAGGTAGTCGCCTAGGTAGTCTAGGGAGTCTAGGTATCTAGAGCGTTAACAGGGACGGACTATGAGGCTGGATTAACTAGAAGTAAATATAAAAAAAGTACACCAACTCCATGCTAACCCCATAGACTTAAATGTATTTCATGCGGGGAGCATCGTCCCCGCATTATTAGAAGTTGGAGTAGAATGTAAAGAATAAGGGGAAAGGAGTTGCAAGGGGGAGTCCACAATCCAATTCTTCGGAGGTCATCCGGTTGATGCTAAGCCTTTTTTTTAAGATACGTGTGCAATCCCGACTTGAGCCAGTGTAGCTGCTGACCTTTTTTTTTGTTTTGCTGTACGGACACTTCACAACAAAAGATTAATAAAATGTCCAATTGGATAAAGATTTAATAATTTATTTAGATCTACATGAATTATTTATCTTAGGTACATATACATGATATACTTAGGTAAGTAACTAAATACATCATAGTATTTTAGAGTATTTCAGTACCTATTTAGTAAGGTATTACCATAATTAAACCAATAAGATGTAAACAGCCTTGCTCAGTATCACATGCGTGACCATACCCCTAAACTTATATGGACACCTACATGGACACTTACATGGACAGGTCAGGTACGCATTACATTTCTATATCGACCCGTGATATACCTCATCACACCACCTGTTTCCTATCAAATAGCTTCTAGCTCAAACGTGATCACGGCACATGCCGTTCTGAATCCAGGTATTCATAACTTCCCTCGGCTTGTCAGGGCTTGTCAGGGCTTGTCAGTTAAAATCGTCATATAAGACCCTGATTGTACCTGAAAACCTGGAAACAAGCTAAGAGCCCTATGCACATCTAGTATCCGCTTCTTTACCAACTTGCCAACTTGCCAACTAAACTTATTTATTATATCGACTTATTATAGGACCATTAGTCTAGCCTTAGCTTGTCCTAGTAATCGTGTTACGGCTACGGACGGATTACAGCATCGACTCTGCCCCAAAGACTAGTCTGCCCGCGATGAGGCCGAACGAGAATATTCAAACTTCTCATTATCACGGACGATATACCCTCTAATTGACATAGCGCATTGTCGCAGCTTCACTAGAGCAATAGGCGCATAGAAACGCGTTGGAGGTCCGAGATAGAGCCGATCATGTTATTCTTCATCATGTTATTGGCATCTGATTCTACGAAACTTAGCACGCGACACGAATACTAATAAATATCATCATTTCTGTACCAAGGCAATCTCGTCCTACTGGCACTTAAAAAGCGCAAGCTTGGAAGGAATAGCCAAGGTTTAGATGGGCAACGGTATGTAAGGTATCTTATGGTTTTCCTCAACCTCATAGATCAATGATCTCGGAAAAAAGGGGTGGAATATAACTCTTGGAACAAGACCAGTCCACCGAGTTGCAGCCTTTACGGCGAACTCAGGCTTTCCAGAAATGCTCCTTACTCTAGGACCTGTCGATTGGATTGACATCATAAAAAGAAGGATGATTCCATATGTGATTCGAGCTGCCTCGATCATCAACTCTGAATTCGCGAGCGAACAGAGGACGATCGGGCACAGATCCATGATTGTGTAAAAGGAAAGAAGAAGAAATTTCAAACAGAAAAATTTGAAATTTATTGTGCAGAGGCTGACGAGAAAGTGGGGCAGACTAAGCCATGTGCACTGACCACCTGCATTAGTGTACCTAAGGTGCCAGCTTTGTGTTGCGACAAAGAGTTCTTCCATTTGAAATGACTTTGTAGCTCTGTACTTTGTAATCCGATATCTTATCCAGTGTCCTTATCCCTTATCACTATTTCCTAACTTCAAGTAAGCAATCGCAACAATTGCAATAATCTTAAAATCCTACCTAAGGTAGCCTTACGTATATCTTCATTCCCAACAATCGAAAAGTAGCTATCGACGCGCGCTTAAGTCACCACCATCCATCATGGATGCTGCAGCGATAGAAGAGACGAATCGCCTTCGCGTTTCTCTGGGCATGAAACCTTTGCCCGTTCCTGGCGCAAGCGGTCCTCAGTTCAAAGAAAAGACATCCACGCCCGACGAAGACGTCGGAAGTACCCTAGAGACCAGAGAAGCAGCCGCGTACGATAACTACAAAAAGAGCAGAGATGCTGAAGAGGCTAAGAAGAAGCGTGAAGAGAAAACTGCTGCCATCAAAAGAGCCCGCGATGCCGCAAAACGTTTCGAGAACTTGCAAGGCAAGGGACTAGGCGAGGTTGATGACGGGGATGAGGTTGATACCAAATCATGGTTGATCAGTCAAAAGAAGCGCCAAAAGCAGATCGAAAAGGCGCGGAAGCTAGAGGAGGAACTAGCGGCTGCCGAAGCTGAGGCAGCAGCAGCGATTAAGTACACGTCCAAGGATCTTGCTGGTGTTAAGGTTGGACACGAGGTCGGATCCTTCGAGGATGGAGAAGAGCAAATCTTAACACTCAAGGATACCGACGTTTTGGGAGAGGAGGATGAAGGCGACGAACTCGAAAACATTAATCTTAGAGAGCGAGAGAAGCTTGACAAGAAGCTGGAATTGAAAAAGAAGAAACCCATATACGATCCCCTTGCAATCGACGAGAATGGCGAGCGTAGCCTCCTAGCCCAGTACGATGAGGACATTGATGGCAAAAGAAGCAAGAAGTTTACACTAGATGGATTAGGGAATACTGTGTTGAGTGATGATCTGGATAATCAAGCACCCGGTGGACAACGGCAAAAGATCAACCTCGATCTTTTTACAGAGGATAAGCCGGCATCGGATTACTTAGATATCTCGGAAATAAAAGTCAAGAAGCCTAAAAAGAAGAAGTCGAAGTCGACAAGACAGCGCCCAGTAGACGAAGACGATATCTTTCCGTTACCACCAGCAGAGCCGGATCAAGCGATGGACATAGATTCGGGCGCCGGTTTCGTTAACAAGAAGCGCAAGACAGACGACACAACATTCGCCGATGACGAAGATCTCCAGGCTACTTTGGCTGCTCAAAGAAGAGACGCTCTAAAGAAGCGCAAGAGGACGCGCCCTGAAGATATAGCGCGGCAACTGCGAGAGGAAGCACAGACGCCAGAAGCTGATAATGACGCCAACGGTGCTCAGGAGGGTGGCCTCGTTCTGGATGAGATCTCCGAGTTTGTTTCGGGGCTAAAGAAGGAAGATATCGAGGACCGCAAACCTCGTAAACCGAAGTCACTTAAGGATGCTCCGGTCACAGCTATGGAGGACGACTCTGATGAAGACGAGCCGATGAAGGATGGTGACGACGAACATGATAGAGTTAAGCGCGAGACGTCAACCCCGGCAGAGACGGCCATCATCGGCGTTGACGAGGAGAAGACCATAGGGTCTGGCATCGGCGCAACACTACAGCTTCTAAGGGAACGACAGCTCCTGAAGGACTCGGGTGCTGCTGAGCTAAATGAAACGCAGCGTCAGCATCAACTATTCGTCGCTGAGAAGAAACGCAAGTTGGCAGAGATTGAGCAAGATGCCCGCAACCAGCGTGAGCGTGATCGCAACAGCGGCAGACTCGACAGAATGTCAGTACGAGAGAGAGAAGAATGGGCCCGACAGCAAAACAATATGCGCGACCAGCAGACATCCAGACAGCTGGTCGACCTCTTTAATAAAGGATACAAACCCAACGTGGAGCTGAAGTACCACGACGAATACGGACGGTCGCTCGACCAGAAGGAAGCGTTCAAGCATCTCAGCCACCAGTTCCACGGCAAGGGAAGCGGCAAGGGCAAGACGGACAAGCGACTCAAGAAGATCGAGGACGAGAAGCGACGAGAGTCCCAGAGCATGCTGGATGCCAGCCAGAACGTCGGCATGAGCTCGGCCATGACACAGCAGACGAAGAAGCGGAAGGAGGCTGGTGTGAGACTGGCGTGATACAGACTTTTTTTCAAAAGGTGCTTATTCCCTTGCTTGTACACTTATTAGTTAGTAATTCAGAGCTGACACTGGTCTTTTCAAGTCTGATATTCCGTGATGTGCTACGATGATGTTTGCGCTCAAGCGATGCGGTGCCGTGACCTATGATTATGAAGCCATACCCCTTTTCTCGTGATGTGATCTAACGTAGTATGCCACCACTGCTGGCATTACACCTACCGTATTACTATGCTAATATGATATGTTTTTATTCTCGGTAAGGCGCCTAGATTAGAAAAATAGCTGAGTCGTGTGGACTTTGCGCCATGGGCTAAATAGTGTGGCCTCAGTTAGCAACTTATAATCCAACCTTCATAATGCGAGCGTAAGGCAAGTTTAATCATATCAATCTAGCAGATATAAGCAGCTGGACGAGACCTATCGAATACTAGATAATTCACATTTACATAGTTGAACATACAGATAAAAAGTATAGATTTAATAATATTCGATGAATTACAAAGAATGCATATGCGAACAACATCCCAATCTTTAATGAAGTAAGTGGCATAACCTTGAGAAAAGTTTAAGTGACTATGAAAAGGTTGAAAGCACAGGAACAATATAAATGTCGTAAGTCTAACTCCATATGATTAGTAAAATAGTCAGTTACCTATACTAGTATGCATGCACCTCCCTACAGCCACACACTTTTCCACAGCGGCCATTGTCTCTACCAGCTTTAAACAAAGTGAAGGAGAAAAAGGTTCAGGCAACGTCAACCAGCAGAAGAAAATGATAAAACTATAAAAGTAGAAAAGTAGAAAAAACTGCAAAAAGAAAGGATCCCTCGGGCCGGAATCGAACCAGCGACATTTCGGTAACAATTTTTCACAATTACAGCCGAACGCCATAACCAACTAGACCACCAAGGGGGTGGGGGTTTTAAATGCTTGCTCTGAGAGGAAGTGGACTTCCTCCCGAGGGACAGCTGTTGAAGAATTGGGGTGGTGTTGGGGGTTATAAAGCTGTTGTGCGCTGGTTTTTTTGTGGCCGGAGTTTAACCGATTCTTGCATGTGCGGGGTTACTTATGTGCACTTGGTACGCGGGTACATGCTTTCGTGCACGGTGCATGGTGCATGGTGCACGGTTGCCGAATTGTGAGGAAGGTGCGCATGGCCAGGGTACGAAGGTACGAAGGTACGTAGGTGTAGGTAAGTACCTACGTAGACGGCGACTGCCTCAGAAGAAAATACTGTATGATCCTGTGATTCTGATTCTGATTTAATTATTCTGATCCGGAGACGTACCAAGTACCTACGTACCGTTGGTGATTGAAAAATCAACTGCTTGATCTTGATTACCAGACGTATGTACCTAAGTACCTACAGCATGGAAATCAATATGGAAGCTTGAAATCAGAAAGCCACTTAGAGTCACGTAGTATTTGTGTTATATGTTTTTATGGGAAACAAATTTTTTTTGTTATTTATTGCCTATGCTAAGGTTTTCTGTTTAATTTGATTTGCTTATATGGTGTGTGCATGCTTGGAAGAAACTGTATAGGGGGTACGTAGGAAACATAGGGGGTAAGGAGTAAGGGGGCAAGGGGCAAGGAACAAGACACCATAGGGATATTCAAGAGTTCATGAGGGTATACGTTTTAGGACGAACATCGCTTCAGGGAAGCCAGATCAACGGTGGCTCCAATCCTACTTGACTTTGTACGTGCCGTTCAACGCATGAGACCTCAAGACATCCCATATATCTCCCATAGTTGACATGTTTAAACATCTCTATATGATCATTGCAGTGTTTATCCTGCTCTCCAAGTCCATGTAGTAGGTAAAGGGGCAAGAAATGATGTCTAAGTCATTTCTATATTACCTATAATGAACACGAAGAACAGCTAGAACAAGCAAATCCATAAGCTCGATGCTTAAGTCTGCGTCCGGCCATCTTTTCTGGGCTTGTGGTCATCATCCTTCTTGTGATGCTTCTTGTCCTTACTATCGTGATTCTTCTTGCCGTCATCCTTCTTCTTGCCGTCATCCTTCTTCTTGCCGTCATCCTTCTTCTTGTCATCATCCTTCTTTTTCCCATCCCTCTTCTTCGAGTTTTTCCCACATAGCTCGTCAAGGACAGCGATTAAACCCTCGGCCACTTCAGCAGATATAGGCATGGCAATTTGTCGAGACTCAGGGGCTGCTGGCTGACTAGTACGCTTACGATGTTTCTCGTCGGCCGTGTCGGTAGACTTCTTCTTGGTTGCGGTCTCCTTCGCGTTATGTGCTCGACGGTCGGAAGGGTGATCATTGTTATTCTCGTTGCTCTCTAATCCAGCCATAGACAGCCGTAGGTTTCGAAGGCTTTCCTCTGTTTCTGTGACCTGAGTAGAGTTAGCTAGCATGGAAAGCACTGGAGTAGAATTAGAGACGGGAGGTCTTGGCTCTCTCGGGTCAGACGTTGGTGGTACCGAAGCAAGGCCACCCTTCGGCGTGGACTTGCCCTTGTGTCCATCTGGTGATCGACGCAGCGACTCAACACGATCGTTGTAAGGGACACGGGTGTCGCCTGTGTAAGCTGTCTTATTGGAAACGGAGGAGATGACGGTGGAGGGATATGTATCACTCGCTCCCGGCTTAGAACTCGATGAGCGACGTCCACTGCTGTGAGACATGATGGGCAGATTTCCTCGAGGATTTTCGATAGGCTATTCTACGAGATTGGCTGTGAGTAACGAATTCCGAAGATGGACTTACTGCGTTCAAGTCTCGATGGGAATGATGCTAAAGAAAGCTCGACTGGAGATGAGTTGATATTCAGAAGTAAAGTTACTCTTGGTCAGGCTTATATACGCTGATATGATTTTTGGAAAACAATGGAGATATTCTACTACAGGTTATTCTAATTTCTTTCAATAGTATTGTATTCCTTTTTCTTTCCCAGCCGCTTTGTTCGCCGGGACATAATTCAGTCGACTAATAACCTACGAACCACAGATTCTTTCACCAAATCAGCATCAAAAACGCTCTTTGTCTATTTACTTGGGACTCGGATTAGATGTTCTTCCGTCGTTAAATCCATACGATCAATATCAAATATCCATGGAGTAGAATTCCATTGTTTCGTACCTGGGTTTAACTACTAATTTCGAAATATACGCCACAAGAACTCCCATTTCTAATTTATTATCTACATTCTTTGTTTACCCTCGTAAATTAGTCGATAATTAATATTTAATTCAATAAAGCACAGTAAAAAAATAGCTTAAACTTAGAGTGAATGCTCAATAATACTTGATTACACATGATCGATTTACTTTTATCCATCATATAGCTACTGTATAATATCCAGCCAATAAAAAATACCTTGATTTGTTTTTTATTGAATCAGAAACCAAACTGCCCAAAAAGGGTTTAGTAAGGAAGGTTTTCGGCGTTGATTTTTGAAAAAACCGGAGCCTTCCGGACCTGTCCGACCTCTTCCGGACCGGACCCCCGGCGGTCACCATACTGGATCCTGCAGAATCAGGCTCCGGTTTTCTGATCTTTCCGGAATAGCCCTGGTTGCTAAGCCAAATAAAGTAAAATCAGCATTAATAATATTTGGTTCCTTCCTTGATTGCATTTGATTGTACCATAATGTGATCTTTTGCGATTTTAACCTTCTAGCAATCCTCCTGCCTACATACCTGGTGACTTCTATTTGATGCACTCTATGTTTGTACCTTTACTGATTGTGCTCTGAGCCATCATTCTATATAAACATCCCCTCCCCCAAGGCATCTTTCCCATCTTTCCCATCTTCCCCCATCACACATCAGTCTTCATACATCAGTCTTCATACATCAGTCTTCATCACACACCCAACCTTTCCAAACCATCTACCTTTCCTGGTCATCTATCTTCCTTGACCATACAGTCTTCTCAATAATAATATCCCTTCTTGATCATACATCGTGATCAAACATCATCCTTAATTAAGTCTTCGCGACTTATTTTCTCGGTTTCATTTCAATAACGCGTCTTCACCACAGAGGACTTTTGTTTCTCATTACAGCCTTGCCTGTGAGTAGCTCTGCGCACCATTTTCCTAACCCTCTGCTCTATTGTTGCTGCTCTTGATACCACATCCCTACCCTGGCCTACCATGACCTACCTTGACATACCTTAACCTACTTCCACCTACCTTAACCTACCTTCGCCTACCTTCGCCTACCTTCACACATTCATCTGTCTTCACACCTTCATCTGCCTTCATCATCACGAATGTCTGGCTCTACTATATAAATAGTATGATTGCGCCCCATCACAGAATCCCTTCCATTACCACTCTATCATATATTGTCGCTACAATCATCGTCGCCTTTACCACCCACTTCCAAGTCATCTCTCATCTACATTCATCAAGACGGATACCTTCTTCCATTCGTGTTGCCTGTTCCTTGGAACCTTCATTTACTATGTTCCAAACCCTCTCCTTCGCCTTACTATTGTTCATTACTAAACCCTACTCCTAGGCTCGTGGTTCTCTCTAGCCTATTTGCAGTTTAGTGGCATACAAGATGGCGGCCACTCAGGAGCTTCAATGTCTCCAATGCTGTAGATGTAAGCTATTGTCTCTTTCATTACTCACATTTATCATCTACCTTTCGATAAGTTTGGAGAATGTCATGACTCACTATGGTTCCGATAACCTTCTATTTGGACCGATTTCTTACAACCCTCGTCTCTATTCCTGTCTACCTTGGATATAATAATAATAATACTAATCATCTATTAGATTCAGCCAAGAATGTTGCCCCTAGCAGTGAAGAACCCCGACTAAACCCGTTTCACCGCTTGTCCGTTGAGGTCATATGCGTGATCTTCTCCCATATGAAAACTTGGAAAGATTTCAAGGCAGCAGCAGCCACGTGCCGACGAGCAAGAGATATAACCCAACAGAACGAGTGGTTAATCGCGCGCACATGGATCGATAACATGCTGCCCCAACCCCTCCGAAAGCTTGGAATCATGGCCGTCGCCTCTCGAACATTCAGCCACGATGAGGTGGATAAGTTCATCAAGCAGTACATCTCACACGAGGGCGACTATCCATTCACTTACAAAAGCATGGAAGTGGCTTCTGCTTTACCTAAGCTTCTGAAAGCGGCGGAAACGGTCATCGATACACCGTTTTTCAAATATGGGTTTCTAAGCCGCTATCTCAATGATGGTTGGACGGGATCAGAATATGTGAGAGAGATCCGAGCATGCTTCATGATAGAGACGGCAAGAAATCTTTTCAACGGCTCTACAGAGAATCCAGATGAGGAGGGGTTTGGAAAAAAGAAGCAAGCATACTGGACATCTTTCACAAAAGCGGAAGTAGAAGCTGCAGGCGTAATGTTTGAAAGCTATGAACGATGCATGTTCGAAGGTGTGTCACAATGCATAGCCCCATTGAGTTAACGTGTACTAATCGGAACTGGCAGCTCTCTATAACAGCCATGGCGGGGATGAGTATTACGAGAACATAGGTCTTCTCAGAGACTACTTTGACAGTGGAGAAACTCATTCTTTCATCCGGGAGTTTTCAATTGAAGCTGGGTTGGACCAGTTATACAAGTGGAAGGTCGGAGAACTCAATCCACATACCTCATTCCACAGCTTCCTGGTCAACAGACGTGGGCAGCGTGAGGGATACCAGCATTTCCACGCATTTGTGGCAAGCGAGGACACGGTCTTCGCCGAATCCCCATTCCAGCCGGGCAAGAAAGCGATCGTTCTAGACCAATCCAACCACTCGGACAATCTGCAGGGACAGCATGATTCGGCTGACGATGACTCTGACAATGAGTCTAACTCGAAGTCTAACTCGGAGTCTAACTCAGAGTCTAACTCGGAGCCCCAGTCGGAGCCAGAATCTAACGATGACCCTGACGATGACCCTGACGATGAGTCTAACTCGGATTCTAACTCGGAGCCTGAGTCGGAGCCCCAGTCGGAGCCCGAATCTGACGAGGAATCAGAATCCGAGCCCGATGAAAGACAGGTGTACAACCCAGACAACTATGACTTCGCGACAGTGGGCGACTGGGAGCTGGGCGAGGAGATGTGGAGCCGCTGGAGAACAAGTTCTTCAACCATGGGCTTTCAGGAATGGATGGACAATGAGATGATGTGTCGAGAGGGAGACTCCGAGTATGAGGATGACTATTACGATTAGAATGAAGGCGAGGGTGAGCATGAAGATGATTATGAAGATGAAGCTGAGGGTGAGAGTAAGAGCAAGGACAACGGCGAGTTTAACTGAAAAGTATCCGGATTGTGGATGATTTTCACGGAAAGAGGCTTGATATGGCAGCTTATGCTATATGCATGGAGAAATGAGTGCTGAGTTGAATGATGAGTTATCAGAGTTGAGTTATCAGGGTTGAGTTATGAGAGTTGAGTGATGAGTGATGGTGATGACTGATGAGTGAGTGTGTTGATGGTGTGACGATGAGATTGAAGCCTATGGCCTTGCATGGTGTTGAGACAGACTCGCACCGACAGACTTGCATCAAACTTGCATTGACAAACTTGCATGTAACATTGATCGCTTATAGATAGCTGCTTACTGACATGACGTCACATAGCACCTTTGCTACTTGCAGTTTTCTTTTTACTGTTGTGTACTGTAGCACGGAAGTCAGGAGATACCTGTTAATGCCGTTAGGCCCATACTTTCCGATAGAGATTTGAGTTTCTAATTCATCACCACCCATTGCAATTGACAAGTCTACTAATAAAAAACTACTCTACTGAACTGAAGTGAAAATAAAAATTAGTCACCCAATAATGAATTAAAAAAAAATAAATTAAAATAAAACAATTGCAAAAATAAATGTCTCCGGTACGGGGAATCGAACCCCGAGCTCCTCGGTGAAAACGAGGTATGTTAGCCGTTACACTATACCGGACTGTATGTTGGTCATTGTTTTGCTTCCAATGCTACATGAGATTTTGCCGTCTTATTACATATTATATCAGTTGGTGTGCGTAGGGCAAGCAAACTATTGGTTGTTGGTTAGTATAGTGGTCCGCCTGTGCTATTTTAGCTTGCAAAAATAATAGTCTTGCATGTGAAAATGAGTGTCTGCGCAGTACCTACCTAGTGAAGCTATTCCACATGATTTCGAATGCGACAATATCTATCCTAATACTTGTGTAATCTCTTTAATTATAGAGTAACGGACTAATATCTTCAATTATCTGACATTATCAATTCCTATACCCTCTGCTTTTGTTTCCCTCGTATTCATTTTATGACAAATTGTCTCAGCAAACGCGAAACTAGTTGTAACCTTAGGTTCTTCTGCCACCCAAAATCTTTTACATCCAGCTCTCCCACCACAGCATATCCCAAGCCCAAACCCCCCTTATACACAATTCAACTTACACAACAGAAAAAAAACCAGATATTTAACATCTCCCACCAACAAGCCCAGCCCATATCCCAATCACGGCACCACCTTCGACCACCTCCGTCCCCTAATCGCATCCTTCTCCTTACCCACCTCCTCCTCCAGTCTCATACCCGCATACGACGAAGTAGTCGCCCCGCGCTCCCTGCTCGTCAGTAGTAGAACGTCACGATCAGCGCAAACACCAGGATCACCATCCAGATGGCGATAAGCTGGACTGAGCGCTTCGGGCGCGGGCCGTAGGGCGAGTAGAGCTTGGGCATTTTAGGCATTATGTCTGTATATAGGTACCTAATGTATAGTGTAATATGGTGTGGTGTGCAGGTGTATATATGTGAGTGGCTAAGCTGAGGTGCCAATAGATAGGTAGGTAGCTGGAACCTTAAGCTTGAGTACTCTGGTCTTGATATGACACGACAGAGTAAAAAGCGCAATTGTTATTTTGAGCCTTAAAACTCAACTAACTCAATTCAATCTATTTGCCTTCAGTTTTAGATTCGTAGGTGATATTGTTGAAGATAACTGAGTTGAAGCTTCCAGGTTCAAGCTCAAGGCCGATCGATATATAAAATTATGTCATAACCCCTTAGTCATCAAGTACACCTACCATCAACTCCAATCTTTAGAGTTGAAAACCTCACTTATTATGACGATAAGGGAGGTAACTTTGTAATAAAAACTACAAATGTAGACTTATAGTCATCTTACTCATTCATATGATCTTAATTATTATAAACGTCAAATCACCTCTTCAAACCATGCCATGGCCCAGATACCTTTAAGGAAATCAGGCAAATTATCAACACAGTAACATAATATGTACTGGGTCTATCATTCTCATCCTACGTCTTGATAATCAAGTAATCAATTACGCTGTTCCTGTTTGAGTGTCTCTCAACCTTCCTAACTCCCTAATAACGCCAATCCGCAATTCGCTAAAGCATCATATCTGTACACTCGCACCAATCCCTTCACCCTGATACCAAAGTGATTCCTTCCAGTTCCCCAGCCGCACCTCTACATTGGCATATGCATCCAGCTTGAGCTTTCCGCCTATCGCTTTCTTCACAGCATCGTAGCCAACCGAGTCTAGTGACCACGATACTGGTAGTTTTGGCGTTTGGGATTTGCCAGGTGGTGCTGAGAACGGCAAGTCGTAGACGATCTGCCCTACCGGCTCGGTGTGATTATACAATGCGGTAGCGTTGACAAAATCTAGATATAATGTGTTATAATGCAATGGTGATACAAGGGTAAATGTGGCCGTCGATGAAAAGACGTGGAAAGTAGCATCTCTAATGAAATGAGACCTCTCTTCAGGGGTGTCTCCAGGCAAACTCAGCTTGGGAGCGGCAAGGGTCATATTAAATTTCGATAACGCTTCGCAGATGATGGGCTGGCCTGGGATACTATTTCGATGTGGCTTTACAGTGATGCTCGTATTCCAGCCTGACAGGTACTGTGATATTAGTTCCCGCCCAATTTTTCGACCGTGGGCGCCACCCATTGGTGGATTCCATTTTGCGGTGACAAGTATATTTGAGTTTGGACCTTTGCCAATATTTAGATCCTCTACCGTAGCACTCCCGATGATCGTACCATTGCTCAGGACGTGGATGTTCGCATATGGTACATGAGCTGTATAGAGTGTTGGATTGGTAACATTAACTAAGGCTTGCAACGTTATCGAGTCTGATGTCGTGTCCAAAATCCTGAGAGACCCGACCTTTGGTTCAATACTGCCAACAGTACCCTTTGGAAGGGCTGAGGATAAGTTAGCACATGCTACTATATACAAGACTGGCGGAAGGGCAAGGAATTGCACCTCTTAGAATGAACCGCCCTACTAGACGGACTATCTGAGAGCGACTAACATATTAGGACAGCGAGGACGGACGTTTTACTGGAATTTTGCCCTCCGCAGGAACCTCCTTTAGAGTAAGGTTTCCTAACGTGGTATGCACTTTGATATCCACTAAGGCGTCAACATGTAGACGGACCGTTTCGATGCCAAATAGTAAGGCACTAATGACTTCGGCAAATACCGTACTATCGGTGATGTTGAGGGGTGCATCGATAACGCGGGACTGGATTTTGAGCATAGGCCCATCATCCCCCTCGCCTTCAACCCTAGTAGAATTAGCGTGTTGCCATTCTCGTAGATTTAGTTCTCCCATTTTCTTCGACTTGTAAAGCACGTCCGCCGTGGCGCGGACGTTTGTCACGTCTATACCAAAGTTCATCTCAGAAGGAATGCTTGCGGTAACTAAAATAGTTCCCGAAACTGTCGGGTTGGAGTCTGGGGCGTCGGGATCGGGTAGAGCAAAATTGACATCGGTCAAAGAGAAGTTCCTAAGCAGACCATCTAAGGTACGTCCGGGAAATGGGACAGGTACTGTTACGCTAGATAGTATGTCTGCAATCCACTTCGGCGTGTCGCCATCGGGATGACGACTCCCACGGACGAAGAGTGTAGCGGGGTCGCCATGCATATATTGTCGAAGGATGTTATCTAAAGGTGAAGAAGTAGAGTCCGGGCAAACGTGAGTCAAGGAGTCAGGTAACTCGCGGATAACTCCTTTAACATCGAGCACAACATCAGAGCGTGGTTCCACATGAACCTCGCTCGTAGCCGCTTCCGCTACTAGGATGAAGGGATCTGAACTAGCGCAACCGGATACTAAAATATCAAACGCAAGCTCGGGAATATTAAGTTCGACCGGATACTCGTTGAACGCCGCCAGTGCTACGTCGGCTAGCATTGTCCCCTTCATCGGGCCATCATCGACTTTAAAACGAGTAATATTATATTTTGGTATCGCAGGGACCTTGTTAGCTGTTCAGAAAATTAGTATATTGTTTAAGTAATTATATGCCTAGCTTTATCTAGATATGCTAGAATAGGACTTCTTTCTTTCCCAAAGTAGAGGGAAGCAAAGGAACGGTAGAGTGATTGACCTTCAAATACAATCGATTCCGAGATGGCGTGCGTCCCTAGAGGGAAGATGCCAGATTTGAGACTGAGATCAGCCTGTCCGTTTAGACGCAGTTCGTCCAATCTGCCTTCGAACCATTCATTCGCAATTATGCGAATGCCTTCTGGATCGCCCGGTATTATTTCCGCGACAATATCAAACTGTGTTACGTCGCCATCCCGCAAGTTGATCAATAGAGGCGGGATGCTTGCGCATCCAAGAAGCACGTTATTATATTTAGGAATGCGCACATCGACCCTCGTCTGTTCGCTTTCAAGCTGAGCTGCCACCCATGTAACAGCCTTTCCTACTCTTCGCACATGATTGCTGCTAACTCTCGACCCATCTAGATGAAAGTTGGCTTGGATCCGAGCTCGAACGCCGTTCGTCGTAATGGATTCGAGGGAGAGGTTGGTAGGCTCAATAACGGCGGCTTGCTGAGCATACTCTTGAATAGTTTGAGGAACAACGAAGGCGAGAACGATAATGACGACGACGAGCGCTGCCAGTATGAACATTGCGATAAATGACGCCCATCTCCTAGACTTCTTAGTCAAACTGGAAGCGGGGGACGCATCGGTGGGGTGGGCTGGACTCGAATCGTCACTATCTACATGATGCTCATCTTCTTCTCCATCGTAACGTGGCGTTGCCGACGAATTCGAGAGCAGTGGCGTCGACTCGCCAGAATCTCCCGGCTCACGAGCCTTGGATTTTCCTTTCGTCGCGGCCGAGAGCAAAGGCGATGCTTCGTCTTCCGACATGATGACGGCTGGGGGTCAGATCGACGGATCACTATTTTAACAATAGGTCAATGACGGGTAATTAATGAATATGTGCTAACTAGCAGAATGGTGTAGGCATCATCAAGTCTAGAAATGTGGTATATTTGATAGACTATGATTAGTGATGTATTGTAAGATGATTAAATTAATGTTAATAAAAAGGCACGGTTTGTATGTAAAATAAGGTTATGGGTATTATGAACTGGGAAAGCGTGGAGTAGTCGTCATCAACGGACAACTCGATGAACCACACTAGCTGAAACGAGGCCCTTCGGCTGGATAGGTGCTGGGCTGCTGGGGCGAAGCCAACTCAACCCTCCCGACCGTTAAAACCAATCAAATAAAAGAGAATAGGTATTAGAGCGGTTACCTTTTCCACTAACGGTCCAGCATACATAAAGCGTATAGTCCGGGGAAGGCGGCAGTCCTGCAGGGCACCTGCAGGTACTATGTAAACAAGTACTGTGCAACTTCCCGAAATCGGCCAGCTGACAGACACCTGCAGGTGCTTGCCCTGAATTGGACTATCGTATCTTGTATCTTGATATCTCCACAAAGTTGCTTTGGTGTCACGACGAACAGCGGATTCAATGGTGACTCTTTTTTCGTGACTCTTAGATGAAGCAACTAGAAATATCTTGCTTCGGACCTTGAATCCAACTTTTCATAGGCTTCACGGCCATTACACAGACATCTCACTCTCTTATAGTAAACCGCACCTCATCAATACCGAATTTCTTAAAAGCTGAGCTAGCTTATCTTCACTTACACTAGGAGCTCTACGACTTGGCAGTCTCATACTTCTAGAATCTTGACAGTCGATGATAACGATATACTCAACCCAAAGTGCATACATATTTCCTAATTAAAAAAGCACATCGATCTACTGCGAAGATGTGGTCGTCAGCTCTTCGGTCAGCTAAAAGCGTACTTCCTTATGCAACAAGGAATTACTCTACCCGGGCTCGACATCTTATGTCAATCAGCGATCTGACCGGTGCTGAGTTTTCACAACTGGTGTTAAATGCTGCGGCTCACAAAAAGGCTGTTAAATCCGGTGGCATTCCGGCAGGCCTGAACAAAAAGTTAACGGGACAGACGGTAGCCATGATGTTCAGCAAGCTGAGCACCCGTACCAGAGTCTCAACGGAAGCTGCCGTGGCTATGCTAGGAGGTCATCCTATGTTCCTTGGGAAAAACGACATTCAACTAGGAGTGAGTATATTCAGAGTATCTCAAGTCAGCAAGAGCTGCTAGCTAATCAACTTATTTTCTAGGTAAATGAGTCGTTGAAGGATACGTCCAAAGTTATCTCGTCTATGACATCCTGCATGGTAGCTCGAGTCGGGCCTCATAGTGATGTTGCGGACTTAGCAAAGTACTCGAGCGTTCCGGTCATCAACGCGCTGTCTAATGATTTCCATCCCCTTCAAATAATTGCTGATTTCCTTACGATCCACGAGTCCATTCCCAGGGCTCCTACAGAGAGCTTCATACCAAAGGGGTTGAAGGTGGCTTGGGTTGGAGATGCAAACAATGTATTATTCGACTTCGCCATCGCTTGTCTAAAATTGGGTGTCGAGATATCAGTTGCTACGCCTCGGGGCTACAGCATCCCACAGGACAAAGTAGAGTTGATCACAAGTCAAGCCGAGTCTACACCCACACCAGGTGTTCTAAACCAAACTTATGTTCCGGAGGAGGCCGTGAAGGATGCCGATATCATAGTAACTGATACCTGGATTTCCATGGGCCAAGAAGAGGAGTCCAAAAAACGACTGAAAGATTTCTCTGGCTTCCAGGTTAGCAACGAGCTGGCTAAGCGAGGTGGAGCAAAGCCAGACTGGAAGTTTATGCATTGCCTTCCTCGTCACCCTGAGGAGGTTGCCGATGAGGTTTTCTACTCTCCTCGGTCCCTCGTCTTCCCGGAAGCAGAAAACAGGCTCTGGGCTGCTGTTGGTAAGTGACGTCTCCTTCCGAACTTGTCCATCTCAATGCTAACCCCTATATAGCGGCACTCGAAGGGTTCGTGGTAAACAACGGGGAAATATCCCCAACTTCCTATACGTAGTTCTAGAGAGGGTAAAATTGTCTACTACAGGGCAGCATATACTGGTTTAGTTATGTGAGATTAATCTAGCAGTTTCGAGGTAAATGAGGTGGTGTTCAAAATGCTTTCTATTCTGATACGTGTATCAATTTCGGTTGGCATGGTAAAAAAATGGGATCACTGAGAAAATTTCAGGCTCTGTATAGAATGGTTCAAGTAGTTCGCACTAATGTGACCTTATCTACAAAGTAATAATATCAAAGTAAGCCAGTGTAAAAATTTTCTGACCACCAACGCCTAATCCCCTCCAGACAGCCAGTTTATCCAGGAGGTAACTGGCTGGCGTCTACGATCTCGTCTGCCTCTTTAACAAGACTCCTCCTCGTCGGGCCATATAGAGGTGATCGAGGGCAATGCCATGAGACCTGTTCGGGACGT
The DNA here is from genome assembly GCF_008694065.1 of Daldinia childiae. Classification (NCBI taxonomy): domain Eukaryota; kingdom Fungi; phylum Ascomycota; class Sordariomycetes; order Xylariales; family Hypoxylaceae; genus Daldinia; species Daldinia childiae. The sequence continues at coordinate 2,861,485 of NW_022984642.1, read as the reverse complement.
CTAGAATTCCGAACGGTGCGATCAGTTTTAGGAATGAATCAATCCTGACTGGCTTGGCAGATCTATGAACTATTAGTATGAATTATAATGATTCGATGAAGCTTAGGTACTTACACTTCAACAATACAACTGCTGTGTGCTGATATCCAACACCTTGCCTCCAAACTGGTGGGCAAAGTAAGTTATGGATCTGAGATGCTCATGCTTAAGTCTCAGGGCCTGACTAGCCACCATTTTGCTGGGATGAAAGTCTTCAGCGATATCTTCTAGAGTCTTATCACCCGCCTCTGCTTGGTCAGACTCGGCTGTAATTTCGCGGTGATGCGCTAACAACTCCTCGAAGTATTCCGGCCCCAAGATATTAACCTTGGCAAGCAGCAATTCCCTTTGGACTAGAGAGGCGTTTGTGTAGTCTAAGACGGCCCAAACGGGTACTAGATCCTCTAATTGCCGTCGCGCCTGCTCAACCACGCCGTCTTGCCCGGTAAGAACAATTGTCATGCGGGAGAGATCCTCGACCTCGGTACTGCACACGACCAGAGAGTCGATGTTGAAACCGGCGCCGCTAGAATACCAGAAACTCGGGACAAAACACCAGGCTCGTTCTGCACTAAGCAGTTGAGAACATGACGTTTTGGTGGGGCCATCGAGGGTGTCGGGGTTTCGTAGAGAATATTAGAGACGGCCGCTTGTGCAGACCATGATGATGGTATATCGTTGGTAGGAAGAGGAGCTTGACGGCGGCGAAGAGCTTTATAGGCAATGGCCGAAGTAGAACTTCTACTAGACTCCATCTGAAAGATATCTGAGGAATGGCTCGTACGCTCGAGGCGATAGCCTTGAAGCAATTGGCTTGAACAATTGTACGGGACGCCATAATTTCTGATCGTAAACGAGAACTTGAGAAGTTCTCTGATCAAAATGGCAGTCCACAAAGCCTTACAGAAATTCTGGCGGGGCTCAATTGGTAAAAGTTTCTACCAACTTGACTCACCACTTAGTGGAAAATTGTGGCCATTAAAAAATGCTATGAAAATGTTGGCTGGTTGAAGGCGACCGAAATAAATCTAGGGTAGCTCCGAATCCCGGAGTTACATGTACTTAAATGTTAAATGTCCCATAGGTACCTAGGTACATGTATTTCTACAGTACGCCCCTTGTAATAATGTTATTCAGCGGACCCCTAGAGCTTTGCTAAAATCCTGAAGCGTATATCTATTATCGCCCTATGAGGTTGTTATAGCTTTTCGAAAACGTCGTTTCAGGGTATTTTATGCTATAAAAACCTGGTATAATAGTTGAGATGCTTTAAAGGGCGTTTGTCTATCCAGAATTAGAAGCCTTGTTTTGTATCGTGCACGTCCAGTAAGCTAACATTATTACAAGGGGCGTACTGTACATACCTATGCAACTTTGGACCCCACCTTAACCTGGTTACAACGGGCGGGATCCACGGTCCAGACTTCTGGGTTCGGATTATGTATGTTCCCTTTTCCGTCGCGTTCATATTGCTTATTCTCTTTCTTACGGTTCCGTCTAATTCAAACATTAAGCTAGGCGGAAATCTCGAGAATTATTAACTGCCTATACCTTTTTCAACCTTAATTTTCGACCAACCATTCCATTCTTTATCCAAACTAGCAATTCCTGCATTGCGCAGCTTTCAAACTTCTGCGCATAATTCCATTACAGACTCCCCGTATGCTCTGATACTTGATTGATTTTCACATTTCTTAACCATCGCGACATTTATAAAAATGGACGACACGGAGCGACGTACCGCAAAACGATCTCGGTTCGACCAGACAGAACCCGAGCCGCGCCGTTCTCGATTCGATCGCAGGTCGCGTTCCCCACCAGCGAAGAGGTCTGATCATGGTCGCGATGGTCGCGAACGTAGTCCATTGGGTAAGGATGGAGAAAACAACTCGCATGAGTCTAAGAAGAGTCCTGTCGACCCGGCAGCCGCAGCAGGTATGTATTTATTCTCCAGAATGGAGCTTTATAACTTCGTCAAACTAACTGTCCGTCTCTAGCTGCCGCCGCCGCTAAGATCAATGCACAGATCCAGGCAAAGAAGGGAATCCAGCATGTAGACGTACCTCCGATCAAGTCAGCGTCGTCAGCATCTCCCGGTCCGAATGCCGAGAGCACCCCGGGCGCCATCAACACCAACAATATCAATGGCGAAATGTATATTGCCGACGGCGATTATATCAAGGATATCGAAGTGAACGACCTGCGAAACCGATACCTGCTCACGAAGAGTTCCACACAGAAGATGGTAAATAATACCCTTGGTTAATTCCTACTGATTTGCACCAGAGTTTCAGTCCTAGCTTGGTGGTTCTTTTCCAGTGTATTATTATCGTGTGCGAAGAGTTCTGCTTACATGGAAGCGTGCTAGCTCGCACACGAATCCCCTCTGTGGCATCTGCTGACCTCCGCTGCTTGATTTAGATTAAAGAAGAAACCGGAGCTGGTACGATACCTCCTAGCTGTTTATTGATTTATTGTTAGAACCATAGTTGACTTTGAAAGATGTCACGACCCGAGGCAATTATTACCCGGATAAAAGCATGGCCACGCCATCGGTAAGAGAAACACCTCGATCAACTTAGGGAAGCTCATGGGACTAACGATGGCTTAGAACCCCCCCTTATTCCTCCATATTACCAGCACCTCCAAGACAGGACTGGAATCTGCTGTTGCCAAGATCGAAGAATTGATGAAGCAAGAACTCCCGAATTTGGTTGACGAGCGACGGTTTCGACGTAGAGATCAGGAACAAGTCGAACGTGATGAGTTTGGAAGGGTCAGCTAATTATACTTCTTCTATAGTAGACATATACTAATGTTGAGCAGCGTAAATGGCCAGAGGCGAAAATCCCGATTGGTCTCGAAGAGATTCGAGGTTTTAACCTTAGAGCGCAGATTGTCGGACACGGTGGTTCTTACGTGAAGCATATTCAACAAGAGACCGGATGTCGTGTCCAAATCAAAGGACGTGGGTCAGGCTACCTTGAAGCCTCAACTAACCGCGAAAGTGATGACGAAATGTACCTTCATGTTGCGTAAGTATATGGTGCATATTCCCCCGTCCTAGTTATCTAACGATATATATAGTGGTCCCGATCCTAAGATGGTCGAGAAAGCCAAGGAGCTATGTGAAGATTTGATCACCAATGTTAAGGAGCAGTACGAAGAGTTCAAGAGCCGACCACCGCGCCAACACTATGGTGGTCATGGTGGCCATAATGGTAATGGTGGTGGTTACGGGGGCGAGAGGTCTTATGGTGAACGATCTTACGGCGGTGACAGATATGGAGATAGACAAGGGAGTGGCTCGGGCTCTTATGGTGGATACGCTGGTTACAATAATTCGCCCAATCCTGCTGCAAGCTCGGCCTCCCCTGCGCCTCCTGGTCAAGGCAGCCCACAGAATGCTAACAGCGACTACGCTGCCCAATACGCCCAGTACTACGGTGGTCAAGATCCCTATGCAGCATACGGTGGTTACGCAGCGTAAGTAATGTGCCCACGAGGAAATGCAAGATCGCTAACGCCATTCCAGATACGTGCAGTATTACCAGCACTACTATGCTGCAGCGCAAGCCGCTCAGCAAGGCTCACCAACACCGCCAGTTCCTGGTGCCGCCGTCTCCCCTCCACCTCCTCCACCTAGCGAAGCCCCTCCGCCACCGCCTCCTGGAGGATCTGCACCACCTCCCCCTCCTCCACCACCCGGAGCTGGAAGCTATGGCGCTGTAAGTCATTTTACCAAGAGATTATAGTATATACCAACTAATTGGTTGTGTCTAGGTCCCCCCTCCCCCTGGACTATGATCAAAACTTAAATTTGGAGACCTATAGGACAGACATATCTTCTATACCCTAACAGAGGGATTCATGGTATTTAAGGAGATAATGAGTTATTCAAGAATGCGGTCAAAAGGGATATCGGAACGAGGTTTAAGGCTCTATTAGAGGTAGCTTGCCCCGTACAGCAGCCTAGATAGTATTATTTGACATTTATTCTCCGAGCAGTACATTCTTTGTTTTTGAGCGGGCATGTACCAAAATGCCTTCGTGCACCTAAGGTAAACCATAGCTCTATTTGTTATATTTCTTGCTTTTAGGTATGTAAATTAGCTCTCATCTCATTCATTAATGTAATACGCTTATACTCCAGTGGAGCATATGCTTAATATATTGCTTATCGATAAGACTACGTCAGTTTATCTGGACCGCTGAAGGGTTGCAACACTCCATTAATTCTACTAGCTTTATTCCATGACCATGTAAATGATTCATGCTCAAGCTCAGGGGAATATCTGGGTTCGTTTAGGGGACATTTATGAACCTCCTCCCTTGATACTTCTTATACAATGAGTCACCAACGGTATCCGTCGATAGATCCCAAGGAACCTCATTCTGTCTCCTTGAAGGTCCTCAGGTAACCAACGCTAACCTACACATGTCCTTACTTTGTTGACGATAGGCTCTAATATTATATTACTATAACTAGATTATCCAGGCCCTCCCTCGTAGTCCAACACCCTCTACCAACACCTATCTCCCTACCTGCATCAGCCCAGCAGGAACCTCCGATCCCCGCCTCCCTCGCCTATAGCACAAACGGCGACACGAATCCAGACCCGTTCCTCCTCGCACCAATCTTACAACTACCGCCATCTTTCGGCTCCGCATACGTCGGCGAGACATTCAGCTGCACGCTCTGCGCCAATCACGATGTCCCGCTCCCCGGCGAACTCCCCGCGGCAGCAGCACCAAACTTAGCCCGACGAGCCCGCTGCACGCGCCCAAGCGCAAGTTCACGCGCGACGTGCGCATCGAGGCCGAGATGAAAACGCCCGGGTCCAGCACCGCGCTGAAACTACCTCTACTAGGTGCCGACGGCGCGGTCGTCGTCGCGGCGGACAGTAATGCCGACGGCGCCAAGGGCGGTCACAGCCACGGGGGCAAAGGCGTCGATCTCGAGCCCGGCGACACCCTGCAGCGCATCGTCAACTTCGACCTCAAGGAGGAGGGCAACCACGTGCTCGCCGTGACCGTCAGCTACTACGAGGCGACCGAGACCTCGGGCCGCACGCGCACCTTCCGCAAGCTGTACCAGTTCATCTGCAAGGGGTCGCTGATCGTGCGCACCAAAGTCGGGGCGTTGGTGGCGCCGCCGCCGCTGCCGTCGCAGCTGGAGTTGGAGTCGGAATACGAGAAAAGGGGAGAGGATAGGAGGAAATGGGTCATGGAGGCGCAGCTGGAGAACTGCAGCGAGGATGTCATGCAGCTGTCCCGCGTGGGCTTGGATCTGGAGCCCGGGCTTCGCTACCGAGATTGCAATTGGGAGGTTGCGGGCGGTGGGGGAGGGAAGCCGGTGCTGCATCCGGGGGAGGTCGAGCAGTGCTGCTTTGTGGTGGAGGAGGTGGAGCCGGGGCCGGATGGGACGGGGTTGGAGATTGATGAGGATGGGAGGATAGTGTTTGGGGTGTTGGGGATAAGTTGGCGGAGCGAGATGGGGAATAAGGGGTTCTTGTCTACGGGGAAGTTGGGCACGAGGATTGTCAAGTGAGCGGGTTGGTTGGCTGGTTGTCGATGAAGCTACGATGACGACGGGATATGAATGGACTTGCTGCGAGTGTAGCCTTTGGTGGCTACGGCGAAGAGGGACTACGATATCTGGCTGCAACGACTTGTGGGTTCTAGTATTCGCATTAGGTGCTACATACATGGGGGCATGACTAGGTAGGTAGGTAGTTATCAGGGCGACGTCTACGCGGTTTACGAAGTATGAAACTTGATGGTTGAACTACATCGGGGATCACGACATATTTGTGGATAGTGTAGGATAGGCGTGTCATCGCCATTTCTACCAGCATGCACCCGAAAGATTTATTGTCGTTAATATATATCATTGGCATAATTCGGGTCTTTAGGGTTGAGGTGATCCCGGAAACTAATAGTCTTCCTATATTACCTATCTGAGCATCTTACCCAATTAACGATGAAGTATTCCCAATCAGTCTCTTCTACCTATACCTACGTTATGTAGTATTACCACCCTAAGAGCCGTATACGGGGTATAACACCGATGCCATAAATATCGTAGCATATTCGCGACGACACGCAAGCTTCTCCAGTTACACCTATCCGGATATTTGGGAAAATGAGCTGTCAGATAGAAATTCTCCTACGTAGCACCATTCTACCTACATACGTACCATACATACCATACACCACGTCCATGTACGCCACTAAAACGGCCGCATGTTCGCGTCCTTAGATCGACTCATGGATTAGCTAGCTGGCGTAATGGGAAGCGGCGCTCAGACTTGGAGGACCCTAGAGATCCTAGAGAATCCCTAGTATGTATCTATCCCATTGGCCAGCTGGAAACGTACCGAGTGCCTAGGGCTAAGCTCTCGACGCATACACGAGTCCGTCCAAGTACGCATGCAGATGCATCATGCACACCCGGATTTTTATTTCCTGGCGAAGACGTGGGCGGGCGTATGTAGAGAGTGTCTTGCTTCCTATGCAGTTCATGAGCGGTGAAGAGGAAGCCGATCTTCTGGTCGCACCAAACCGGTTCCAACAATAATAGCGCCATCATAATCGTTCAAAATCCCGGACGAGAGAGAATCGGGCTGCATAGATTTACGAGGCCAAAGCGCAACGGATGAGCCGCTCTCATCCTCTAGGCACGACATGGAAGAATAAACTATATGATTTTATTCCTGATAGTTATAGCATACCTCGCAAGTTTTGGGGATTCCCGGAAAACTCCTGCGATGCTACCCTTTGCATGCTATTATTAAGTATGCGGCTGCTAAGTATCCTTTCCGGTCTGGAAGGTTTCATCGGACGCCAGAACAATATTGAATCCTTCTATAGTGTATGTATTCCAGCATTGTCCATCGTCAGACTTGAAAGTGGGCAGTAACCAGATAACCGAATCTCCGGAACAGGCGAAAGACCAGAGGATCTCGATAATTTCATATAAGCTTGGCCGCCGATCAACCACTAATTAGGTAATGAGCAGGATGAATAGCCAGCCTGTCTCGAAAAGTAATGGCGCAGTCTTGGCATTTTCTTCCAAAAACAACACCATATAATATATGTAAAAAAAAGCACAAAAGAGGACAATGAAAAATAGAAAAAAATACCTATTGACTTTTTAGCTTTTATTGTTATTATAGGTATTTTTTATAATTTTATTGCTTTAAAAATGGTGGAATTATAAATATATTTATATGGTATATTAAAACGTTATTAAAGATATATTTTTAAAGCTATATTTCTAGTGCATTATTATCTTAATAAGAAAATTAAAATGATAAAAAAGTATAATAGCCTTTTGCAAATAAAACGATATATATTATAACTTTATTACTATTTATTTTGCTTGTATAACTGGTGGTTCTTTAAGAAGGGTTAAATGCCAAGACTGCGCCATTACTTTTCGAGACAGACTGATAGCTTAGGGTGTGTGGCCTATTTTGGAAGTCGTGAATTACAACCCAGTTTGAATGCTGGTGATCAACTTCAAACGTACCTAACACTAGCCATAGCTCTAGGTGATACGCGGGCAACTCAGCAACGTGGTTAAAGGCCCGTATTGCTGACAGGCTTCTCGTAATAACGAAATTGCCATGTTCGTTACTTAACTGTTATGGCGTGACAATATTGCCTGGCCTCAACTGAAGGTCAGTATGTAAGTGACCAAGTCAGCTAAGTTACGAATCCGCTCTGACGAGCGTTTGTTCCAGCTACGTCACTTGTGCGGCACGGCAATGCTGTACCTGATGCTAGGTTACTAGGACTTAAGCATGGATCCATGGATCAGGTGGATTGGTGCCTCCATGGCCTCCATGAACGGTTGCAAGGATCCCACGAGCTTGTCAATCACGAATACAAATCCTGTGAGAAGATGACAGGTACAAGGTCAGGTACAAGGATCGGAACTCTCTAACGAGAACATGACAAGCTTCAGATTTGCATGTCCTCGGCTTTTCCACCCCAGGATTTCACGTTTCTGTATATATGAAACCCACTTGAATGTTCGGGACAAGAGGAAGCTTAGCTTAAGAGCCGAGTATCTCCAAACAGGTTCTAAAAGAATTCGGTATGCGGAACGCCCAGGATCGGCGTACATAGACCAGGAACCGTGAAGAGCGGTCACCTCACCGTTGTTTGTAAGGTTGGATTGATGGGCACGGCTCTCGGGGTCAACCGCCATCTTTCGATTTCTGAAAGAAGGAAAAAAAAAAAAAAAAAAAAAGCAATAGCTGGGTGCTACTGAGACTTGAATAGACTTCCCATCTTTCCATATTTTCGGCTGTCTACTGTGTAGCCTGGCCGCTAAGATCCATGGAAAAACCCCACACGTCTGAAACAAATACTGGCCGATTTCCGTCTGGATATCTGCAGCGGCGTCAAATAGCCATCGGCTTTAACTAGCTTTAACTGATAGGATGTTGTTCACCGGGGGGTAGAGACCATATAGTAATGTGCCTGATTGTAACCCGAATAAATTATGCGATATGAATCAGTGCTGCCGCCGCCTTATTATTGTTGATCTGACACGTTGACTCTCTACCCGAGAATCACGTATCTATTGGGTCAGATTGGACGACAAGATCGGGCGAGGTGCGTCGCTGATAATATATCGTGCTTAAGCTTGCCCCTAGGTATCTGGGTATCTGGTTATGTAGATAAGTAGTCTCGAAAAAAAAAAGATAAAAAGGAACAAATACCACAGACAATTGTAACCGTGCGCTAATCCCGGCTAAGACCGTGAGCTTTTTTACTTAATGATCTCGATATAAACCCCTGGATATGTAGGAAGCTCTGGCCCCTATGTATGCACCATAATGGGGGCATGTCTTAGCCACTAGTTTCTAGCAAGCCTAGAAAAGCAGCAGACCATCGCTAGCCCACAGGCTCACAGACAGGATCCAGTGGAGTATGTCTGCATCTGAAAGACCACATTAACAGGCTAGGCCATACTCGAAATAGATAGTGGCCTTCTGTGGTCTTCGACGTAAAAGTTTCTGCTGATGTTCTAATACGAGCTGTATCTTTCAATCTGGGACTAATAGGGGTAGATGAGATTTTCTCAACTTGTTAAGACGGGTTGAAGAGGGTGTAATGCCCCCCTGAATGGTAGGCTATGCAGGAACCATCAGATACCTACATGCGAATATTCCTCCAATTCCTCCGACGACCCTTATTAGTTGAGTACGTCTCCCCTCCACTTAGAAGGGAAAGGAAATATTAAAAATAGGGGAAAGAAAGACATTGAGACGCAACGGTCCGGATACTGTAGGCACTAATAGATAGCCATATCCTATGTATCTGCAAGGTACGCAAGACCAAATATCCGGACCAGTAGCTGCGAGTATTTCTTTGACGCCGGATACTGGCTAAAGAATTGGTCGCATCTCTAACGACTCTTATGTATTGCCCTAAGCTATAGGTATTCGACCTTGTATTGAACGGCGTAGTATAGTATAGTAGCATAAAGACGCACTAACGATCTCGCTAAGATAGTTGCATGTTCATCATTTTGTAGTTTCAAGATGCGCACTAGAGAATGTTATAATTTTTAATAGCCAGATATTACGCAGATAGGCAGATAGGATAACGGATGATGAAAGGGCTGTAGCTGTATGTATGTCCGAATGCACAGCTTGTTGAAGATGTGTTGTTCAAGATAGTGTTTCACCGCATGAGGCAAGCATCCATGCTATTCTGTCTGTCGTTGGTGAATTGTCCAGTCAAGGATGTCTTTTTCTTTTCGAGGACCTGACTCCTGATATTGTATGCAGTCTAATATGCAGGTACCTAACCTTTTGTGGTTCAGATGATCAATGTTGATGAAAGAAGAAAAAAAAAGAAAAACATTGTAAACATGAAAAAGGTTTACGGAATAAATGCGAACCTTCCACAACTAATGTTCACAGGTTCAAGTAAATACATGTACCTATGTAATAGTGGACATGTTACAATGACCTTTGAATCGGAAACTGCTAACCTACAGGTCATTGTATGCATGCAGCTGCCTACAAAATATATCTCGCAGGCGATTCGGATAACCCCCTAAAATGTGGCTTTCCCAACTGCCAGACTAACTAAAGCGGTACTCCCATAATTCCCCTGTCGGGTCAACTCAGTGCTATTTTACCCCTGTAAGAGGGGGGGCGGGACAGGGGTTCAGGGTCTGGGCGCTGGAGCTATGTTGTGCGATACGTGATACGTAAAAAATCCCACTATGTACAACTAGACCTGGAAAGGAAAAGATGGTGGGGTTAGTTAGCGGGTACGTAGCCCCCCGACTGTCCAACTGCATCTTTTCGTTCATTTCGTTCATCAACCATCTTCACCTGCGCGCACATTCAAGTGCCACATCCAATGCCACGCAGGCCCCTCTGCCCCTTCCTACCTACCTAAACTTACCTATGTAAGGGTTTTAATTCAAGGTAGTTTCTGGGTTTGTTTTCTCCTTCCACGACCACTCGTTTAAACTAGTCCGTCATTGGAGATTTCCAAGTTGCTCCAGAGTGCTCCACGAACCTGGGGATCGATCTTTTGCATTACCAAAAACACTCGTTTTCTTGAACATATCCTTTTGGAGTTCATCCAACCTACCAGCCTAACCAGCCTACCAGCCTACCAACCTGCCAACCTGCCAACCTGCCAGCTTGGGAAGCTGTTTTCTCTCCTTGTCCAGTCAAATTCCCATTTCATCCGCCCATCCTTATTCTATCTCATCCAATCCAACAAATTCATACACACCTCGAACTGCCCGCCCGCATCCCGTCGTCCACCCACCCGAACGATAACGCCGCATAGGGGCATGCAGCTGCATTAAAGCACTGCATGATTGTCTAAGGCTGTTTTGGAAGCATTGCATACCAATAAATCGTGCGTGTCTACCCGGCGCCAAAATAGATCCAAGCAAAAAATAAGAGGGCAGATAAACAGCACATCGGCTGCTTCTGCCCGAAAAACAAGACAACAGTCGAAAAAAAAAATTTACGACCGGGGCACTAGACGACAACTGAAAAGTGTCTTGCGGCTACCAAGCTCCTTTCGGAGAACGGGACAACTAACTGACAGGTCGTTAAGTGAAAACTAATATTTGATCTGTCGACACCCATCTCATGTCAATGGCCGTTTTGGCTTTGGTCTATTACGGTAGTTTGCTTCAGTAAAGACGATATATCGATATCCCCTCGAGCACGCTCCGCAGCACAGATCCTGCTGCTCAACACTACCTTGTCATATCTGACCAGTCATTCAATCGCAACTCTCTCGTTACTTTACTTGTACGACAAAATATATGCATCGGACACTGGTATCCAAGCCACCGATACCCACAAACCGGGTCTGAGAAACAAAAAAGGAACAAACTAACGCAGTTCAACCTGTTGATTGATATCTAGGGGGCCCCTGGCAAAGCTTGCTTTAAAAAAAAATTTAGTTTGACTTTTCCAACCTTATTACGGTTTTCACTTAACATTGTTCAATCTGGACTAAGAAAAAAAAGGGGAAAGCTATAGACCTGAGATGTCATGGAGAGCCCTTCGGCACCGCTCGCGGACTACTTCTGGATTGCGGGTGTCGCATCCGTGTCCTACCATGATCTCCCACCTCCAGCTTCTGCCACTCAGGTAGAAGCCACCATTACCGAGGATCGTGAGCCTGATGAGGAGGACCTGCCCGACCCGGCCGTTTCTCCGGCTAATAAGACAAATGCTCGACACTCCCGTCAAAACTCTAACAACCGACTTTCCAAGATATCTACTAGTTCGATTCATACCCTCGAGGAAGTAGATGGGAATACGAGGAGTAATAGAAGCAGTGCTACTATTAGGCCCATCCCTCTTCCTGCGGCCGCTGGCCATGAAAATTTCCTTGGCGATTTCGACTTCGACAAGGCCCTCGTTAAGTTCGCAGCCGAAAGGGAAAACTTTTTGGAGGATTTGAGCTTCTCAGCTGGTGCCAAAACGCAGTCGCGGCCACCGATGGTGAACCCGCGCGCAGAGAGGATAAAAGCTGATGAGTCGAGTGGAAGGATGAGTCCTATGAAAAGCATCAGGGGGAGCATCCGTGGTAGCATACGACGGAAAATAAGCTTCAAGGACATGAATAGCGTGCGCGCAGCCAACAACCCCGAGACCTGGTATGGCCCCTTTTAGCAACCCAGACCGAAGGACCTTCTTGAATGAGCTGGTAGAAGGACTGCCTGCGGAAATTTTCGATCATAACTGCAACAAAGATTCGACGTTCTGTACTGACTTCTGCAAACTAGCTTCAATTCGCACTACTAGGAGAATGAGTAGTTATAACTCCGTCATCCCTCCACCCGAACCTCTTAACCTCGATCCGGATATGCACCCTCTGAAGCGACGCTTTGAACCCGAGCTCCTAGACCGGTACCCTCCCCGAGATAATACGGAAGGTTTAAGCAAGAGGGGGAGATTTCCAGATTATGTACCTATGTTTGCATTCCCAAATGACATTCATATCGTATCGTCAGATGACAGGCCGAGATCGACTTGGCATGGGTTCACGATGACATCGGATGATAACTCTAAGATCTACGGTGTAACCGTTATTGTATGGACGGCACTCACGATGGATGTGGCAGAGGATATCGAGAGACGTTGCGAGCGTTGGAGGCAGAGGCATATGTCTGAGGAGGAGAGGGAGCTTGCGGGCAGCCTTGGGGCACGTCTCGCTGCAGAACGTGCGCATCTATCGCAATTACTTGCCAAGCTCCCCACTATACCGTCTGGGTCTCACGCTCGTGAGACACTCGATGATCAAATTAGTGCGGTAGAGGAGAAAATCAGTCTGATGACAGAAATGTTGCGACCCCTGAGACATGGTGCCGCGTCGAAGATAGATGGCTTGACGGCTGGCGAGAGTGGCCTCTGGACACCTCGAGCGTACGGCATTCTTGGCAGAGATGTTACGAGAGTGGGCTTCTGGAAGGATTGGCTTCGGGCTGTCATTGTGCCAATGTCAGATGGCGGACTTCTTCGCATACCTCCAAGCTCTCCGCGAGTTGGCCGTTGGCAACCACTAGAACGATACGTGGTTAATCTATGCACCGAAGCATTCAGCCCTCTCGGCTCCAAGACCCAGGTTGAGATCGGTGTACGCGAGCTACGCCTGTATGCGCGGAAGGAGGCCATCAACGAGCTTCCGGGATCTCGCAATACTGATCTTTATGCCCTATTCAGGTCTCTCTCCCTCGAGAATATTGTCGCTCTTTTCGGAGTATGCCATGTCAGAATCTCGGATTATCTTGCTCTCTTCGCATACCGCGATGCTACACTTAGCCTCCCACGCTCTGGTCAGCTTATTATATCCGCTAGCCTGGGCGAGTATTTTCATACCTATCCTACCGGCACGGCTTATATCTGCTCTTGACGCACCTTGCCCTTATATCGTCGGTATTGAGCGAAGATACGACAATATCGTGCTTCCAGATGACGATTACGTCTTGGTTGATCTCGACAAGGACACAATTGACGCAACGGCGTTGCCAATCCGCCTCCCAAAACAACATCGTCGGAAGCTTCTTTCACTCTTGCAATTTGCGGCGCCGCATAGCTTACGTTACGGCGTCATGACAGGGCCGCCTCCCTATGCAATTGAGTCTTTCCCCTATGACTCCTTCTCCGTCGAGAATAGTGCTCTTGTCAACGAGAAAGCCTCAGCAAGTATGCTGTACAAATGGGTCGCACAGAATTCGTCTTCCTTTGGGGAAGCCGAGCCCGCAGATACCGTCAAGCCACCTGTGTTTAATGCGTTCTTGCATGCAAAGCCTGGGGCTGATCGGCCTACCACTAGCAAATCAAACAAGACGAGTCCTCCGTCATCAGTGTCACCAGTCTCTGTGAATTTCCCGCCTATGCCTGCCACACCAGTTTCTAGAAGCGACTCGGGATACGCACTATCGTCCACGCTGAGAGAAAAAAGATCGGGTCATTTCGAGAAGGAAGGTCGGCGTAGTTCGTCATTTGGCCACGCCCCTGTCCACCGACCTCACGCACCATTCTTTAACGGTCATCAGTCAAACCTATCCATCTCAGCCATTTCGATCGATTCGCAGTCATCTTATGGTGGTTACGCTCCATCAACCTACGCCCAGTCAACCCTAGCAGCATCTACAGTGATGCCTAACATGCTCGTTCAGCCTGTGGAGAACACTGACTCTACAATGTGGGTTGAGGGACATTGCTTCAATTATAGCGGTAACGATACAACCTCAACCTGTACGATTTGCGATGAGCGTTGTGAAGGTGACGGATGGTATAAGTGCTCTGGTTGTGGAGCAATTTCGCACGGACGTTGTCTTGGATGTGTTTGTCTCGTGTGTCCAGTTGCTTTCAACGCCGATAAGGTCCGGGCTTCTTTCGTTCGTTGCCTTGCGAGTATCCTTTATACATACCGCAAGTATCTCGGTCGGCCAACAAAAGAACAAAAGAACAACGGCCAACTTTACGGATTCGACATGAATGGTTTCATCAAAAGCTTGCCACACGACCAGCAAGAGTACGTAACCATGATGAAGGAGACGCAAGGTATGTTACCATTCTTAGGTTTTATCTTATGGTATTTACTAATCGTGCATTAGCATTTAACGAATTCATCCATGAGCGTGAGACGAAGCCTGCTACCAACCCAGAGATTCGGCTTTTTGATGACATAATTCTCGCCAAGAAGGCTCGCGGCAAAACCAGCCTGTCTTCGGGATTGTCGCGCCTCTCGACAATAAGGGCCTCGCATGGTGTCTCGGCATCCCTACCCGGCCTGCAGATACCATCCAGACACATGAAACCAACGTCTTTTCTAACAGACACATCTGATCACATATGGAGAACTGCCAGCGTTCCTGTACCAAGCTCGAAGTTTCAAGGCGATTATCATTCAGTGACAACAAGAATGCCGGCTCGGTTAGACCCTTCACTGATGAAGGAACCTCGTGCTATCCAAGGCGTACCGCATCCTGAACAACGCAGAAGAGGCGTCATGAGGAAGCAGGTCCCCAGTATGCTGATCCCTAACTCTCCCTAAATATTTCAATAGCTCGGGTTGGCTGTGCCGACTACGTGCACACAACCGCAAGCTGAATCCAGCAACTTGCTAGAATGTAATATTAACCTGGCCGAGGGCTTTCAGTCCGGCCCAGTCATGTACTATAGCTCTACGAGGGGACACAGGGGATGAGCGGGATGTCCCCGGAGTCGTATTCATCTGAGAAAGAAGAGATCACAAGATTGCCGTCTATATTCCGTTCCCATTCCGAACTAGCATCTGATGGCGACTTTTTTTTTACAGCATTAGACGAATGAAAGAATTAGGAGGAATAATGTCTAGCTAAAATTTGCTTATTAGACGAACTAGCTGAGATGGCTTAGCCTAGTTGAGAGGAGAGAGATGAAGGAGAAGATGAAAATAGTGAGGGTGAGAGGGAGAGGTTGATGATGAAAGAGGGAAGTGAAGAGAATCACTGTGGAAAAGACCAGCTTGAATATGTCGTTGGACTTATTGCAGAGATAGGCAGGCAGATCGCGTTCAATTTACAGAAAGAACCTCTGAAAGGCAAACATGCGGTCTTAAGATGAGTAGATGTTAATGTGAGTTATGCGTAATATAGCACGGCACGCATATAATATTTAATTGGACTATTGATTTGCATGTAACCCTTTTTGTTTTCTTCCTTCGACTATCTGAAAACTGTCGTTGTGTCCTGTGTTCGCTATTGCGGCGCCAAGCCCTCCCCCCCCTTTTCTACGATATGGGTATAACTTTGACTTTGACACTCGCTACCTGCCTACCCGCTCTCTGTGTGTTCCTAAATCCCCTGGTAAGCAACAGTAGTTCCTCTTACGTAGGTATGTATGTACTCGTTCTCCGTCCTTCGCATTAGGTTGACCGGACTAATGATTGGCTGACTACCCGAATGAGAACGTCGTATTTGTCTCCTTTCCTCTCTTCTCTTCTCCTTTCCCCCTTCATCCCCTTTCACAATGCGGATCTGGGATTCATACACTTGACTTCGTTTACTTCGCTCAGCGGCGAGGTTGATCCTTTTTCTAGCTGCTGCAACTTCCTCGCCTTTGCGGTTTCTGCCCCTGGTTTTTTCTGAACTACGGTAATCCGTACATCGTATCTAATGCGTAGGAGGGCCTGTTAACTGTCGTCTTGAGCGAAAGCCCTGGTAGGCTGGGCTAGACTGGACTTTAAGTAAGGCTCTTGTTCATCGAGTTCCGCCCCCGGCACCAGAGTTCCCTCGATTACCCGGATTACGACCGTCGCCTCCTGGATTAGATCTGGGCTTTGGTTTCGGTTGCCGCTCATAGGCGTTAGGACTCGGTCTGCGCCTGCGTTGGGCTCCACCTCCACCTCCGTTTCCATGGGTATGGTCATGGTCGTGATCGTGACTGTGATTATGGGCGTGTTGTTGACGCCGTCGTGCCGCTAGCGCCCTCTCTCGGGGGTCGTCTGGCATGCCGCGGTCTGAATCCGAGTCCGACGACGAGTCATCGTCTGATGAGGATTCGTCGGAGGACTCGCCTACCTGACTAGGTGGGTGGTATATGCAGCATACTATTATCACTATCTGTTAGAAAATTTGAAATTCAGGGGTTGAATGCTTAGAGCAAGAGTAAAGATGAGAGATATAAAATTACCTTTTGACCGCTTTCGTCCCAGTCCCTCATTATCAACTACGGACTCAGCCCATTGGACGCGGTGATCGGAAGCCGGGTGCGCGCCGCGCAGCCGCAGGATGGCGGGGGCTGCCGACGCCGGGGCCTGAGTGCCGGTCTGCGTTCTGGAGCCGGTAGGCGCTTCCGTCTGGACCTGGGTCTGGGAGCCCTGGGGGCGATCGCGCTGGCGCTGGGAATTTGGCGCAGACATTGTTTACGCGCGTATTTCTGTGTGTACCTTACGTATAAGTGGAGTGGGATGGGAAACCGTAGGTAGGTAAGTAATAATGAGAGGCGAGTTAGAGATAATGTATGTATGTATGTATGTATGTGTATACGTAGGTCGAGCAAGAAACTTCTACGATTCGTTTCTTGGTATTTACTGGCTCTCTCTCTCTCTCCCTACGACCGAGGATGGGAAATATGTCGAATGAAGACGGTATACTGGATCCGTGTTCCCGCTACGTTACCTGCGGCGCGTTGCTGCTTTGCTGTTTTGCTGCTTTACTGCTGCTTCTCCTACGTGCAGATTTTCTGCGGAGTAAGGAGGAGTAACGATCGTCTATGTATGCATACGTGTAGGCCTTGGAACGGTCGAGGGTTATCGAAGGATCAACAAGTGCCTGGTTTCTCGGCTTCTAATTGTTCGGCAGTATTCAAAGTTTTTTTTTATAGGATTTGTTTGTTTATTTGTATGTTTGTTCTTGTCTGTAACGTTCCGGACGCCCCGAGGGGTGCGCGTTTTTGTAATGCAGGCGGGTTTGGATTTTCTGGAATGAGCGATTATATGGAATTTTAGAAAATCTCCAAAAAGTTTCGTATTAATTTGTTTTCGCCCCCCCGCCGTCAACTCTCTATCTCTCTCTCCCCCGCTTCTTTTTTTTGTCTTGTCTGTCCTCTCCCTAGCTTAAGAAGTCGCGCACGAGGTACACACACGAGTTTGTGTGTGTATATGTGTGTACACTATGCAATATGTAATATGTAATAAGAAAAAGCTTGGGGTAATACTAGAATAACAAAGCTGAGTGGGCACTTTTAAAAGCACGAGACGGAGAAACGGGTAACCCGACCAAAGGGTTAACCAATACCTAGGTAATGATGAAGAGGGTGACTTAGATTATTGGTCTTCTTCCGCCTTAAGCTTCATATAAAACCCCCAAATTTATAATAAATATATTAATCATGTAACTAAGGAATGTTGCATTCTAGTCCTAAAGTTTCTAGACAATGGAATCGATGCATTTCGTGGGGAAAATGGGACAAAATGAATAAAATGGACAGGGAAAAACAATCAGGTTGTTATCGTTCAAAGCATCACCCCACCATTGCCCCGCGTCATAATAGGTATGCTTAGGTAGGTAGGTACCTCTGTACTCGTCAAAGCTTACCTTGTACTGTATAGTGAGGTACACACCTAACCCAGGACCCCGGTTCAGGGTCCGACCCATCTTAATTCCACCATGATTTAAAAATGAAAAGTTCGATTTCACGTGAGAAAGAGTTGCATCTTCAAAATTACATGTAACTAATATACCATGTATTTTATATTCATATTTTATATAATACATATTTTATTTCCTTTACACGTATAATAATAGTTGGAGTTGAGCTATGATAATATTAAAACGAAGAGGTAGCAGTACCCTCTCTCTCCCGCTTCCGGTGCTTCTCAAGTTTCTTTTGACCCTTCATACTCCTTCGGGGCCGGGATCTCCGTGACGCTGCAGTAACCTTTGGTTTGTTTAACACCCAACCGTTCATGGGCCTACGAGAAGATATAAACTTGCCCTCGGGAGTATACACGTCCACGATAGGCCAGTTAGGTTCATCATCCTCGCCTTGCTCTTCAACAGGGGGAGGGCGGGGTGCCTTCTTTTTAGGATCTTCGACAAGAGCTTCTAGCCTTTCTAATGCCGAAAGTTCCTTTTTCTCTTCAGATTTCTCAACAGGCGGCGTGTCCGATACTGGTCTTTCTTTGAAAAGGTCCTTCGTGCGCACTTGAGCGGTGATTTCTACCCACCCGACACCTTCAATTAGGATGTCAGTGGATAGAACTCGGTACGGTAGCCGGTCTATGGTTAAACCGACGGCTTCTTTTCTCATTAAGGGTCCGGTCCTTTTCGTTGTTACGTCCCATTTGAGCTCGAAAGAGCCTGCTAGTTTTGTTTTCTCGCCAGTCCCTGGTACTGCTATATTTTCAACGTTGACCTCGCCTGTCTGGTTCTGGATTCCAATCGCCTTCTCCGTCCTTGAAACATGCGCTTCGATTGGTGTGAACGCATATGCCAACATGATTGGTGCTGGTTCTCTCGGGGTAATGCGGATGAACCCACCAAGAAGTAAGGACCGACTTGGTGTAAGCGTCATTTGTTCTGGTATGACTCGAGAGCGCATGATCAAAGATAAGCGGTGTTCCTCCTTGACATACTTCTCAAGACCAGTGCGTTCTAAACCAGGAAGGTCGATTAGCTCTCCTCGGCCGTTTCCAAATGGAATCCGGATTGGCGATGCTGTCGTCCCTGGTAGGTCAGAAACTAGCGGCATTTCTGGGTAATTAGTCTCCTTGACTGCGGGTGGTAAAAGGGCGTATTCGTCAAGCTCCTCTTCCTCCATATCTTCCATCTCCTGAACTGCTAAGTCTTCCTGGGCTAGTTCCGGCTTGGTTTCGGCCTTCTCCATTGAAGTTGCATCCTTGCTTGATGTCCTTGCTTGCATTTCAACCGTGATTTGATGTTTCGAAGGGGGTAGATTCATTCTGCCCTTAGGAAAGATAGCTTCGAATAGTTGACTCTTGCCAACATTTGCCTTGCCGACCATCCAACCAGCACCACCCCGTTTCCATACATCTTCTTTCAGCTCCCTAGTCCACCAACTCCGTTTTGCGCTAAGGGCTATGAGATTACCTAGACGCACATTACGTCCCGTCCGTCCAAGAGCCTCCCGAAGTACCTCCTGCAACCATGGAAACATCCTGTCTACCTGAACTTTCGTCGGCGCGAGTAAATCGCATCTAGTTATCACGAAGCTTAGCTCCATCTTCTGATTACCATAGAACTTTCCCGTACTGGCACGGCGGTTCTTAGTCCTCAGAGGCATGGTGTCGAGCAGATACGAAAGTTGCGGTAGTAGAGACATGGGGAAGTCGGCAGCGTCGAGAACATGGTAGACATGATTATATTTGTATGGAGATTCGAGGATCGTATCCCTTATAGATTCTATCGAAGGATGATATATCGATTCTCCAGTATGGTTATGTAGCAATGAATGGCATCTATCGCATAAGGGAACCTTTGGAGGTGGTCGTTGGTTCGCCTCTGGAGGAACTATACTTAGCATAAGCGCCTCTACGTCAACACCCTTTTTTTCAGCTCCTCGTGATCGAAGTGTTTAAGCGCATCTTCGTAGACTTTATCCTCACGGCGGGAACGATTCGCCTCCTCGGGCCGGATCCAATTTTGAACAGCTTTGCGACTCAGATCATAATATCCAGGTTGGTTAGGAGAAATAGTTTGCGACAAGGCACCACAACCCCGGCATTGTTTTGGTAGCCTTTGTATAGAATGATTTTTCTGAGAGTCACTTTTAGAAAGTGACGAATCCTCTGCAAATGCATCAGCTTGCATGTGCAAATGACGATGTTGTATCCTCCATCGTGAAGTTCGTATTCGAGAAGACGATGCAGCAGGGCCAAGTCTCTGATGATACGAGGCAGTATTTAGGGACGGACATAAAAATAGAGGTAATTCGATTCTTCTTGGGTGTTCCGCAATGTTAAGTGCAGTATTGAGCCATCTTGACGACAAGGCGCGGTGCATCTTATCGTACAATGGGAGAAGAATATACCTAATAATGGCCTGGAGGGGCTGTAGTAAAAGAGGTTTAACCAAAATCTTTTTTAGAAATTTTTGGTCGCAACAAAGCTTAAGCCAGTGACGTTAGAGCTAAAAGAATCCCTGTACCAGTACCCCTGTTACCACGAGCGATAAGGTTATCGATAGTGTATGTATAGGTAAGTTTTCAGTAACGTTAAAGTGCCAGGTAAAATTTAATAAAGTGCCAACCCATCCACTTTCCACGTGACATAAGCCATACAAAGCCACAACGCCATAATAAAATAATGAAATAAAAAAAATATTTATTAGATTTTAGTTATATATATAATAACTTTACGAATAAATATAAAAAAAAATTATAAAAATATTTATTAATTAAAACAAAAAGTTACGTAATTATTATCAAATTTAAATAAAATTAAAATGAAAATTTAATATATTATTTAATATTTATATAAAATATAAAAATAAATATAAATTTACGAAATAAATTATAAAAATTTTATTTCTTTTTTTATTAAATTTATAAATTTTTAATTTAAATGAAAATAATTTTTATAAAATTTCAAATATTATATATATAAAGTTATTTAAAAATATATTAAAAAATAAAAGATTATTTTTAACCGCATTAGGATCAATTTTAGTCGTAGTCACGTGCAACCTAGATTTCCTTCTTTCTTCTTTTTTTTTCCTCCTGGTCTATTTGTAAATTTGGATGGAATTTCATAGAATTATTAATAATATATAATATATAAAAAGTGGTAAAAAATTACCCTGTATTAGTCAAATACGGGCCATTTTCATTATGGCGTTGTGGCTTTGGTGGCTTATGTCACGTGGAAAGTGGATGGGTTGGCACTTTATTAAATTTTACCTGGCACTTTAACGTTACTGGTAAGTTTTGTAACTTTGTACTGGTGTCAGCTGCTACGTCAATTATTGGATCCAGCTGTCCTTCTTTCTGTCCTTTATGTACAACTCAACTTAGCTCACCCCTGCATATTTCTTCTACCATCTTTTCATCGCACAGCAGCTATCTAAATCTAACATATTCACACCAAATATACAAGTCTCACATTAACAATGACAGAAAATCCCCAGGCTATGGATGATCCGGCGGCGGCGCGAGCTGCAGAGCAAGCACGTCTACGCAAGGAACGCCGAGAAGCTAAGATCAAAGCTGGGGGAGCCGCACGACTGAGCAAGATCACAGGATTGGGAGGAGGCATACAACGAGGTAGGATCCTTAGTCTTCCGATAAAATCCCCAATGATCTAACTAGTATATGTAGATCCAGTACTACAACCGTCGTCAGAAACCAGTACGCCACAAGAAACCTCAACCACATCAACTCCAATCACAAAACCCACCCAGGCCTCAGAACAGCATGGAGACCCGGACGAAGTCGACATATCGCAGCACTACTACGAACCGAATACAACTGCTCGCCTGCCGCCAAGCGCCACCCCACCCAATGACATCTCCGAAGCTCAACTGCGGCAGATGATCCTCGGCCTCGATCGTCAATCCTCCGCCACCCCACCCCAACCGGGCCGGAACCCGCTCAACGGCCCCTTACCGCCGATCCCCGGCGTAGAGGGCGTCGACGAAGACCCCATGATGAAGATGCTTTCGCAAATGATGTCCGGCGGCATGCCCGGCGGCGCAGGCGGTAACCCCTTCGCCGGGACACCTATGGAGGGCCTCCTCGGCAGTCTAGGCGGCATGAACCCCAACGCCAGCGGCGGCCCCGGCAACCCCATGCAGCAAGCGCAACAACCCCCAGTCGACAAAAGCGCCAACCTCTGGCGCATTCTGCACGCTGTATTCGCGCTCGGCCTGGGCCTCTACGTCGCGCTATCCACCACCTTCTCCGGCACGCTTACGGAGCGCGAGCACTCGGCCATCAACACCACCCCGATAGCGCGGAAACAGACAGCGTAGAGCGCACGCGCGCGTATTTCTTCACCGTGTTTGCCTCGGTCGAGGCGCTACTACTAACGACGCGGTATTTCATGGATAAGGGGCGGGAGTCGCCCAAGGGCTGGATGTGGACTGCGAGCGGGTTTTTGCCCGGGCGCGCGAGGACGTATTCTCAGCATGCGCTGCGCTATGGACAGATGTTAAGTACGGTTAGGGGCGATGCGCTGGTTTGCGTGTTTGTGCTGGGGGTTTGTTCGTGGTTGAGATCGTGAGGGTGGGGAGTATGGGATAGGGTAATGAGAATTAGACATTATGCGCGGTGGGTAGTAATATGACATATTATGTGTGAAAGGACGCTGGTGCGGTATCGACTCGCTCCCCTGAATGGCGACATTGGGCTGTTATCATGGGAAAGTTTATTTGTTTCTTCCGTCGGGGGTTGCGGTGTTTGATCCTATTTTAGATATTGTATCGAGTATGCACACAGCAATGTCTACAGCTATATAATACTGCTGCGTTGGAAGTCCTAGTTACCTTTTTTGCCTTTCTTTTTAGACCGTGCCAGTGTCTAAAAAAAGCCTAGTTCGTTAAGCATAGAGGTACTAGATCTGAGATTACTCCTGAGTCTTTCATTAACTAGTTGAATTATTTTAGTTTCCCCCCTTTGCATAGACTAAATACGATTGTCGTACTTGGAATAGTTGTACAATGTGCTAATGCCCCCCTTTTTAAGCTCTATGTATTCCATTTGATGCTTTCTCTCCTACCCAATGCAAGATTGCCTTAGAAGTACATAACTCCCCTAGCTAGGTAATATTATAACATTTAAGTAAATCAAAATAACTAGTAAGAACCTCCAAAACTAGGGGTATGGTCCAGACGGGCGCCGAATAACCCATCATGGCTCTAAAACCGCCACGAGGAATTTCCCAAACATACCACGTACGCTCCCCCTATTTTCTTTTACGCATGTGAAAACCACCGCCGTACTAAAAGCGAAGATGAATGTCTCTCTCCATTGCTTGTCAAGGGAATACTGTCTTGGTAAGAGCGTAGCCATAGCTCTGGGCGCAACGAAGAGTGCTAGCTCTTTTCTGCGGGCCGCTTTCTCTAAGAGGACACTCCATCCGCATAGGAAACAGCCAGATCCGACACAGATGCCCCCGTCGATAATCTGTCTGGACTGCGTGTCCTTCCCGATGACGTGCGGGCCGAGCTTCGTCCGTGCTAGACATACTCCGTAGTAGAAAAGGGTGATAAACGCGGCCAGGAATGACGACGAGCGTGCTGCAGATAGAAGCGCAGTTCGAAACCCCTTAATATTCTTCTTCCGGGCTAGTAAATTCAGGGGTAGATACGTGATCATAGACCACTTGAAGGATCGGTAAAACCGGGATAGGGCATGGTATTCGCAAGATGGCCCGCAACCCATATGCACGACTTCGCACGGAAATGGGATGGACTTGGCAGGATCGCCCCACGCCGGGGGCCATTTATAGTCTACGCACATTGATTGGAGGAGCGGTGCTTGTCCCGTTTCCTCACCGTATTGGAGCTCCCCGTGTGGCAACGCCGAAGTGCTTCAATAAGGCGGGAGTCTACCGCCGCGGCCGAGCTGATCCATTTCGTGTATGCTTTGGGTAGCTGTGAAGGTGAGTAGAACCACGCCCACATGATAAGGGCGGAAGATGTGGCGAAGATAGTTGGGTCAGCCAACTTCGATATCAAAGATTCAACCTAAAAACTATTAGTGATACAAGCCTCTGTTGGCTTAATAGCAGCTTTTTCGTACCCAAGTCCATTGCCCGGTGGCAACCATCCGTTGTCCTCTCCGGGACCATGCCTCACTGACTATCACATCAAGAGCTCTGGTAACCGCGAACA
Source organism: Daldinia childiae (assembly GCF_008694065.1). NCBI lineage: Eukaryota > Fungi > Ascomycota > Sordariomycetes > Xylariales > Hypoxylaceae > Daldinia > Daldinia childiae. Next base: position 2,837,094 of record NW_022984642.1, on the reverse strand, counting down.
AAGTCAAGTCTAAAGTCCGACCGGCATATCGTACTGTTTCTTGCTTGGCGTTTTGCGGACCATCAGGGTTGATAGTAATCGTTTCTGAAAAACCATCACTCTTCTTCGACTGTAGCAGCCGGAGGCTAAGCCAGGCTGCAATGAACGTCGATAACCATCTTGAAAATCTAGTTGAATGAAGGTTAGTTGAACGTCAATTGATGATGGGTTGGGATATGCGCTAAGGCATACTGATGCCAAGCCTCCCCAATGAAACATTCACAGTTGTCATAGAGCTCCGGACTTGCCTTTTTAGGGTCAGGGTAGGAAGCTGACCTGACCATAGACGACTCAGAGCTCTACTAAGTAGAACCTTCAACAAGCAAGTTAGTATCAGGGTTTATTATATTTTAGGGTAGCATTGTCTATAGACCTCACTCGAGCAGCTATGAGCTAGTTATGGGAAATCTTGCCTCTAGTAACGTCGTTCCGCCTACGAGGGCCGCACAGAATGTTGGAAATCTTTGAAGTTCTAATCCCCCACGCAAGATACGTTGCAGGGATGAGATGAAGGAGTCGTGGGGCTGCGTGACAGTAACAACACCCTTGTCCCTCCGCCTTCTAGTTACATACTGGAGAATCAACGTGAGGAGCCTTGGTGCAACAGCAGAAGTGTAGCCTAAGACATAGGCCCGAATAAGAGGTCTTAGGAGGGGTGGTATAGATTCATCCAGTCTCTTTCGGGTTCTTGGTAGAAGTTGAGACGATGTCATCGTTACAACGCTCACGACTAACGCGTCGGATTACGTGATGCCGCGACTTGCGGACAAAAGGTCTTAGTGTTGGTTTATACTTAAGAATTACCTATGAAAAAGAATAGGTTAAGATAGTTTTGCTATGCCTTTATATCAATTATTGAGACACGCCGCCCGTCCAAAATGAAAAGCTTTAATCAAGATAGTTTGTCTTTGGTCCAATACTTTGCCAATGGGTTTGAGCAATTGAGTTTGCATTTGGAGGGATATGAGCTTCAGCGTAGGTGTTTTAGATATGTCAATGGTTTCCGGAGAATAGACAGTTGACGTCAAGTCTGCTCTGTGTTAGATAGTCTATGTCGATTGGCGTAGGTAATAAGCAACCGGGAACGGGGTCTAATGAGGAAATGCGGAAGCTATGCGTGCCGAACATAAATAGCGATATTAGGGAACTAACCGTGAGGTAATTGACTTGACTGATAGACCGCGTATGTAATGAGCTAGCTAATGAAGCAAAGCAAAGTTGTTAAATGTAAGGTTAGCTCACTGGGTTAGTCTCTTTTGGCGATTCAGCCGAGGTGCATTGGCGATAGTGCCCGAAGAAATAAAATGAGCAGATCTGCTTGTTGGAGACGTAGTTTCGTAGGAATATCTTGACTGAGCCACATATAAATTATAAAATTGGAGTGAAGTTCATGCATGCATGTAACCTGCGCTGCGAGCTGTAGCCATCATATAAAGCCGTAGAAGATGGATTAATAAAAGGGACACAAACTGGCCTAAAGAAGCACAAGTTAGTACTATGTAACTAAATCGGTCACCGAATATTTCTTGTACTGGGCGAACCCCGGAATTTTGGGGTCAAGATCTGGGATCGTCCAACACTATCTCGGCCGAATATTCGCATTTAGAATTCAGTTTAAGGATAGAAAGACACATCTTGGGCAACATGTTACCGACTTGATTTGTGGCGAGGGTGTTTGCTACTGCAATAATGATCACGGTGGATTTGATTATCTTGCGTATAGGCAGATAGGGTGGTGGGATGATATAATATACGTACAATAATTCTATATTATTTGCAAACAAGACATGGTACGGACGTAAACGACTGGATGCAGTCGGAGACAGCCCCAGTCTTTGCTCATGGGGAGCGCCGGGAATATGTATCGTGTGCGTGCAAGTCGACAACAATGTGACAACTGGATGATGGGCCAACTTATAACGGAATATCCTGCGCCACTATTTCTTTTTTTAAGAAGAATAGCTTGACTTGACTCGGCGATGTTAGGATTAATTCTTGTTTTGGACTATAATATTCCGACCCATCTGTAAGATAGAAAGTGGTGTCTATGAAAAATCTGGATGCTCGAAGAGAAAGAAATTGACATGTGATTGAGCCTCGGAGCGTTTCCCCTGCCAAGCCAAGAATAACTTTTTGGATGATGAAGTCAAGAGACGTCTATGCAATGCGGTAGGACCTCGAGTCAATTGAATATAAGTATCTAGGTACCTAAGTAGCTTTGTATACAGGTAAGCTCTCTAGGTTACATGTACATATGTAAATTTGCATTGAAAGGCAACTGCAAGGGAAATTATTCCTGTACCCAGACACCTCGGCTATGATGTTGTGTAAGAACAATGAAGGTCACCTTACCCCGTTCTTGCCTACCTCCTACATGCCCAGGTAGGTAACCCGTACATTCGATGTTTTTTTTTATTTATTATTTATACAACACATGTAATATACAACATAACTAACCCCAGATCCTAAACAGCTTGCAAGACTGGAAGAACGGAGCGTGGAGAAGAGCTCAGCACTAATTTAGACTCAAGTAACATAACCGTGACCTATTACCAATTGAGAATGTGCTATTAAAGCACTAAAATAGTCTTTGTTATAGGAAAAAGCGACTCCTAGCCTCCTACGTAATACCAGACAATAGTATTATGTTAATATCATAACTTGTAAGTGTCAATGGGTCGATAGAGGATAGAGAGGCAGATCATCGATAGACTCATAGCTTCAAGTTCTCCTCTTCTACCCCCCTCACCTCATTTTACTACCGGTACTTAATTCCGTACTATTAATGTACTATGCATGTAAGCATGGATTCCATGCCTTGTATTAGCTTAGTGTGGAAGGAACATATATAAGAAAAGCGCAAGAGTAAAAAAAAATTTATAGAAAAGAAGGTGGCTTGTTAAGCTTGCTCCTTACTCGTTACTTGATGCTTGCTACAATTACTATTACATACTTCGTACATACCTTCCTATACTTATTGCTAGCAGGTGACTACTATTAGGTGACTACTACTTATTTGCGGAGTAAAGGAAATGGTGATGGTGGTTTCTCTAATCGATTACTCGGTTTTCTCCAGCGAATAGTAGACGACTCCGAATACTTCCTGCTCGTCATTCTTTCCTTTCGTCCAATTACTATCCACTTACCATCCAATTACTATCTACTCTTGACGTGTTACACCACCTTTTAAGTGCCTTTCCCTTAATTGCAACATGCACACAACCATGCCAAAGGCCAAGCCGTTGACTTCTAAATAGATTGTCATAAAAAAACCACTGGGCCGCATTAGCTATCCACAAACAATACCTTTTACCTCCACCTCCACCTACCTTAGCCGACCCCAACTCGATACCTACCTACCTATTCACCCAGTCTACTTTTCTATGCTACCTACCTACCTTTAGGTATCCATGGAGCATTGTCGATCATCCCAAAAGCTTGAACGACCCGACGACTGGAGATAATACTCTTCTAGTTCAATCGATGTCGACTCCATCCTCTACCCTTACACTTAAGGGGGCCACTATAAGAAACAATTCCAGCCTGACCATGTACATGATTCTCTGACGACTCCGCTACTATTCCTCTTTTGACCGTTGATCCGCCTTGCAATCGAACAGCCTTGTCGCAACGTCGAACCGCACTTTGTTATAGCGACAATTAATTATACAATACCTACTCCATATACGAAACCGATTCTCCCCGCTCTTATACACGAATTATACCATCTTACAGACCCTCTATATATCACATATGTCTATGAAGTCACGATATCCACACCGCGCCTACTTCGTAAACTTCTATGCGACTATCACGAATCCCTCGCGAGTACTACTAGAACATAGAACGAAACACGATTTACGCCTTCCGCTCCAAGCTCTGTCACTCTAAGCTCTGTCACTCAAATTTAATTTGGGCATTTTTGTATACCTCTACTTTTGCGGCTAAAACTGATCAGAAGCACCCATGAGTGCCGCGTGTATACAACGTCCCAAAATGGGTTCTTCGCAACCGCCTGACGGCAATGCACCGTTTGGCTGTACGTCTCTCACTGTGTTCATATACAACCTGTTACTAGCAAACTAACTCTTCGATAGATCATGTTTCCGAAGAGTTCCTATTTCTTAGAGCCCCTACGCCTCCCCCTGGAGACCCTTTACTCAGTAACGACGACTCTAGACTATTAAATATCTTTTTCGAGGATATGACGTCCAACCAATATCCCACATCGCTCGGCGAAGGTCTCAACTTTAGTGACCAGTGGATAAGCGAACTTCCACCAGCTTTCCTAGGTCATACGACGTCCTTCGGGCAGCAACCGCAGCAGCCGTCAGCTTCTTCCATGAACGGGATGCCCGCAACTACATATCAAGATGTGTTTACCTTTGGCCAAAATATGATGCCACCACCAGTACCACATCCGCCGCAACCATCTCTACAACTTCAACATCCCCCACAACTCCAACATCAACATCACAGCACATCAGCCCCCCATACGCCGATCGAACAGAACACCCACGCCGACGTGGCCGCCGTCTTAACGTCCCTTCACCATGGTCACCAGAATGGGTATCCATCCAGTGCCAATGGCATAAATCGCACACCTATTGTACCTTCCCAACATGGAACCGCCGTCGATCAAGTAAGACAATCGCTTAGAAACCACATTGGCCCCGAACGGAACAGCTCCATTCGGCCTAGGCACGCTCCGCCTGGCGAGATCGATACGCTCTTCACGGACATGATGTTCGGAATTTCTCAGGGACTACCAAGCCAACGACCAATTGAGCCTCCCGAGCTACAGTGGGGTTCCGATTCGAGCTTTGCTAGAGCCCAAGGCTACATTCCACCCGAGCATGAATCCAGCGAGTTGCTTGAACAGAAACGGATGGGCGTTTTGAAAGTTCTCTCAATCAGTGAAAGTGCAGCGACGACCAGACCCCCAACCCCCGTAGGTAACGGGGAAAGTTCGACCAATCCTTTGCGTGATAGTAATACGAATGGTCACGTTAAAGAAGAACTTGATGGAGAAGGTCCACCCGCGAAGCGACGCAAGAGTAAGAGCAAGGCAAAGGAAGAAATTGAGGAAGAAGCGGAAGACTTATCGTCTATACCACCGAAATCCGTGGCAAGGAAGCGCAAATCGAAAGCAGACCTAAGAGGAACGTCAGACGCGTCTTCGACAGGCCAAGAGACTCCGGGCAAGCGAAGGAAATCTACTATAAGCGCAGCGAAAGCGGCACGAGAAAATCTTACGGATGCTCAGAAGAGAGAAAACCATATCAAGAGTGAACAAAAAAGAAGAGGCGCAATAAAAGAAGGGTTCGACGATCTAAGCGAGATTGTTCCAAATCTTAGGGGAGGCGGCTACAGCAAGAGTACTATGCTCTCGATAGCGGGAGAATGGCTCGAAGCTCTATTGAAAGGTAACGAAGAGTTGGAACGATTATAATTCTGTGAACGATTCCCTTTTCGTGTTTTCATGAGTGCGCCAAAGGAAACTACGAATTTAGTGAGCTCGCGATCTTTTTTATTACGCCGGAGTTTAACTTGGCCAGGTCTTTTGTTTCGGGTCGTAGCAAGCCGGGTGACGAGAAAAGTTTTTCCAAGGGGGTTGACCGCGGTTACGGTGGTATTTTGATTTTGATTCAACCCTTGTTCAGGTGCATACCTTCGGTTATTTTATTGATACCTCCGGAGTTATTACAGAGATTGGATCTTTTTTGCGGTCGGATTTTTTGTCTTGTCTCGTGAGAAAGGGCGTAGGAAAGACAATATGAGGTTATGAGGTTCACGGTCGATTTGCATACATACCTCTTACTACTACTGCCAGACAAATTTAAATACTAATTTGCTACGTCCGATATGTCGTGGATGGGTACCTATATATATACCTATATATACGTTTATAGAACATAGGAGCTAGGATCGGCTTGGTGCGTTGTTGGGGTATCTTGTTCAATTCAAAAGGGGTATCAGCAACTACCTACCTCATAGTAGTAGATGTAGATGAAATAAAGATCAAATGCCAATCATTGGCAAGTCTATATTAGTCCCCGATACTATGGAATCTCTCGTGCGCCGATATTGCGAATATTGGGATAATATGTCCGCAGAGATGGCATCTCTGGGACTCATCCTCGTCTTCGTCCTCCCAAGTATCTACGTCTGAGTCTAATAAGACTGCTATCGGTTCGGATTCTTCTATTAATCCATCCATAGTGTCAAAGGTATCTTCGCCTTTCCCTTCCTCTTCACTTCGAGGGATGCTCTCGACGGTATCCAGGATATTCGTAGAGGAAGACGTGGTATCAAGGACAGGCGCTGCAGGGGTAGTATCGTAAACAGTCCATTCGCGCAACTTATCCTCTTGCATGCGGAACATGCGCCCGATATCTCGCGCTGCTCCTGCTCCCGCGCCATTCCCCGTCTCGCCGGGTCCCGCTACCATCACCATGTTCGCCACGCATACGTTGATTAGAGCTAGATTCCACCCTTGTCGCTCCGGGTGCAGACGCCGGAATAAAGGGAGCAAGGCTTCAGAGGCTAGCCGCTCGGCTACGGCCTCAATACTCACGTCTTTGAGGTTCAGTACGAAACTCGGGAGTGGCTGGCTACGGGAGTTGCGGCTGAAGATCTCGGGCGTGGGGGTCGAAGTACCGTTGGGTTTTGGGCGCGCGCGTGTGGATAGGCGTAGGGTCTTGGGGTATGCGGCCCAGCGTAGATGCTGCTGGGTGTTTTGTTGCGATGCAGGATTTGAGGGATCAGGATCATCTGCTACGACGAGATCGATGCGCATTCGTCGGATGAGAGACGTGGCTAAGGCACGTAGTTCCCGCATTAGCTCAGAGGGCGTATTTAGTGGCCGCGCCATGTATGTGTCCTCAATGCTGATTTGTGTGGGAACGTCACTCGCTTCCTTGACCTCGGAGCTGTCCACGCCGTGGAGAAAATTCCATACTTTCTCGCCGCTGCCACGCTCTGCGCCGGGACGATCGAGGATTCTTTCTAGGAGGTCGGCGGACATGGATGCGAACTGTCGAACTTCGCGGACTGTTACCTTGGCTCCTATTTCTAAATCGTGCGAGTCTGGGGTTGTCTTGATGGATAGGACATGGTCTTGTATCAACTGCGCAATGCGAGAGCCGACACCTGGGATTTGTCGCAGCTTATGGCCGTCCATGAAGTCCTGGACGTCATCGTCGCGGAGACTGAGGAGTGTGGTTTGGTTCTGCGGCTTGTTTACGCTGCCGGCGAGCTTAGCAAGGGTCTTATTGGTTGAGATACCCCCACTGGAGGTATACCCGAAGTCTTCTTCTAGTTTGAGACGCAAGTAACCGGCTAGGTGAGATGCGAGTAATAGGCGAACACATAATGGATTATCCAGAAGCAACAGCAAATCTTTTGGATCTACCGACGGCTGCACGCACCCAAAGAATTGCGTAGCATCAAAATTGAAACCCTTTTCAGGGTCGTGTCGAGAAAGCTGAAAGAACGAGTCTTGCAAGGCATTACGGTTCAGCAGCTCCTGATTATACGCAATAACATCAGTGACATCGAGGAAGACCTCATCAAGCCCCAGACGCTCGGCACGATCGCTCCAAGAGTGACTCCTCAGGAAGGACCAAAGTCTCTTAGAGGCGTCACGGAATGGCGTCAGGTCCTCACCGCTAAGGACAACGAGGCCCGGGCAGATCTTGTGGGCCTCAGAGATAGACATCAGCTTCTTAACGCCATGGGCACGTGCGGCGTAATTGCATGTGGCTAGTATGCTCTTCTGCTTGACGCCTAGCGGCTGACCCTTGAGGCTCGGGTTTGCATTCTCGAGAACGCTGGCGTAGAAGCAGTCGTAATCCTGCACGTCCTGGTTAGTGAATTGTTTCTGAAATAAGACTAAGACTAAATGAGCTCTTAGCTCACGACTCTTAGGAGGAATATAAAAAGCTAAAGATTAGCCTACGAAGTGTAGAATGACGCGGTCGTCGTTCCTCTTAGGGGCTTTGGCGGCGATCGTCTTGGCTCGTCCCGACGTCAGCGCTGCTGTCTTCATCTTGTTCCATTTTTAGACAATGACGACGTAATCGGGGAATATAATTGATGATACTAGTATGTTCGATAGTGTGGCGCGTGGCTATACGTGAACTATCTTAGCATGTCTCGGGTTAATGGAGAGTTGTGTTTATAGAATTGTCTAAGAAGCCTAAATGTCGGATTATACATACAATAAGGAAACACGCTGCCTTAGGTAAGCATCAGCCACGAGCCACATAGACGAGTTGCAAGGTAACTTTAGGTACATTAGGTAATTGAGCTACCTCTTAGTAATGTAGCTCGAAAGGAAGTTTCAATCCTATGTACATATCTATACCTATTCCTAAACCTCCCCACAACATCCATAACACCCACAATTCCCCATGACCAGATGAATGATTAAACGTCATATTCTAGAACTTTATTGAATATACTGTTTCTATTTTCTCTCTCATCCCTGGAGAATTTTCTTGGGTTCCAATTTAAACGGCTTCCCCGGTCGCTTTTTCGAGTACTAGTATAGGAAGTTCCTACGTCGCCATATTTTCATCCCGTTCTAGTAATATAGCTCGCTACTAGCCAAGGGAGTGCTGGTCTAATTGTAGCAAGTCTGCAAAAGCATGGTGTTACTGCAACCGAATCTAGACAGGCGAAACAATGTTTCTGCGACTTGAGAAGCAAAGAACTTCCCAAGAGAGATTATACATGTTTTAAAACAACTTGGTTTCTTAATATAGGTAGGATTGAGATCTCCTGGGGATCTCCTTCTAGGTTGGTTAGCGGAACGGCACAGACCACCCGCTCCAGCGTTACAACCAGATTGTTCCGAGATGGAAAAGTGCCGAGAGCATGCCCATAATGCCCGAATGAGTTCCATCTTTATTTCTATTCTCCGGGGGAGTTTACTATTATTATTTCTACCCGCACCGATGGGTTCGTGGGAACGTGGCTTATGCAATCAGGAGATTGGCAAGGACCAACAATTCTCCTATTCTCCTAGAAGAGGATAGGATCCTCTAAGCCCGATGTAGAGTCACCTGCTCTTCTCAGAATATATGTGGACAAAGTCGACTAGACTAAGTATCGAATATACCATTGGATCTATTGGATCTCTAAGCTGCGTGTTTTACTTTCACCGCTTTAGTAGGTTCTAACTAATTCAACTATCTGCGAAACAACCTTTTCCTCCGAGATGCGGGGAAAACATCGTTGTCGACATAGAAAGGAATAGGCGCCGGAAGAAGCCAGAGGCGGCAATCGTATACGCGATATGGCCCATTAGCCGACCTCGCCATCCTCACCATTGCAGGCCATTGGTTATACTTAGCTAGGATCGCGCAGGAAGCAGGGATACGTCGGCGCTTGCGTCTTCAGTCATCCCTCCCTTCTTAAGTCCTCGTCACTTTTTATAGCCAACCAACGACCCAGACGTAGAAGTGACTGCATTTTACTGTCGCAATCAACCTGCGAGTGGTTAACTCCACGTTCCGTTTACCGTCTAGTTTCACTGATCACACTGCCCTGAGGTCCTATAGTTGTCTATACCGCTTCCGCAATTCCTTCTTTCACCCCCTTCTCGCTTCCGGGGTATTGTTGCTTCACACTGCATTTTGCATTAGTTCCATTCCTGAGCAGTTTACTGGCCAAGCTGACCCTCTATTCCCACGTTACCGGACCCATCGGTCTCTTGAAGCCAAGGGGTATTTTATAGCCGCCGTACCCCCTCTACCGGCGTTTATCTTACGTTGAGTTTAACACTTATTGTTTTCAATACACCCCGATTGGTAGGAAGGTTGTTTTGACGTCCTCGTCTGCTGGCAGCTCAGACAGAGCGGCATACTCGACGACCTTTCCATATATTTCCGTGTCGTCGTTCGTGGATCATATAGAGGTTGAATCTAAACGAACTCAGTTCGTAAAACCATCATCGCCATGGCAGGTACCGAGTCATCCAAGAGACCCCGACTGTCTCTTCAAACCAAATCTTCGCCGGGACCCAGCAGATCGAAATCCACCTTACCCAATATCAACCCAAAATCACCGACGGCTTTCAATACACTCACCAACTTATATGTCACTGCTATTGAAAGGTCGACACCGACCCAGCCGACTCCTTTAACAGCTATCAATCTTCTTCAACCATTAAAGCTTCAAACAGACTCTGAATCTCTCAAAGCCAACAAACCAAAGGCAGAGACACCTTATACCGCAGCGTTACCGGATACTCCTCTCTCTGCTAACCCTGTCTCGCCGGCTCAGCAGATGGACGTGGTATTTCCAAGTACCATGACATCGACCCCTCCGTTGTCCGCTGGGGCCGTCGAGTCATCTAATAATTACACATTCGCACCCACTGAGGTGAATAAACAGGAACCTCTATATTCTCCTGCTCAAACCCGGCGTCGAGTGATTTATGCGCCCTTTGCATCTCCTGCAAAAGCGCCATATAGCCGTGATAAATCTCTTCATAGCATATTACGCAACTCACCTCTACCACCTCCGAGTGCCATATCACCTATAACCCAGCGGAGACAGTCCCTTCGACTACAGGAAAATGCAGCCAGGCACGTAGGATACGTATCTCCGCTAACGCAGACTATTACGACTGAGAAGTACATTAAGTCCCATGTTGAACTCCTCGCGCAGACGATGCGTCTCCCTATACGCCTTCGCCGGCAGCGGAGGACTCCGACATGATACTCGATCTTGCAATGGCATACACAGGGGATGAAACACGTGATGGCGGGGAGACACCTGGGCCTTTTGAGGAAATGCGGAGACGTATGACAGGACTAGGCACGGAGACGCCGATTCACTCCCCAAGACCGGATGGAATCCGTAAGCGCAAGAGAAAGGAGAAGAGGCGAAAGTGGGTTTGGACTATCGGTCAGGACGACGAGGAGAATGAGAGCGGTGCTATGACCGCTCTCAAGGCTGCCGCAGAAGCATCCATCCCTAGGTCCTCTGTGCCACTGTCTCTCTCTGTACCTACGGCTAGACATACGAAGGCGACCACGGCGGAACCAATAACAGCGGTTCAAATTAGCTTTGAGTCTACAGAATCAAGTTCGGACCTAGCAAGGGATGGGGTGGATGTTGAGATGTCTGACGCGAGTAGCATATCGTCGAGTAGAGCTACTACGCCAGCTGATATTGAGTTGGAAATGAAGACACCAACGGTAGCTATGCTCAACACGACCTTACCGAAAGTAGAAAACCTTGGGGCTGTGGATCTAGTCAACTCCGAGACGGAAAGCAGGAGGGATACACCAATACCGCCTGATTTAGTGAGCAATGAGCAGTCATAATTCATGAGGCCAAAAGGTATTAGGATAGTTCAGCTGTTGAAGAAGATTGGTTATAGGCAAGTCCTAAGCCAGAGGATCGATATGGAACTATAGTATAGGAGAATGGAGGGGATTAAACGCATACCGCAAGGAATACGAGCACATTGGGCGGCCTGGTTGAATCAGCATAGGCGTTTTTCGATACCATCGCATTGTGTATTTCACGGTTTGGCATAGCAAAACGGGTGGTTATATGAGAATATGAATATGAATATCTAAATAAGATTTACTCAAATTACACCAATGGTTTACTTTGGATTATAATATGTTAGTTATTGATTATATTGTGAAAGATTGCTAGCCGCATTGCCGAGTCTGAGTCTAAACGAATAAACATATCATCCCTGATCGGGAACAGCTTGCGAGGCCACGGCACTGAAAATCCGAAGTAGGTACCTAACCTAGCAAGATATGACTTAGGGAAGCATGTATCAATCTTGATTATGTTGTAGGTCTAGACGGCGAATGACGCAAGTCTGTCTTAACCCTTGTTGTAGATCTTGTCAGTGCTCCCCACTCGCCCACGTTGCAGAGGGTGCGCCATGGTTTTCGTTCGCTAATCTGTCTTCCTTGGTTATTTTAATAGTTTTCGTTTTAGCTGATCAGCTAAGACAGAGGAAGTAATTATTAGATGGATGGCGTTTGTTTTATGTACTAAGCTATATCGGGAACTAGCAGGTAACTCGGGTTTCTTATATGAAATATAGGTAACACATGCTAGAAACCCCGTTTAGGTACTTAGGTATGTATTGTATATGTATATTATGATAGATACCTGTTTTAAACACAAAATCCAAAGATGGAATATGTAACACGAGTCTCGTCGATCAAAGTAGGATATAATAGAAACAAATAATTAAAACAAGTAACATGGGCTCGTCCCGGTCCGGTGGTTTACATTGCCAAGAAGCCCTATGACACCTGGGTCTTGGTATGTACCTAGTATCGCAAACTCGATATGCGATACGGCTGCAACGGGCTAGACCGGGGTGGGGGCATACAAGCTCCCCGCCGTCCAAGAATATAAAGACTTAGCTGCATCCACCGACGTCATACACTCCCGCACTGCTGTAATTCAATCTTACACATTTTGCAGCTGAAAGAGGAGAGATGAAAAGGCGTTTGACAGGATGATGTAAACTTGTTAATCTAAAGACAAGTATATCTACTTTTAAATTGAATAGTGTAGCTTAGGTACCTACCTATGTAATTAATAGCATATCTAACATATATCTCCATCTTCAACATCAAGTTCTTTCTTACTGCTCTCCAGTAGTTGAGCAAACGAGGGGTGGAAGGCCTATACTTCCTATATTTCCTATAGTTAACCATTATTATTATTATACCCCCTTGGAGAAGCTATTCCATGCATCATAGAACTTTCCCATCTCTATAATACATAGGTATTACACAAATAGGTATCACACGTCATGGCTTCCGAACAGCAACACCACTACCCAAATGGTGGTCACTACTCAGGGCATAACAGAGTCCCCAACATAAAAGAATTCGTCGCTTCTCTCGACAAGGACAAGAAGGAACGAGATGCAAAGATCGACGCCCAACCTAAACCGAACGTGAAGAATGAAGATATTCTGGAACACGAAAATGACGTTGAACAATATAGGGGAAAGGGCAGAGTGGTTACGGATCCCGTCACGGGCAATAAGGTCACTATCGACGACGTCAATTCTAATTTCATGAAGGCCGTACAGGATCCTCATGTAAGTCGCGTAAGCTAGGAAGAAAACACTAACAACGTAACTAATATCATACCTATGTTTAGCTATCAGTACCAAATGCCAATCTGGGGAAAGAAACGACGGTAAAGACAGATCCGACACAGTCAGGAGAGGAATACAGGAAAGCTCAGGATATAACGGCGCCGCCAGACCCCGTAGCTACAGGGGCTACTTCAGATGTGCCGATCCATGGTGAGAAGACGAATATACTCTTCCACCCCACGCCGTCGGTAAGCTATGAGCCAATGTTCGCCATTATCGAACAGAGAGCAACAGTGTTATGTATTGGCCTCGTACTTGGTATCATCTTCGTGGGCAAGTTCTTTGGAGGTAGATTACTGGGTCTAATTCCCTTGGCCATCTGTGTGGCTTCTGGTGTTTTCCTATGGATGAAGGATTTGGTTAAGCGAGGCCGGGACATCGAATGGTCGAGCGAGCAGAAGCGCGGTGAGACAGCCGTCGCTAACCTGATTCCCGAGTCTGTTGAGTGGATGAACACACTCCTCGGCATCGTCTGGGGCCTAATTAACCCTGATATGTTCTCCGCAGTAGCTGACACCCTCGAAGTAAGTCTTATTCAATATGTCAAATAAGAGGAATATTAACAGAAGCAGGATGTTATGCAAGCTTCCGTACCAGGAATCATTGAGAACGTCAAGGTGGCCGATATCAACCAGGGTAACAACCCCATCCGGATCCTCAGTCTACGAGCTCTTCCCGACAGCCACATGAAGGAGATCAAAGACGAGATGCATAAAGAGAACGAAAAAGTCAAGGATCCACAGGAGCTTGCGGCTGATGAAGAGGGAGGTGACTATTACAACTTAGAAGCCTCTTTTGCTTACCATGCGAAGCCCACGAGTAATACTGTTTCGGCAAAGGCTCAGAACATGGGTATGCAGTTGGTATTTTATCTTGGTATAAAGGGGTTATTCGGTATTCCCTTACCGATTTGTAAGTCACCGTGTCATTCAAGTCTGATTCAATCGTTGACCATATTTAGGGGTTGAATTAACCGGATTGGTGGGAACTGTGCGACTAAGACTCCAGATGGCCCCCGAGCCGCCATTCCTAAAAGCAGTTACTATTACGCTCATGGGAATCCCCAAGGTCGAAGCCGGTTGTACGCCGATGATGGAGCGTGGAGTCAACATTCTCAACCTACCGGTGATCTCCAACTTCGTCAACTGGGCCATCAAAGCTGCCGCTAGCATGTATGTCGCGCCGAAGTCCCTGACGCTCGACCTTGGCAAGATGCTATCGGGAGACGACATCCAGAAGGAAACTCAGGCTTTGGGTATACTTTTCATTCGAATCCATAAGGCCGTTGGGCTATCAAAGCAAGACCGCCGAGGCTCCGAGGGTGGTGGTTCTGACCCTTATATCACTGTCAGCTTCTCTAAGTTCGGCAAGCCTATGTACTGCACTCGCGTCATTCAAGATGATCTCAACCCCGTGTTCGAAGAGAGTTGCGCCCTTGCCGTGACCCCTGACCTCATCAAGGCAGACGAGCAGCTATCCATGGAGCTTTGGGACAGTGACCGCTCGAGCGCCGATGATGTTGTCGGCAAGGTCGAGCTTTCGCTACAGAAGCTAATCCAGCACCCCGGCAAAATGTACCAGCAAGTCTCTAGGCTGCGCGGCGTTAAGGCCGACAGCAGCATGCCGGGTGAGCTACACTGGGAAGTAGGCTACTTTACCAAGACGCAATTCCGCGCCGGTCTACGAACGGACGGCAAGGACATCACCTTACCGACGGAGATCCGAGATAACAAGGAATTACAAGACGACAAAGGCGCCATCCAGAACAACGAGGAAGACGCTGTTGTGCATACACCTCCAGACCCATTGTGGCCTTCTGGTATCCTCAGCGTTGTCGTCCACCAAATCGTTAACCTCGAGCTAGCCAATGTGAAAGGCTCAGAAGGCGGAAAGAGAAAGGGTGGAAGGGAATACGAGCCCGCCCGCGATGCCGGGGAGATTAAAGAGGAATCTAGCAAGAAGCTGCCGAGTGCTTACTGCACTATCTTGCTCAATGACGAACTGGTAGGCTTTCCAGTCGGCGCTAACTATGCTGCTGCTAATATCGCGCAGGTCTACAAGACTCGTACGAAGGTGGTCTCTTCGAAGCCCATCTTCAACGCCGGTACCGAAAGATTCGTTCGGGATTGGAGGTCTGCTATTCTTACGGTCACGGTTCGTGACTCGCGTAATAGGCAGCACGATCCTATCATTGGTGTCGTGCCTTTGAAGATCTCTGACCTTATGCAGACTAGTAGTCAGGTAGGTCGAGCGCATTGTATGTGTCACCCTTTGGGCTGCAAGCTAATATTAGGAACTAGGTCACTCGATGGTATCCCTTGGACGGCGGAATTGGCTTTGGCAGAATCCGCATCTCCTTACTATTCCGATCCGTCGAACTAAAGCTCCCCCCTTCACAACTGGGCTGGGATGTCGGTACATTCGAATTTACTTCGGATAAGATTATCTCGACCTTTACAGGCTCAGGCAAGGGCAAGATAAAGTTGAAGCTTCGGACAGGTAGTTCTGCAACCGTTAAGCGTGAGCAATGCTCTGCCGAAGGCGAGATCGTAGACTGGAACATCAACGGCGTAACTAATAACGGACGCCCTCGTCTTCCTGTCCGATACCGCTACCGACCGATCACCTGTATTCTTCGAATTCCACTTACCCGGAAAGCGGCACGTGGAATACTTCTCAGCGGTATGGCTACCGGAGCTCGTCGACAACGAAGACACGGACTTCGATATTCCCGTCTGGAGATGTAACAACGCAACGCGCCTATCGCAAAACTACATCACGGAGGAGAACTTCCACTCAATCCCAGACCTCAAGATCGAAGAAGTCGGACGACTGCGGTTCCGCGGGCGTTTCAAGGCCGGCACAGACCGCGACCATCTGCGCTTCGTCAGCGACAACGACTCTCGCGAAACCATCGAGACCTGGGAAGCCTGCTTCGCAGAGGGCGTGCGCCAAGAAGAAGTCACCAAAGAACTACCCCCCGCCGTGCGGAAATTACACGAGGACTCCTTAACCAAAGACCGTGATGTCCTTGCCACAGTCTCTGAGGAAGACCGGCGCAGGTGGCTCGCGAGAGACGGCACAGACTGGACCGGTGCTTTCGGCCAGGATCCCGCCGCCATAATGACTGGTGGCGACGGCCGCGACGAGACGGAATACGAAACCGACGCGACATCAGAGGACATACCAGACACGCCAGACCTACCAGACGTCCCCGACACAACGGACGAAGCAACCCCCATGCCCCTCTCCACCAACCCCATCGCCTCCGCCTCGCTCCCCCACAGCAACACCGACCTAGGCATCCAAGACGCCACCACCACCACATCTCCCCGCGCCAGCAACGACGACAACGCCCCCGGCCGACCCAGCACCAGCGCCAGCACCGGCGCCAGCAGCATGGCGAGCCAGAGCACAAACGCATCGGGACATAGCCGAAGTAGCCGCAACCCGATTACCCAGTACAAGGAGTACCGGGACCGGAGCCGGGACTTGCACCGGCAGCATCGGGGGCTGATGCAGTGGCGGCCGTTGCGCAATGCGCAGTTTGCTAAGGACGAGGCGAAGTTTGCGGTTAGGAGGGTTACGAGGATGGGGGCGTTGAATGGGCGGCAGCCGGATGTTGAGACGGAGGTTTGAGGTGAAGTGGGGTGTGTTGGTGTATTGGTTTCTTTTGTTACTGGGGGGGAGGTTGTGAGTGTGTATGAGGATCGATGGACGGAGGGACCTTGAAAGGAGATGGCTTTTGAGGATGTTTTAATATTGTATACTGTACTTAACGCATACTGGGTTTATAGCATGAGACACGAAATCAAAAATGTAGTAATTAACATATACATATATCATTATACGAAGATTTGGTGAATCATTGGTATCATTGATGGTATGTAATCCAACTAACTAACGTGGGCTATAATAAGTTTCACGACACACGTCTTGAGAGATGGCGAGAAATATAGCATAAGTATCTCTACCTAGATCTAGAGGGCAGCGAAGACACAACTACAACTCATTTCAGAAACTTAAAACTGATACTATGCTTTCAAGCGATTCCAGGTTTCTAGTAAAAGAAGTGTAGGCCAACAAGATAAACCATGTACCTTTAGGGTAAAGGAGGTCACGGGGAATAGGATGTGGTCATGATCGATCTTCCTTGACGCAAAATTGAGATAAGCCATGGGGATCAAGGCAGATATCTCAGAGTGTATGCAAGGAGTGGAAACTGAAGTATAGAAAGGGAAATAAAGGAGAGAGAAAAGACTATGCATGTCTTCTGATTGTTATTTTTATTCATTCAGTACCTGATAAGTAAGGTAGACATCCCATCATGGATGCCCCCTTCTCGCAGAGACGCGGTATATACTTCCTTTCTCGATATACATATATATCCCCTGCAGTTTTATGCGCTTAGCATCGTCTGCGTATGATACACATCTTAGTACAGGTAGAGTGACGAGTCGAACGTAGTAAAAAGAGGTTCTCTCGAAAGGTTTGTTGTTGTTGTAGCTGTAGTTGCTCTTGGCCAGCTTTTTATATCAACCACCTCTTTTTTTATTGGGGCAGAAAATTTTTCTCCGGCCTAAAATAGATAGGGAAGAAGACAGGGGTGAGAGAGAGAGAAATTAGTGGTCCCCCCGGTTATCTTAATCGTTGGCCATCTTGATAGCATCGGCTTCTTGGCGAGCTATAGCCAGTATGCGCTCCTCGCGCTTCACATCGTCGATATACTTCTTCATGATTGATCGGTCGATGGCAGCCTTCTCGTTAAGTTCTTCGATTTGCCGCATCTCGACTTGCTCGTCGGGTGTTGGATGGATGAGAGTGGCACCAGTCTTGGTCATGAATTCGCTGAGGATCTCATCCGAGTGCACGTTTTTCATGTCTATCGTCACGACACGCTCTCTCCTTCCTCGGGCTCGGGTGCTGGGTGCTCGTTTGAGACGCTCGAGTGCGGTTGCCGTGCTAGCGGTAGCTCACTAAGCTTGGTGGTTAGGGCAGAAGGGGTATTGGAGTCCAGCGAAGCTTGTCGGAAGTAGATGGACATCTTGGCCGGGGCTGATTGATCTGACGTTCGGTTTACGAGCATGGGTATCGCGGGGTTCCAGAATTTTAGACGTGGGAGACAGGTCTTCCAAAATTTCCTATAATCAAGAGAAAAGACAAATTGCTAGTTAGCAAGCAGTCGATCGTGAGAGCGAATTAGAGGTTAGCAATGCAAAGCAGCATACCTCGGTCCCAAGTGTCCGTCATTCCACTTCAATGCAAAGTCCAAATGTATCCGCGTGATCTCGGGTGGTAATATTGCTGCTCCTGGGCCATGTCGTAATGCGAGTAGCTAGAGGGGATTCGCATCAGAATGTGTGGGCTTGTATTTTAATTGGTTATGCGGTTTACCTTCTGAATATTAATGTGTTAGCAGCAAGCAATTTCGAGAAGGATAGAAAAATAATTGAGGGTATATGCTTACGGCTTGCAATATGTGCATCCGCTTTCCCGGGTTCACCATCTTGATTAACCGTCCTGCGAGCTTTTCTTAGCTCGCTATTCAGTTTTCAATTCGGCTGTCGCAAAGTCGAAATGGTATGCCTTAAGTTTACTTAAGGTTTTGTGTCAAGAGATTTTTAGTATGTTAGAGGTAGAGCTTTATTAACCTTACATCTCAACTTTGCGTTAGTTATTTCAACCTTACGCTAATAGGTTCTAAATTAATAAAAAATTAATGAAAAATTTTTTATAAATATATTATTTATTTTTTAATATATTTTATTTATTTTATTTATTTTAATATATTTTATTTATTTTATTTATTTTATTTTTTTATTTATTTTATTTATTTATTTATTTTATTTTTTTTTATTTATTTTATTTATTTTATTTATTTTATTTATTTTTCTTTATTTTTTATTTTTTTTTTTTTTTTTTTTTTTTTTTTTTTTTATTTTTTTTTTTTTTTTTTTTTCTTTTTTTTTTTTTTTCTTTTTTTTTTTTTTTTCTTTTTTTCTTTCTTCTTTCTCCTTTCTTCCCCTCCTTCTTCTCCTCCTTTTTCCTTCCCCTTCTCCCTCCTTCTCCTCCCCTTTCCTCCCCTTCCTTCCTTCCCCTCCCCTCCCCTCCCTCTCCTGTCCTCCCCTTCCCTCCCCTTCCTTCCTTCCCCTCCCCTTTCTCTCCTTCCTCCCTCTTTTTTCCCCCCTCCCTCCCTCCCTTCTCCTTCCTCCTCTCCCCGGTTTTCTTTCCCTCCTCCCCCTCCTTTCCCTCCCCTCCCTTCTCCCTCTCTCTCCTCTTTCTCTCCTTTTTTCTCCTTTTTCCTTCTTCTTTCCCTCCGCTCTTTTTTCTTCTTCCTTTCCTCTTCTTTTTTCTTTTTTTCTTTTTTCTCCTCCTTTTCTCCTTTCTTTCCTCTCCCTCCTCCCCCCTCTCTCTCTTCCTCCCCTTCCCCTTCTTCTCCCCTTCCCCTCCTCTCCTCTCCTCCTCTCCCTTTTCTCCTTTCTTCCCTCTCCCTCCTCCCTTTTCTTTTTTTCCCCCCCTTCCCCTCCTTCCCCCTCCCCCTCTCCCCTCCTCCCTTCCCCTTTCCCCTCTCCCTTCTTCCCCTCCCCCTCCTTGCCCTCCTCCTCTTTCCTTTCTTCTTTCTCCTCCCTCTCTTCCCCCCCTCTTCTCCCCCCTTCCTCCCCTCTTTCCTCCCTCTCTCCCTCCCCCCCCTTCTCTTCTTCTGTTCTTCTCCTTTTTTTTCCCTCCTTTCTTCCTTTTCCTTCCCCTTCCTTCCTCCCCCTCTCCCCCCCTCTTCTTCCTCCCTTCCTCTTTTTCCTCCTCTCCCTCCTCCCCTCCTTCCCCTTTCCCCTCCCTTTTTCTTCCCCTCCCCCCTTCTTTTTTCTTCCTTTTTTTCTCTCTCCTCTCCTTCTTCCTTTCCCCTTCTTTCTCTTCTTTTTCTCTTTTCTTCCCCCCCTCTCTCCCTCCTCTGTTTTCCCTTTCTTTCCCGTTTTCTCTTCCCCCCTTTTTCCTCTCTTCCCCCTCCCCCTTTCTTCCTTTTCTCTTTTCCTTTTCTCTTCCTTTTCTTCCTTTTCTTTTCTCTTCTCTTCTCTTTCTTTTTCCTTTTCCTTTCCTTTCCTTTTCTTTTCCTTCCTTCCTCTTCTTTTCTTCTCCTCCTTCTTCTTCTCCTCCCCCCCCTCCCTCCTCCTCCCCCCTCCTCCCCCCCTCCCCTCCCCTCCCTCTCCTCCTCCCTCTCCTCCTCCCTCTCCCCCCTCTCCCCCCTCTCCCCCCTCTCCCCCCTCTCCCCCCTCTCCCCCCTCTCCCCCCCTCCCTCCTCCTCCCCCTCCTCCCCCCTCCCCTCCCCTCCCTCTCCTCCTCCCTCTCCTCCTCCCTCTCCCCCCTCTCCCCCCTCTCCCCCCTCTCCCCCTCTCCCCCCTCTCCCCCCTCTCCCCCCTCTCCCCCCCTCCCCCCTCTTCCCCCTCTCCTCCCTCCCCCTTTCTCTTCTCCTTTCCCTTCTCCCTCCCCCTCCTTCCTTCCCCGTCTCTCTTCCTTCCCCCCCTCCCCTCCTTCTCCTCTCTTTCTTCCTCCCTTTCTCCTCCTCTCCTTTTTTCTTTTTTTTTTCCCCCCCCCCCCCTTTTCCTTTCTTTCCTCCTTCCCCTCTCCCTCCCCTTTTTTTCCCCTTCCTCTTCTCCTTCTCTCTCTCTCTCCCCCCTCTTCTTCGTCCCTTCCTTCTTTCCTCCTCTCCCTCCTCCCCCCTCCTCCCCCTTCCTCCTCCCCTTTTTTCTTCCCCTCTCCTTTCCCCTCCCCTCTCCCCCCTCTTTTTTCTTCTCTTTTTCTCTCTCCTCTCCTTCTTTCTCCCTTCTTTTTTCCTTCCTTCCTTTTCCTCCTTTCCCCTTCTTCTTCCGGGTTCCCCTTCGTCCCCCTCTCCGGCTTTCCTCCCTTCCCTTTTCTTCCTCTCTCCTCCGCTTCCCCCCGCCCGGCTTTCTCCTGTGTGGTGCGTCCTTCTCCTTCTCCTTTCTTTTCCCCCTTATCCATTCCTTGCCTTGGGTCCTGTTTTAGTCTCTCTTTTGTCTGTTCTCTTGTTACCTCTGCTTTAGCGGTGCTCCTTCTCCTCCCTTCCTCCCCCCTCTTCCCTCTTCTCTCCCTCCTTTCTCTTCCCTCCCTTTTTTTTCTTTCTCTTCCCCTTTTTTCCCCCTTCTTCTCCCCCCTTCCTCCCCTCCTTCCTCCCTCTCCCCCCCTTCCCCTCCTCTCCTCCTCTCCCTTTTCTTTTCCCTTCCTCCCTCTCTCCCCCTCTCTTCTCCTTCCCCTTTTTCCCCTCCCTTCCCCCCTTTTTCTTTTTTTTCTCCTTTTCCCTCCCCCCCTCTCTTTTCTCTCTCTCCTCCTTTTCCTTCCCCTCTTTTCCTCTCTCCTCTCTCTTTTTCTCTCTCTCTTTCTTTCCCCTCCCCTTTCTTCTTTCTCTTCCCTCTCCTCCCCGCTTCTTCTCCCCCCTTCTTCCCCTCCTTCCTCCCCCCTCCCCCCTCCCTCTTCTCTCTCCCCTTTCCCCTCTTTCTTCTTTTTCTTTCTTTCCCTCCTTCCTCCTCCCCTTCCCTTCCCTCCCCTTTCTTCTTTCTCTCCTCTCCCTTCTCCCCTTCCTCTCCCCCCTTCCTCCCCCCTTCCTCCCTCTCTTCCTTCCCCCTTTTTCCCCTCTTTCCCCTCCTTCCCCTCTCCCCCTTCCCCTCCTCTCCTCTTTTCCCTTTCTTCCTTTCTTTCCTCTCCCCTTTCTTCTTTCTCTTCCCTCCCCTCCCCCCTTCTTCTCCCCTTTCCTCCCTCTTCTCTCCCTTCCTCCCTTTTCCCTTCTTCTCTTCTCTTCCTTCCTTCCCCTCCTTTCTTCCTTTTCTCCTTCTTCCTTCTTTCTCTTCTCTTTCTTCTTTTCTTCTTTCTTTTCTTTCCTCTTTCCTCTTTCTTTTTTCCTTCTTTCCTTCCTCCCCCTTTCTTTCTCCCCCCTCTTTTTTCTCTTTCCCTTTTTCCCTCTTCTTCTCCCCCCTTCCTCCCCCTTTCTCCTCCCTTTTCTTCTCTCTCCTTTCTCCCTCTCTCCCTTTTTTCTCTCCGTTTCTCCCTCTCTCTCTTTTTTTTCCCTTTTCCCCTCCTTCCTTCCCCCCCTCCTCCCCCTCTTCTCTTCTTTTCCTTTCTCCCCCTCTCTTCTTTTCTTTTCTTTTCCTCTCTTCCCCTCTCCCCCTCTTCCCTCCCCCCCCCCCCTCTCTTTCCTCTCCTTCTCTCCCTCCCCTTCCTCCCCTTCCTCCCCTTCCTCCCCTTCCTCCCCTTCCTCCCCTTCCTCCCCTTCCTCCCCTTCCTCCCCTTCCTCCCTCTTCTCTCCCTTTCTTTTCTTCTCCCTTTCTTTTTTCTCCTCCTTTTCTTCCCTTTCTTCCCTTTTTTTCCTTTCTTTCCCCCCTTCCCTCCCCTCTTCCCTCCCCTCTCTTCTTCCCCTCCCCCTCCCCCTCTTCTTCCCTTCCTCCCCCCTTTCTCTTTTCCCCTCCTCTCCTCTTTCCCCCTTTCTTTCTTTCTCTCCCCCTTTTTCCTTTTCTTTTTCCTTTTTTTCCCCCCTCCTCCTCCTCCCTCTTCTCTCCCCTCTTCCCCCTCCTCTTTCTCCCTTTCTTCCTCTTTTCCCCTTTTCCCTCCCCCTCTCTCCTTCCCTCTCCTCCCTCCTCCCCTTTTCCTTTCTTCCTTTCTCCTTTTCTTCCTTCTTTTCTTCCTTTTTTCTCTTTTTTTTTTTCCTTTTTCCCTCTTCCCCCCGTTTTTTTTTTTTTAATCTTAAGGATTGTGTCGCCCTTCGGGGTGGCCTCCAGTAAACTTTTGGTATTCGCAGTCGCAGTCGCAGTGGGCGCATTGAAAAGTGATCCTGGTTCAAGTGCGGGCCGCTAAATACTCCCGAATTCATTTTTCGGGGGTATCATTAAATCAGATATAGGCCCCATATAATTTTGACCTCCCCCCTTTAATCACTCCTGAACCGAATAGGGGGGGAATAGGACTTATAGTGTAAGATTATTATGACAGTGACTATATATTTATTTTCAGCTTCAAAATCTCTTATAGGTTTTGTATTGCCCAACTTGTGACATTAACATATCATTATTCATTTATAAATCCATTTATAAATCCACCAGTTACTTCACAGTAGTTGATGATACCATATATATAAAATATATAACCTAGAGGAAAGGATACTTTCAGTATGTGTAACTATGTACGAACTTCTATAGCTAGGGCTAGAGTCCCTTACGGATAGATAAAGTTGTTTCCATGCTTCTTACTCTATTCCGTGATTAGGTTCTTTTGACTAACCCGACATCTCTTCCATTAGCAACGGTTTCTTATCAGCTGTTAAAGTTGTAATTTTGAAAGGCGAGAAAACTTACTGTTGCCTCTCAATAATAGCGTAGACATAACGAGCACTAAGAGAGAAATTTGCTAAGACTGGAAACCCATACGGAAACGTAGGAAATATTTGTATTTGGATGGCTTATCTTTACATAGCTGGTAAGGTACGGTTAAACAAGTATTATGTTAAGTACAAGGTCACTCCTAATAGATGATTCAAGTAGTACTGGTACTATAGGAGTAGCGTTGCTGGGTAGAGTTCACCAGCTGGTACCAACGCAAAAGTATCGCTCGACAGTTGCAGACGCGTCCGACCGTAACCACGACAGCAACGTGTAGGCCCGCGCTCCTTGCCCTCCACGCAACTGAAGCTTATAATTGTAAAAAAGAAGCATACAATCACCGCAACAACAATTGGTCGAGTGGCTAGGCAGGCCGGAATTCCCCTAAGTCCTAGGTTCCCACATTCGATTCCCACTGGGAGGGAGGTTTTAAGTCGGCAGCCTCAATTTACGTTCAGACACAGGACACCGGTCCCCTGCGATGATGACGAAAGAAATCCCCGTCTAGCGAGGTCGGGCGGTCGCAAAGAAGTACCTAATGACGAAAGGAGGGCGCGCAGTAGCCATGACCGGTAGGCGGACGCGTCAAATGTCATGGGCTGGGCGGTGGGTTTCTGGGGGTTAATTTTTTTTTCTATTTTTTAATTTTTTTAATTTTTTAACTATGTTCTCTTCTTGCCCATACTTGTAGCCAAGCTTAATTTTTCATAATTTCTCTTACCACCTACCCTCTTTCCCTTGTGAAGGCGAGGTTCTCTGAGCTTATAATAATCCAAATTTTATTAAACACCACGGGAATTAAAGGGGTAATCAGCAAGCGCGTATTATTTCAGAGCTGCCTTGTACAAATGAGATCAGTAGATGTGTCAGGGGGTTTATACCCAGGTGATTGATGTCATACACAGAGTGAATATCTAGGATAGGTAGACCAAAAGGATGATATATTGAACTAGTAACGCCTAGCTTCTACTCTCTTTCGAGGGCGCAGAGCGCCCTTATATAGTAGATAGACCCCTGTAGGCCTCCTTACCCACTTATACCCTGACAAGATGCAACAATAACTGCTTTTCTTTCTTATACATGGTTAATCTTTAACCGCATTTAATATCAATAACCGTACTATACTATTCGTTAAATGGGTTTGTGCCAGAAGGATTGCTTACCTGAAGATTTTCTAGTACCTATCTCAAATCCCATTAATGTTGGAAATATTTCTGATGATGATATTAGATTAGATGGTTTAGATATATAACATTCCGAAACGAAGTTCGATACACATTTCAAGACAAGAGATACCACGTCACAATGGCATATACATTCATTTTGTTAATCTGACATAATATAAAACCTCTTTTATCTTGTCTCACCCTGCGGCTTACTCCCGCATCCTGGCTACGATAACTTATTGTTTTATATCACTTCTTATTATAACTTACAGGTTGTCTCGGGTAGTTTGGTTCAACTTATAGCGCAATGCTTTAAAGCACATACAGGTTATGAATGCGTAGTAATCATGTCACCACGTCACCTAATTCGTTGTAATACTCATCCAGGATTCTCATAGTCATCTAAATAGATGCCCATTTGAATGACGATCGGAATGTTGACCTGTTAATGCTATGCGTTGTCACCGCAAAATGCCAGCAAACGTATCACTTTGATACCTCCGATTCGACTCATTTCATGAGGTGGCCAGAGGCAATCCGTGCGAGCATTAGGTAGATGATCCAAGTTAAGCAACCTTGTAAATGTATTAGAACACCATAATAGATAAATATATAAACTACATCTATGTCACTAGCACTAACACTATTTTATAAACTGGTACTCACTTCGACGAATCATCATAGTACATATTAAAATATCAATACGAACGAAGCCTAAGTCATGCCAAATTATAATAACCCTATATTCCATGAATATGGTGTTTCCAATGTAGAATTCTATGCTAGGGCTTTCGTAGTCAACCATAGACAAATACAACAATATGAGTGTCAAACACGCTGTGAGGGTTTTCTGGACCAGGAAGATCCTAGGCCAATCGAGGACTTGATAGGGGGCGATGTAGAGAATCAGAAAAAGGAGCGCCTTGGGAAGAATCTCCTTGACTCCTTTGCTCTAATATTTGCTCAACCACGGGGCGAAGGTGTTGTAGCGACAGTAATGGAGAGTAATAAAGATCATACTATTTACACTCTCAATATCTCTATAAATGATCCCTCGATCGATCTTACTGGTCTTGCCAAAGAAATCGAAGCATGGTTTGCGGATAGAACTCCAGACGTTGCAAATACTATAACAATTAGCCGTCAGAGCAGTTTATGGAGGTGTATTCTCCTTAAACACTGTCATAATATCTCGGAATCCATATTCCAGGCATGTATCGGGAAAACAGAAAAAGATAAGGAAAGTGAATTATTGAACACTTTAAGATGTATTAGAGATACAGTTAATATTGTTCCACCCAAACTAATAGAAGCTCGAGAGGGGACATTGAACATCTTAAGATCATTGGAAACGTTCTTCTCTACCTCTCCCAGCGTCTTTTTCAAAATTCAGAGCCTCGAAGTGAATGGTGAATTATTGGATAACGATTCTATAAAGCTCCTTCATAATTTTATGCAGCTATGTTTCAACTTGGCGGAAACCTGTGTGCAGGATATGAGGGAATTCTTCTCTAAACTAGAAGAAAATCGTAGGGGGGATTTACTATGGAGGATTCTACGGCTAATTTACACCCTGTCAAACTATATCCGTGCATGGTATGACATTGTATACTTCAAAGATCATCATAGATCAGCCACTTTACGGATAAACCTTCAACTCGGCCATATCTCCACAACATCAGGGCCCTACCAGTTGGAGTGGGGTGGAATCGCTGACACAGTTATTGGAACGAGAATGCTCGACGAAGAAAGAGTTCCCCGAATGAAAAATTCGCGTAGCGTACGTAATAACTTAGTTGACATTCTGCAACATTGCGAGATGCAAATGCTGAGGTTTCTACGATTGCAAAGCACCTCGAATTATTTCAATTATATTGGATGTAGCAGATGCCCTTGCTGGCTCTGTTATCATGTTCTAGTAAACATAAGATCTAAATTCAATATGAGACAATCCCACTTAAAGCTATATGCTCAGTGGGATCCTCCAGATTTCCTACTCGAGGAACACCTTCAATTTTTAAACGAGGAAATGGGAAGACTAGCAGACCCAACAATCGAGGCAAACTGGACACATAGAATAACTAATTCTGATTCTCCTGATATCGAAGAGACTTTCCTGTCGCCGAGAAGCGTGCCTGGATACGAAATTGGATCAGTTGAGCAGTAGTTGACTATAGTAGTATACTTTGTGTTTAGCTAAATCGTGGTATCAACATAACCTAATAATAGTTGTATAAACCATTAGCTAAGGCGTCGTGCTACTTTTCACATAAGATATAAGCTTTTAGGGTTGGTTATGTGTATTTTTTCGTCGTATTTGTATCAAAGTTAATTTGAATTATATTTGATGCTATTGCTATTATGCATGATCAATGTAGAAAATTAAATGGCTTAGTTAATATAATTGTAGTTTCCCTAAATACTCTTAAAATAGCTTCACGGGGTGTTTGATTGATCGCAACAATAAGTCATGGAAGAGGGCGGGCTATACTGAATAACAAACCCAATAGGTGTTCTGGGATCCAGCCTCTTCCTAAAAGTGCCCTCTTTACGGCTAATATCACTACTGCGGATAGCCTTAGCTGTTCGATATTAACACCAATAATTCGAGAATAATCGTACATATCTAATATAATAAGATCATAACATGTACTATTTGTAATCCACACTCTCACAAACCCCTATCCTATACTACTATATATAGCACTGAATAAACAGACGTAGGTAGAACTTAGACTACCTACTAGCTTAGTTAAGATAAATACAATCACTCGAAGAAGAAACAAAGTAAAGCGTAACTGGGCTAATGAATAATACTAAATTAAGTTTGAAAGTACGGACGACATTTGTACTCTATGATATTGATTCACTTCAAGACGAGGCAATAATGAAATTAACGTTCCCGATCGTACGTTGCCGATTCTCTATTCATTAGAGTTTATCTAGACTGTCTGATATAAATATACTCGGTGGCATGTGCTACGGAGTTGGTAAAGGATAGTTCCTTATACCATCAAGGAATTCCGTATGTGTGTATGTGTCGGCAAGTGCATAATAACAATGTATTAATCGCGAGTGAACGTTTCACCCCTACTATTAAACGAGCACAATAATTTGCCTTAGGGAACAACGTCGACTTGGGAGAGTATACACTCGCTCTTGTCGCGAGGCCGTTCCATGAACTTTTAAGGGTTGTGCCCCTTTATGTAACGGCTTTGAAATATCTTGGTAGAACTATACATATGCTCAAAGGGCCATCATACTTCCATATTACATACTAGTTACGAGGGACCTTCTGAATTCGTAACCTTAAAATGAGAATGCCCAATAAAAGAGCTTCGCCTTTTCCTTGTCCCGCTCTACATCCAGACGACTGAACCAGTAGCACTCACTAACTTTAAAGGAGGGCTTATCATGCCCAAAGAACCGGAAAGAGCGCTTAATGGTATACGCGCGTTATACATGACAATGTTTAAGGTAGAGAGTTTCGGTGATATAATTGCGTATTAATTTCACGTCGCGTCCGCTCGCGTAAAAAAGTTCCCAACATAAACTACCCATGAAGGTATCTTGATCAAGGTTGAGATATAATGTTCCTGCTGGTACGTCTAAAGGCTGTTCTCGATAGTTCTCTCCGCCCGTATCGCTAATGCGGTAGACTTGGACGGTATATGAGTAGAAGGCTTTGGCGAGCTGGCGGCTTTCACGATTGACGATTAAGAGGGCCGAGATGTGCTGTATCATAGGATGAGCTTTGCAACTACGGTCGTCTACGACTATTATTCGCTCTTTACTTTCCTCGTCCATGAAATCGTCCCAGATTAGAAAGCGAAGCTCGGTAGGGAGCTGGAGAAATGGAAACGGTGACATTGCGTATGAAATTCGCATGGATCTTATGTGATTCGGATGATAAAGATGATATTTACTGCAACTGAAATAGGACGAGTTGCAAGGCCTCTTATATATGATTTTAAAAGCTATTAGGATACTTATAAAAAGCCTGAACAATGGTAACATCTGCCTATATTTTATGACATACTTAGGCACCCGTCTCATACATAAAGGAGTTATGTCTGAGATTATACTTTTGGCTTTCCTCTCTATGGTGAGAATTAAGGCTGGCAATATATGTTAACTAGTCATATAAACATAGACATTAGAAACGAGAAGGCTCGGAGCGAATCTTTAGTTGTTGGCTGGCTTAAAGTCTTAAGTAGGTAATATACTACATCGAAAAGTCCAACTTTGCTGATGCGATGATGATTATAAGAAAACCATAGCGTTGCACTTAAGCATCCAACTTGGCGGGGAAGTTTCCAGCCTCTGTGCTATGTTAGCATTGATCCCTTACGCTTGACGATAGGTTACTGACCTCGCTGCTCATCCCATCGTTGGTACCATCCGCTCGGGCATAGAGATCGGTATGCGAGGAAGAACTTGGCTAATCAGTATATACGTTCGATATGTAAGATGACGGGTTTATAAATGGTCGCATTACCTGACGGCACGGGGCAAAGTCCTCGCCCTTGGCGTTGATGCACTTATGGTAGTCGACGTAGTTCTGCCAGCAGTGCTTGGTCTGGTTCTGGTTAGGGAATCGAGCGTCGACACCTGGGCGCGGGTTAGATCGAAGAGGTTAAGCAAGAATCTATCATCTCAATCGCGTCGCATCGTCTCGTCGTCTTTGGCGGATTAGGGAAATATGGGGTTCTTACCGGCTATCGGAAATCAATTAGTTAGTTACTGTCAGAATTCGGCACAACGGATGTCAAAGGTCTGAGGGAATTCGAGGGGGGAGTCGACTTACCAGTGACGAACTTGAAGGGCTTCGTTACACGTTCTTCATCGGACATCTTGGCGGTTAAAGTGATTTATTTTAGAGAAAAAAATATGTTAGTTGGCGGGCTCAATGGCGACGTCTCGTAGTCAAAAAAATGGTGATGTATGTTTAAAGAAGATCGCAGCTTGGAAAGAAGCTCTCGGACCATTGGTTTCTTGCCGAATCGAATCATGGAGCGTTAATTTTAGCTGCCTCAGGCTTTGGTGGCATGATATAGTGGATTCTTGGGGGGAATAAGACCCCACTATGAATTATTTTCTTTATTTTTACTGGTTGTGGCTCCTACCAAGTTGCCGAAGCTACTCCTCCCCAAAACCTTCCATCAACTACGAAAGATCAATTCCACCCATTTGATCCATTGACATTTGACTTTGACACAACCTAGCTTCGGTTACGGCCTCAAGTGATTTACACTCATTTTCCCTTATAGTTACCTCAAAACAATCTCCTATCAACTCGCCGAAATGTATGCTACACGAGCTTTGAGAATGATGCCTACTAGGCGCATGATGTTTCCTATTCCCGTATGAATCTTTACCTTTTATTTTATTTTCGCATAACCTATGACGTTTACTGATGACCCATAACAGAAAGAGGAGCAGAGCGGTACGTTCTCGCCGGTCGCGAACCATTGACGTCCTAAACCCATCATACCATCTCGGAAGAACCTTACGTCGGAATATCATTAATTGAGATATGAATATTAACGCATATACTAGCACATACCGTCTCTCAGCGCCTCCGAAAGTTGCGACAAATTCCGGCAGAATTGATCCCTCTCGGTTAGTCTAACCTATACGACCCGGGATTCTATACGACGATAATACGGATTATGTGTGCTGATTATACAATTAGGAGTTGTCGTTGGCTTCGCTATCTTTGCCGCCAGCTATTCCAGCCTTCGCAAGTTCACCGTGGACAAGAACCTCAGACTCAGCCGCCAAAACCGTAAGGAGGACCCCGCGGAACATGCCGAGGAACACTAAGCGAAGTCTATATGGCACGGGCATGAGGTTGAACTACGGTCAATCAAAAGAGCTTACTGGGGAAGGGCGCATTCTGGTTTTTGGAGAAGCAAAGCACTGTATATGTTACACGTAGCCATGGGGGTGGAAATGTCAAATATGGGAGACTAAGCGTGATATAGACTTCAGTCGCAAGCTCCTATTCTAAAGACTTCCCTCTGTGCCCTGGAATCCTTTTTCTTAACGCCAACGCTATGCGAGAAAGTTCACGTAGATACTATTAGTCCCGGCTCATTCCGGTTTTGGTCCAGCAACGTCGAGTCCTTCCAGTCCTTGCATCGGGTCTTCTGGCCTGTCATCTTCGCTAGCTCTGGCTCCCGTAGCTGCAGACCGATCTTCCTCGCTGACAGCATTCTCAGCAAGCCACCCTTCCTATTTTTGCTTGTTAGTAAACCTGTTATAGTGCAATGTAGTTAAGAATATAAACGTACCTGTTCCCAAATTGCTGTCTTACTACCAAGTCCTTCTTCTGCGCTCTTTGGAGGTTTAGCTGCTGATACTCTTAAGACTCTGCCGAATAATTCTGATTGATCCATGTTGTCGATTGCTTCTTTGGCATCTTCGGCATCTTCATACTCTACGTAGGCAAACCCCCTATGCGGCTCGGTGGAGTTCGGCGCATCATTTTTGGGTAGAGTTACATCCGCGATTTCACCAAACGGTATGAAAGCATCGTGAAGATTTACAGTGGTGACAACAGATGCTAAGCCTCCGACGTATACGGTGGCCTTCCAACGGGCCGCGTCCGTCATATTGAGTGTCCGTTTGGGTTATATAGACAGACTTTTGGTGAGTCTGGCCTTGTATAATAAGTGAGTTTTGGTGTGAGGCTCAAAATTTATCAAATAAGAGGCAACTGATGCCTTAGAGAACCGAGAGTGTGGCTCACTGAAATTAAGAGGTACTTATGTACTTCGTACATTCAAGGTGTGACCGTGGATCTGACAGCCTGAAGGGAACAGTGGAATTGAAGCTTCAATTAATTATTTGCATGTATTACATAAGAGATAAAACATCCTTCGTCATTGAGCCCAGTATTTATAAATATCACGTGAAATTAAAATGTGGCTGATGCTTCTTTCTTACTACGTAGTCTCCACAACTTGAGCCAAGGAAGGGAACAGATTTGTGTCCAGGATCTTGATTCGGCTTGGCCTGTGAGCTCATGCGCCCACACCTCTAAGGAACCGTTGGACTGCATTATCTGGCAACATAATGAATTAGCAAGTCTCTACCGCTCTCTAGTATAGGGAAACATAGAGAAATTTAGTCAACCAATCTCTCTTTCTATAATTCGAACCCTTGCCAACATTCCTAGCTGGCCTAGAGAGCTCAATGCCAACTGGCATTTAAGCCAATCTCACTTAGAAATCCCCCTTTTCTTTTATTCTTCGACAATACCGACCTTTACCTTAAGCTAGACTACCCCTCTGAGTAGTCACTACAAGACAATATGGTCAGGTTGCGCGAGATCTCGCGTACTGCCGCCTTCGCCTGGTCGCCTGGCACTACGAAGCCATTAATAGTTACTGGAACCCGAGCTGGAGCTGTTGACGCCGACTTCTCCGATGAGACGCAGTTGGAGTTGTGGGATTTGAGCCTTGACAACCAAGAACAAGGACTTGAGCTTCAACCTATTGCAAGCATCGCTGCTGACTCAAGGTAAATAAACCCCTCGACAATACTAGTAAGCCTATGAGTGTTACTAACAGATAGATTGCTAGGTTCTACGATATTGCTTGGGGCCAACCTTCCGAAGACTACCCGCAGGGCATTATCGCCGGTGCTCTCGAAAACGGTTCGCTCGATCTCTGGGATGCCGCAAAACTCATCGCAGGCGAATCCGACGCGTTAATATCACGAACAACGAAGCATACAGGACCTATTAAGTCGTTACAATTCAACCCGTTGAGACCTCAGATTCTAGCCACTGCCGGCGCGAAGGGAGAGCTATTCATTTATGACGTCTACGACCCCGAAAATGCTTTCCGCTTGGGCACTGCTGCTGCTCGTTCAGACGATTTAGAATGTGTAGCATGGAACACAAAAGTAGCCCATATTCTTGCTACGGGAGGAACTGGTGGTTTCGTTACTGTTTGGGATTTAAAGACGAAGAAAGCCTCTTTAACACTTAACAATAACCGAAAGCCCGTTAGTGCCATTGCTTGGGATCCAAACAACTCTACCAAGTTATTGACCGCTACTCCCGATGATACTACTCCCGTCATCTTGCTCTGGGATCTGCGAAACTCCAATGCACCGGAGAGGACACTCCAAGGTCACGAGCAAGGTGTTCTTTCGGTGTCTTGGTGCGAGCATGATGGCGATATTTTGATTTCGTCCGGCAAGGATAACAGGACGTTAGTTTGGAACCCTCAAACAGGCGAGCGCTACGGAGAATTCCCTGAAGTTACCAACTGGACGTTCCTTACTCGATTCCATCCTCACAACCCTAGTATCTCAGCGACCGCGTCCTTTGATGGAAAAATTACTATTCAGACGCTCCAAAACACAAACCCCTCGGCTGTACAGAACACAACCCAAAATAGCCTAGATGGCGAAGACTTTTTCACTCAGGCCCAGAGGCAACCTCAAGGCGCAGCTTTCTCCTTAGGGAAGGCTCCAAGGTGGCTCGAGAGGCCGGTTGGAGTTTCGTTTGGATTTGGTGGAAAACTCGTTATCTTCAAGCAAAACCCTCATCAGCCTGGCCACAAGCGCTCTTCCAAGATTGAAATTTCTCAGTTTTCTGTGGATTCGGACATTGGCAGCGCGACTGAGAAATTTGAGGAGTCGCTCAAATCCGGTGATGTTACGGCCATATGCGAATCGCACATAGAGCAAGCCCAGACAGAAGAAGAGAAAGCTGACTGGCGTGTCTTGGAAACCCTGCTCACCGAAAATCCGCGAAAACAAATTGTCGAATATCTGGGATTTAGTGAGGAAGAAGCAAACGACGAATCAACTAATGGTGTAACCGAAGAAGCTTCTGAGACCAAGGAACCTGAGCCAGAGAAATCTAGCCTAGGAGTAAAGACCCACAAGAAACGCATTTCAACTTTCTTCTCCGATGGAGGCGAAGGCGAAAGTGAGGACTTCCTAGCCAGTCTGTCGGCCACAAAGGGCGCTAAAACGGATAACCCTTTCCATCTATTTGGCGAAGGTGATACAGGTGTTGAGAAGCAGATTACAAAGGCCTTAATGTTGGGTCAGTTTGAGAAAGCAAGTGAAATCTCCCTGAAGGATGGTCGCATTGCGGATGCCTTCATTATCGCCAACTGTGGTGGAAAGGAGCTCGTCGACAAGGTCCAATCCACTTATTTATCCCAAAAGACAGGCATCCCAAGCTACTTACGGCTTTTGGGTTCTGTTATTGTCAAGAATCTATGGGATGTTGTGTATAATGCCGATCTAGCAGACTGGAAGGAGACTATGGTGACGCTCTGCACGTATGCGGACCCAACCGAGTTCCCTGATCTGTGTGAAGCCTTGGGAGACCGTATCCTTGAATCTGGATCCAGGAAGGATGCCTCCTTCTGTTATCTAGTTGGCTCCAAGCTCGAGAAGGTCATCGACATCTGGGTTGCCGAGCTGGAGGAAGCCGAGAAGGCTGGATTAGCCGAGGCTACCGATTCCACTTTCTCCATCCACGCAAGGTCTCTCCAGCAGTTCATTGAGAAGGTTACGGTTTTCCGCCACGTAGCAAAATTCCAAGATACTGAGACGGGCCTAACTTCAGGCTGGAAGTTATCTTCGCTTTACGACAAATACATTGAATATGCGAACATTGTCGCTGCCCACGGCCAATTACAGATCGCACACAAGTACCTAAGCCTCCTACCATCGAAGTACGACGCTGCCGATATGGCGCGCGAGCGTGTGCAATTAGCAACGCAAAAGGTAGCTCACCAGCCTGCTGTCAGACAGCCAGTTCAGAGGCCCGCGGCGACCTCCCGTGTACCTTCTCGAGCACCATCCGTAGCTGCAGGATATCAACCACCTCAACCAGCTGTCGGCATTAATCCTGTGAACCCTTACGCGCCCCCGGCTGTCCAGACTTCCGCAGCGAATCCCTATGCGCCGCCGATTGCTAGTAACCCCTACGCTCCGCAAGGATACCAACCATCGCAGCCGCAACCCGTTCAATTATCTCAACATCAAGGCTATGGTCCTCCACCAACCTCTTTCGGAGCCCCCCCGAGAGCATCAACCCCATCCACCAAACCTCCTCCAAGGGCTTCGGATGCAGGAAACTGGAATGATGTACCCATAGTGACGAAAGCGCCTCCCCGAAGAAATACGCCGAGCGCTGCCGCTATCACATCACCATTTTCTAACCAAGTAAACCAGGGAATACCTCCACCACCGCAGAGTCCCTACGGTTCTCAGCACGGAACAGGGACACCGCCACCTCCCCCTCCTAAAGGTCCAGCGGCTGGGAGGATAATGTCTCCCCTTGGTGGCCCTCCCCAAGCTGGTCAATTGCCGCCTCCTCCTCGACCCGGATCAACTGCGGCACAAAACTATGCTCCACCTCCCCCTGCCCAGACACAAGGAGGTCCTGGTATGCCTCCACCCCCAATGGGCCACGTTGTCCCCAGAATGTCTTCGCCTTATAACCCGCCACCAGCGGGAGCCGCGCCTACAAGCCGATACGCCCCAGCACCGGCGCCTCAATCGTTCGGTACTCCTTCCCAGCAGGCTCCCCCGCCTCATGCCGGCCGAGCGCCGCCGCCAAACCCTTATGCGCCACCTCCCCAGGCAGCGCCCTCTCATAATCAATACGGTCAAACCCCGTATGGTGCTCCGCCGGTACAGCAAGGGCCACCTTCTACCGGCCCTCCATCGAGCATCGGTGGTCCCCCACCGGCAACAACTTCGCCTGCGCCCCCTCCACCGCGAGCCGCGGCACCATCAAAGCCCCGACACCCTGCGGGTGATCGCTCTCACATTCCTCCTAACGCCCAACAGCTGGTTGATATCCTGAATCGCGACATGCAACGAGTAGCTTCCAAGGCACCAGCCTCATTTGCTCCTCAGGTGAAAGATACGCAGAAACGGTTAGGTCTACTATTTGATCATCTCAACAATGAGGAACTCGTGAAGCCAGACACTATCGAGCAATTAACCCAGCTGGCTCATTCGTTGGAGTCTAAGGACTACCCGGAGGCTCAGCGCTTGCAGGTAGAAATCCAACGAGACAAGACGGAGGAATGCGGTAACTGGATGGTATGTCGAAACCCCCTTATCTACGTATAGATATTCTTGCTAATAAAATCATAGGTTGGAGTTAAACGGTTAGTCCAGATGAGCAAAGTTACGGCCTAGGACATGAACCGTGGCACCGACTACGTTACGGATTCACGGATAGATGAGAATCAGTTATCATGTTGACGAAGTAACAGACCTGTTGACGAGTATATGTAGAGTTGTTACATAGATGGGTTGGCCGCCGAAAGCTAAAAAGTAGGGATCGTTTTAATGTATTGTTGAATGCCTACTAGGCTATTTGTCCTTCAATCTTAAGTTCTATGTATTCGTGATGTGCTGTGTGGTTCTCGTAGTAATGTCGCTAAGAGACAATTGGTTGAATAGTGTATCTCACTTCTGGATTAATATTGCAGCATACTAATAGCCTCACGGTTCTGTAATACTAGAAGTTGGATAATACGTAGATACAAGGTACAGGGTCGTATTTTTATACGCGTATTAAAGATGTTGCTAGTAGTTCTATGGCTAAGCTCCGAAAATGATTCGGCGTGTGTGAAGCGGATATCTCCATCTAGAGATAGGCAGGAGTTATAGCGGAGCTAGGACGGAGTTTATGCATAGAAAGGGGTTAAGCATACCCGGCTTGCATAAATTGGGTCTCTAAAGGTGAGTGATTATGCTGTTAGGACTAGATGGTGTATCTAGACATATGATGTAAAGTTGTCTCTAATTGTAAGCTGGTGACTATGCTGGGCTTGTTGGTGAGATGATCTACCTGTCATACATGTATATATACCTACGTTACTGTAACCTAGATTGTTAAAGGGGGCCGGGGTCTGAAGAATATAAAGCTCTTGATAATATAAAGTATTGAGGCAAGTCGTTGAGAAAAGCGTGACCCCGTAGACCTACTCGCTATATTATATACATCTTCCAAGGAAAAAAAAAGGGTGTAAGTGCAAATCACTTATACAGCGTATTCAAGATGGAAACACCCGATGCTAGACCGTATAACTTACCGGACAATGCAGTTTGGTTCAGTAAGTTGAAATATCCAATTTATCTTAAGTAGAAGATCAGATTTGCTAATATATTGCATTGTATCACCAGTCACCGGCTGCTCCTCCGGCATAGGACAAGGCCTCGCCGAATACATCGCCACCAAGAAGCCGTCCCAGCGCGTAGTAGCCACAGCGCGCAACCCAGCTTCACTCTCCGACATCCCAGACGGCCCTAACGTCCTAAAACTAGCCCTAGACGTAACATCCGTCGCATCCATCGACGCCGCCTTCGACACCACGCTCGCACACTTCGGGCGCGTCGACATCGCCGTCAACAACGCCGGGTACAACCTCATGGGCGACGCGGAGTCCTCGCCCCCTGGCAACGCCGGCGCCCGCGCGCTCCTAGACACGAACTTCTGGGGCGCGGTCGACGTGTCCAAGCGCGCATTATCCGTATTCCGGGACTCGAACCCCAAGACCGGGCAACGGGGCGGCGTTATCATAAACATTTCTTCCTTGGGCGGGTATCTCGGCAGCCCGGGCAACGCCTTCTACCACGCGAGCAAATTCGCGCTGGAAGGGTTCGCGGAGAGCATCGCGAAGGAGGTGTTTCCGGAGTGGAACATCCACGTGTGCAACGTGGAGAGGGGGGCGTGCGGACCAAGTACACGACGTCGTCGCTGCAGCGGATGCCGCGACATCCGGCGTATGACCGGCCCGAGGGGCCGACGACGGGGATGTTGGCGTTTATGGATAGGCCTGAGCTGCATGCGGGGTTTGCGGGGCCGGAGGAGGTGGCGGAGAGGATTTATGCGGTGGTGGGGACGGGGGAGAGGGGGATTCCGATGAGGGTGCCGCTGGGGAGGGATAGTTGGGAGATGGTTATGGGGGAGACGGAGAGGGTGAGGGGGGAGTTGGAGGAGTGGAGGGAGTTTAGTTGTGGGATGGGGAATACGGATGTGGAGGGTATGGCGAAGCTTGTGAGGTAGAGGTGTAGTAGGTGTTCGCTATATCTGCCTAGATATAGATGATCAGCAAAGGCTTTGTGTTCAGAGGCTGGTAGAGTTGAGAGGGATCATTGTAATGAGTCTTGGGGTAGTGTATATTTGATTGTATTTTGATTAACTCTTCTCTATAGGCTAATTATTTCATAGGGATGGTTTGACGAGGCTAACATCCCAAGCATCGTCATAGGTTTCCGTGTAGTCACTAGGTATACTTTGTAGTACTTAAACATTCTCATCGTCGCAGTGTTGCTTCAGACCTTAGTACCTCCTATATGCAAGTGAGGTTACAAGCACATGAAATACGAGCCCAGATACATATAAACGATTAATGACAAAAGCACGCCGTTTAAGCCCAACTACATACACATACCTGGTTGACATTAATATGATTGCTGGTGTAAAGAATCAAGGTGAAATATAGGGGGCTAGGTAGTTGACCCGGGGATAGGTCTTAATTATCTCATCTTTTAGGGGTATCATTAGTAACATGCTCTTGCTTCCTTATTTCTTCTCCTCGTCCTCATCTGAAGAACTCATAAACTCGTCATCTTCGTCAAATCCGGCGAACGCTCTCGTGACGGGCTTCTTTGACGTGGTATTCTTTGACTTGGCATTCGTCGGCGGAGCTGGTGCCTTCGAGCCGCTTGACTCCTCAGAATCTTCTCCTTCGCTCGAGTCTTCGTCCATTTCCTCTGGAGAGGCAGAGCCGTGCGATGTGCCGAGCAGATTATCCTTGAAGTTTCCTGCTTTTATAGCAGCGAGAACTGCCTCGCGCGTTCGCTCGCTAGCTTCTTCCTTGTCCTCAACCCACTTGCCATCTAAGCGGCCCTTCGTGCTGTTCTTAATCTCGTGCTCCTTCTCATCCGCGGCATCGACAATCTGCTGCCAGCGCGCGCGTCGCTTTTCCTTCTCCTTCTGCTCCATCTCGGGTTTGATAGCTAGGTATTCAGCTAATGCCTTAGCCTCATTGACTGTTCTTATTCGGCGCCCATCTAGATTTCTGCTGGATGCGTTTTCGTCGCCGCGGTTCCTCTTCTTTTTCGAAGACATCCGGCCACCAGCTGCTCGGAGCTGAGAGCCGAATCCACCTTTGCCACCGCATAGCGGGATTGACAATCGTAGAGACAAGAATGCATCATCGGAGTCGCAGAGAGTAGAAACCAGATCTCTAGAATTGGAGAGGATTTGTTTGTTTGATACGGTAGTCAAAATAAGTCGCGAATCAATTTGCGGTAATCGATCCTCGATGCGATGGTGAAGGTCTGAAAGAGTTGTGGTTGGGGGTATGGGAAGAGATAGAGTAGGAGGTAGGCCTAAGCCTGAGAAGGTTGTTACAAAGACGTTGATATTCCCGGGAGCCATTTTGTATGGTTTGTATGGTGATATGAAAAGATTCGCTGGGTCCTTGGTTATCCGCCTTCTAGATTAAGGCGTCGCTCGTAAATATGTTGAAAGGTAAAAAGGCTACTGGACTTGGACTTAATGGAATGGTTGAAATGGATTGATGATTCTAGATGGCTAAAGGTGGATCTTATCGCATTTTTGCCAAGTCTCTTATCTAAATGGGTTATCCACCTCAGCCACAAGGTACTGAACAATCTAAGGTGGTATGTGCACGAAACAGGGCTGTCAGGTCATTACATAAGCGAAAGTTTCCCACACCCCACTCAAATTCATAGTGTCGCTTCCGTCTCCACCATAGGGTTTTTGCGCACAACCAAAAATTCCCTGGACCTTCAATCCATCGCAAAGTATCCATCAGCCTGTCGACTTCACATCAATCACGTCCACCCACCCAGTTCAACATCTTGACACCGTAACTAACCGCCAAGATGCTGATTCCGAAGGCTGACCGCAAGAAGATCCACGAGGTTAGACGAACAACTCAATAATTAATTTTCTACAAATTCCAGAATTGTCGAGCTAACATTTTTTTGTTCGTCATGTAGTACCTCTTCCGAGAGGGCGTGCTGGTCGCGAAGAAGGACTTCAACCTTCCTAAGCACCCCGATATCGACACCAAGAACCTATTCGTTGTCAAGGCTCTTCAGTCGCTCAACTCCCGCGGCTACGTCAAGACTCAATTCTCTTGGCAATACTACTACTACACCCTCACCCCCGAGGGTCTCGACTACCTCCGAGAATGGCTTCACCTCCCCGCCGAGATCGTCCCCGCTACACACATCAAGCAGCAGCGATCGCACGCTCCTCCCCGAGGAATGATGGGTGAGGGCGAGCGTGAGCGCCGACCATTCGGCCGTGGCCGTGGTGGTGACCGTGGTGACCGTGGCGATCGTGGCGACCGTGAGGGTGGCTACCGAAGACGGGATGCTGGTGAGGGCAAGGAGAGCGGTGGTGCTCCTGGCGAATTCAACCCTCAATTGTAAGTTTTTACTGGCAGGACCATCCTCTTTTTTACGATTTTATACTTACTCTAAATCAACAGCCGTGGTGGTTTCGGTCGTGGCCGTGGCGCTCCCCCTTCGTAAGAAGCTTCTACTACTACTCTTGGAAATCCCTTCGACATGGTAGCCGGGTATGGACATGTACTCTAGGGAATGGAGCACCTGCATAGTCTCACTTCTCTGCACGTGATAGAAAACTCGTGGGAGGAACCTCGGATGCACGGTTGGGAGTTATTAGGAGGCTAAATCCTCGGAAATCATCAATGAATTATGGACATGCTTTTGCTGTGAAGAGACCAAAATTCCCAATTAAAGATGCTTGGTTCGGTGAAAAGTTAATGGAGTGCGAGGAAATATAACCAAGCCGATACCTATGAGCCCTACGATTAGCATGCAAATGGCAACAACTTATTAAGGAAGTATGTGTTTTATTTAAATTCCGGATGGAAAAGGTGTGATAAGTTGTTCTCGGAGTATTTCTATTGCTAGGTAATTTCCAATCAATTTTGGACGTAGAGAAAAGGAGGTTTTGTATCAGGTACACTTGTAGCTTACCTCATGTGCAGATGCCTGTGAGTGGTATGACTTAGACGGTATCGAGAGGAAGGTACTATAGTTTATCCACTTCGGTTTGTAAATCGGAGACTTCCGCCCGGCTCCGGTGCTACTGATTAGATCCTCACGGCTGTTTCCTCAATTGTCTACGTTAGTTACGTTAGTAATAGAATTCTCGTAATTCTTATCCTGTTCAAATTCGGTGAGGCTCCGCGATATTTCCATCTTTAGACAATGAATTGGAAAATAATAGCGCGCCGAGCCCCAGAACATCTCCAGAATATCCCCATTTTCATCCCGATGACGGTACGAAACCTGAACACAATAGGCATAGCTTGCGTGTCATTAGCCTTTACAGATTGGTCAAGTTCTTCAAATGTGAAACCTTGGGCATAGATCTCTCAAATCGATTTCGATCGGACGGATCTATGAGTATTATCGATATTCGTTCGAGGATCGCCGGGACCCTCTTACATACAGTAAGAGTAAGGACAGAAGATCCATACACATTAAACCGTAGTTGGTTCTGTGCCGCTTCTACAGAATCTTAACTGGCACACGACCACTATGAGTTTTATTCCGAAGCTATGCCACCGAGCAAATTTCTAAAGCTCCGACAGATGTTGCAATGCTTTTTTGATGCCGAAACTGCGGTCAATGTTAACGCTGTGTTACCTGACACTTAACCTCGCAACTCGCAGCCTCAGGTCTCACTCGGTTGGCTAGTCGGCCTTAAACGTGAGATACTTGCGCAAATCCAGCAGCCAGTCTCTTAATAAGTACCAATTGATTATGAGGGGTAATTTTATTTTAAAGGACTCTACGTATACTATCTTACAAAAATACTTACACAAATCGCGGGGGTCAAGTGACATCCGGACGCCTCCAATCTCAAAAAGGTCTGACCGAACCATCCGGTGAAAAGTCAGAATTGAAACAAATATGGCATTAACCAGGACATTTGCAGGTGATGCTCATGCCATCTACCTACGAATTGGTATGTCGAATATGGAATATGAACATTCATGTCGACCCAGATCTATGGAATACCGACAGACCACGCTTCTTTTTTTTTCTCAGAGAGCGCGATGGTACCGTATAGACCAGACCACGCAAGATGACGTCTGGGTTCCATCGGGGACACTTCTCTAGCCAAACATTTTTTATCAGGTCATTTTACCAGCGCTGTCTTACCAAGCTAGTCAGCTTCTGCAAGGCAGATATTGCTCGAGTGGAGTCACTTACACGCGCAACACTAGCGAGACCAACTTCGACGTAGTGTTTACGAGTCTTGGTTCTATCGAACTATACCTCCAGTGGATCTATTTCCGGTTAGCTAACCCAATCAGCTAAAATTATCTGCGAGGTGAACGCATGCCGCTGTTATGGCGGGGTGTAGCAACATAGGTCTGAACTATTGCCCCTCCTTTCACATCCTTTGTTTCTTGGTGACATGGATAGCTTTGCAGGCAAACTCATCATTGGAACCAATCCTATTAGAAAGTGTGAGTAATGGGTTGGGGTTTACGCCTCTTCTCTCCCCGCGGGGCGTAATAAGAAGACAGCATTCCCAAACGTCTTCATTCTCTTTTTACTTCCTTCTTGACTAAATTACACCACGACCATCTACCTCACTTCCAATATACAGACAGCTTTCTCTGTTTGTCTTCCTTTATTGCTCTCTTCCATTGAAGTCACTGTATAGATCTCATACCTATAATACCCCCTCATCCTATAATAGACTTTTGAGTCTAGAAAACAAACAAAATGGCCTCCCTTCCAAAGACCATGAAGGCTCTCCGGCAAGTCTTGTCCTGCATATAAATTCATATTATGTCAATGAAGGGCCCGCCTCTCGATACCCATATAGAGCCCCCTCGTTCAATTATGTTTGCACATAGTTACTAACAACCATGTCCCTCGTAGATATGAGAAGCCAGAAGTATGGGATATCGTCCAGGTTCCTCTACCCACCTTACGATCTGGTGACGTCCTGATCAAGGTCAAGGCAAGTCAATTCCGTATGCCATCTATAACCTTGCAGTCATAATAACACGAAACTACTCTAGGCCTGCGGTGTTTGCGGTACTGATTTGCACATCCACGAGGGAGAATTCATTGCGAAGTTCCCTCTAATCCCTGGCCACGAAACCGTAGGCGAGGTTGTCGGTAAGATATAGAGGATAAAATGCGTCGTGATATCAACTAATAATCACAATTAGCAATTGCCGACGACGTTAAGGAATTCAAGGTCGGAGACCGTGTTGCTGCGGATAATTCGGAGCTCTGCGGTCACTGGTAAGAAAAATAATTATATATTCTAAACTCTTAACTTAGCTAATTTACCTCTAAAGCTTCTACTGCCGGAGAGGCCAAGAACTTCTTTGCGAAGACTTCAAGGCTCACGGTGTCCTAGGGTTAGACGGCGGTTTCGCCGAATACGTGCGTACTTCCTACCAATTGTGTAATCTTTGATTGACTAACTTATACGTTTTGAAATGTAGACCGCTTACCCCCAAGGTAAACTGTTCAAAATCCACAACCTCAGCGATGTCGATGCCACCTTAATCGAGCCCGCCTCCTGCGCCATGCACGGTCTAGAGAAGATCGCCCCGAAGGCTGGATCTCATGCCCTATTGATTGGAGCTGGTCCTACCGGTCTCATGATGGCTCAATTCCTGTACGAATGGCATATCTCGATTCCCATTATAAGCCGATGCTAATATTCTTTCATAGACGACAAAATGGTGTTTCGCAATTAACCATTGCTGCTCCTGAAGGTTCCAAGATGGAGTTAGCCAAGAGTCTCGACGCTGCCGATTTCTACATTCCCCTCTCCAGATCAAACGCCGCACCCCAATGGGAACAAATCAAGAAGGACAACCCACATGGCTTCGATATTGGTAGGCAAACTGTATACTAAAAGTACTCGACGACGCTAATTGGTGATATAGTTGTGGAAGCTAGCGGCAGCTCCAAGGTTCTCGAGGATGCCATCAACTACGTTCGCCGCGGAGGCAAGCTTGTCTGCTACGGCGTCTACCCCAGTTCCGCTCGC
Source organism: Daldinia childiae (assembly GCF_008694065.1). NCBI lineage: Eukaryota > Fungi > Ascomycota > Sordariomycetes > Xylariales > Hypoxylaceae > Daldinia > Daldinia childiae. The sequence goes on along the minus strand of NW_022984642.1, from coordinate 2,793,249 downwards.
GTCTCTTGGGCCCCATCCAAGATCTTCGGTGATGGTAAGTCATACGATATTTTTTGGGATGATATCAAGCTAATCGGAGTTATCTAGAAATTACCATCATCGGCTCCTTCTCCGAGACCTATATGTTCCCATCCACTGTTGACTACTTAGACAGCGGCAAGGTTAAGACCAAGGGTATTGTCAATAAGACCTTCAAGCTCGAACAGTGGGGCGAAGCTCTTGAGAGCATCCGAAACAAGTCTGCCATCAAGGCTGCTATTGTTTTTGACTAATTTGGGAAGCTGGATAGGGTACAAGCGAAAGGAAAAAAATATATCTATTACATGATTAATGGTACTACTTAGCTAGACGGCCGAGTTAGTTAAACTGTAGTTAAAATAACCTTTTATTCTGAATGAACAAAATCTCCGATTCGTTACCCTTTTGTGATCTGCGCCTCCAGGGTTGTATAAGACGATGCTTCACCTTGCAGTTGACACGAGCCAATAAGGGACCATGCGTCTTCCTAAATAGGGATGAGGAACACGAACGGCGTGGTTCATTAGTATGCAAGAGGAATTACCATTTGTCAGCTTGGTGGTCCACGTCGTCAATATAAGAATAGTGAACCCCACGACCTTGATGGCTACCTACCTCTTAGGTAGCACGCCTTCGTGGGTGACCACTTATGCACAATACGGTATTAATAATCCTACCGCTCGTCTCCGCTCTTGTCCAGTCTTCCCGTAGGTAGTCAATATGCCGACTGCCGTTGTGACAGGGGCCAACTCTGGTATTGGCCATGCGTTCGCTGAGATCCTTATTCGAGAGGTATTGTTATTATCTTCACTTTTCATATTATACCAAGCCGCTATCTAATAATCATAATCACAACCTACAGGGCTACGACGTTACAGCCGCCGACCTCCATGTAAACGGAAAACTCGCGTCGCTTCAGTGCGACAAAGCACAACTAGATGTTACATCCCCGGACTCAATCGCCTCGTTCGCCTCGTCTTACGGTGACGGGCCAATTGATTTACTGCTGAATATCGCAGGCATCATGGCGCCCAAAGAAAAGGACGCCTTGTATACGGTGTCGCTCGCTACTCTAACCCAGACATTCAGCGTTAATACCTTTGGCCCACTACTCCTTACCCAGGCTCTCCTGCCAAACCTGCTCAAGTCGGACAGCCCAAAGGTAGGCGTCATGTCGAGCCGCGTCGGCAGCATCGCGGATAATAGCTCTGGCGGGTCGTACGCGTACCGCGCGAGTAAAACTGCTGCGAACAGCGTGTTTAAGAACCTCGCGGTGGATCTGAGGGATAAGGGGGTTGTGGTGGTTATTATGCATCCGGGTATCGTGAAGACGCCGATGACGGCGATGGGCGAGGGGATCGCGGAGGCGGTTTGGCCGGAGGAGGCGGCGGAGAAGCTGTGGGGTGTTGTTAGGGGGAAGGGGTTGGAGGATTCGGGGAGATTTTGGCATAGGGAGGGTTTTGAGTTGCCGTGGTAGGTTATTAGTTGGTTGGTTGAGGTTGGGATTAAGGGGTTGGAGATTAGTATTAGGAGTAGTTAATGCTATGGTTATTATTATGAGGAGCATCAGATTGTTCATGTTATAACTAAAGTATCTATCTAACTAACCTATGAATGGAATTTAATGTTAGTTATCAGAATTTATTTGTTTAGACCACCACCACCACCACCCCCATTGGAGCAGTCCCTTCCGGAACTGTCCCGCATGGACAGTTGGGACATCCGTCCTCCCTATTCTTCTAGAGGTTTTACCAATAGCGTTTAGATATAACACCCCTTCCAGAGACATTTTCAATTGGCAGAAACATTACTAGGACAGACTGCACACGTTCCTTGCAGTCGACTCCTAGTACCCAGAACAGCCCCCCAAGCCCTGTTGCCCATACCGATTCCGGAGTCCTCTTGTGAAAGCCACCAGCTTTCCTTGCTCTGCTGGCTGAAAAGCGAGACCACTTGGCGAAGAAGGTTAGGGAGACGGCTTTGAAGGTTGCCTTTGCCGGTTCCTCCCCCTAGCGGGGCCCACGGCAGGGACGCTGCGGCTTCGAAGTCGCTTGAATCCCCAGCATCAATATTGTGTAGCTTGGGTTGTCAACCTTAAATATGATTGTGTTACAGCCAGTTAGTTACAAGGACATGATGCAATACCACTGTCTCTCTCTCTCGCTTAGTTCGAGAGTGCGCCTGTGCGGCTTGCCCCTCCTTAGAATACCGCTTCGAAGTACTGCCAATTATCCGTTGACATCCGGGCTTGGTCATGTTGTTGTCATCATTGCTCTCAACCCCAGTATCACAAGCGCTAGGCTTGTCGTAAAGATTATTACTGTAATCGCCGTGTGGTTGCAAGAACATGTTATGGGGCCTTTTCAAGGTCTTGTATCGGCCAAAGCTTCGGCATGAGCTTTTTCTCCCACCCCCTGAGATAGCTTCTAGGTACCCGACAGGTTTAGAGTGAAGTCGGATTGCGCCCATGTAGGAAGCTGGTTTTATGAATCATGGCCTGGAGGAGGATCTGTCTACCAGTCCCATTCTAACCCTGATGTTCCCGACGAACCCGAGGTTCCTGAAGGACAGCTGGGTGCCAGACAGGAGTTTCTTCGGTGTAGTGACGAACTCCGGGGGCATTATTTTCCCGCAAGGCCTCCTTATCCCGCCTTAAGAAGGCTGTTATTGGTGATAGGGTAGTGGTAATTACAGTAGTGTTAAGAGCGGCGACCCAGAGCCATATTTCGGTAGCGCTTATTTAGGGTTGAATTATTATAGATAAGAGAGACTCGGAGACATCCTTGGAAGGCATTTTTTCTGAGTGTTGGAACGAGCCAAGTAGTTTAAACATAAAACTACCTATATAACCGGGTGAAACAATTAGCCTTTATCCTTTACTGAGTATTGAGAGGAAGGTAAGAAATATGAAACACTTACGAGATGCGTGTATATCACGAGTTCCCCATAGCTTCTATGACGACACGCTCGAGGTGATGTAGCCCTCCGACTTAAGGTAGTTCGTGCCATAGGAGAAAGCGGCCATGAGTAGATAATAGATTAATTATAGTCATGTTCCTGCAGCAGGTTTAATGTCCTCCGGAAGGGAACCACCCACGACATACTTTGGATAGGTTTGGGGCAAAGAGGCCTTGGTCACATATTCCTTAATGATCCGCCATGTTTCAAGAGATGTAAGTGACTGGAATCTTCTTATCTGACATGAGATTCTTGAGTGAAGTTGAACTCATAGGTGGATGATGTTCGTAGGTTAGGAGAAGAAGGATAGGCAGATAATAGAATAATTAAATACGTGAGAGCTTGTTGAAGAAGTTTTCATGCTTAGGTTACAACCATTTTCGAGGCATGATGGATAAGAGCACACTAGGTAGGAAAAAATATTAGTCCCTATCCTTATTACTGTCGAGGAAAAGCAGGAGGATAAAATACTTACAAGATGCGTTATATCCGTCCATGTCTTTGTTGGTGTTTCTTAGAATAACCCTTCCCGTAAGACGATTCGTGTTGAAGATATTAGGTGCCAGGGTTAGTGGTAGGCGATATATAGGTAGACATTACCCTGGTCTTCGATTGCTTGCTCAATGCCATTGGGAAGAGAGATATTCACCTTCATAGGTCGTGAAGAATGTAAGTGTATGATATAGGCGCCTAAGTACTGAGGATCAACGTCCCGCACCTGGCAGGGACAGCAGTGGTGACAGGAACAGCCGGAGCCATAGGCACAGCAGAAACTGCAAGTACCATAGGAGCCATAGGTGCTACCAGAGCTATATGTGCTAAAGAAAAATGTCAACCCCAATTCTTATCTTTATTAAGGGAGGGGTAAGAAGATAAAACACTTACAAGATGCAATGGTACTCCATGAGTCTTCTGATACCTCCCAGAATATAATCCTCCACCATGAAGACGATTCATGTCTTCGCTAAACAGCTAGGGCCAGGAGTAGAGAGTAGACGATTTATAAGACATTCTTGGACTTGGCTTATATCCTCTGGTAGAGAGCCACCCACCTATATTGTGGGCGTGACCCTCATTCCCGTGAGTTAATGTAGCGGAAACTTGGTTGGTGAGTGAATAGAGTATAGCCAAAAAGTGAACAGCTAAGTACCTAAAGGAAGAATGTCAGCCCCGGCTCTTATCACTATGTAGAGACGGGTAAGAAGATGAATTACTTACTATGTATTAATATGTCCCTGTTCCTCAATTCTTCAGAGCTGTGTCATGGTGAGGCCCCAGCCATCGTTGAAGTCCATGTGCTCATCAAACATCCTGTTTAATATTGCCATTGGACTGGAACGCCTTACAGCGCGTTGTGAAAGTGTCGCGAGCAACACGACGAGAAGCATATCCTGCCTCGGTGCTCATCGCTATCCAACCCACGGTTTTTACTAGGTCTTTACTCGCGTTTTTCAAAATAGCCACCATCATGGCTACTTGTTTTTTGGTAACGGATTAGTTAGGGTTAGGGTTAGTTAGGGTCAGCGTGTTGTAAATGCATCGCGAGCAGAAGAACGCGAAGCATATCCCGCCTCGATGCTCACCGCGGTCCAATCTACGGTCTTGAGCAAGTCTCTACTTGCATTGTTGAAAATAGCCACCATTGTGGCTACTTGCTTCTTCGTAACGGATTAGTTAGGGTCAGCGCGTTGTGAAAGTGTCGCGAGCGACACGACGAGAAGCATATCCTGCCTCGGTGCTCACCGCTGTCCAATCCACGGTTTTTACCAAGTCTTTACTTGCGTTTTTAAAACAGCCACCATCATGATGGCCTGTTTTTGGTAACGGACGTTCCGTTATTCAAGTCAATCTTTTCGTTTGACATCTTGCTTAATATTAGCGATGGGCTCCAAAAAGAATAATGTGTCTGCGTTCAGCCTCGACAGAGATATCTTCAAGAAGAATCAAGAGCCAGGTTATGATATAAGAAAATAGGTGGAACAGGAAAGGAGGGGGTATTAGCAGGAGCTATCACTTACCTTAACTACCTGATAAACTGCTGTGGCAGTACTTGGAGATTATTCAAAAAGTGTAGTTGATGTGAAGATTATGGTTGATGAGATTAATGTTTCTTATAATTTGAAAGGTCCCATAACTGCAAGCTGACCGGGGTAGACGAGTTGTAGGTCCAGAAATTTGTCACGGCTATGCTAGAAACGTTTATTTAAATTAGTTTCCTGCCTCTCATATACAATATGTGGTTATAATGTACTTACCCTAGCGGAGGTGCGAGGACAGCGTCGGGGTCGGAGTCGGAATCGGGGCCGGAGCAGCGGGCATCGGTTGGGACCGGATCGGCAAGTGCGGCAGGTGCGGTAGGTGCAGCCGGAGCCATATAGGCCATAGGGTATGATGAATTATGAGCGTTGGTAGTTTAGAAGAAGGTTAAAGGGTAGGGAGTAAGGTGTAAGGACTTAGAAGGGATGGGATGTGTTTTTGTAGGGCGAGTGAACCTGATAGCTGCTGCCACCAAGGCTAGGACCCGCGCCCCCGCCTCGATAGTAATTTGCTCGTGGAAGGTAGGTTAGAAGTTTAGGGTTTGTTACTGTTTCGCGAGGTTCCGCAAGGCTTTGCGAGGTTTAGGTTACTTATGGTCCTCTTGTGACTGGACAAATAGTTAGCACTGTATTTGCGCTGTGCACATGGGTCCAGATTGGGCTACTTACCAGGATGAGGATGTTGACATCAAGGAGTAGATATCCTGTTCTCCTGTATTGATGGAGAAGGCCCATTGCCAGCACGAGTTATCATCACTAATGATAGTTAGTAACTTATAGTTATATCATATGAAATGAGATGACAGAACATACCTTCTCAATTGTGATTCATGAGCTTCAGGTACAGAGAACACTTTAAGTTACCTTATGGTATTCCCCTTTCCCTGTCGCCGATTATGGACTATTGTTCAATTAGTATTCCAGCGTCGCCGACAAGTTGTGAAGATAGAAGTATCATAGTAGTAAACTTACTTTGTCAAGACTGTGCCTAATTATTAGAATAAGTCTTTTATTTTAGTTGGTTTATTGCGACATCATATTGCCAGCTTGTTGAGGAATGGCTTGTTAATTAATTAAGATTGTTAATTAGTTAAGATAGATTGTTAATGTTGATGTTGATGTTGATTGAATTTTTTTTGTGAAGAGAAGAGAGGAAGAAATTATTGACTGTGCGCAGATGTGCGCAGACTTTTACCTTCGCCTGAGGGCGGTGACGAGGGTGGTGATGGTGGCATTTAGGATTCTGCCGGATTTAACGGTTGCCGTAACCACGGCGCTACCTAAGAAACTTAGCAACTGTATAAGAAAGTTAGCAACTGTACACGAAACGTAGCAACTGTATACGAAACTTAGCAACTGCAAGCCCGCTGGCATCTCAACTGAAGTGACTAAGATACATAGCTTTAGTACGTAGAGTGCGCCTTCCGTAAAGATTCTCTACAGTTGATACAGGAGTCACAATGCTGTCTACAGCTGGCCTTCTAGCAGTCCGCCAAACAAGATCATGACTCAGTACCTCAGTTCGAAACTTCCTTATATTTGCGTACGGTGTACAAGGTAGACAAGGCAGGTAGCATGCTGCAATAGATGACAACCTTAGGTACTTTTAGTTTCGGTCTCATGATAAAAGGTAGTTAAGTAACTAAAAGGTATATGTACACTCCGATTTGGTTGGCACGTCAAAACCGCAAAAGTGTCCAATATATTTCTTTATTAAACTTCACGAGAAATCCCCCTGGTTAGATTCCAGTGGTAAAAGCGCTGTCTCTTGTTGGTACTTCAAGAGATAATTAAGTCTGTTTACTTATACTTGGTAGTTAAGCCTAAAGTTGTTAACTTGTTAAGTTGGACAGAGTAAGGAGTAGCTTAAGGGGCATACAGCCATGTTTAAGGGCCTATCTATGTGAGTGTAGCTGGCAAAAGTTCATGCTATCACTTTCAATTATGTAGATTTATGTAAGTCTTTTGTGACGCCTTTCAATTTAGGCAATACCAGTTTTCATTACCGGCATCTTTACAAACGTATAGACAAACCATACTTCTAACAAGGTAGCGGATATCTCGGAGAGTGAATATCAAAGTAGATCATATTAGCATAAATCTTTGAATATAGGAACATAATATTGGGGGTAAATAATGTAGAAGTAACAAGGGAAATTCTACAGAGCACGAGATGATATCTACTTTTGTTTAAGAAGAAAATTAAAAGAACAAGAACAACTTTTTATAGAAAAGCCTTGAGGTTTGTGAGAGGTGTTCACAAGCACTGCGGATGGGGTTTAATTGTGTTTGTCTTTTTTTCTAGGTGATGAAGTATCAAGGAGGGCTTTTTTGTTGGATGGGATAGAACCCAAGCCAAAAGGATTAATATTTTGAAGTTCTGAGATCAGGTCAGAATTCGGGTTCAGGTAGGCCACTGTTGTAAATACTATATACGCCGAGATTAGAAGCACTATGATTGTAGTATTGTCCAATACATAACTCAGAGTTCTTGGTTCCTCCATTTGTATCAAGTAATGCTACTACGGGAAACATGTCTTCCCTCGAAGGTTCTTAAATATATTAACTACCTCTATCAGTTCCTGGAATTCATAAGCTTCACAACACAGAGGCTTAAAATATATTTAATATTGAGTATTTAACTGGAGTTGCTGTGAATAAAAGTGCGAACTATCTACGATATAACCCTCTTTAAGACATTAGAAATCTTATTGGCTTATAGGATTAAGGACCATTCTTAGAGTATATTCTAATCATTGGTTGTCGATTTCTGTAACTGAGCTTTATTTCGAGAGATCTATTTCGTATTTACCTACATAATGGAGCAAAGTTGAGTCCAAACTTGAACTAATCATTCTCCTAATATGCCTCTATAATATGTTATCATTGATGGTAACACAAGATAACGTCCAGGGTTAGTGAACTGGTGGTCCTATTCACAACTACCTACGTAATGTTTCAAAATATACTGAATCGATACTGTCTTCTGCAAAATCTGATGGGGTTAGCTAAATAAAGTTGTAATTACAACATGTAATTACGATATGCTTGCATCTCCATTTTACAGTTAGCATGTGCTGTAGAAAAAGGCTATTAAGTTATGGCGGCAAGTTAAAACGATTAACTTCCTGGATTAGGTTGCGTCGGCGGGAAATCAACTTGTCAGAACTGTCAAATTGCCCATGCTTTACCCCTGCTCAAACTTGGATGAGGATACGAATTACAGGTACATAATAAATGTACATATGTAATGTACCTACACTTGCGTGGCTGCGTGGCACCTACCGTCAGAAAGGTACCTCATTATGTATGTCGTGCAACGCAAGATGGTGGATCTTGTATGGGATGCTTGCGGAGACTGGGGCAGGTTTGGGCAGATTTGGGGGGGCAAGCGGCACGCTAACAGGCTAGAACCATTAGGTACCTGTCAGGCCTAATTCCAAGGGGGTTTTCGGGAAGCGGCAAGTGCTATGGTTGGTTCATTCTGTTTCATAAGCTCCTCCAATTTCCAAACTGGCACGAAATCTTTGGGCTTTGAGCCAAATTCAGTTTGTTAACGAATTCCTAATCTTTCCCACACGAGACGAGACGAGACCATACGATCTACCCTAGGACCTATGATACACTGCTACTATTTGCAGTGATCCCCAGGATCTATGTCTCCTCTAAATCTTTCATACGAGATATTGTCACCGACGGATCTTGTTATTATACAGAATAAGTATTGCGTCAGTGTTTGTTCCTGTCGAGATCTACCCGGGTAGAGATTGCTATCGCTGTCAAATCGTCAAACGATCTAGTACCTGTCTATGAGCTTCTCACTTGCCACGACTCTTTTTCTCTCTCTCTTGAGCTAGACTCTACTTACCTTGTCTAGATATATCTTGGTAGAAGCTAGGTAGATGCAGAGATAACCCCCCGTTCTTGCTGCTGGGTTCACCCAATTTCTGCAATTGCAAGCTATATACCTAAGCAACCTTAGCAAGCAATATGTCTCGTTCTAATCGGCCTTTTGGTCATTATGACTTTCCGCCTCGTGATCCGTCCGCGAACGAACAATTTCGCCGCCCTAGAGGTAATTCGAGGCGTCCCGAATTTGAACCGTTGAGAAATATTCAAGTACAAGTCGATTCGAGTTCCGACGACGACGATATACCTGTCACGAAGCCGAATCGTCCTGCCCAGCACTCGCGCTCAATGAGTCACCCATTTCCTTCGCTTTTCTCTAGCAAGAAGAGGAAGAATGCCCGACCCGAAGACGAGAATGGAAGCGGAGACTTCACCGCTGACATTGGTCCTAAACCCATACCGCAGCAGAATATGGCCCCTAGAATGATACCGCGTGGGCCAGCAGATTTCGCGACTGGGAATTGTATGACGTGTGCTAGCTTGGTCCGATGGCCTAAAGAGCTTCATATCTTCAGGTGCACCATTTGCTTAACCATAAATGACCTCAAACCATACGATTCCACTGTTGGTCACATGGGTACACAGCTCGGAGTTAGCGGTGCTTCACCTCCAAACGAGACTGAGTTCGGCCCCTCACGACGACCTTCGCAATGTCGTATGTTCTGCTGTTATATCCCAGGATCATGACCTTTACTTACTCTTATAGCAAATTCTATATCGCTCGATCGCACCAAGCATATTATCAAGCAATGTTTACGTTCATCGTTTAGAAGCTTGTATATCGGCACAATCACGTCCGCCCAACGAGCATTCTGCAAAAATCCAACCCCCAAGTAAGCAAGGTAGTCCGCCCACTTCAAGTACAAGCCCGCCTAGTCATGTCTATAATGCCGTGTTCGATGACTTCGCCGATCTCAATCTTGAACCAAATCCATTGAACCGTAATGTATCCATGGCAAGGTCGTACTCGACGTCGTATCCTGATGTCAGGAGCTCGACTTTCCCAGTGACTGATCCCGTCGGTGAATGTCCAGACGCCACAGTTTCGGACTTAGAGCCCAAGATAGTTTTTAAGAAGCTGGAGGAATACTTAGTATCATGTTTTAGTTCATATCTATGTATCAACAATTCATTCGCCACTCGGCATATGAGCGCCAGCTCTAAGCTTCCCCCCGAAGCTGTTAAGCAACAGGTCCCTGAAAGTAGGAAGGAGCCAGTTCGCGACGACACACCAATTTCAGAACTCGACCCTAAACTATTACTTTTGGGCGACTTCGCCGAGAATGGCACATGGTGGACCGGGGGTCAAGAGGAGGTTCTACCCTCAAAGACCCCATCCCGGCGGAAAGACGATGCACCTTCCATTGTGTCTTCCAGATCCCCCCGAATCGACTGGGGTGTAGCCAGTGAATGGTATCATATGGTAGTCAATGCAGCCCAGCTCTGGCCAGAAGCTACGCGGAAGTACTTGTACCTGTCCGTCTCGGTGCTGACAGATGCAAAGCTATTTCAATTCGAATCACTCGCTATCTCGGCTCAAGAGCATATACAACAGGTTCTATTAAGTGTACAGAAACACTCCTCAAACGACCATGTCGGTTAATGAAAGAGCCTCGAGATATTCGTTTCTTGCTCTTGATGTTGGCAAATCCTCTTCTTATTTCAGGATTCAAAATATCAAACGCGGCCAATATCAAATCTAAGCAAGGGAAAGAGTGGCTGCAGGGCAGAGTGCATAGAGTCTCAGACTAAGACCTCCGGAAGGCACTCTGGAATTATCAAGCGAATTCTTGGTTTACTAGCAAACTCCTCGAACCATGCCATCATCATCTGGTTACCTGGTTTCTCTAGGTCTCCCGACATCTCCTTCTTCAAACGAAGGATTTATTAGTGGGTTCATTGCCTACAGGTTGAGCCGGCAAAGCCAGAAAGGTTGAGCCACGAATTGACGTGACGGGTGGTTTAATCCCACAGATGTCTAATTCTCGCTCCAGTAACACAGCAGCATCACTTCACGCCGCCCTAGAATCCTCCAAGTCAAAAAAGCAGAAGCTGCCTATCGAACCGCAACGGGCGGCATATACGGACGACTGGCAGATTACCGCCGCAAGAGTCATGGCTCTTGTATATTCAGCTAACACTTTGACACACGTCCGGCTACTGATAAATCCAATGGGCGTAGTCATGGCCATTTAATACCGAAAGCGATTTTTACAACTCGTTAGTACGGCTTAGACTTCAAAGCCGACTTGAGCTATGGAATCAAGAAGAGGCCGTTTCACTTTCTGCCAATATCCATCTTTCTCAGCATCTGGGCAAAGATACAGATATTGGAGTTTGATGCCAAACGGCAAATGGCTGGAAAAGCGAGAGAAGCCTTCTTCGATAGTATTCTGACGCACAGGAACTACGAGCAATACCTTAACATAATAATCCGCCGAGAATGCCTCGTGGAAGACAGCCTGAAGCAAGTAAGCGAAGTCGTTGGTAGCGGTAGTGAGGAAATCAAAAAGGTCTACGTATCGAATTCAGAGGGGGAGGGTATTGATGGCGGGGACTTCGGAAGGAGTGGTTTTACTTCTCGTGAGAGAGGTATCATCCAGACCATGGTTAGTGTCTCACTCATTTCATCTCAAGAATTATGTCTAATGTTATGATCATAGGACTCTTTGTTTACGACGAAGACTCTAATTTCTGCTACTTCAACCCAAAATACTTCGAGACGTCAGATCAATACTTTCTTGTCGGAGTGTACTTGGCCTGGCCATATATAACTCAACCATATTGGATGTCGCATTCCCACCCTTTGCTTTTAGAAAGCTGCTCGCTTCTGCTCCTCCCCAACCCTCGGGGCACCAGCGCACTTACGTCCGACAATGAACTACACCTTGGACGATTAGCTGAGTTTTCGCCCAGTCCTCGCAAGGGGCCTAAGGCAGTTCTAAGCTACGAAGGAGATGTCCAGTCTACATTTTGTCTCGACTTCGTGATTGAAATCGAGAAATATGGTACTAGGGTTAGAGTGCCTCTTTGCCCAGGGGGCGAGTCGAAGATGGTGACAAACGCAAACCGGCGGGAGTATGTCGATCTATATGTCAGGTATCTGCTTGATACTTCGGTCAGCCGGCAATTTGAACCTTTCAAGCGAGGCTTTTTTACCGTATGTGCTGGTAATGCACTGACACTTTTCAAACCGGAGGAGATTGAACTCCTATCCGCGGTTCAGATGAATCGTTAGATATTACTGCCTTGCAAGGGGCCGCGGCGTATACGAACTGGCCAATACACATGCCGCCCGAGCAACAGCCCACGGTACAGTGGTTCTGGATACTTTCGAGAGAGCTTCTATTACGGATCAACGTCGGTTGCTATCTTTCATAACGGGCAGCGACCGCATCCCTGCTATGGGTGCGGCATCTCTCGTAATCAAGATCAATTGTCTAGGCATCGACGAAGGGCGGTTCCCTTCTGCGAGGACGTGCTTTAATATCTTAGGCTTATACCGCTACGCCTCACGCCAAAGACTGGAAGAATTTCTATGGCGAGCGGTTAACGAGAGCGAGGGATTTGGACTCAAGTAATAGTGTAGGACAGGTTCACGAGCTCATGACAGCATTTCAGAGGCGTTTATGGATTCGAGGCGCCCTTCGAAAATGGTGTACTGAAATACCCATGAACGGATACTTGAACAAATCATATGCTACCAGTATTATACTTGGATGGCAGGACTTCTCAAGATAAGAGGAGACCTGTAATTAAGGGGGCGTTCGCACTGATTATACCCAGCTAGTTGTATCATTGCTGTACATGGCCACCATAGCGAATGATGAATTCAACCTTGCTTCTTGAATCGAGGATATTAGTGGTGCTGGTGCGAATGATCTAATCTATCACCGCAAGTATTGAAGTACAGTAGGAATCTGCTTATAAAGTCATATATGAACAAGTTCTACCAAAACCCCGTCGTATTTAGAACTGATTAGGTAACACTGAGAGATATGCATCGCTACATATGACGTCCCCAGCCGCTCGATGTATACCGATAAGATTTCTAATGGTATCTATGAGTACTGGTTAATAATGGCTTTGATCAAGAATATGACTAACTGTCGAGCTTATTCCTGATTATAGATCCGCCAATATCATAGGGGCTTTCTGGTGAGAATGCTAGGTAATATTAGACGGCCACGTAGAACATGACCTGTGATATACCCCATATTTAGCATCTACTAAAATGGTTACTCATGGCTTTAGCTTTACGAAATACCAATGGTATCATTACCATATCCCGGACAACCTCTCGTGACTATGTATTATACAGGGCGTTGCTGACGGGGACCCATATATTATATATAACGATGAGGCGAAACAGCATTGGTATGCTTATTAAGACACCCAGCATCGTGGGATCGGGTTGGGTCTTTCGCACCCCTCCCCCAGCTGGCGTGAACATGCGGTCAGCCACTTTGGATTCGCAACGCCCAATCGTAGGGGCGCTGGTGTACGAAAAGGGCAAACAGGGGACTCATGGCTGACAAATAAATTCCGGGATATGAGGGATGGGGACTGGGTAGTGGTACAGGGGTTTATTTATTCAAAAAGAACAAGAAAATTTATATGTATATTTGTGATTACGAGGTATTTCCGCTGGATGAATGTGAGATGTTGGTATGATTAATTCTGAGTGAGCGCTAGGTTTATGGGAACGTGTATTCTGCCTTGAGGCGTTTGGTAATTGCATCGGTGATGAACGAGACATATCTAACCTAGGTATTTAGCTAAATGACTGGGGTCGTAGTTAAAAAGCGACTACAATGTATAGCCATGATCACCAATTCGTAAACAAGGATATTGATATACCTCAATTACAATCATCACTATGCGAAGTATTTCTGAAATATGGCGTTGATTGTGGCATCGGCGCTATTCAGGGTGTATGATATTGGAAAGTCATGTGCTTCGAGTTCGACGATGTGTATAATTTTTCATTTCATTGGCTACCTGTTAATATAGAAAACATACCTAACTAGCAGAACCTCATAACTAAGAAGTGCAACTTTATACATTAATAACATCGAGTTTGCTAGGTCTATACGGCTGTTTAGAAGTAAACGCTCTCATCTGTTTTATAATTGGCATTCAAAACAGAGCTCGCATAGGCTAAAATTACGAGGAATCGAAGTAAATGCCGCACCGGCTTTGTCGTGGCTTTATTCAGCCCTCTCGCGGGATAAGCCAAGGGAGTATAATCAAAATCAACAAACGGCTATTCGTCATTAAATCATGTAAAGAGCATGCGGCCCGCATACATACATGTAGAGCTCGTAATTGAAAAAAAAAGGGCTCAGGTTTTTAAAGCCAAGCAATTGGCTCCGGCTGCCGGAGCCGGGATCCACGAAATTACCGAAGGCAGAAGTTCTAGATGGAGTCAAATTTCCACCGGAGATGGACGTGGCCTAGGCAATGGAGCTATGTAATGTATAGCGCGGCTAACCGGCGCGTCGATAGTCTTACTACGACTTGTATAGACTAGTAGATAGCCTCTAGGTGCTTCCTATGGTGCCCCTTGAATGCTGTGTTGCCGTGGGAGGGAGAAACCAATGATCGGGCCTATTTTCTCCAGCCTTGTGTGGCGTTGCCCATTCGGCCAGTCATGAACTTCACTAGAATAAGCTTGATTAGCGGGAGAATGCTGGTAAGATTTTGCTTTCTGCTTTCTGCTTACTGCTATCTATGGCTTGCGTATGCTTTATTGGCACGTTTGGCCCTTGCCCATCCACATTGGTTGGATCAGGAGGTTGGCCAGCCAGGTGGAAGGTTTTTGTCATTTTTGTCACACACATGCGATGTCGGATACAACGCATTAACAATTCAACAAGTTGAGAAGTTAACTGTTCGTTGTTTTTTGACTCATGGGTCACACGATAAGGCGTGACGATCAGTAGAAGCTGATGGCGAGCATTGATAGCTATTTATCAGCAGTCGATTATGATACACTGATACACTGATACACTAGTATTGTAGTCTCTCGAGAGGTCATACGGAATAGCTGCGGAGTAGCGTTGCTTTGAAACTCCGGTACCTGGCGGACCTTAGATGCATGTTAATGGGGGACCCTGAAGGCAACATCGAACTAAAAGTTGAGATCTATGCCCACATGTGGAATGTGTAAGCTGAGCCGCCGAACGCCGTAACAATAGTAACACTAGAAGTTCGCCATCCTATTCTCATGGGTTTCGGACCAACGCAATAATTCGTCTTGACTTTGTTTAATATTGGAATCACGACGAAGTAATTCTTACTCTGTCGTCTTAGCCAATTCGGCTATGCTTTGCAAGAGCCGAGCTATATCGGATATAATCGTGAAATGCGTCCCGTACAATGACCGAGAACCCGTTAGACATTCGTGCCATTTTCGTTTAACACAGTGATAAGAATGTTTCTCGGCTATGGAAGAGTGACTTTGGATATACATGGATGTCGGAGCTTGGTTTGAAACTCTTGGAAGCTTTCAAGACCCTCTTTAAGACCTCAGTTTGAGAAATATGATAGTCTTTTTCCTTATGAGTTTTGAGTTATTTTTCATGGGACGCATTTATTGAATTTGGGGGTCGTCACTGATAGTCCCTCGAATAAGGATCTGTGTGATGTCAACGGATCTTAAGTACACTGTTTCTAGGAGCTCTCCGGAGTTACAAGCGCTATACATCTTACCCGGTTCTATGGGTTTGTCCGTCGTACTCGTTTCGTATAGATCCCCTATAAAAGAACAACGAAGAGCAAAGAACATAGAAAGACGAAAAAAAGCATTGGTATCTAATTTGATATTGACTTATTGACTTATTGACTGATATATGATAGAGGATTTTTTATCTTGTGATTGCACGATACTTCTCGTTTGATTTCTATTAAGTCAGCTCATATCTCTCGCCATATAAGTCAACGCATCATATTCTCTTTAGAAACATCTGATGTTAGACGTGATTATGGATTTAGTATGTTAGCGTAGGTGTAACATGTGTATTGAGAGAGAAGCGCGGCGGGGTACTGCGGATGTTAATGTAACTAGTAAGTACAGTTTATCAAGGAGTACAGTAGGAATTCCCCGAATGAAGTTACTTTTTTAACCCCTCTAAAAATAATAGGCCTTGTCTGGGCAGCTGGGTAATCGCATGTGGGCAAGTGTGTTGTAAGGGCCAAGTCTATGGGAAAAACCATAGGGAAGTTGTTATGGGCTGCTATTGCTGTTATGGGAGGGATTAAGCACCCCACCTACCCACCTTGCTGCATCATATTTTTTTTTCTTGGTAGGCAGGTACCTAGAAAAGGTAAGGTCTCGTCCCTCAACCAATTCCATTTTTATTTTATGTCGCTCATATGCCATCATAACACTAGTAACCCCTCCATATCCCTCTTTTTACTCAACAACAACATATTTAATCTGGTCCGTCTACCTCTTTCAATTCTTTCCTCTTGTTATTATTTTTCTCTAATCAAGCTTCTAGTTCACGTCAGAGTCCAGCAAAAACAGAACGTTAACTTTTCCAATTTAAATAATAGGTAAGAGATAGCTTCCCCTCTCTCCCCCCCTCCAAACAGCTCACACTTCACTACCCCGCTATTGATTATCGCATGGATGTTGTAACGTCGACGAGGGTTTTGTTTCTTGCCCCGCCCGCCTACTTGGATCACTTGGCTTTGTTTGGAATCTCGGAAAGCTCTTTCTGCAACGCTGGGATGCGAGACGAGACCAGTCAAAAAATGGAATTGCTGTACTACACAGTAACAATTCTATTTTTATCAATTTCGGACGGCCGTGATCCATTGAGCTGAATGAATTGAAATACCTCGTCTTACGACTTATCCTACAAACTTAAATTTTTTCATCTTCTATATCATACTCTCAATTTCACCTGATAGCCCAAAATCTCATCTAACATCAATCCTCGCAGACTCAGTTGAAAATGGTTGTCAAGGTTGGCATCAACGGATTTGGCCGTATCGGCCGTATCGTCTTCCGAAATGCTGTCGAGCACGAGGATATCGAGATCGTTGCCGTTAACGATCCCTTCATCGAGACTCACTACGCTGAATACATGCTGAAGTACGACTCGACTCACGGTATCTTCAAGGGAACCGTCTCCCACGAGAGCGATGGCCTCATTGTCAACGGCAAGAAGGTCAAGTTCTACCAGGAGCGTGACCCCCCAACATCCCCTGGAAGGAGACTGGTGCTGAGTACATCGTCGAGTCGACTGGTGTTTTCACCACCACTGAGAAGGCCAAGGCTCACTTGAAGGGTGGTGCCAAGAAGGTCGTCATCTCTGCCCCCTCTGCCGATGCCCCCATGTACGTCATTGGTGTGAACGAGAAGACCTACGACGGCAAGGCCGATGTCATCTCCAACGCCTCTTGCACAACCAACTGCCTTGCTCCCCTTGCCAAGGTCATCCACGACAAGTTCACCATCATTGAGGGTCTCATGACCACCGTTCACTCCTACACTGCCACACAGAAGACTGTCGACGGTCCCTCCAACAAGGACTGGCGAGGTGGCCGTACCGCTGCTCAGAACATCATTCCCAGCAGCACTGGTGCCGCCAAGGCCGTCGGTAAGGTCATTCCCGACCTTAACGGCAAGCTTACCGGAATGTCCATGCGTGTTCCTACCTCCAACGTCTCTGTTGTCGACTTGACCATCCGTATCGAGAAGGGTGCCACCTACGACGAGATCAAGGCCGCTATCAAGGAGGCTGCTGAGGGTCCTCTCAAGGGTAAGCTATATTTCTATCTAATAATAAACCCAAACTCGGAGCTAATATATTATCTCAGGCGTTCTGGCTTACACCGAGGACGATGTCGTCTCTACTGACTTGAACGGCAACACCAACTCTTCCATCTTCGATGCCAAGGCCGGTATCTCTCTAAACAAGAACTTCGTCAAGCTTGTCAGCTGGTATGACAACGAGTGGGGTTACAGCCGACGTGTCCTTGATCTCCTGTCCTACGTCGCCAAGGTTGACGCTGGCAAATAATTTCCTACAACTTAATGAAAGAAAGCTCTGACGGCGTAATCAAAACGTGCGGGTGGGTTTTCGTCCAAGTAATGACTGCCAGGGAATATGGCTGGGCTCGGTTGAGCAGTACGACATTATTATGATTCATCATAGATAAATGAAATAAACAAAAAAAATCATCTTCATATTGACATCTTCGATATATCGTGGCTGTGAAATTGGTTACACTGCATGACGAGATTGCAAAATCATACCCTGTAGTATCACCACATAATTACTTCTATCTTCTCTACTCGCATTGACAATTGATCACTTCGAATTAATACAAAAGTAGTAATTGTAACTTGGAAAAGTCTCAATATTGCAATCCGCTTATGCCGATGTACCTATGATACACACTCTTATATCGTAAATTACTCATCCGGTATAGTAGGTAAATAGTAGTAGTAGTAGTAGTAGCTTGCTTGGCCTGTCTCTCTTGTTCTCGCCTAAGCTACCAGCTTTTGGTATCCCATGTAACGCCACTGAAAAGGGGGAAGAAATAAAACACCCAAATTACGCTCAGCTGATCTCCATAGCGTCACCACCGGCGTGCCCATTGGCTACTGTCAAGTCGACGGCGCCGCTTTCGCCGATTAACCGCTTCTCTGACTGGTTTACGAACCCGACGCTGCGGGCGGGATCGTAAAAGAGCTTGAAGCTGCGCTGGACGTCTTCGACGGATACTTGCTTGGCTCTGCGCTTGGCGCTGACTAGTTGCGAGGTTGTGATTAGATTGCTGGCGTACCGGAGCCCGGCTTCTTGGCCGATCTTTGTTAGTAAGGCTAGGGCATCGGCTGATACGTCGACTTCCTCCTCGGTGGCGCGGAGGCCGAGGATCTGGCGGATCTCGTCGGGCGAGTAGGTCTGCGTCTGGATGATAACGACACGGTCGAGGAAGTCGAGGGGTAGACCGTGGGGGCTGCGGTAATCTGTACCGCGGATCTTGGAGTGTCCGCGGTTGCTGGCCATGATGACGATGGGGGCGAGATCGACCTCGAGCGCGCGGTTGATGTAGCTGAAGCACTCGATGTCGAGCATGTGTACCTCGTCGATGAAGAGCACGCCAGGTACAATCTCGGCTTTGCCTTCTTCCTTCCACTCGCCTACCTTGGTGTCGATCTGGTCGCGGATCTCGCTGCGGATCTCGCCCGTGTCGCCGCTGAACAGGGCTAGGAAGCCCTGGGTGCGGGAGTTGATAACGTCAATCTCGTGAAGGGTAACGGTGTGCACGACCTCCTTGCGCTTCTGCAGCTCGCCGTCCGGGCACTGCAGGAACTTTGTGTCGGCACCCATGGCATCGTAGTCACGGCTGCGGGCGTAGCTGCGGCCTAGCTTGGTGATCTTGCCGGAGCCCTTATCGATGGAGATGATGTCGCCGGCCATGACGCGCTCCTTGGTCATGGCGTCGATCATCTTGGCGCCCATGTCGTAGACGGCCTCCATGTCGGTCGTCTTGATGGTGAGCTTGCCCTGCTTGGCGCCGCCCGTCACGCTGCGGTCGATCTGGATCTCGACGACCTCGCCCTCCATGATCTCAGATTCTTCCTTGATGCGCACGCCGATCGACTTGCGGAAGGCTTGCGTTAGGGCTTCCGTCTTGGACATCTCGAGCGAGAAGATCTCGGACGAGGCGAGCGATGTGAAGGGTACGTCCGGGCCGAGCGATTGCGCCATGCCCATTGCGATGGCTGTCTTACCCGTGCTGTGAGGTGTCGTATGGTCAATGGCAGGTTCATAGAGTTGATAGATGTATGAATTGTAGCTTGGCTTACCTTGGAGGTCCGGCAATGAGAACCGCCCTTCCGGCAATCTTCCCTACTTTAATCATCTCTAGTATGACAGCCGCCGCCTTTCGCGCCTTTTCCTGGCCGACGAGGCCTTGCGACGCCGAGCGAGGTTCTAACGTGTCGGCATCTACGCCTAGGCCTCTGATATGCGAATGCGCCGCGATGAGGTTCAAGCCTCGCAGCTCTTTTGTCTCGCCGACGGTCATGACGGGCTGTATGTTTCCACAATATTGATTAGCTTTCGGAGCTCCATTTCTCGTTTATTATCGGTAAAGAAATTTTTTAATTTGTAAAGTGGTTACTTACAGCAGCCATTTTTGAAGAAAACTCGGTTTCAATTCCTCGGGTTGAGTGTTTTTGTAGCTCTGGAGTTTACTGTTTTGGCGTTGTCTCTTCGCTGGCTGGCCTTGTTACCTGTTAAATCTTTACCCGATTAAAGCTTCCTAAGAAGTCAAATCGCAGCTCTGGAAAATTAAACGCGTTACATGGGTACACGGCTTGTTGTACAGTATCGATACGGAATATCTTATCAGTTCATCTTCGCAAATCTGTGGCGTATACGATATGCTGCCAGGGCGAGTAGATGTGGCGTTGTGGCTTCTTTGGAAGCAATCTTCCGGTAGGACTTTTTCTGGTGGCTGACTTTTGCGGTGTAACTTTACAAGGCAACTAAAGGGGGTACGCAGAGTTATAGATATATAAATCTTTTGATTGGTTATATTAATTAATTCCTCATAATGGTAAATGCAGTGCAACCTGAACCGCCTGACAACAGATGCCCTACCCCACTCACTTATATTCTGATCGTTGTGTTACCTGGCCACCACCGATATTTTGTTGAAAATAATCCAATGATCAAGTATACAATACATACTTCGGTACCCCAGCCTAATATTAACTAAATCTTACGACCTTGAACCAACCGATTGGAAAAAGCAATTAAATCGTGGACCGGGTTTTATCTACTTGTTTCTTTGCCACTTTATTTTGGATTGCATATCGCGTTTCATCGCGTCGATCTCATAGTTGCAACACTAAGCAACTTTATACATGAAAGCAAGTTGGCTTTCTATTTTTTTTTTTTCTCTGTTGGCAACAACAGTCAAAATCCACCTCGTATTTTATTATAAATTCATGACACCCCCCTCTCATCTTTATGATGTGTACCTAGGTACAGGCAACTGCCGGTAATGTTGTACTGCACGGTTGGTTTACATCTTTTCGTGATCCATGCCTATAGGAGGTACCTATCTTAGGTATTTTAGGTACTTTAGGTACCTACTCTATTTACTTGGCTCCCGTCGTCTGATAATTCATGAACGCATCTTACAACGCATATACTCGTTGGCCCACCTACCACTTTTCCCTTTCATTTTCTTATTAAGTACTCGTCAAGTAGGTGCCCACGGAGCGAAGTCTATCGCTAACACGGTGTTGAATTAGCTGTGTGCACCTACCAAGCGCTAACAGCGCTAAGGGGTCTAAACTCTACCAGACTGCAACTTCTTCTACTGCAACTCCTACCGAAGCAATATATTTTTGCAAGCACCACCCACCCGACTTATTCTTCAACTTATTCTTCAATGTTCCAACTCTTTCTCTTGCTTGCATCCTCCCTTACTTGATCCAACTCGATCCAGCTCGATCCACGCCTTCAATCTGACAGCGGCGACTGTTTATCCGTTGGCACAGGATTAAATACTTATATTGAGACTGTATCTTGAGAGCAGATCTCCAAGTATTGTGATTGACTTGCGTTTGCCCGGTTACTCTCTTCTGAACATTCTGAACAACACTTTCTCGTACAGTACCTACCCACACGTCGCGACTCTGAAGTAATAAAAAAAACATCAGGTTTGAAGGCGTTATAGTATCTACTTAGGTAGGTGCCTATTGTGCCTCGCCGTGTTTTTGACTGAGTTCAAGACTGCATGTTCCTGTTATACTTGGGTTATAGTTGTCTCTACTATCTAAGTTTTTTTCAAAGACTTGGGAAGAGCCAACAAAACCTAAGTAGCCTGGAGCAGTGATCTTTCAAGGCAATGACAGCGTTGTACGTGATTGGGTTATCAGGAAGTTGCAGTGTAAATTTCAAGAATTGGGGAAGTCGCTGGCTGATTCTATTTCCCTGGTTAGCAAGATAACCTCGGATTCAATACCTCTGATAACCACAAACCCAATTATTATTTTTCTTACTTTATTATGTCATACCCCCGATCCAGAGTAAGTGGTTTTGAAGACGAGCGACGCCCGTTCGTACGGTATTGACTCGTATAAACCATTATCAGAGGATCGACACGCTTCTAGTGAATATTCTCGTGATCGCGGCAGAGAGGTTGAGCGTGACCGTGAGCGTGACCGAAACATGGTTTTAGGTCGACGCGACTCCGGGGACGCGGAAGGTACACGAAGTCCACACGGTCATGGAAGAGATATGGGTGGTTCAAAAGACCTTCATCGACTTTCTCTTGACACAAGAATTCCTACCGGTCCTAGAAGGGCTGTGTCAGGTACCTATTCCCCCGCTAGTGCTACGAATAGCATTCCAACGTCAAGAAGTACCCGCCCAAACCCCAATTGAACCGGGTGAGTTTTAATTTCCCCGATAATCCGCTAAGCCACTAATTAGTCTAACATGAACAATAGCCACCGATAATATTCCAAAGGCAATTAAAACATCCAGTCCGGGTCCTATAGCCCCACCAAGCATTCCGAAAACCAAAGATCCTAGGTTACAAGAAGTTTTCGATATTTTATATAAATGCAACGAGACTTCTCAAGAGCGCATGCTTTTGAATTTACGGAAAACCAAACTTTTGCGCGAAGACCATCGACGTCAGAATGAAGTTGATAAAGTCGCCAGCAAAATTAATGATTATGCTCCATACTCAGAATTCCAGCGACGATTTGACGAAAATGGAAAGTTAGAACGGGACGATATCTCAAAAAGTATCGCTAAACTCGATCAGCAATTCGCAGAAACCTTAGAAAAAGCCGTGTCCTCCGTAACATCTTCCAAATCGCAGACAGTTGAGAACAACTCATTCCGAGCGCTGGAGGCCAAATTTGCCGAATTTCAGAAACAAAGTTCTGAGCAGCAAAAACAAATATTTGATGCCCATACCCAAATTCAGATATTACGTAGTGAGCAAGAACAGTCAATCCAGGCTTTCAATCACCTAGATAAGGATTTTAAGGTGTTAAGAACCGATTATAATGCTCTACAATCCGAAAACTCGCAGCTCAAGACACAAATTGCAGATCTTGAATTTCTTAAGAAAACTCAGGATGACTTAAGCCGGTTGACTCAGGATCTCGGATCCTTTACCACTAGAGTGGATGATGTGGAAAGGAAAGCGACTACGTTCATGGATAAGGTCAAAGAGCTTGACATGGAGACCTATAATGAAATCCTAGAGACCTGGATCGACCATGATTTTAAATCCAAGGTGTTTTCAAATGAAAAAACAATTGCGGCTCTACGTCAAGATTTTCATTCTTTACAGGAGTCAGCCACGTCTCATTTCGACAAGAATGATTCTTTCATACAAGAAACACGGAAGTTCAGAAGATGCTGAAAATTCCCGACCGGTTGTGGCGCAACCAAGCAACGAGACATCGGCAAATCAGTTTGCACAAGAAGCTTGGGTTGAAGAAAAGCTGGATGTGTTGCGGGAAGCCACGGAGAAGATAGTTGCCGAGTCCGGTAACAGTTGCGCCGACATAGTTGACGAATTAGGAGTTCGCGTTGACAAAATTACAGCAGACGTAAATGCTCTTGAAAAGCTGTCTACGCAAATTAATATACTAAAGCAGACCGAAGATGAACAACGCAATGCACTGCAGCACCTGCAACAGTGTATAAAATCCTTAGAAGTCGAAGGAGCCGGTCCTAAGCTTGATAGCGTCATCATCAAATTGGCCGATATGGAGAGTAGAGTAAGCAGCCTCCAGCAGAGCAATGTTACTGGAGGAACGGTCGGCCTGAACTCGATCGTGAGTGCGATTAAAGCAGATGTCGAGGACGCCAAGAAACGGTTCGATGCACTCGAGCTTTGTGTTAGGACGTTAGACGGCCAGTGGGCCAACACCAACTCAAAACAAATGGCTGTGCATATTTTGCAGCACCTTGATCCCTATAGGAATCAAACTGAGGGACGGATCATTAGCGTCGAAACAGGGGTTGGGGAATTAAAAGCCAAACTTGCGCTTGTCGAAAACACTCTCACTTTGTTGAAGGATCCTAAATATCTGGCAGCGATAATTAAAGCCTCTCCACCGTTGGGAAAACGGCCATCTTCTCCCGGGTCGCCTGCCCAGGACCCGATGAAAAAAAGAAAGCTGGACACGAAAAGCCAACAGAATACTACCCAGACATAGTTGAAATACCCATAGCCCTTTGTATGTATTAATGCTTCTAAGGCAGGGGCTTCGGAAAGAAAAGTCGGCTAGAGGTTGGAGGTCAAATGAAGATGGAAGGTCTGCAAAGATCTGGCAGTGTAGAGGTCATGTGCGTATGTCTACGGTTTAGAGCTTCACTTCCCAAACCAGAGGAGTTTTGCAACTCCTGCTGGAAATAATAAAACAGTGAACAATCAAAAATTAACCTTGACTTTTTTTAAACTCCGTAACTACCTATATATGCACTTTTATAAACAACTCATGGGTGTTTACCTGTGGGTATATTTTGTGTCTCAGCGTATTTCATACTGCCCATATCTATTTATATGCCCATTTGTCTACCGATGTATGCGTCCATTATATATCGACCATGTTCCCATCACGCCAAATTATGTCTACATAGAAGGCCTATTATAACAACTTGAGGCCACCAGTGACCTTATCAACAAGACTTTTGGGAGCGGGCCCAACGCCTAGGACTGTTAGGCTGCCGGGGTCTATCTGGGTACGGCCGGCGTCCTGGATGACCTCGGCTGTGATGCCTAGGCTGCGCGCCTTACCCATCAGATCCAGTAGCTCGGCCTCTGACTTCACCTGTACGGCGATCTTGGCTTGTCCCCGGCGTTCCCAGCGCTGTAAGAGTCGTGCTTCGGCTGATGAGGGGGTTCGTTGGGCGGCGCGGGTGAGGGTCTTATAGCATGCCAGGGTAGCATGGGAGCATTGTGCTGCTATTTTACCTGTGAAGTGCGGATACACGTTAGTATTGAGTTTGTAGTATGATTGAAGGAATAATAGGAATATAGGCAACGAACCTTTTGTCATGCCTAAATCTGTCCGCACAACCAGGACTAGCTTGCACTCCTCGTTTGCAGACCCTTCGGCTACTGTTTGTTGAGGCTGAGCACTGTCCGCCTTGTCCTTTGCCTTGTCCTTGGGAGTCTTCTTTGCCTTCTGCGGCTTAGAGGCCTTGAGACCGTCTCTTCGATCGGCGTCCTCGCCGTTGGCCCAGTTAGGCGCATGGTCGAGGATTGTATCGCCTTCGTCGATATCGGACTCTTCGCTCTCGAGGGGGTCGTTAAGGTTGCTTTGGCGCTGGGAGGCTAGGGACGGAGAGATGAATAGGTACCCTCGCACCGAGTACATGCCCAGTAGGAAGCCGGATAGGAAGACCACAATGCTCGTGGAGATGAGTATTTTGGTGTCGGATTTGTCTGCCATCTTTGAGGATGGGCTGGGGGTAAATGGTTAAGTGTCGTTGGGTATTTTCACAATATGAAAATAGACAGACTGGAAGATATATCAAGTGTCGTTATTGTCGCCGATCCATAGGTAGAAATCATATAGCTGTAGATTGATAAATTTACGTAGTCAAAAAAAACGAGTGTACGTTGAATTGTTGAAGTTCGTCAAAGTAAATAGATTTATAATATGAGGCTGACAAACTGCAAGGCCTGCAGAAGCTAAGATCCCGAACAAGAAAAAAAGGTTTAAGATCTTACGGCAAGATGCAATACATATGAAGCAACCCCACATCAGCCTTGCGTTTCCCTCCCCATGTAAGCTTGCCAATTCCCGTAGGTCTTGCCTTACTACGAATACGTACCTAATGTACGAGTTGCAACCCATGCCGCCTTACTTGCCGGCGGCTCTGATTTGTTAAAACCACACCCTTTTACAATTTGTCTCGGATTTGTACATAACAAAGAACATTTCGAAGTTAGAATTCGTCAATACACGTGGAATTATCCGCAAAGTATAAACCGAAGCGACTCTACCATGATTTCGCATCTAGAAAACAATTACACATTGTGCCACCTATCAGAAGAGAAGAGTTATATCTCTCTCGCTTATAAGAACTGTTTCTTGCATATCGGAGATGTATAGCCCGGCAGAAAGATAGAGGCGTCGGGCTGCTTTGATTCTTTGATATAGTCTTCCTCTTGTATAATCCGTAATCGGTTAGGTACACGTAGATATGGCAGATAGGGTAGTAATCGGGTGCATGTGTGAATGATGCGATGCTAGTGGAAGGAATAGACTATTCTGGTGCCCTATCAAATCATTCCGATGCATACTGGTGGGGGGTCCTCAGCTGGTACCGAAGGTAAGGGAGGGTTCTATCTATGGTCGGTCAAGCCACACAAAGCCACATAAAATCCTATGTACTCCATTCCCATCTAAGTTAAGAGGGAGAGTATTATGGTAGGGCAGGAGGTAAGTACGCAAAAGAGGTACGTAAGGTTGGTTAGTGGACTTTCCCCGACGTTGTGAATGTCAAGCAAGAAACGGTAGAACGGGTAGCCGCAACACAACAAGGGAAAAACTTGGAGGGTTAGATCAAAACTGGGGGTTCCATCTTTGCCCGTGTCTCTTACCCCGTTAGAGCCACTTCTACTACCATCCGGTCCTTCACCATCGCTGAAGGCGCGAGTGACCTAACTGACCTAACTGACCTAAGTGATCTAACTTGACCCAAGCAACCCCCGTACTGGAAATATCCCTGCATTTTTATTGTGTAGCGTACACTCCGTCCCTACCTACGACTGCTACCGCCTGTTACCGCCTGCTACTACGACGGGTTCGGTGTTCACCCACTTCACCAACTTTCTTCCCGCTGCCGATCATCACGCATCATCTGCAACAACAATACCTGGTCATCAGTACGCAGACTTTACTTTTGACTACCCCGACACTCTTTGTTACTTTTCCTTTCTTTCTCCCGACGAGCCTCATTACAAACCCTTTTCCATATCATAATAACACTTATCTTCTGCTTACGTCCCTGATATATATTTTTTTTCCTTCTCGTAATCCTTCGCCGACGCGAACCACATTTTGACGAGCGATGCGCCGGGCCGAATGTCACGAGGATTTATTGGAGGCTGGATAAAACAGCAAATGATGTCTACGCGACAACAGTAACTTGTGTCTATCTACTGTGTATTGCATTGTACTTTACGGGCTTTAAGGGTGTGCAAAAGGCGAAAAAAAAAGGGTAGAGCGAGAGTCACCATCGCACCCAACTTTGAGGTCAGTCAATAAAACTCCATTAAAGAGAAGTACTTTTGGATGGTGCTTTTTTTTTATTGTACCCATCCCCATAATTTCCAATTCAGCCAATGCCTGTCGAATTGACTTGTCGTCGCCATTGCTTCGAGGAATACACGTCAAATCATTGTCCGATCTCCGTATCATACGTTCTTCTATTCACCCATTTTACGAAGACTAGCAATAACCGGAAATACTAAACTCTAACCTTATAGAAGAAATATCTCCGTCTTATCGCAGCGCCCTATAATCTGATGATACCTTCAACATCATACCGACTCATATCGATCCTACGTAATTCGCATCTGTCACCGCAACCGCGATTCCTTTCATGATTCCTAGCACCAGGTTCGCGTGCAACGTTTCGAAGTTGCATGAACAAAGAAAACCATGGAGGAAGTAACCAAACATATTGAAACATTAGTTAAAGACGTCCTCCCTTTCAAAGCACATTACTTGTCACTAGACACGACGCGCCGATACCGACCACACGCGGATGACAAGAGATTAGAAGAGCAGGACATCAGACCCCTTCAATACACAACTTTCGTTAGTGACGCAGAGCGTGGTGTACTTCTGACTAGGGCCTACTTTGATGTGCGGGAAGAACCTTTAAATCCAGTCAGCGCGGCCGATACCCCAACCCCTCGAAGAGCTGATCCGAGCAAACCAAAAACGAAACTCTCCCTAAAAGACTACAAGAATAGGAAAAAGTCACCCGACGGCGAAGAAACGCCCAAACCAGTAGCGCAACACTCGAAGACGAATGCGCCTCCAAAGAAAAAACTTGAATCAACTACGAAAGAGACGGAGGATCACCGTGTTATTAAGAAAGAAATCCCC
This sequence comes from Daldinia childiae, assembly GCF_008694065.1. Classification (NCBI taxonomy): domain Eukaryota; kingdom Fungi; phylum Ascomycota; class Sordariomycetes; order Xylariales; family Hypoxylaceae; genus Daldinia; species Daldinia childiae. Next base: position 2,765,190 of record NW_022984642.1, on the reverse strand, counting down.
GACGCAAAACTTAGCATGAGGCCTGAGGCGCGTCGCCCTCGTAGTCCCTCGCCGGATAGGAAAAGACGGGTCATAGAGGCTGAGCACGAGTCCAAGCCAGCTAAGCGGAGCAAGATTGAGAGCTCCACGCCTAACTCTATAAGCTCACGTTCCCTCAAGGATAGCGCTGTTCAGAAGCCCGAGCGGCAGATAGCCTCTGAGAGGAAACATCTTAAAGATTTTAAGGGCACACCGACCACCAACGGAAAACCGTCACTCAACAGTACAGGAAATAAAGGTGTATCTCCTAGGCCTCCCAGCCAAGTGAATGGTACTCAAAAACTTATTAAGAATAAGGACGGATCAGATAAGAAAGTAGAAAACAACTCGACCTCTAAGGTGCCTTACGTACCTCCCTTATTATCTCCGATTGATATATTAGACTACATGGACGATTCTAAGCCGTCGCGGCCCAGCCCTAAGAAGAAGCCGGCGGATTCGAATAGCTTAAAACCGCCTTCGAAGAAAAATCGAGAAGATCGTGAGCCGTCTCCTAGCCCTAAGAAGCGAAAGGTTCCGCCCCTTCTTTCTCCGACACTCCCGCCCATTGTGCTCGAGGAATTAGCGAGAACAAAATCAACTTCAAAGGACTCGAGTCAAAGAAGTAGCCAGATCGCCTCCGACTCTCCTAACGGTCAGAAAAAAGCGGCCAAGCCTTCGAGGCGCGAAGATACCATACATGTGGATAGCGGCAAAGGGCAACGGGAATCGCTCATAGTCACATTAAAGTATAAGAAGCGAAATGCGAAGACGATAGGACGGCTCTTAAACTTACCTTCTGGCGGCAGGAAGAGCAATTTATTAGGGGATGGTGGTCGCGTCGCTCGTGATCGTTCCGATAGCTTGGAACCCGGGACTGCACGTAAGCGACCCGTGGCGGATCCCCCCAGCGAGGCGATCAAACGGCCAAAGCCTCTAGAGAACCCACGGCCTTCTACGCCACCAGGACCGTCATCACGAATGACGCGAGGCGCATCTAATAGTTCCCAAGTTGGTACCCCAGGGGTTACGAACGGCCTCACGCCAGCCGCGCAGCCACCCGATCGACGCCGCCCACCTGTCGATCCAGAGAAGCTGCAGAAGCTGCATTCAAGAGCCGTGACTTTCATCAAGCTTGGCACCCAGCTAAAGCACGAACGAGACGCAGTCTTGAAGAACCCCGCGGATGGAGTTTCGGAACGCGAGCGTCAAGTTGCTATCGCTGCTGGCATTCAGTGTGTAGTGTCATTTCTCCTTGGTTTCAAACTTCAAAGTGACGCTTCCGACCTTGAGCGTAAACGAGCTTCAACCCGGTCAATGCGGGAATTGTTGTTATTATTCCGAGTAGCCAGAACCGATTGTGCAAGACACAATGCGCTGACCGCGTTAGTATTGCGGCTCCAGGGCATCTGTCTCGTGTACATTGGTCGCATGATGTGGTCGTACCCTACCGATTCTGAACTTGCAGTCCAGATCGTCGCAAATTGCAAGGAGCAGCAAGACATCTGGCACCAGGCTGACGGCGCACGCAGAAATATGGGGGTATACGATGGATCCAGGTCGGACGACGGAGGCTCGATAGGCAAGCTCATAGACAGACTTGGACCATGGACGATACCTGAGGAAGCTATACCGATCACTCTCGATGTCTTACGCAAAGTCATGCAGGCTAATGGCCCATGGAAGCCAGCCGAGTCCCTAACCAAATTAGGACATTCCACAACAAACGGGACTTCCACCTAAAACTAGAACCAATATTGAGGTTACCAAAGAGATACACAGTTCTTACGGCACCGATTTTCATCCTAATGTATATTACGAACCATGATTTCTACGACATGATACCAAAACTCTTGTCTTCCTCCCACCTCTGCAACAATCCTTCCTAAGTTTGGGTAATCAGGTTGTGAGGATATTGGTCGAGGGCGACCCGGAGTATCATGCGGCGTCTCGCAGGAACGAACGGAATAAGGGGTTGGTTTTGTGAACATCGTATACAGGTACCGCGACTAAGGGAACATAACCTGGTTTTGATTTTACGCGCGTGATTCTATCTGTCTATCTTACCCGTCAGACGAGGGGAGTTGAGAAGAGGAAAAAAACAAAAGCTAGATGAACTGGCGTTCCATAGGAGAAAGCACACGGAGGGAACAAGATGGATTGCTCTTGGTACCTCCCTTTTTTGAGCGTTGGCCGTTTATGTACTCAATTCTCTGTTTTTTTTTTGTTATCCTGCAGTCGTACTTACTTCGATGATATCCCGCCGGCACGGCCGAGCAAAATGGTATTTTGAATGACTACCTACTTAATTCATTTGGCTACGCTCTTGATGTATTGTGTGCTCGTGTGCTTTGATGTTGGCTCCCCCAGTAATGTAATGTACCTCGTGTCATGCTTACGGTTTTTCGTAGCCTACCTAAGCCGAGCAATAGGGGTTTCACCAAAAATAAGGGGGAAAGGCCTTCTACGATCAATAGCTTAGGTAGTGTACCTTAGATAGTTAAAGTGATAATGCAGATATTTGCACAAGTTTGACGTACTAGACCAAGGTTTACAATGTCTTGGTTGCCGAAGTATACGCGAAATACAATATCCAGTATAAGAGCAAGAGTTACATTGCAATTCATACTCGGGCTCCAGAAGAAACCTTGATATTTCATTGCGATGACTCTGTGAGGGCAATATAAATCTGAGTAGGCTTCTAAATGCAACTGGATAGTCTCACGATGAATCCCGCTCACTTGGATGATGCAGTAATACCATCCATTGGATTATAGTAGCATCGTATTCTCATCCGACACCGTAAAATATAGTAATAATATCCGATCCGAAAGCGTACTAAATTATTACTTCGAAGGCCAGTCCTTTGATTTTCCAAATAGCTAATCATACATCGTGCGCAAATCGTTACTAAGAACGCCGTGGTATCATTCCTTTCGTTTTTGCGGTCCAACAACACTAAGACCGGTAATCATACAAAGTCAGCTAGGCGAGTCCAACCTTCCTCGCCGGCCTCCCTGAACTCAACGCCTTCTCCGAAATAACCTGCGTCCTGCCAGGCTTTCATCGTGGGCCCGTCGAAGGGGCCCTGTTTATCGGCGTTGTCTCTGCCGTCGATCCAGCGGAACTCCCACATCCTGGTTATAGGCGCTGCTTTGGACTCTTTTTGCGGCTCGACCCAGGGCTCGTCTGCTTCGCGCGTGTATTCGCGGATTAAGCGCTCTCGCTCCCTGTCGTAGATATCCGGTCGGTCTCTCCCGAGTAACCTATCTGATGCTTCGGTGATCGTGTTGATGGCTTCTTTGATACGGGTCTGCTCGGGGTCTTCCGGTGCCTTTTCGGCGTCCACCTCCATGGCATCCGGCTTCTGTTTCTTCTGCTTCCACTTGGGGACTTTCTTGGTTTTTGTCTGGCCCCGACCTAACCTGGCGAGTGCTTCTATTGGAGTCTCTCCGCGCTCTAGATGGAGAATTAGGGACTTGAGAAGATCTGATGTTAATGCGGCGTCTTCTTCCTTGCGCTTTTGTCGCTGCTCCCGCCTCGCGCTTTTCGTGGGCTTCGGCGGCTTTCTTCATGTCCTTCTTGCTGACGCCTTCTAGCCAGCGGTCATGTACAGCGTCGGGATCTACAGCCTTGCGCACGAAATTCCCGGCCTCGTCGAATCGACCTTCCTCGTTCTCGGCTTTCAAGTTGAAAGCCTCGACTTTGGGGGCATGTTTCTTGAGCCCGCCGGCACCGATTTCCTCATCGAGGCCTTCTTCTTGTATCGCGAGCTCTATTGCCTCTTCGTCATCATCATCAGATGATTCCCCATCTAGGCGCACGTGTCCACCAGATTTTGATTCTGCTTCCTGGCCTTCGATCTTTTCGGTATCTACAAAATTGACTTCCTTGCTTTTCTTCCCCGTCGAGTAATCCACAGTATCATTCTTTCTCGTCACCATCCTCTTCAGCCGCAAACATGTCATCCATATCCTCGTCATCTTTCTTTGGCTTGGATTTCGACGCGTGTAAAGTGCCAAGCTCTTCCTGGTCAGAATCCGAGTCATACCCATCGATGTTTACAGCTCCGCGCTTAGTCGCAGCGCTCCCGCGGATGATTTCTGCGTCGACTTCGAGGTAATTGTCAGCCTCGTCGTCTTCGTCTTCTGCGTCGGGAGCAAGCGCGGATGGATTCCGCATGTCGAACTTGACTTTCTTCGAATTAGGCTCGGCATGATGCGCTCGTGCGTAGTTCTCGCCGGCGCGCTTTGGACGCGCGGCACTGAATCTGGAAGACATGGTAATTGTGATGATGATATATAAGTACAAGTATGAATTGAGGCAGAGCCTCCAATAACAGTTAAATTCAATATGACGTTGAAAATTGCCCCTTGTCTAATAGCTGCAGCTCATCAGTGGGGAGGGAAACATTTAAGGCTTAAGAGCCACTGTGTACCGAGCTACGTATCAAGCTACGTACTGTACCTCTAAGCTACCAGGTACTAAGCTGCTATGGGGCCGTGCTTAGTGGCTTGTCTCTCAGGTAATTCTTAGCAGTAAATCACGGTTACCTAAGGCGTAAAGTAAAGTACCCCTGACGGATTAATACGCACGCCGAAGGTTTCGTCATAAGCAGTTGCCTTCTGATACATGACCTATAGCTCTGAGGAAGGTCCAGTAGCTTCCGTGAAGTTGTTTAGGGAAGTTTCAACAATTTTTAAAAAGTTCACATCATATTCTTTTTTTAGATCATTCACCATCTCTAATTTCATTCTCTTAAACTTCTCTACCCAATATTCAGTCCCCCATCTTTCTTATCTTTCAGAGAGGTAGACCAAGTTTCCTAAAATAACCCCACCTCGTTATGGTTAGTTACACACCCGGTCCTTTGTTTCCGATTTCTGGATCTCTGCTTACCACAACTATTCTTTTTCGTAGTACCGTGGATTCAACTCTTTTGACGTCGACGATCCGGCCGCCATGTCGTACATGGCCCGATCCGGAATGCGCGGCCCGGCCATGCGCCGTTTTGACGAATACTTCCGCTGCTACCCGATTATCATGGCCCCCGGAGCCGAGAGACCTGAGCTCAACTACGGTTCCAAGATCTTCCTACCGCCATCCGCCCTCCAGAAAATCTCCCAGTTACACGTTCAGTGGCCTTTGATGATGGAGCTGGTAAATGGCGAGAAGGAGCGCCAGACACACGCGGGTGTGTTAGAGTTCGTGGCGGAGGAAGGCAGAGCATACATACCGCAATGGGTTGGTTTTGGTGCTAGCATCATAGAGGAGTAACCATAACTGACAGGTTTAGATGATGCAAACGTTACAACTGGACGTCGGCGACATGATCCAAATAAAATCGACATCATTGGAGCTGGCTAAGATGGTTAAGCTTCAACCTCAGTCGACTAACTTCCTCGACATTAGTGACCCCAAGGCGGTTCTAGAGAAGGCATTCCGAAACTTCGCTACATTAACCAAGGGCGACGTGTTCAACTTCGAGTATAACGACGAGGTTTACGATGTAGCGGTCTTGGAAGTGAAGCCGGAGACGGAGAAGATGGGTGTTTGTATGATAGAGACAGATGTTTCGGTCGAGTTCGCACCACCAGTAGGATACGTTGAGCCGCAGAAGGGTAGCGGTACTAGTACACCGAGAAGTACGAGGGGTGGTTTACCCGCTGGCGGGCTCATGCATCCCCAAGGCACGATGGCACAATCTATCAACTACGACGCGATCGCTCCCAATGCCACAACAGCTGCGACCGGGGCCCGAGCAGTTTCATCTCATTTTCTAAACGAGGGTCACAAACTAAGCGCCAAGAAAGGCTCAAAGGCCCCAACTCCAAAACCCTCAACCCCGGTTGCTGGTGCTTCTACAAATGTTGTACCCGTCCCGCGAAGACGAACGAACGGCCCCATGCCTCTTCGCCTACCACCCAACAAGCTCTTCTTCGGTTACGAGGTTACACCGGTTAAGACGGACGCGGACAAGGAGGCAGAGAAAGAGAATGCGAGCAGGCCGCACTTCGCGGGACAGGGTCAGACCCTTAGGGGGGCAGTCAAGCGGAAGGGCGAGGGAGAAGACAAGGGGAAGGCGCCTGAGAAGAAGCCCGACGAAGGACGCCGGCTTGATGGACGAAAGTCATGATGATATTGGACTAGGGGTGTACCAGGCGTTTATGGAGTTTCTAGATAATCCTGTGGGCCTGGTAGATTAATGCGATGACTACGATATTCCCACATCGTTAACATTATCGAGTTACATCTCTTGATGGGGTCGTGGGCTGGGCTTGTAAGCATTAATGATCTAGTGCGTACCGGAAAGAATATGTTCGCGCAGAACTCGCTACGAGAATGAATCCTAGCCTAAAGAATAAAAATAATCTTGGATTAGTCTTGAAGGACATTATTCTTAATTCCTTAATATGGCCTAAGGACGTATTAACTAGCAAGTTTTTATGGCTCATTTCTTATGTCCTTGTAATGTCTCATTCATGTTCATATTCTCGAACCTTTCGCTTCTTGCCTGTCCAAACAGCAAGCCCCTAAACAATAACAATCCTCTTTAGACTGCTCGAATTAACCGGCCAAGCTTCACCTTGCATAATGCTACAAATGTAGACTGGAGATATAATCCGGTACTGATCTCCATGTACGTGTCTGATTACCATGGGAACACATCCGCCAGCCATAATAGCAACCTTATCTCCGGCTGCGATGGCATGGGCACCAGCTCCAAATACACCTGAGCCCATTTTGAAGAATTTCCAGTAATAAGAAGACGCGGTGAATAATTCGTGCAGCTCGGAGACGTTGTCGTTTGCTGAGATTCGGTTGTATACTTCCATCTCAGGGGCTTCGTTGATACTTGATAGCTCATAAGCTGGTAGGGGCTTGGCTGGTAAGGTACTAAGTAATTCAAGCCATTGGCGAAAGGACTCCTTTAGGTCTAATTTCGCGTCTACTAGTGCTGGTTGGAAACTATTTCGTAAGATTGTTCTTCCACCCATCTAGGCTACTAGATGCTTTTTTCATGTACTCGAGAGCTTGTCGTAAGACGCGGATATTATAGACTGCCAGGAATTTCTCGATACCATCGCCTTTTTGCAATTGCTTGTATTTCCAGTCTGGAGCTATTTCTTCTTCGATCTGTTGTAAGATATGGTCGTTTTTCAGGGCCTCTGCAGTGCGGTAACGGCCTAGTAGACATGTTCCAAGGGCAGAAGAGACGTCTCCGATTATGGTAGAGGAGACTTGGAGTCCCTGGGAGCCACCAGGGAGGTTGACAAAGCTGAAGCTAGCGGTTGAATTTCCAGCGGCGTGATAATCTCCTTTTGGCGATGAACATGGCACTGAAGTTGCCCAGTTTGGGACCCAAGATGGCCAACTGTCTGATACATAGTAGCAGCTTTCCAGATTCAAAGAGCCCGTGAAATCCACCAATGCTTTAACGGTCTCCATGTATATGGTTTCCAGAGGCTTTTGATAATCAGCCGCCGGGAGTGAGACTCCGTAACTAACTAGCAATCCGCGAAGCCCGTATACCTTGTCCCTAGGTTCGGTAGCCAGTAGTCGGCTTGCTTGGCGGAAGAGCTCTTCAATGCTGTCATATTCTTCAGTGATGGCAACTGCTCGCCTCGGTCCCTGTAAAGAGACGATGTGCGTACCAAACCCGTTGTAAAGAGTCTGGTTTAGGTTCTGTACGAGGCCAATATTTTTATGTGTACTGTATAAGTCTGACCAAGACTTGATGAGATTGAAGTAAACGAGCACGGCCTGGCCATATATGAAAGTTGCTTTCCGGCTCAGCGCAACTTCTTGAACTACCCAGACACGACTGAACCATGTTACTCCCCAGAACATATCGTTGAGGGCTGGTTATATTCTTAGCACATATGCTTTGGCTACCTTGCTATAAGAGAGCGTTGCGAATGGGCTTACTCTTGGTATCTATCCGGCTAGCTAATGCAAGAAGTCGACCTGAATACTTCTCATTTTCGGAAGCGAGACATGCATCGGCGAACCTAGAAAGGTCCTGAAAAGTCGACTCCCAGGACGGCTTTATCGTAGACCCGAGCCACACGAAGACCTCATCAGCGGCGGTATAGATGTCTCCCATTATACTCACTTGCTGATTACGTTCTATCCCCGCCGCTGGAGACTGGTTGATACAGATGGCATCGATCCATACTAATGAAGGCTTGCTGTTAGTTGTAGCTAAGTATCGAAGTATGTTATTGCAATTTAGCGTGACGAGGATGGACTGTCCTAGGCAAAAAGCCTTTTCTGTAGGTCGTTGCCCGTCCCATGAGTACGATATTGCTTTAAAAGGAGGACATTGGTCCAGTGTGGCCTCGAGCAACTCAAAATTCACTGGTGCCTTGATCGAAGACGCGGGGAAGAGTTTTAGGAGCCTGATGCTATTAGGAGAACTAAGCGGAACTTGTCTATAAATGCTAGCCATAGCCGTATAATGAATAAAGGAGAAGGGAGTTGACCAGCTCAAATGCTCCGATTACTCCGCCCATTTCGTAGAAACCAACCGCTTAATGAGCGATTTCAACCTGATTCAAATCTTGATTTCGGTATAGTTAACTAGACGCGTGGTTCGACAAGGATCTCCATCACATGGCGACTGTTTTTGGCCCCCTTTCCTATTTAGTGCTTAATAATAGGAGTATAATGGTCTGGTTGGAATCCTTCAACCACATCCTGAAAGTTGTTGGGGGCCGTTGTGGACGAATATGGACAGCTGAGTTAGATATTATTCGCCCAATTCTATAGCCGAACGGTTCTAGAATCTAATCACTACCTTAACGGAATATTGGGACATGGAGAACATACGTCATGCCTATAATAAAGCACAGGTATTAATATGAGATGACATCGAATAGTTATATGTGAATGTGTCTTAAGACTTGCTACACTTTATTTATATATATCGCGGCTACATATATACAAGAATTGACTTGACTAAAACATCTAGCAAGCAGCTGACGAAGGAATGTTCGCGCACTTGGAGCTTTCTTGCCCCCAGAAACGCTCACACCAGTCCACTTCCAGTTGCTGCACGACCCCTTGCCGCACAGGATGTACACATTAGTAGCATCCTTCGTAACGGTACCCGTGACCTTGTTGATCTTGAGATCGGTGATGGGGACGCCGGTCGTAGGGGTGCCGGTAGGGCTGCCGTTCTCGTAGTCCTGCTGGATGACGATGCCGTACTTGGAGATGTTGCTGAGCTTGATGTCCGAGTACGTGATGTTGCTGACGGAGCCGGACGCGTTGTACACCGTCTTGATGCGCACGCCGTTCTGCGAGTTGCTGATCGTGGATCCGGAGATGACCACGTTGCGCACCTCGTTGTTGCTGCGGCCGCCGACGGAGCCGATGCTGAGCCCGTGGCCGCCTGAGCAGGTGCCGCCCGTGAATTCGATGTTGGTACCCGAGTTGATGGCTAAGCAGTCGTCCTGGTTCTTGACGTTGGCGCCGATGATCTTGACGTTGTCGGAGGAGCCGACGTCGAAGGCGTCGGTGTTGTGGCCGCCGCCGGAGTCGCCGGCTGAGTTGTCGATGGTGATGTGGTCTAAAGTTAGACCCTTGGCACCGTTGATGGAGAAGCCGTGGACCGGGGTGTTCTTGATGTTGAGCCCGGTGATCGTCGATGACTTCAGGCTGTGGGCGTAGAAGAACTTGGGCTTCTTCTTGCCTCCGTTGCTACCCTTTCCGTCCCACCACTTTGCGCCCTGGCCGTCGATGACATGACCACTGGCGCCTTTAACAGTGATCTTGGTTCCCGAGACGCTGATTAGGGGGCCCTCCCACTCCTTATACGCGAACGTCGTGGTGCCTTGGAAGGTGACAGTTGTACCATCAGTGAGGCCGGTCAAGTCGAGTGTCTGTCCAGCTGGAACAGTGACCCCCTTGATCACGATGTCGGTACAAGACTTCTTCTTCGACGCCAGAGTGTCTATCGATGTGAAAGTACAAGTACTGGCCCTCTCGTTAAGAGTGCTCGGGGCCGCGAGGGCCAGAGTGGCGAGACCAAGAACCGCAAGGTTATGCATTGTGCTAGATGGCGCTGTAAAGAACGAGATGTCGACTGTGCGAAAAGAACGAATATATTCTCAGGTTATAAGTAGAAAACGAGGGACTAGCCTTGAGAAAGGAACGAAAGACAGCTCGAGTCGCTATACCTACTAGCAGGATGGTAATTGGTGGGAAAGTCGAAAGACATCGACATTATATACTTGCCCCCTTTTGCCAGGTGGTATGGCGATCACCGACTTGCATCCAAGGCATGTTCCGTGATTCGCGCGGGAAACTAGTGAGACACGGGCGTGCAAGGAATAAGTTACCCATGTTGGTGGATCTCCGCTTGGATCCATGTGCCCACCGGAGGACGCCCTAGCTTCTTTCCTATGAATAAGATGTTAAAAGTTAGAACGCAGCTAGAGTTTTGGAAGAGATAAGATGTCTATAGTCAATATTAAGCTTTTATGAGAGATTCATGCAATAATGACGCCTTGTGGAGGATAGTATAGTTTCAAGGATTATAACAGGGGCTTTGCTGATCCGGCGGACTCACGCGGCGCACCGTTCGATCCCACGATCGAACGGGCTCTAGCCGTATTGCGGTAGGATACCGAAGGGCTGGAAACGCTAGTTAAGCCGAGGTCTGGGTTTGAGTCTCCACATCGTGATACGAGAAAGCTTAGCTTCGACTTCCTGAAAGATTATTACGGCCGCTTGTAGTTAGGTTTCAGATCTAGAACATCAGACGAGATGTAATGTTAAATGATAAAAAGGCACCAATGGACGTGGGGATTCGTTAAATTAAAGTGTAGCACTAAGTAACGATTCCAAACTATTTGGGGATAGTTAGTTGTCTAGAGTAGCTCACATGTTCTTTCTACTAGTTAAAAGGTCTATGACGAAGAGTATTGGAGGAATTTTATTGATATTTCCTTAAAGGAGAAGTCACACCGCAAAGTCAAACTAGGAAACTGGTAAATCTGAGTATTAATCGAGACCATGATCACTAAATTCTTCTTCCGAGCATCATGCAGGAAAGTCACCTATTCATAACGCTCCGGTGGGCTCACGTTAACCCCTATGAACGCAAAGCCTAAACTGACTCGGAGTAGATGGCGATATGAACGCAGACGCGAAGACTAGGTAAAATAAATCTCTTGCTCATCAGAGAACTGGTGTCCCTGGCATCCTCTTAGAAGTGAGGGGTATGTTGCGAGATATCGTAAGCAAAGGCAACTCTTCTGCTCCTGGTTGGCCGAGAAAGACTTAAACCTCGCCACTTTCATCTTCATCATCTGCACGAGGTGGTTGTTCAGCTCCATTGTCTTCATTGTCTTCATGGGCAAGGGGGGCCGAAGAGGGGTCAAGGAGAGTCATGGGTTGGTGTTGCTTAAGCTGAGCTGCAGACTCACTCCAGTCCTTATCATCCTGAGAAGGCACGGGCTCCTCATCCTCCAACTTCATAGAAGTTTTTCTAAGGCGACAAATTAGTCTTCATATTCTATCATATAGTCAAACTTCTAAAACCGATTAATATTGTAAGCTTACCCGTTCTTGGTACGTTTCTTGACAGGTGTCTTCTTCTCCTCCTCCTCCACCTCATCGTCGGAGACTGGTGCCTTAGCCTTGCGTTTGGCGCCGGCGCGAGGGGTGCGGGCAGAACGGGGGCGGGGTGCTGCCTTCTCCTTGGTAGCAGGTTGATCGGCATCAGGTGAAGAGCCGGAAGCGGCGTTCTGCTGCGATTCCGACTTCTCATCTCGTATCATCTTTTGGAAGTGCTGTCTATCAATATAAGTTAGTTTGGCGCACGAAGAGCTGAGTTAAAGATAGGCCTGGCTAAGAACAAGCTAGAGAAGGACATAAGCAGTCGGTGAAGCTATGGCGTAGCTGCTCCGGGATGATCAGTGCAAGGTAGCCTTTGGTGAATCTAGTGAAACTGAGAGAAAGAATCATAGTACGGCTCGCTAAATAGTCTAGATATAACATGGACTTTCGATGGTAGATGATCTATAATGACTCCATGGTATAGTTCCGCGATGTTGCGGTTCTGAGGAAAGAGCCCAACTCAAACCATGACATAGCGGATGTTTTCGGGTCAGCCCATAAGTTTTGGACTTGGACGGTAGGATATAGATGAAACAGTTGTTGATATGACGGCACTCTTGATTGATGAGGGTGAAGGGGGTTATATGGAGGCAGTATGCTTCAGGCATGTTGGGGGACGTCGTTACTGGGAATACATTTCTAACATGGAAAACACAATAGTCAAGAGAAAAGTAATGAAAGATAATATATCATACCTCATAGCATTTCCAGTGAATTCATAACCGACATCATGTAGTTTGCTTAGGATCTGTTGCTTCTGCTCCGTCGTCAACTTGGCAACCTCCCAGACGGCTCTGGAGAAGTCGCGATAGGCTTCGAGAGTCCAGGCTGAACCTTTCGGCATGGTGGCGATGTGTGTTGAGGTCAGGTTTGAACCAACCGAGATCGAAATATAGAAGTTAGTGGAAGATGGAGAGGAGATTGTGGTTGATGTCTTGGAGAGTGATCAAAGAAGATGAAGAGTTTGGGTTGTTCGGTAGTAAATGAGGAAGGTAGGTATAGATGTTAAGAATCAAGAAGAAGTTGGCGGTAGGAAGGATGTGTTGTGTTGTTGTTTAGCTGGGAAGTTACGAAGTAGGAACTACGAGATGTAGTGCATGCCAAATGATGAAAACAGACGGGCTTATGTAGGATGAACTGAATAGAGCATTGGGAAAGTAGTAAGCTTAGGTAGATATGGGATATACTTGCTTTTTGTGGCGTGTGATGTGAGCAAACTTGAGAATCTTGAATACCTACCTGTTTGGAGGCATCTATGTGATAAGGTCCTTCTACTAACACATGTTGCTAATAATAACGAGCTGCATAGAAGGTAGATGCACCTTAGTACCCTACTAGACATCTACATTCTTGTTTTTCTCAAATCTAAAAAAATCAGAGGTCTCAATAGACCTTCATGTAATATAGTTGGAATTATGCGCTATCAATAAAACTTATCCCGATCATAACTAGCCCGCTTATAACTCCAAACTACCGATCAACGCGATGCCGCAGTGTTATACAGAAGTTGCCTGGAGATATTCCCCTGATTCCCCCATTCCCAAGAGAAGCAAACGCGAGTCTTTGTGATCTATTGACTTCGTATTAAAAAACAACGTAGCTTGAATGAACAACCATATAATGTAGACTGATGACTACTGAACTGTTGTTGGCCGGCCATGATCTAACAACTACGCCTTACAATAAGGGCGTTGACCAGCTGTTTTATGGTAGCTTATGCTAAAATGTTCCCTTAGAGGTAGAGACAATTGCTGGGCGGAAAGGATTACAACCACTATGCTTCCCACCTGCCAATTCGTTAGTACCTGCATGTAAGGATAATAGACAGACACGGGACTACTCAGGTGGACCATAATGATCTTCGGGCACGGGTAACCCATCTGCTGCTAACGATAGGACGGCTGCATCATCAGTCTGTTGCTGATCATCTTCATCAAGGCGCTGACGTTTTGACGGTTGTTCGTCAAGACCCGAGTCGTCCTGCACTAGGCCTAAAGAGTCGGCATCCTCGCTAGGGATTTGAACGGACATGCCATCATGTGGACCTGTAGCATCTTCGTCGTCATCGTGAACTTGACCTGGTACTCCAGGAGAAGATACATGATCAAGACCAGCAATGGGTGCTGGAGGCTGTTTCCTGGGTCGCCCACGACCGGGACCAGGGCGCCGTGTGATGGGGTTTTGAGTAGGGTCAGATCTGCGCTGGGCATCTATACTACCATTGGTCTCAACCTTATGCTGAGCTCTGCGGAGGCCTTGAAAGTGTTGACTAGTACCAGTTGATTAGCCCCTACATGCTGTATCATATATTGTATATGTTGTGAAGTAAATTCGAGGTGCTCATCTCAACATCTGTCTTAAGTTGCGACAACCTCAAGTACCCGGTTGTACAGCTACTAAGCTACTTGAAAGTTAAACAGAACCCTGTAGTTAATTGTGCGACTTGACACATCTTTTGATAACTGATGCATCTTTATCATATTGGAGGTGATAGACTGCATGCGCTACCACTTGGTACATTGCCGCGCGCATACGGACATTAGGGAAAAAAGAACAAGGCTACGTAGATTTGGACCGGGTACGTGGGAAACAAGGTTGTAGAAAGAAGAAATAAGGAAGAAGAAATAAGAAATTGACTTTGCTTACCGGCATCCCTCATTAGTGAAGCCATATCCTAATGATCGCATATGATTACCAATGGTAGTCCATTCTCCTCCGCTTATTACGCCGATATTCTTGACGGATAGGATGGTAAAAAAGAGGTCCTTGTCAGCTCTGTCATTCCAATTTTTGTTCATTTTGGGCTCTTAGGGTAGCTCTGAGCCTTCGAGGCTAGAGCTTGGAGAGACTGGTACTAAGGTAGCGATGTGGGAACAACTATAACAATAAGCTACTCCTTCACGTGCGAATTAAGAAAATTGATAGAGATGAGAGCTTTTAAGAGGTTGAGAAGAATGGGTAAGGAGCTTTGAATTGGAGCTACCTGAATTACGCGGTCCGGAGCGGTAGCGGTAGTGATTAGAGTGGGTCGAGTCCCTTGGCAGTATTGCCACTAATGACGGATTAGGATAGCGCTCTGTCTTTTTTATTCGTGCACGGCCTATGTAATGATCCGAGTCTCTTAATGTGTTGCAGTTGCCAGTTGGGGTTGGGGTTAGGTAACAGTAAAGAGAGATCACGTGAGTTCGCAATTGGAAATACCTGCAGGTGTGCTATGTTTTCACGGTTAATACAGGTAGGTACATCGGGTACATAGGTATATATAGGTACTATATTGCGCAAATCTATTAGTATATCAATACCTTTGTAACTATCTAATCTCAAGTGTGTGTATAACAATGCCGTCATAATAGGGGTGTCCGGGTAGCTAAGCACTTACCCATTGTTAGAATGTGATTTGACAACTTAATCGGAATACATCGGATCAGCCGGGAATTTGCCGTCCTTCTCGTTCTTCTCAGGGTAACATTTACAATTCTCGAATTTACTTTTCCATGGCGCCTTCTTTTCCTTTCCGTGTTTCCTTCCAAAAGATTACATGCATGCACTTAAATCTCAAAATGGAAAGGTGTACTTATTATGAAACATCACGTGAAAAGGCGACTTAAACGTGAGGAGACCGTGCACACAGTGCTACAAACTCCAACTCCGACGCGTCCTAATCCTGGTTTTTCCCCTTTTACTTTTTTTATTAGTTACTTCCCCTCCAAGTTTGCATCTGGGTTGCATCTACTAGATCTATCGTTTATTTGTTCTTCAACATTTTTGTGTCATATTAGTGAACTCGGCACTATATCATTATTCGGTGACGGGAAGAACAAGACAAACATGGGAAGTAGTTCCAAGCAAAAAAAAATTACTTCGTCGTTCGCAACCAATTTTTTTCTGAGAATTAGAAGCAAACACCAACAACACCAACAACCTTTAGCCCCCAACGTATTGAATGAGTCCCTTGGTACCGAGAGAAAAACGTGGTGGTCCTCTCATCTAACTGCAAATAACTGGCTGCAAAGCTAGGTAGTTGAGTATATTCAGAATTAAACAGGCCGTTCCTGGATAGAGGATGCATGTCGTTGAATGACAACCGACGATCTCTACAACACTACTGCGAAACTACTGCAAAATCAATTACGAACTGGTAAATCCAAAGTATCCGCTTAGAGATAGGCGGGAGATAGTGTTACAGGTACACCAATCACTGGTCTCGGTAATCGCTCAATCGAGTAGATTCGAGTCCAAGTTCCTAGCCTCCTAAATTCTTTCGTGACTCACGTCTTTAACCACCCCTCGTTCCACTACAAATATCTGGAGCTACTTACCCACCCTATTTCGGCATATTCCCCTTCTCGGGGATCAGTTCCTAACGTTAGCCTCATACCATGTCTTCCTTTTTATCTCATCTGATTGGTGTGTGAATTTCTCTCAACATCACGCTGTGAAAAGACTACATACATTACCTACCTAGGTACGTAGAGTCCGAGAAGTCAATTCTGACTAGAAAAGTTCTACCGGTACAACGCATATCAGCTAGCCTCAGCTCTATAATGCGCTCATATTCTACGTCTTAGAAAGCTGTTGAGCGGTAGCTCAAGTCGGTCGAAACAGAAGTTTCTAGGATTCTTTAAACATCCCGGTCAAAAGACACGATGGTACTGCAGGGACTGCAGGGATTGCAAACCACTTTACGCGGTACGCCGCGTACCATCCCACTTTCGCGCAACAAACCCCACCAACCCTTTTCTCTTTTCACCCCTTGATCTCCTTGGCCAAGACAAAGTTGTTCATAGTGTTGGCCTTATTGCTTGCTAGAGTTGGAATTGGAGTTGCTAGGCAACCGTGCCTTTCATACTGTTCGTCATATAGACCCATTAATGATGATCCCGGTGCAAGTAAGCTTGCTTTTCATGCAAGCACTTAAAGCAGCCCTGTTATCATATATTGTTAACATTATCAACCTTCTCATTGAAGAAGAAAATTGGCCAGCAAAACGAAATTAGTTACATCTCTCTCCCTCTTTGGTCTTAGGTTTCGCTCTTTTATCATAGAAATAACACTCTTTTAATCCATTATCTCGGCATCAAACGGCCTCTTAATCTTGCCACGGACCATCCTGCTTATCTCCACCTTTCGTCATACTTTCACTTCACAACATTTGATCGACAGCTTGGTGTGATTCCTTCTCAACGACCTCCCAAGCTTCAGAGCTTTATCTAGGAGTCCTAACATATTCAATCAATCCTCCCTCACTGTCTTTCACATCTACTCTGTTCGTGACTCACTCATTTCATTTCTCCTCCGCATGTTCAGAGTATTATTGAAATCGAGGGCTCTCTCCAAATTACTTTACACTTACCTGTGCACTTCTTATTGAGAAGGTTCGCCTTCTCTAAATCGTACACATTTTACATTTTACATTTGCTGAGCTATCTCACTGGCAGCAAATCGGCACCATGTCTTCCAACAATGACAGTATGATGACCAGGTTCCTATTTGCGATATTGAAGCAGAAGAACCTCAAGGATGTAAGTTGAGCTTTGACTATAGCGCGTATCCTAGACTTCCAGTTTCAGAATTCACTGACATATAATATAGATTAATTGGGACGCGGTTGCTAAAGACGAAATTCTACCCCAACCAATTTCCAATGGCCATGCCGCTCGTATGAGATACTCACGTTTTAAAACCGCTATGCTAGGCAATGAGCCCACCAGACGAAATCGAACGGGGCAGGGGAAAGGTCGAGTCACAAAGTCGAAGAAGGATCCGAAAGGGAAGAAGGACGAGCTTGTCAAGCTAGAATCTGCTCTAGAATCACTCCCAGAATCTTCGGTTACACCAGAGCCATCTGATATGCCTGCTCCCGAGATCAAACAAGAGAGCACCCCCTACAGCTTTGATGATCGGTTCACTCCTCGTCTCACTCCGGGGCCATCTGTCCCAATTCCAGCTACTGCAGTTTCGAGCAACCATGGCGTGATTCAACCTCGATTTCTTACACCGGGCAGTGATAGCGACTTTTTCTCTCCACCTCCAACTTTCACATCTAGCCCCGCCAGTGAGTTGGTCACTTCTCAGAATTCATTTAGCTTCCGCGATTCCCCGTGCCCTGACCACTCCGACCCGATGTGGCCGAGTGTTCCACACTATTCCGCCTTCGGAGCAGGTTCTTCATTTGATGAATTCAGAGCCAGCCCTTGCGAGCCACCCCACGTGCATTCTCATCCGCACATGCTTCCGTTTCGGACGGTTGAATGCGATGACGATTACGTCCATGTGAAGCACGAATGGGACGAGTACTCTTGATGGACATGTCAGGGATTCAGATATGCTGATTTTGGGCTATGATGTCAGCTCAGATAGCTGTTATACGGCATGGGGGCTACGAGCTCGTTTCTACGGGGAGTTAATCAAGGAAATACGTGGATTGCTAATATGTCATGGGGTTACTTTCTATGCGGTTGGTAACAATGAGACCTAGGCGTTTTGGGTCGAATGTCTGGCTTCTTTGGGGGTTTGATGCCGATGATTTCACTCGTTTGGGTTTTGTAAGACTACTACTTAATGACATGATTTCGGCATCTAGCATTCGGGTATGTCTGGATTTGGTTGATGATTACTTAGAGACGCTCTAGTGTTTCTATGAATGGAGGCTAAGGCCATTCTTTGAGTACGTTGTATGAGCTTGTGATACCTTAATTCAATAATTTTATTACACTGTGACTTTGAATCAGCCCTAGGAAATTGCATCATCCTTTTGTGAAAACATCTCATGGAACTACACAATAGTTCTCAGCTATCATGTAACCAGGAACGTGCTGAGAGACCCAACCAATCAATTGCTTACAGGGTTCTTTAGAGTGTGAAGATCACCAGATTCTGCTATCTATTCAGGAAACTTGGAGTGCTATTCGTCGTTTCTGATGTAACCTTTAAACCCTTCTTATTCCATATCACACAAAGATCCCGCACAATCCCATGGTTGCCGTCATCATTGCCTAACCGTCTGACAGCGTCGTAACATTCAAGGAGACACTTATACGAGTATTCACGCATCGTTCCGGAGTGCCCCAGAGATAGGGTTAGCGTCCACCGATGACCCGAGATCTAGACACGGGGCTGAGGCGGATGTAACATGGGTGGTCAGCCTTGAAGTGTTTTTGCAGCTGAGAGTCAGGGTCCATGCACGGGTATCGACGTCTGTGGCGTGTGGGGAAGGGTATTTGACCCCGGTATTTCACCATGGCTTTTACCTAATGCGGGACTTAGGGTCTCAGAATGGGTTGTGATAATGCACAGAAGTAACTTGGAGAATATGTACTTTAGAGATACCCAGCAGGCGAAGCGAAAATTGTTGAGGGAGTTGCGTATTTTCAGACTTCACTTCCCACCACTATCCCTTGAGAATATGCTTATGTTCCGTGCCCCAGCGATCGAATATGCAATGTGACTTGTGGTAACACCTCAGGTGACGAGGACGACAGACGTAAGACTCAAATATAGTCTATTCTAGAATTTCACATATTATCTGTAGACTGTCTGTTACGTACCTATCGTACGAGGGTGTCCTCGGAAACCCGGGCGAGCTTATCGGCAAGCCACCCGCGCTTGGACACTTCGTCTACTGCAATCAACCCGATTGGGACACCATTCGAGACATCTTCTCCAACGTCCCGACGATCGCTTTGGGATCTGACATCCATATCTGCTGGAACCCGAGGACCGTTGACATACTGGTATGGGTCGTGCTCACGTTGTGATTCGCGGCCATCCTCGGCCCAGATGACAAGAACAGTTAACCGGGCTCAGGGCTATCAATAAGTTGTACAAGACTTATGAAGTCAGGCCTCTATCTTACCGTCCATTTAGGGCTAGCCGGGGCCTATCCTCTTGATTCTACTATCATGATAACATCACTTATTACTATTCACACCCTAAATTTTGTTTGAGTGTTTGCAGCGCTTACACCAGTGGCGTGTTGCCGTTCTATCACCAGGTACTAGTGAGGCCTACTCCGTGAGCCTTAACGCTAGAGTCTTAAGTCACTTTCTAAATAGGCATAGTATGATATCAGAATATGATATGTCGACCGTGGCCAGGTTCGGTACCTTGGCTGCCGCGTTCACTTTCACAAATCTGCGGCCAATACTACGTATTCCAAGGAAATCTCGCATGGAAATCTCTAAGGAGTCACCAAACCCGTGTTCTAGCTTATCAACGATAATAGGTACATCTGACATCTCTAGAAGATGCGTGGGGTAAGTCGTGATTCTAGCTTAACCGAAGATACAATCAAACGGGCCAGATCCTACATGGGGGCCACGTTATCATGATCTACGTACATACCTCGCTACGAAGTGGGAGCACGCTTCGGTAAGTTGCCGTATCTGTTATCAAGCGCTTAAGTATGTGTGAATAACTAATTCTAGCTGCTTATCAAATTTGTAATCGTAATACTTCTTGCACAGTACCTTTTCCACGGGCTCCCACGCTCTATGCGGATGCCTGCTTCCCCGAGGATACTTACAGATTTTCCATGTTTCAGGTCTGCTCAAGTGATCATATGCTTCTTGGCAGCATAATGACTATTACGATATCTTCGCTCTTACTGAACGCCTTGAGAGTTGTAGCTAAAGAATGTACTGTAGTAAAGCTTGCTATTTTCGCAGTTGGACTTTTGTTCCATAGAGGTTTTTAGCTTCTAAAAGTTCTGCGGTCAGAATGTACAAGGCAGGGTTAAGAACGCCGGCCCACAACCCTGAGAGACATATGAAGCATAGTTACTTTAAATCATGGTTATCTTAAGTAATTATTCATCAATCACCAGTAAATTTATATTTTCAAGTTACCTTCGAATAGGATTCTATGAATACAGGTAGTCATATTCATTATTTTCTTCAAGCATCTTAGGCACCTGGTAATGACTTGTTATTGATACCATAAGTTGTTTATCTTGTATTAAAATGTATGAAAAGTAGTTGAGTGAAATTTGGCGGACAATATCATCATGCCGTAATATATTCTGGTCTGATTATATAGGTGGTGCTTCCAATGTGCCGGTCAATTGAGTTGGCTTTGACCAAATTATTTGGATTGCTCATTTTTAACAAGTTTTCCAAGTCAAGTAATTTCTCATTTTACTCAGTCGCAACCTGAAATGAGGGTATTCAGACCTACCTCCTTACGTATCATATGACGTAAGTGGTGGTTAAGATAGTATAACTTATCGCTGACACTCATAGATATGGAGGCTTTATACTTACTTGGTACTCAATTGACCTAGTTAGAGACTTATTCCAACTTATAATGGTTATAACTTAGTGATCTTGAAAGTCGAAAACTGGCTTGAACTATCTCCGGATCGTTGTAGGCAGCTTGTTGAAGTTTTGACTAGGTTTGGGTATCTACTTGGGTATTTAGGTAGTTAACTTTATTCCATCACTTACTAGTTATGTTAGAGGATGTTTGACGGAATAATCAATTAGAATATTAAAATTTACTTTGTATTAAAACAATCTCCGGGACAATTCAAACCACGTAAGTCTTACGCGCCGATTGATATGTTCTAAATAGGTACTTGACAAATTGGGCTGCATTAATCATATTTATTTTCGTAATTATAAAAATAAATAATACCGCGACCTATTCTATATATTTGAAAATTTCCGCCGTGTTTGGAATAATTTGCGGGTTCGGTACGTGGCTGATCTAGATTAATGTTCTGCTTGAGGCGGTGGGGACTCATCGGACTCGGGAGGAGCCGAGAAACTTCCCGAACTTCCGGACCGACTAGTTTCAAATAAGCCGTGGACCCAGATATCTAATCCGAAAATGAAGAAAACAGCGAACGATATGAGATGTTAGTGGGGCTAAAAGGCCCGTAATGGAAAAAATTTAGTGTAGATAAGTAAGTGAGTCTAGAGCGAGAAGCGCATCATGAGCTACGTCGTTAGTGAAAAATGATGTCGGTGAAGAAGATCATGAGTCCGATCGGCCTTAACTGGGTTAAGGATTTGTAAGTATCTAGAAGATCTAGGAAAAGTTCCGAGGTAATACATGTGTTACACAGCGAGTAGTACCTCGGCGTGCTAACACCAATCAGGTATTCTTATATTTTGGTGTTGCGCCATGAGCATGAGTGGCGTTGATGTTAAGAGCGCAAAATGACGACATTTGAGATAACAATATTTATAACCGACCATTGAGCTTTGATTGCTTACCTGTCGCGCATCTGCTAGTACTGACTTCATAGGCTATAGCGCCTTACGAAATAGGTTGGTTTCCTTTTACGGCAATCTTTGGGGCTGTATTAAACGATTACTGGTTACCTAACTACCTAAGGTAGGAAGTCATCCTTACCTAATTTTTGAACGTCTCTTCTTCAGAGCGCAGCGCTCGGGAGACGCGAAATGAGAGACTGGCCCTAGTAGTTGATATTTATAAACTGATAAGCCGTTGTAATATTACTCCGAGCCTCGCAATTGAATTTAGAGACATCAATTGAGTACCATTCGGCGATACCTCAACTGCATTAGTAAAAGCTGAAGAGTTTAGCGGCTGAGTAGGGCGGTGTGAGCTTGTCCCGGCATTTCAATACTACCTCCTACCGGCGGCAATTTTTACGAGGGTTGAGAGTACGGGATAGACAGGTCGTTCCGGATTACCTATCAAATGGGTTCTTCGGAAGTACGTTGGCTTTTATTTCGTCGTAAATGCTTACTTACATCATAAGGAACTTATACCCCTGACTAAAATCTTACCGTCGAAGATATCTTTTTGCGCCTCATGATAATAATAAACTTATTAAATTCCCGAATGCGAATATGAGAAGAGTTAAAGATGTAAGATAAGAAAGCGGTGGAAGAAGATCGAACCTGTGGAACTTTTCTATTGCATGGAGATAAAATTTACTATCACCGTTATGCCCATATGCCCATTATTTACTAGGAGAAATATATCCGAAGAGTTTCTAGTGGCTATGAGGGTTACTTCCACGTGTTATGGTGGTTTCCCGGTTTTTTTAGTGTT
Source organism: Daldinia childiae (assembly GCF_008694065.1). NCBI lineage: Eukaryota > Fungi > Ascomycota > Sordariomycetes > Xylariales > Hypoxylaceae > Daldinia > Daldinia childiae. Next base: position 2,742,519 of record NW_022984642.1, on the reverse strand, counting down.
GTAACATTTCATCGCCACAGATAGCCTCACTACTACGTAAAGCCCCCCTTAGAAGAATCTTGAGTAATGAGTACCAAGATATTCTCCTCTGCTACTTCGCATTACTGATGGGTGCATTAGATTACTTGGACTGCAGATGTAACTATTTCCACCTAATTACCGATGACGTCTAATATTGAACCTTAATAGCCTGTGAATCTACTTATTAGCCATTTTTTTCTTGGAATTTACGCCCGGCAGCTCTTTCATTTCTTGACGGTAATATTTAGTACTTTCCTACTTATTAGTCTTGGCATTAACTCCGATACAGTAAGCCCGATATATGGTAAGTCCGACACTTATCTTAGTGGGTAGTAGCGAGTTAGATGTATGCGTCTATTAAATTTTCACGGTATCTGGTGCTATTGCGACCAACGATTGCTAGTACAATCACTAGCCACAATGTAACGGTGGGACCCCCTACACCTTTCTTTAGTGGTATATGCAGATTTACACCATTGATTTGCTTACACACTACCATTTCTTGTTCTCAGGCCCATACAAGAGATTATCTAGGTAGATTCCATTTATTCGTAGGGTAGCTACACGTAAGTACCCAAGTAAGTAAGTATAATGTATGTATGTACAGCGATGCATCGTAACTTATATCCACCGTTACCTCCACTTGGCGTCATGGATTATGAATCCGCAATCGGCTTTTTTGGCCATGGAGAGATTAAAGTTCGAATGTTAATGGGATGAGCCGGAAGCGACGTGGCCGTTGTTTCCCTATTTAAGTGCCACCTGCCCTATAGCTTGAGCCATAATTAAAGATCGAGTATTTAATTTCACAATAAAGGAATTTTCATCTCTTTATCTCTTTATCCCTTCCTCTCTTCATCTCTTCACCTCAAGCCTCATAATTCGCTACTGAATCAACATACATTTCAACATGGCAGAACAAGCAAGCCCCAAGTTTGAAGGCTGGCTAGGCAAGTCCCCAGATGCCATCAATGGAAAGATGTGAGTAATATCAATAGCTTTTCCGTCATCGTCTAGATTGTCCCTGTAGCTGTTTATCCCTCCCGAATGGTAGATATACACATGGAGGGGATTTATATTCCCGAGGCATATCCGAAATACCTGGAATTTTTATCAAGTTATATAATCACTGACACTGATTGCTAAATAGGGAATGGGGAGAATACGAGCCCAAGAAATGGACTGAGGATGATGTGGACATAGAGATATCACACTGCGGTATTTGCGGTAGTGACTTACACACATTGAAGTCTGGCTGGGGCCCGACTCCCTACCGTACGCCCCCCTTTTTAGTTATTTCGGACTAGTTCGTTTGATTTTTTTTCTCTGACATCATCATAGCTTGTGTCGTGGGCCACGAGATCGTCGGCAAGGCAGTACGTGTAGGAGCGAACGTGAAGCATGTCAAAGTTGGCGATCGCGTTGGAGTTGGTGCACAAGCAAGAACTTGCCAGAAGAGCACCTGCCCGGAATGCTCGAACGGCTTGGAGACCTATTGCCGAGAAGGCTTAATCAACACCTACGGCTCCATTTACCCGGAGGGAGAAGGCAAAACTTATGGCGGCTATGCGGACTACAACCGTACAAACGGCCATTGGGTCTTCAAGATTCCGGATGGAGTTGATTCAGCCAGCGTCGCTCCGATGCTTTGTGGTGGCATTACCGTGTATTCGCCCCTAAAGCAAAATGGCTGTGGACCAGGCAAGACAGTGGGAATTGTTGGTGTTGGCGGTTTGGGTCACTTTGGTATTCTTTTTGCCAAAGCCCTGGGAGCCGACAAGGTCGTGGGTATCTCGAGAAAGGAAGACAAGAGGGAGGACGCACTGAAACTCGGTGCCGATGAGTACATTGCTACGGGCGAGGAGAAAGATTGGGCAACGAAGCACCAACGAACCCTGGACCTCATCGTCAGTACAGTGTCTCATTCAAAGATGCCTTTGAATGAATATCTTGCTCTTCTAAAAGTAAGGGGGACTTTGATTCAAGTTGGGTAAGTTTGTCTCCATTTCACCTTACTAATTCAATGATCGAACTCCGTTCAAAACTAATTTGTCATGTAGCGCCCCTGATGGAGGCGAGCTTCCCCCCGTCAATGCATTCCAGCTGATTTCGAATGGAAGCAAAATCGGCGGTAGCGCTACAGGATCCCCTTGGGAAATAAGAGAAATGTTGCAGCTAGCAGCAGATAAGAAGATCAAGTCTTGGATTCAGGAACGACCTCTAAAGGACGCTAACCAGGCGATCATCGATATGGAGGAGGGTAAAGCCCGTTATCGATACGTACTCGTAAATGAGAACTTTGGCAAGCATTAGATGAGCAGTTGATTTGCGGAGGCGTATAATAGATAGATGCTGGTGATCTCGAACCAGTTAGAGCAAAGCGATTCATTTCCAAAAAAATAAATATATAATTATGCTACTATAATAACCGTCCCAAAGTCCAAGTGCTGTCATGATATTAATGGAGTTTAGTCAGGAATAGGAAGAGATCTAGGCTAGCGGGTATGCTGAGATAATTCAGGTCGAATTGGCCTGAGCCTTTATAAAGCCACACCTAGCCACATATCCAGCCACTCAGCCACATACATTTCCTACTCCAAATTCACTACTACCCACCACTCAAAGATATATATGTATACCCTCATTTTTACCTGTTTGCTAAGAAAATAAAAATATTTTTTGGATCGGATAGATCTCCCATAACATATATCTACCCCAAGCCAAATTAGGTCAGGTCCAAGTCAAGTTAAGCTATTAGCTAACTCATCAAACTTGTTAATCTAGGCGCCCAGCACCTTTGAAAGATGATATATAAAAGGCAAACATTGATAGATTCATACTACTATACGGCGACTATACGGCGACTATACAACAGTTTCACTGTTGCTTCTAACATTCACTCTACGTATAATAAACATTAAGGGTTCTCCCCGACAAGTAGATAACTATCGGTTAAATCTGTTTAATTCTGCTACTTAAATAATACCCATTCAAAAAACTATTTGATTGATTTTACTTTTTCTTAGATTACTGTGATCGATATTAAGTAGCAACATAAATATAAAGCTATACAGCTTTTCTTTCAGAATGTCTTATTTCATCGATATGTCCTACAACCATTCCGTTCTGTTATATCGCGCTTCAAAGCCATCAAATAAAAAAAGAAAATAACAACTAATACTTAATATTCTAGATAATATAAATCTACCGGGACACGGATGTGTTTTAACTCCGAGTTCCTCCGTCTAAGGTTCTAGTCAATTCTAATCCTGTTATTTTAGCTGTGCGTTTTCCAATTCACATGAGTACCTAGGTACTTTGCATTAAATCAGCCCTACCGAATGAATTTCACATTAAATATTGCCTAACCGAGTATGAACTTGTGAACGTAAAAGAGTCTAACGTGAATATTAGTTTGGTTTTCGCACATACCCTTTTAGCTATGTCTATAGGTAGAGACGATTCTGTTTTAAGCTATAGTAAGTCCACTTGAGTCAAATAGAACTTTATCCGTTAGGTAGTTGTCATTACATCTTACATCATATTTCCGTCTAATTATACTTAACTCTACCAAAGAAAGTAGCTCTTTAGGACAAGTAGTTAAGCTTGTAAGTTATTCTTTCGTCTTGAACGGAACACATATATTCGAGTGTCTCATAAACTGGCAGGTTAGTATGAGTTACTACTTCTAAGAAGACCGACTTTCTTTTCATACCAGAAACCTCAGAGTCAAATAAAGGTAAGACTCTGGAGTTATTTCGTTTGTCATCCTTCTGTTTTGATGGCTGTATGCCAAACACCACATCGTCAAACTCGCTCCTATGCTAGACTATTGTTTATTATCGTCGAATTGTTGCCGAAGTTGTCGGCGTTGTCGGCGATGTTGACACTGTCAATTCTCCCACTTACACGGCGATCTGGCATATATAACTTACATAACCGCAACTCTATAGCGGCGACTTGCAACTGTGGCAACTAACAACTGCGGCGACTTGTAACTCTATAGCGGCGATTTGAAAGTCTATAGCGGCGACTTAGACGTACGTCTGTTGAACTAGACAGCAAACTCGACAACAAACTCTACGATCTAATCTGGGTAGTACCCGCCTTGCTATTAAGATCTGGGTACCCGCCTTGTCAGTGAGGTCCATGTACCCGCCTTATTGGTGATATCTGTACCCGCCCTGTTGGTGAGATCTGTACCCGCCTTGTTAATAAGATCTGTACCCGCCCTTTCAATGAAGTTTACGTACCCGCCTTTTTAGTGAGGCCTATGTACCCGCCTTGCTAGTAAGATCTGTACCCGCCTTATTATTGAGATCTATGTAATTGGAAACTATTGTTTCTTGGTTCATGATCACTGCGTCCTCCTTCCCACTTGCGTCCCAATCCCCTCACATCTAATTACTTTCTCAACACACCACACACTCAGGGCCAACCACTTTACCACCTTCAACTTCTGTCACTTGACTACCACTACAACGAAACAACTTTCATATCAGATTCTAAAGCTGGAAGCTTTTATTTAGCACCACCGAGAAATCCACCGCAACAAAACCATTTTCGCTCCAAGTAAGTTTTATAGCATTTTAGCATCACCCCCCCCCCCCCCTGCTTCATCATTCTACGCCTTGATCTCTGTTGAGTGTCTATACGAGACCTTTCTCGCAACTTTCCCACTGCCCCTTGCACTTTAGCACTCATGACTACTCCTTCGACCCTATGATTTCCCTCTTCAATCTGAGACATCGCCGCATCACTCATCCAACACTACATCCCCATCCAAGTACAAACACTTTCGCAACCGTCAACCTACGCTCATATCAGTTTACTGATATAATATACAGCTAGGCCGCGGCATCTATCTCTCGAGAGTAAGTGAAGATCCCTGTATACCTATGTGTCCTTGAACCCCTACCTTACCAAGCGTAACATATATTTGTCTATCGCCTTGGACCTCCCCGCCGCTTCTACCCCATCCCCCCCTTTTTGCTGCGACATGGTCCCGGGCATATTCCTCATCATCACCATACCTCAAGGCTCAATCTTCCCTCTATCCTCCTCGATTTCCATCTATGAAGCAGTCAGAGAATCGAAGTGATAAGATATCCTCGATTAGCTATAGGCTACACTCCCGTTACCTACCTACTCTTCCTCCTAATATTTCCCATTCAACATGAACTAACTGTTGGATCTAGTACAGAATCTACGACCAACCAAATCTCCACCGCCAAGCCAACTGTGCGCAGACAGAAAAAATGCCGTCCAAAGACGTCAACGTACCCAGTGCTGGTGACCAGAAGTTTGTCACAGCTCTCCTCAAGTTCCTTCCCACCGGCATAGATATTGACTGGGACGGACTTGCCCAGGAGCTCAATCTGAAGAGCACAAAGATTGCCAAGGTATGATCTACTGTTAAATTCATATGATTTGATACTAACCAATTAAAGACCCGATTCTCACAGATCCGACGTAAATATCAGCAGGGAGAAGCAGCGGGTGGCTCTCAGCAAGCCAAGACTGCCAAAGTCACTAAGCCCAATAAGGGCAAGAAGGCCAAGACCGCTCGCAAGGGCCAAGACGAGGATGAGGATGATGGCTACGACGATGATGAGGAGGATGTGAAGTCCGCTACTAAGAAGGAGCTCAAGGACGATGCCGAGGGTGTGATCAAGATCGAGGATAGTGACGATGAGCTTATTGATACTTAAGGCGACCAGTCGTACTGATGTTTCCCTTTCTATCAACCTTAATGGCCGGTGTCTTGGGGATGGCAATGGCATTGATGGCCTGCTGGCTCTGGTAATGATCTTTTACGACAAAGTAAACGAATCTCCATGACACAAATCGCAGGGAGGATCTCGAGTTTATTTCGCGATGCACTGAGTATTATAGTTTACATACTATATCAATAATGGTTGTTTTCATCATAATTACTTTGCTCCTATCGCCATTACTGAACCAAGTGATGCTAAAATTCAGACCCATGCCTTGAGTACCTAGGGGACTAATAACCCAGACCTAGTAGTAGAGCTATCCTATTTCATAGCTACTGGGCCTGTAGACGAGCAAAAATCTGGGTTTGATATGATCACTAAGTGTGTCCTATCTCATTAATATTGTCCAAATCACTCTGGGTTGAGTGCATATTTTCGAGCCCCGTTTACCTTCCTGAAGTTGTATCTCATGTACCTTTTTCCTCTCCTTCCCAACATCTAGAGCAACTGCCATAATACATGTCTCTAGGTATTTCATGCATTCACCTGACATCTGGCGGTGGGGTATTTTGAGAAAGAGCACGACTAAGCAGATACCTAAGAACCCTTAAGAGCCCTAAGACCTGCGCGAAGTACAGGGCATGAAGCCACTGTCCATTTTGAGATTAAGAAAGTGAGCAACTTCCCTCAGGCAGACAAATCGAAAACACTTTCTTCTTTCTTTCATCAAGGTCTGAAGAAATTTTTTTGTTTCCCTTTTCCAACAACCAGGATTCTCTAACACCTTTCCAACTACACTTTTTGAATTAGGTAATCTCCAAGTACTACCACAACAATTTATCAAGTACCTAAGTCAAAGTAAGTAATGGCTCTCGTTAATATCCTGTCACTTTCAGTTTTACCTTTTGTCTTATTTCGTCAATCGATTCTCGATTATTGTCGAAACTAGGCATCTTTGTCTCGACTAAAGGTAAATTTATTATTCTTTTGGAACCCATCGCTAATATTAAGCAAGATGTCAAACGAAAAAATTGATTTGGATAACGGAACGTCCGTTACCAAAAAACAAGTAGCCACGATGGTGGCTATCTTCAACAATGCAAGTAGAGACTTGCTTAAGACCGTGGATTGGACCGCGGTAAGCATTGAGGCGGGATATGCTTCGCGTTCTTCTGCTCGTGATGCGTTTACCAGGCGCTGTGATCGCGTTGGTGTACGTAATTCCCTATGTACCTATCTATGAAAATGTGCAAATTTACTAACTTAATCTGTCTTAGTGGCTTCAAGGCGGAGTGACTGTAAGTCAAATTATCTATGTTACAGCTACTATTATTGCTCAACCTAAACACCAACTAACAAGTTGTGTTTCCTAGATTCTTCCTGTTGCTGGTGCTTCCGGTGCTTCCGGCGCCGCTGCCGCCGCTGCCCGCTCCTCCCCCCGGTCCTCCCGCTGCCGTGCCGGCTGTGGCGCCCGCTATCAACCCGGTCCCCGCTACTGTACCCACCACCGCACCGGCCGTTGCACCTGCCGCTCCGGTCCCGGTCCCGGCCCCTTATCCGACTGTCCCGGTCCCGGCCGTTCCGGCTCTTCCGGCTCCTGCCACCTCGGCTACCCCGACCACCCCGACCGCCCCGGCTGCTCCGGCTGCTCCGGCTTCTCTGGCTTCCGCGCTGCCGAGCGGCCATATTAGAGGAATGCTTCATAGACTTCGTCAGGGTCGCGTTTCAAAGGAGTAGTTCTTCTAGGCCCTAAAAAGAACTCTAGATATGATCTTTCTTGTGTACTTTTAATTTTCCCAACGCCTGTTAGCCTCGTTGTTCAGGCCTTTACTAGTTGAAAGAAGTTTGATATGTTGGCTTGAATCAGCCTTAGAGAGCCTCCGTATGTATCTGCTAGATAATACCAAGAGACCTCTACCATCGAAAATCGATACATCATAAATTATTGCAGTAAATGATGCAGTCTTCGTAATGCTACGCCTCGGAGTCCGGAGCAGCTCAGTACCGAGTACCGAGCACTGTTTAGCTATACTAAGCCTCTTGAATTCAGCTGATAGGCCTCCTCCTGTTCATCTTTAATAGATATACTACTTCCTTTACCTCTATTGCGACCAACATATTCTAGTACGAATGACAAAGGCATTTGTAGTATGAAATAGATGGATCTTTGATATGCCACACGACAACATCTGAAAGATTAAAGCTCATTTTAAGTCTTATCTTTGTAGCTACTCTTGAAGTCTCGTCTAAGATAATTCACGACACTCAAAGATTAGTTTCTGACAGTTCACCATAGTACAGTAAAAGAATTTTCATATTTTAGCTGCTTGTCCCGACATCAACTGTCCTACAGGATCCCCAAGTGTGTCTACCATCGCGATATATGCCCAGAATACTTACTTCCACATACATAGACGACTCTAGGACCTAGTACCTTCCAATTTGATCCTCAGTTACTTCAGTATTAGCTGAAGCTTGGGTCATTTCCTGATATATCCTGTCTGACTGCATTTTATGCGGGCCTCCTACACTGTGGCAATAACCACCCAACAACTATCTCCTGAAAACAAGTTGCAACTTCTTCGAAAGTAGGCTGAGTACAGGACCTACTTCCTTCCAAGTAGCATTCACAGAAAAAAAAGCAAACGCTTCCACTACTTGATCAAATTTCTCGACTGACCTGTCAATCCTAAAAACCTATCCTCCCATCCATCAACTTCAACAATTTTAATCATCACTCCAACTCTCTTCACACATAAGGATTTCGTACTTTACCTTCAAACTTCTCTATTTGATCCATCTAACCTGACAACCTCACGTCAGCTACCGACAAGATGCCTGCTTTGGACGTGGATTCCCAATTCAAGTTCCTCATCGTGTGCATCAAGCACTCGACTGCTGGAAAGGTGAGAGCTACCCTTTTAATGATTAACTAAATCTTTCTATACCTGATTTACCTCTCAATTGAATCTTACTGACTTAAATAGATCGACTTCGGCGAGGTCGCCAAAGAATGCGAGATTGTCTCCAAGGGCGCTGCGTGAGTACCTCCCCAGTAACTGTCATCATTTTCTCTATCTTATCTTACTTCTCGCTTATCCTACCCCGTTCTTCTAAACTAACCGCGTTCCTACTTTTCAGTGCCAAGCGATATGAGCGTCTCATGAAGGCCCACGGCATCGGCACCGCTGGTGGCACGGGAGGCGTCAAGAAGGAGTCCAAGGACAGCAAGGACGGCGTCAAGACTCGCACCCCCAGCAAGAAGCGCAAGCTCGCTGCCGTCGACGAGGACGCCGGCGATGCTGATGAGCCCGTCAAGACCGAGGTCAAAGGTGAAGTCAAAACTGAAGATTCGATCGCCGTGAAAGCGGAGCAGGAGAACGGTTGTGGCGCGACTGCTGCTATACCCGGTGTCACGTCTACCAACGAGGCACCGCCGACAAGTCAGCCTGACATATCGCCTTCTACCAACGCCCAGAATGACGACGACGACGATGAAGTCTTAGTCATCAGTGCTACGGAGAGGCGCGATGATGGCAGTAGCGTCCCGGTCTACGGCAGTGGTGGTCATCATCACTCGTATTCGCATCCGCACTCGCCTGCTCCAATCATTCCGGGGGTCCATTCCTTTGATTACGGTGCTAACATGACGTTCCCCCAACAGATGCCGATGTCGACGACGACGACAAGGATGCCCTCGCCGCATAATTCCCTTCCCTACGGATTCCCCTCTGGCACATGGATATTCCCTCATGACACACATGGATATCTTTAGGAAGCACCAGTCCCTCGTTATTACCCCAAGACACATCATCATAACCTCTCATTCTCTTTTATCGCAGTATGTACTTAACATAATATTCTATCATATCTTCATTCGCTAATAAGATACAGGTAGGAATGATCTATGGTACACACAAATTAGGGATGGATACTGGGTGGATTTCGGCTGGTTTCGCAATCGTGAGGGGGCTCTTTTGAGAAATATCGTCGTTCGTAGCTTAGTTTCCAGTGTTTTATTAACACTCGACCAGAAGATAGACTCTAGTCATTAACAGAGTCTCGTTGCAATCATATCCAGTACTGGTTTCTGACTATTGTGACCCCCTTTTAACCCCCTAATGCTTATGTAATCCAAAGAGCTCTAAGGTAGGATTGCACAGAAATCCCAGTAAGTTGAATAATTACTTCGAAAGGGATGAGATTGAAACCGTCTTCTAATCTTCTCTGTAGCAGCCCTGATTCTAGTTTTGGTAGATAGATGCATCTAGGGGGCATGAACCGAGGATATTCCTGAACTACATGTTGCAAATGCTATTTTGTTGAATGGTCTCTTTTCGTTGACGATATGAGACCCAATGCCCTCTAGTCATTTCAGTGATTCTACATAGTACACTCTAGCTCTTCTCTAGGAAACGCCGTACCTAGTGAGTGGAGGCATTTGTGTTATTTGTTAAATATTTCCATGCTTCTGGATTCTTCCATCGATAGAATCAAACTTGGAGTGTTAATAACAGGACTGTCTCAGAGCAAACGTGTTGTTAGGCTAAGTGATGGTCAGAATTCTCAACGATATATTACTCCATCAGGGTCCCCGTCAACTGAAGTGGCGAAAACGAACACATATTTCTAACTAAAGTAGTTATATAATTTATACATAACGGCCTTAAAGTATGACTCTTATCGTTCTTAGAGTGAGTTTTAGGTTGTTTGTTATAGTATTATTTCGTCGCTCAACTGTGATGTCTCTACGGTGGTCAATAAACTGTGATGAGGAGCATTGAGCATTGGCGCTACGAAATCGAGACACAGTGGAAGGACTATCGAGTCATAGGACGCTAGCAGTAGTTTTACACTGACAGGAACATATTAGATCTTCTCCATATTTATTGCTAATGTTCTTATTTTTCGATCGTATATGTACCTAAGTACATGCAGATCCTCCCTGAATCAAGACCAACAGGGTACCTGCCTACCTAATGCACGTGCCTTCGTACCACCACTAGTGTAAATGACCCGATCACATCCCGAGATCTAATCAAGGGATCCACATTTGTTGACTGTGCAGCAGCAGGTGGGTCTCTCCGCAATTGATTCGACTGCACGTACCCTCACTGACAGGGAAGTTACAACTCGCTAGAGTGGGGCCGTGCGCCAAATTCAACGTCAACTCACCGAGCCGCAATATTCTCAGTGATCCTCAGAGTCATAATCAGGAGGTACTTGGGTACGAACAGGCAACGTACAAACGAAATATACTTGTATGTATGATACACATAGCTGATTTTCAACTTGACTATCAGTATGTGGTGATCTTGATTTTTTTACAGTACTTCGACACTAATACTTGGGGAATTTATCATAGTGCTTTCTAATAAAATCACTGATCTTCAATATCCTCGTCAGCTACAAACACCAGCGGCGTTATATAAAATCATAATAATTCTTGACTCGACATGAGAAAACTTTTTTATTTGCCCTTTAATTAGTTACCTAGTATGAAGGCTACTAGAATCTTGAACCGGATTTTAGATCTACTGTAGCTGTAACAAAATACCCTCCTGATCTTGTAAAATATTTTCAGACCTAAAGAAAAAGTAGACACCTCATGCATTGATATTTCATAGTAATTCGTATCCCTCTAGTTCTCATAATCACGTTTAAGGAATAGATCACGATATACTGAGCGTTCGGCTTTAATCAGTCTTTCCGCATTGCATTACTTGGATCAAATAAATCTTACAAGTACCTAAGTATTTTATATTGATTCTAGTGATTTGTTGAATCGATTGGCTATGAGTAATACACCCTTGGTAAAACATCAAGTCATATTGTTCAAGTCATATTGTTGAGGCATGTCAAGAGCCCGAGGTACGTTCATGTGTACGTACCCCAGCTCAGATGTTTGATCTTCTATAATCAGTCAAGAATCAAATCATCATATGCACCTTGATAGGCAAGATGATCCTAATTAGTTAGGTACATAGGTACGGTTGCAGGTGCGAGATCAGGTTGCCGGTTGGATTCAGGTCAAAGCTTCTTCTCGATCTGGCGGTTGATAGAGCAAACAGGCCGGAATTACAGACTGATGCAGCTGCCATAAATAGATTTTTCTAATAACCTAAGTGATTCATTTGATTGCAATCACCCGGCCCCACACCGCCTCGAATCTGCCGTCTCCTTAGTGATATATTTTTTGCCTCCACCAGCCTTCTGAAACATAATCTTCTTCCACATCACAGCAACCCAACAACTCTTCTAGTTACCGCCCCACCAGTTGTGATAACAATCTACTGTATCAATCAGTTCTCTCCTGCCAAGTGGGTCTGTATTGGTAGGTTTGTCACAGCTCTTTCAACCTTAGTATCATCCTTTCCAACCTCCTCAAGTACAACTGACTGTACATCCTTTTCCAACCCCACAATTCGTTCAATCAGCCTGCTCTGGAGACATATAAATACCAGACCAGTTCCTCTACCATTCCTAACTTTTTTCTTCCTTCACTCAACACACTTCACTCTACTCTGAAGCCTTCACTACCAAGCCTTCACTATCAACCTTCAACATCCTTCTTCAATATCTATCTTCACTACCAACCTTAACCATCTATCTTTACTATCAGCCTTGACTATCAAGCCTCGGCTTTCCAACCTTCACTATCTTGACAAGTCTTCTTCAAGATTGTCAAGTCCAGTCACTGGTTCGTCTCACAGACAACGGTAAGTCAAACTTCCCTCCACTCTCCCCAGTCTCCCCAGTTACCCATCACTTTCTTCTACACAACCCAACCCTACCCCCACCATATCTACCCTCTTCACCATTTTTCTACAATTCTTCTCAACTTCAATTCACACGTCCCCCACCAACCTTTCGCACATCCACCCTCTGGTAAGTGCACAAACATCCCCACTTTTATCCTTCACTTACCTCACTACCTTTCCTACCTCAGCAACCTTTCCTCTACCCTCTACCTTCTACCTTCTACCTTCTACCCTTCCCATCTACCTTTTCCCATTTACAAATTATCTTCCATCATCAAACATCACCTTTGGCAAAATTAATCACCGCCAATATTTTTCAATCACTCAACCACCCCACCCCACCTTACTTCCTTACATTCATCACACACATACACAACACATAAACATATACAATCAATCATCATCCTTCATCAATTCGCATACACTAACCCATCATTATAGACTATTCAATCAGTCTTCTATCTCACCTTGACCTACCTGTTCATTTACTAGAACAGTTACAATGTCGTAAGTTAATTTTCATTTCTTATTTCTACTCTATCATTTTCGCATTGACATCTAACTAACTTCAATCATCAGGCCTCGCGGAGATAACAAGCGAGACCAGGAGGTTCCCCGAACCCCCGATTCCGGTATCGGAATGGGCCACGACCAGGAGAATGGCACCACGGCTAATGGTAAGTAATATTTTGCAGTCCCTTCACACTTATAGTTATAACATCTCTGCTTACACATGAAATCTAGCCGTCAACACTGCCCAGAGCGGTACGGTGGCGATCCAGCGTCACGGTGTCACTACCACCTACACCCTCAGCCAGATCACTGCGATGGGTGCTGCGCTAGACCGCGCCCGTGCTGAAGGCCTCTTCCCGGCCACCACCGCTGCTAGTCACGATGTCCATGCCATCACTAGCGATTACTTTCGCTTTGTCCAGCTCACTGCTCTTCGCGGTACCGCTCCCCCTGAGGAGTGGAACCAGATGCGCCATGTGGTCCAGCTTCTTGTTGAGATCACTCAAGACATTCGGGCTCGTGATAAGGTCGCAGCCGAGAAGACTGAGCAGGAGCGCGTCCAGGCTCATGTTGCCAACATGATGAGCGGTGTTAGTGCCGAATCTAAGCTCTACGAAATTGTCAAGCATGCGGTTACTTATGCGATGAACAATGGATCCGGTGACGAGGCTGCTAGCCTCACCGGCCAGAGCATGGCTACTCTCCTGAACGGAATTCGAGGTGTCATCAGAGAGATGGCTGGCCAGGGAACTCATGGAGTCAACGATGTTAATGTCGAGACTGTTCTTGAAGAGGTGTTTGGAATGATTGACTTCGCCCTCAGCAACTTTGTTGGCCCTCTTGACCAGAATGTCAACAACCTTGGTGGACATGTCCAGCAGATGGGTGGTCAGCTCCGGACGGTCAATGGACAGATCGAGCATCTCAATGCAATCGGTCAGCACGTCAATGCTATTGATGGTCATGTTCACTCCCTTGGCAACAACCTCAATGCGATGGGTACCCTTCTGAACTCAACCAATGGCAATGTTGTCTCTCTCAACACTCAGCTTGGTCTCCTCCAGACTATTGTCAACATGCTTCCTCGCATGATTTCTGAGGCTCTCCAGCAGATGCTACCTGAAGCTCTTCATGGTGCCATTGGTCCAGTCATTCAGGCCCTTCAAGCTCAGCTTGGCACTGCCTTGCCTACCGGCGCTGCTCAAGGCGCTGAGCAGCAGTCTCGAGGAGTGAAGAAATTCTTCAACTCTGTCAAGAAGCTGTTCCGAAAGCGTTAAGTGTATTATTGGCCTCCCGCATCAAGATTGTCATCAGGGATATTTCCGTCACAAATTTTCGTGACAGCCTTAATACTCTACTTCTTCACTTTCTATCCTGTTGATAGCGAGTAAGTTCTCATCACTATATCCAATGACCCTCAACACAGATTACTAACTTGCCACAGATGCTTTGGTGAGGGCCCCGATCGCGGATCTGTATATGTCGGAATTGCGGCATAGTTTCGGTGTTGACAGGGGGTTCTGGAGTGGGATGCATGGATCTATCGGACACACTGGTAGATATGAACTTTTGGGCAGAGGAAGGAATTTGGAGTAACTATGACTCCTGGTATATATGATGCTGCACTTTGGCAGTAGACAGATATATTTCTTCCCCCAATAAATACCCCTCCCCCCAATACTTATATAATTTGAGCCTCCAGTGAAGTAACTTCATGCCTATGTCGTAGGTCTTCTGACTCCATTCCCACATCTTAGCTCTAAGTCAATAGTACCCTCCAATGATCATAGATTCACTCTAAGTGCATATTGTATATTACGACCCGTACCCATGTATTCCATAGGGAGACTCGACATATTTATGATTCACGTTTCCTTGTTGTTTCAATCCTACCTGATTATAATAAAAATGTGACCCTATACATCATAAGTTCTATCATAGTGCAATGCGAAGCTGAATGCCGGTCTATGACAACTCCTAATGTTACTAGGGGACCCGTCCGCTCCCAGTCACGCTGAGTGAGGTTGTTAAAATTAGTAAGCTACTCGAAATACCTCATGAAGCACACTTGGAAGGGATACTGACGTTCTCAATCCGAAGCGATGCTTTTGGGGAAAATTTTTGTTCCTCGCGCATTGTAGTTTTTAATTCTCTCTAGTTATCCTGTGTTCCGTGCCTTTAGGTATCAATCTCAGTGCACTTAGAATGGCTAGGAAGGGGGTGAGACGTCTTTAGTTACCTCTAAGAGCATCGCTGACGCGAACTAGGGTCTCTTACAAACATCACAAAATCCTTTTTCTTTTTGCGTGAGTAACATCGTGGCCTATCTATACGATGCTATGAATGGTCGTGCTGACCTCTATTAGTTCACAAAAGCATACAGCTTATTAATTTAATATAGGAATAACGCGTACGGTTTCGCTGCCTTCATTCGAAATATTTGGAAGAAGTGCATAGCTACGGTGAGACATTTTACCTGGTATCTTCTCCCACGAAAAACACGATACTAATGAGGTTATAGAGGCTGTCCTGGTCTCCCCTTAAAGCAACGCGTCATCTCTAAGCATAGCTAACTTTCAGCACGTCCGTTTCTACTCCTCCTATGGTACAACATTACCCCGACAGCCGGCGCGTGCCGCTCCATATGTTTGAAAGTAGCATCGCTTCCCAATAAGAATATTTAAGAGACAAATCGCGATGGATTGAACATTCTGAAGGACGAAGACAAGCTCCGGCGTCTAGGGAGCGAAGATAGTATATTGCGTAGACTCCTTATAGTCGGGCCTCTAATTCTCCTAGATATACGGGAAACGATACGGAGTCTGGTAGGGAGACCGACGTCTGGTCCTAGTCTAGAATGTATTGAAATGCCGACATCACATTCATGTCTTGTAGTTGGTAAGTATTTCTAGTCCAAATTACCCAGTCTAGAATATGGTAAGTTACACTATGGACTATCGGAATATTTGGAGATTAATATGCTAACGAGTCCTCATAGACACGGTACGAGATCTTGCGCATGTAAAAGCCTTCGCCGACACTACTATTCACAATATCAATCCTATTTCTTCTAAGATCCCTCCTTCCCTCACGAATTTATGTACGCCTCTACCCCTGGAAGACCAGACACTCGCGATCTATCGACCTTATAAAATCCTAGAAGACAAACGCGTTCGGTAAAAAGCAGGTTCTAACCTTGAGTTTCCCTTAAGACAAATATACAAAAACATATACTACACACAGGGCTCGGAAGCCAAGACAGAACTCAGATAAGCAACTATATACATTAATTGTCGATTTCCAGAAATATAGCTTGCTAAATTGCAAATATACGCGAATATGATCCCAGGCCCCGCCAAGAGTATCATTACTCCAAGCAACTCAGGAGGCTACCCAACTTCGTAATACAACGGCCTGCTTATCAGCTGATGCGGTCGTCTTATCCGTCGAGTCTCCAACGCTGACGGAAATATGACAGCCATCAGCATTGATCACGCTTGCCTCCGTCGGTAATCTGTCGGTACCGCAGGTCTCGACATCGCGCTCGGAGAATACACCGGGGTTGATACGGCTCAGCACCACGTGAATTTGGCCGGGTGTGCAGTCTCCCTCGACCTTGGGGAAGTTGACGTTCAGGACACACGTCTTCGGGGAGGTACGCACACCAGAGGCGATTAACGCATTCGTGAACTGCGTGGCCAGTTTTCGCATACACGGCGCTTCGCGTCTCTACAGGAGCGTCGAAACGCAAGTCTGCCGGAGGAATCGCCAGAGAAGGCGATTGGCCGGATGCCGACGTCGTGAGTCGCGTAGGTGGCTATGCCAACAGTCCCAGAGAAGGGCACTTCTAGAAACAGGTTGCTTCCCACGTTCGGCGGCCCAGAGACCACGAGCTCAGGGGCTTGTCCGTTCCATATGAGGAGCAAACTTTTCGACTCCAAAGCGAGCGGAAGTTACCGGAAACGAATTTACCCCGTTCAATCGTGGGTTCGTCGCATTATTACCCACGGTGCCGCTGCCCGCAGGGCAGCTGTTGAACTCACAGGGCTGAGTACGTGGGGATGGTTCCGTGTCAGAAGATCCTAGTTCATCTCTTTAGCAACGCCCTAGTTAACCAGATTAAGTTCTTATGGGAGCTTACCTGTACCAGACTTATTTTCAGCTGGTGCTGACAGAATACATCGTGGCCAGCGTTGTTGAGTTCGTCGTTCAGGACCCGAATATACTGCTCTGCCCAACCATCGTCGTTTGACTGGAGGATACGTATGCCGTTGGCGCCCAGGGCCAGCAATACGGATGACAAAGTTGGGCACGCATTTTGTGATGATGGTTTAATTAATTAATGAACGACTGAAGATTTCCATCTGATTAACAAACATGGGGCCAAAGGCTCATTTAAATCTTTTCTTGCATTAACACGAGCCGCATTAAGAAAGTCTCCCGTTAGCTATCGACCCTGACATTCCCCGGACTTTTATAATTCACTTAGCAGCCAATCACAACCCTTGACAAGAAGCTATACCGAGCAATGAAACGGTAAAACTGGGACTGAACTGGATGCCCAGCCTCTAGTCCCCGCCGTCCCTGTAAGATCAGCCACACTTCACAGCCAATCTTGTGGGGCACGTGGGATCTGCAACGCGCCATAGATCTCCTGGGAGGGAGAGGAGGCCGCAAAAAAGCCACCAGTCCCATCCCCAGCAAGGCAGGTCCAAAAAAATGCCAAGGTGTCGCTGTCGCCCTCGCGAAACCCGTGTTCACTAGACTTTGAAACTCGTCTGTCTAGTGGGAACAGGAGCTTGCATGTGATGTCAATAATACTGCTACAAGTAACACTAACTATGCAAAACTATTGTCTGGAAAGTCTAGTTATCAATAATAGATTCGGTGATAAGATCATGGTAGTAAGGTTAGCTCTAGGTACGTACCTCTCGCGAACTGCCCGAGTTTACGAGGGATATTGTCTTAGGGTCTGGTTTACGAAGTAGGAAGTTCGTCTGTGCGCGAATTTTAGGCATTTTTATTGGGTGCATCCCTAAAATAAGTGGAATTTTCCAAAGTCCCCACTTCAATCTTTTTCTTAAAATACGTATCTTTTTCCTTCCGAATCCCTGGGTGCCGAGCCCTTCTTTTGGGTGCCGAGTCCACCTTTTGGGTGGGTGAGGGTATTGAGGGTGAGGGTATTGAGAGTGAGGGTATTGAGGGTGAGGGTATTGAGGGTGAGGGTATTGAGGGTGAGGGTATTGAGGGTGAGGGATTGAGGGTGAGGGTATTGAGGGTGAGGGTATTGAGTGAGTGTTTCGAGGGTGTTATAGGTAAGGGCTTCGGGCCCTTTTCCTGGGTGCTGAGGGTGCCGAGCCCTTTTCCTGGGTGACAAGTTCTCCTTTTGGGTGCCGAGCCGTGGGTGAGGGTATCGAGGGTGAGGATATCGAGGTCAGGGTGCCGAGCCCTTTTCTTGGGTGCCGAGTCCTCTTTCAAAATATTCAATATATTTAACTATATAACCTCTGTAAACTCGGGCTATTGTGGCAGCCCTCTGGGGTGCCCTCCAGTCCAGTCCAGTTATTGTCTTAGGGTCTGGTTTACGAAGTAGGAAGTTCGTCTGTGCGCGAATTTTAGGCATTTTTATTGGGTGCATCCCTAAAATAAGTGGAATTTTCCAAAGTCTCCACTTTCATCTTTTTCTTAAAATACGTATCTTTTTGCTCCCGAATCCCTGGGTGTCGAGTCCTCCTTTTGGGTGGGTGAGGGTATTAAGGGTGAGGGTTTCGAGGGTGTTATAGGTAAGGGCTTCGGGCCCTTTTCCTGGGTGACAAGTTCTCCTTTTGGGTACCGAGCCGTGGGTAAGGGTATCAAAGGTGAGTATATCGAGGTCAGGGTGCCGAGCCCTTCTCTTGGGTGCCGAGTCTTCCTTTTGGGTGGGTGAGGGTATCAAGGATGAGGGTATCAAAGATGAGGGTATCGAGAGTGAGGGTATCAAGGTCAGGGTGCCGAGCCCTTTTCTTGGGTGCCGAGTCCTTTTTCAAAATATTCAATATATTTAACTATATAACCTCTGTAAACTCGGGCTATTGTGGCAGCCCTCTGGGGTGCCCTCCAGTCTACGCTAGGTGTGTCACCTTCTATATGCGGTAAGTGACACGGGAGCGGCATCTCGGGCACCCGGGAGGAAAGAGTGGGTGCTATCGGAGACAAGTGGAGTTAGCCACTCGGTTTGTGCCGTCACGGAACGTGTTTAAATTTTTCCTCCATCATTGTCATCTTCATTGCTTTTATAAGTTGTTTAGGTTAAGGGTAGTTAAAATGTAACATGTACATTTAAAAGAGCAACATTAAATCGGCAATAGGGTGGCGTAATATATCAGCAGTAGCCACATCATCCAGCCAATAATGGGAGTCACATGGGAGGTACATGTATTCCCATACAATTTTACCAATGCCAACTTTGCCAAATTTAATAAAATATCCAATCTCTAAGATGCACGCCCTTTTATTAAGCAGCCTCATATTTAAATATACATATACATAGTATAGTAATTTTTAAAGATCCAACATAAGGGCATCCTTGCGGTGCGCCACAATAGCCCGAGTTTACGGAGGTTTTAAACATGAAAAGTTATAAATATAGTCATTAATCATGTATCATTGCCGGAGACGGCGTTGCGCGCCGTCTCCAAACCAACAAGAACCTTGAATATACAACTTTTCCTAAAATTATTTAAACCTAGGCTTTTGTAAAAAAGGATACGTATTCTGAGAAAAGACGAAAGTGGGGGATCTAGTAAGACCAGTTATTTTAGAAGATGCACCGAATCAAAACGCTTAAAAGCTGCGCATAAACGAACTTATATCGTGAAAAAGTCTCGTAAACTCGGGCACTCGAGCAAAATTTGACACAATAAGCCCTTCGTAAACTCAAAGCATATAAGTAGGTACTATGGAATTATAAGATAATGTCATATTGTATTGTAAAAGATTTTAATATCCCAGTTTCAACTAATGGAAATCATATATATACGTTTAAACATACAACAATGATGACAGGTACTTACTCTTGGTTCATCCCACATTAAGTGCGGCTATTACCGATATATTGCGTCCTCACTACCGGAAAAACACTTAACGCTTAACGCGCGTAACGCGCCGACCGCCGACCGCCCTCCCGTCATCAACGGCACATGATCACCTTACAGCCCTTATGTGTCGAATTTTTTCTATAGCTTAAATAGGAAAATAGCTAAATGGGCAGTATCTAGTACGTGTACAACTAAATTGGAGGGCACTTCCCGGGAAATATAAAGAGTTGCCTAAGGTTTACACCGCACCATTGGTATTTGTCGGGTCAGTAAGCTTGATCAGTCAAATAATAGCTTGACCTGACTTAGACCTAACTTATCCTGGCTTGAGTAAATCTTAAAAAAATTTGGTATACTTTTAAGGCTTTGTGATTGGTGTATTTAAAGCTGACGTGGTTAAAGTTGTGGCTTTATGAAGGCATTCAGGCCAGTTTAACTTGGAAGCGGTCAAATCTATACGATTATTTAACTTGACTTACCGAACTTACTATATTGGGTATTGTGCCATTATTAAATATGAGGATAGATTAAACTATAAATGCTTGCCCTTTACCATTTCATACCCTTTAACGAAGGCACTATACGCATTTTATATAAACCCGTTATTGGTAAATCTGTTCCTAAATTTACGCCTTAATTATTTATAAATAGACAAGATTTTGCCTCTTTTCTGGTCAATTTCTTTTATTTTTTACTAATTCCTGTGAAGAAAGAAAAAGTTGCATAATGTAATAAAGCATGTCCCGAAAAAAAATATTGTATGGCATAATATCCTACTAGAGATTACTCCCCGGGTAACACAAAAGCCCAAGGTCTACACCGCACAATGTTATTTTACCAATAGGATCTGAAAGACCGCCATATAACGATCAATGTTAGAAGGGCTGAAATGATGACATGCCTCTTAATGTTAGACGCTAGTGGCTTTACAGGTTCAGCGAGGCCATCCACGGCGTTGAATACGCACAGATACACATATCAAAACATAATCGTGTAAGGCGGGAAACGTTTTGCATAAGAGAGCAAGGGATATAAAGGGATATATCCCAAATAGGAAATTTTTACTCGCATTTGACACAATATCGTAAGGTAAACCTTAGGTAAACTTTAGGCACTCGAGCTATTGTACAACCCCGGGGGTTGCCTCCAGTAAGATAAGTCTGAATAGAGACAAGCCCACAAAATGGACATATTGCCGCTGTCGGGGGAGATTACCTAGCTACCTAGATAGCTATCCTTTATTCATTATAGACGCCTATAAATACTTAATACTAATATCACTTCTACTATCGAAGAAATAAATCATTCTCATAAGTTCTATATCCTTTCAAGCAGACTATAGGAAGGTAGAACATTCACCTGGATCCTCAAAATGGCTTCAGTCGATTTCGTACGTTTTACTCTTTCACATGGAAACCCTCAAGCAGTCATCTTGCCCGCATGGCTGCAATCTTTTATTTCGTCACCCCCCTCTGAGGCAGTCAAAGTCACGAATACTCCCATCGCAAACGTTACCAGTGCAAATCATATTCAAATTGCTATTGTCGGCAGTGGGCCACGCGGGATCAGCACCCTTGAACGCCTCCTTGCGTCTGCACCGGAGTTACACACGTCAAACCTGACAGACGCACAGCTAACAGTCCATGTCATTGATCCGTGGCCGCCAGGGCCGGGCCGTGTATGGCGCACCGACCAACCGCCTAACCTGCTGATGAATACCCCAGCATGCCAGGTGACTCTGTTCACTGATGAGACGGTAACATGCTCAGGGCCGATACGACCGGGTCCAAACTTGTACGAATGGTCTAGCCAGAATAACATGGAAATAAATCCTGACGACTATCTAACACGGTCTCAGCACGGTTGCTATCTAGCCTGGTTCTTTGGCAAAATACTAGAGGGAGTCCCAACAAATGTTAACGTCCAAGTGCACACCGCAATTGCTCTTTCCCTCGACGATGAGCCTTCTGGCCTTCAGACTCTTACCCTATCTAACGGCCAGACAATATCCGGACTCTCTGCTATAATCCTAGCCCTAGGTCATCTACCATTGCTTCCAAGCCCTTCCGAGCAAAGCCTAGTCACGTACGCCGAGCAGCACGGCTTGCATTACTTTAGGCCTTCTAGCCCAGCTGACGTTAATCTTTCCCCAATAAATCCGGATGAACAAGTTCTCTTACGCGGTCTCGGCCTCTGTTTCTTTGAC
The DNA here is from genome assembly GCF_008694065.1 of Daldinia childiae. NCBI lineage: Eukaryota > Fungi > Ascomycota > Sordariomycetes > Xylariales > Hypoxylaceae > Daldinia > Daldinia childiae. The sequence goes on along the minus strand of NW_022984642.1, from coordinate 2,720,225 downwards.
TATTTATCATTATTAACAACGGGCCGTGGGGGTAAATTCGAAACTACTGAATACGGCCTACGGTACATCCGCTCGGGCTACGAGCCCCTTCTATACGCAGGCTCTCGACGAGGTATTCCGTACCACGCCCGCGGAGATAAACCGAAGGGCGTTTCCGGTCGCCGAATTCCAGTCCATCTTACAAGTGATATTGTTGCGCTCTTTCGTAAACGCGTTGACGCTAGTAACCCTCTGGACTTTATGAACGATATATGGCCGCTGATCTCTAAGGAAGTTGAACTAGCCTACTACGAATGCTTAGTGGGCCAGGAGAATACCGAATTTCACAATCGGTTTCTTGCTGCACAACAAGAAAAGACTCATACAGATGCCCAAGCCTACAAAATCAAGGCCCAAGTCCTTGACGATTTTAACGTCCCTACCAACAAACGCTGGTCCTGGGATCGCCTCTCACAGCCACAGGGTGGGCGCAATTTCACGGCGTTTGAGTGGGAGTCCTGGCTGATCGCATATCTGCGCTCAGATGTCGAGGAGGCTATACTCGGGAATGTACACGGACCGTTAAAAGCGGCGTTGAATGTGATGCGAGATCTGCGTAACGATCTGCGAGAAATTATAGATCATAACGGATTGTCGGGGCACTCACACCGCAACCACCTGGACAAGTGGTATACACCCCTTAACGCCTTCCTCTCTATAGGCCCGCCTCGACAGCGTATTCAAGAGATGATCGCGCTAATAGAGGCGGGAGTGTTAGTCGTCCTTGGCCCGGAACTAAGTGTTCGGGAGGAAGATGGGGCGTGGCTTGCCCAAAGCCCTAAGGTGTTAGACCTGACAGTCCGCGTAACGACTCTTATAGAAGCACGTCTACCTCGACCGAATCTCAAGCACACGGCTGATAAGCTCCTTACAAGTCTTCTGCAAAAGGGCCAATGCCGACCCCACACCATAGACGGCTATGAAACAGGGGGACTAGATGTCACACGGAGCCCGTACAATTTAATCGATTCCCAGGGTCGAGCGCATAAGCGACGGTTTGCTCTTGGGATCCCAACGGAGGGTGTGCATTGGATCACCGCAGCTACAGCTAAACCAGACGCGAATTCTGCCTTGCTTCGCAAAACCGATGCTGTGGCGCGAGCTGCGTTATGTTGTGGAAGGGCTGATGTCGAAAACTGAAGGCAAAAGAGCTAGAGGAGGTATTGCAATAGGGCTAGCAGTGGTTTCTTCTGTCAGGGTATAAATGGTACTAGAATGAATTAGATATGGACATATATGAAATAAATATATAAAAGGCGTTACAACGCTTTCGAACAAGAGTAAAAAGTTAAGCGTCAATAGATTTATATTATTACACAGCTATTATGTACATATCAGTTTTGCTGCTGTTTCTACTCTACGTGTGACAATCATCAAGGGGTATCTGACAAATACCTAGAACAGGCGCCCCAAAGTAATCTTCAACTTTTATAATTAACTTAGGTAAGGCCTTAGCTTAAATTGTGTAATAGACAACTATATAAAGTCTGATCTTCTTTTGTCAGAAGGAACCCCTGATGTATGCTGTCTTCAGCACAGACTCTTCGATCGCTCCTTAATTACCACAATAGAAATCATCAGCTGTAGCGTTTGAACTCGTACCCTTGTAGTGTGCCTTCTGAGGATAAGGACACAAAATACTCTCACGAACAGGACCAATTTCCGCAGAAGTCGCTGCAACGAGACTGTCAGGGGCGACACCGGATTCAACCCATGAGACGAGGGACTTGAAAATTCCAGCAGGATAGTATCCATCACCTGCCAAACAGTGAGCAAGCCCTGGTGCTTCAAAAGGCGATAATAATCGTGTATTTTCTCGTCGTGGGCTGCAACACTTTTATAGAAGCTTGACGAAGAGTCCGTGGGGAGGATAGCATCGGCTAGACCGTGGTATGATAGTAGCTTCCCACCTGTCTCGGAAGGCGTCCAGGTTAGGCTTCACGTTAATGATCGATCCGTACTCATCTAGCGATTGTTGAAATAAATCCTGAAATTCTTCGATTGTGACTGTCGTGACGTCGAAAGTAGGGTCTTTCTTAATCAGAAGTCGTATCCATGCGTCGACAATCTCCATCGTGTGCCCTGTACAGGTACCATTCCCTGAGCATGTAGTTGTCGCAAGTCCTGGACTGACTCCCAATTTGGTATCCCCGTCTACTAGACTGGACCCCTTTTTGACTCCCCACCAAAGGAATGAGCCATCCGATTTTTGAGCGCCAGTCCACGTCGCGATCGCAACGTTGATAGCAGCTTCTGATATCTTCACAGTTCCAGAGTCGGTATCCTGACAATCAATAGATTTGTTCACCACAGAATGTGGATCAAAGTCGCAGGAATCCGGATCAGTGACGATTCCGTCAAGTAATCCGTCATCGCCATCGCAGTGCTTGATAAAGGCTTCCGTGATCGCAGCAAGCTCGCAATTCTTCGGGTACTGGCCCATGGCCTTCATGACAACCTGGGGCCAATGATCACCCACTCCCAACCCAGCGAGATCAACTGCTGGAGCCGAGGCAACTATTCCATCAAATGCTGGTAGGGTATTTCTCGGCAATCTTAAATCCTTGTCGCCCGCCTTGTGAGCATCCGCTCCAATAGGAATATGCTGGTGGCTTGCCGTAGTAGCTCTCCGTAATTGCCTTGCCGATAATAGACAATTCGTTGAGCGAGGTGGAGCCAAACTCTTCGAGAAGGTGGAGGTCGACATGTCCGGGACTCTTCAATATCCAGTCATCCGGGCTTAACGCAGCATGGCCGGCGTTAGTGGTCACGGCGGAGTATCCATCTGACACAGCACCGAGCATAGAGTAATAGCTAAGTATAAAGTTAACACCTCCGGCGGAATAACCCCCTCCGCCAATACCTTGCATCCTGCCATTCCACTCGGTGGGGAGATACATGCTAATAGTGACAGTATCAGATTCTCCAGGATGCGTGTAGGTAGTCGTGAGGTTGCAGAAGCTGATACCTTCGGCATATACAGCCCCATTGTTCGTGTATGTGCTCTCTGGAACTTGGATTGTGAGGTTGGACACCAGGGTGGCGTTAAGTGAAGTAAATTGTACGCCGGGCAAATCCGGATACGGGATCTGAGCGGGACTACACATGATGAGGGATGATTTGATCTTATTGTCGTGATCGTGACTATCTATATGAGTTCTTGATTTCGAGGAGATAGAGGTCTCTTATATATACTAAACAATCTGTGGGCTATTGGTTCCTCGTGTCAGGGGTGTAGTTTATGACTCCTTATTACATAGAGTGACTCATTGCATAATAACCTTCTCTTATTTTCGCAGATTCAGCTCATAATCCTTTAAAACTTAGGGGATCTGCGTATTTCCTATACCTATCGTGCATGTTGCTGTCTTCACAACTATGTGAGAGAGTTTTCATTGGTTGATGTTTTCGCGCGGTATCGTTTACTCCTTATTATGAAGTTATTGAGAGCTAGTTTCAAAAGTATATTCTTACATATATTTGTATGAAGTAATACTTGAAAAATACTTAGTCAATAACGGTTTTAATAGCTTATGCACTTTAACCTTGTTAATCCTTCAGGATTGGATTCTATGGCTCATCCCACTATTAATTGCAAGGGGTTGATATTATGAATTGGTCCACCCCGGGAATCTTTTGCCCGGACACTGTCGGAGTTGCGAAAGGTTATTGTACGGGGCCCCTTTTCTCAAATATTCTCTAATTGAAATCAAGGAGAGGTTTATTAGGCGCCCCGCCCCGAAAGCCTCCCGAGACATCACGGAGAAATAGAGTTACACATATGCACATTTACGGTCCTGTGCATGTAAACTTCATAGTTCTTTGCCTCGGATGGCCCGAGTCTTGACAATTTTAATTACATTTAGATACGAATACGTCTCCGTATACGAAACATGCATTTTATTGACGCAACTGTTGGTTAACCAATTATTAGATACCTAAGGTAACTTGCGAAGTATCAAAACACTACCTGTCAAGTCTTTCAAATAAGATATCGCCAATAGACCGCTTTTGCGCAGAAATTAACGCCGAGGGTTTTCAATACACAGCAATTGCTTACATACATAGAACAACATGAATGGGTGCATGGAAGTCCAAGCATTGATAGTCTATAAATAGAATAGGTGCCCCTAATTATTATGCATGCGAAGAAGTTCTGGTGTGGCGCAGCTGTTGAAATGTAAGGTACGAAATAGATATCAGCTCGTAAACATGAGAATTTCTTACCCGTAACATTAACGGCTTTCATGCCCATCACATCAAGAATCCCGGGACTCACGATAAAAAGTTCCAATTCAAAATGCAAGGAGTACAAGCGACCGTCCCTGGTCTTCCGATCCGTAGATCCGCTTGTGATCGGTGCAAAGGACATAAACTAAGATGTTTACGGGATCCGGGACAACAGCGCTGCTACCGATGTACGCGAGCAGATGCCCAATGCGCCACTACCCCGAATGTGCCTATACGATCCCGATCCCGCCGTCGGATAGGAGGCGTCAGTTCTAGAACACAAATACGGCCGCGACAAAATGACCAACAGCAAAACATTCCGGCTACTAATGTTAACCAGACAATTAATACATCGATGTCCACCTTCTTTGAGAGTTCCGGTAATGCGCAACACACAGTAGCTTATCCTCCTGACATTATTGGGCCTTGGGATCCTGCTGTCTATGGATCTATGTTTGGCGATGGCTTCGACGGAAATTTCGCATCTTTCGATTTTACCGTCAATAAGGCCCATCTGCCTACCTTGGAGTATCAACCAGAGATGATGCCCCTATCTACTTTCCAGACACAAGTCTCACCGGCTGGGGCGCTATCTTTACAGAGCCAGGGGACCAGCATTGATAACACTGCGTCGGCTTCTCCGGAAGGCATCGTCACGACTCAGGATTCGGTTGTCGAAGTTGGCCGTGGAATCTCCGAGAGCGATACACAACGGCTTGCTAAAATAAACCACGACTTGGTTAAACTTCTAGACCAGATTGGGCGAGGGTCTCCCGAGATAAGTCTCGACACACTTGTCGCGCCCATTGATCAAACAGACGATTTTTCCGGGTCTCAAGTCCATAGTGTACTTGGCAGTAGCCGCGAGTTCGTAGATGTCATACGTACGTTATCAGACGCAAATCGGTCACCGGCAGCAATAACATCGCATGGTTCTTCTCCGAGGACGCCGGAATCCGGACCTGGTAGCAACATAAGCGGCTCAAGTAGGGGTCACAGTTCTCCACACTCTTCCGAATATGGCCGGACACTAGCCACCCCATCGCTTGTGTCTACAATAGGAAATAGGCCCAGACGCTGTATCGATTCAGCAACACTCATGCATATTCTCTATCCTATATCCACATTACACAGCTCTTCCTCATCATTTTCACGCATTGCTACGAGGCCCTTCTAGAGATATCTAAAGAGACGTCCCTTCGCTATGTGAACTACCTGGGATAGACTTTGGTACTTTCTCACTTCGTATGTAGCTTCTTTCTGATACCCGGGCATTAAGTGCCCGACCCTGTATACCACGACAGTACTAACTTTCCTGCAGAATCCGGCAACCTACAAGCCACGATGTTTATTCAGGTCGTCATTAACCTGTTCGACAAGATGGAAAATCTGCTTGGAATACCGCAAGAATTTCGACTTAACAGATATGGGACCAACCACAATGGTCTATTGAGTGAACCGGAATTCTTCAAGCTCTTGAAAGTGGTATTATGCAAGGAAGAACTTGTGTGTAAGCCCGATCTCGGGAAAGGGGGTGTTACTGCATTGCGAAAATACATTGAGCAGACAAGACAGTTATTGCGGGATAGTATAGAGCCGTAGATACCCACTGATTCTTAATAATATTAGATTTGATTTTCCATTTCACAGGATTGTTCATGAGATTATATAATCTTAGACCTACAATCAAGTTAAGTTAGGCGGTCAGACCCTCTTCCTTCTCAATCTCGTCTTTACTAGGAGACCATTTATCCTGGAGGTCTTTGTCAAGAGTGAGTCCATAGACATCCTTAGGCCACCATTCACCCCAGCTCGTCAAGAAGATCTGGTCGGGGTCTTCCGGGAAGTCGTCCCTTATAAATGCACGGTACATACTTTGGGCGCCTGTCGGTAGTGTAAGTTAGGTGCGACCCCTGGATTCTGAGAGTTATGGATTAAACATACCTTCTGGAACGCTCTTTGCATCTGGATGGTTTATGGGAAGTTTGAATTGATCACTGCCCCTTATGAGGCCGGTACCAGGTACTAAGCCGGGCGACACAGCGACGACGTGGCATTTGCCTTGAAGTTGACGGCGCCACCAGTGGGCTCCTAGTAGCTGAACGAACTTTGTAGCACCGTATACACTACGGTCCGTCTTCGAACCACCCGTGAGATCATGCTCAAGAAATTCTACGCGTGATATAAGATTAGTATCCCGGATTAAGAGGGTAGCGAGCTTAACATACTAGGGTCTTTTACGAGGCAAACGGCACCGGAGGAGATGACTACGATGCGCGACTTCGATGCTTCTAACTTCTCTCGAAGTAGATGAATGAGGTAGTGTTGGGCTAGAGTCCTCATTAGCATAAATTGTCGACTTGTAAAAAGAACGAAAAAAGGTAAATTCTTACACAGGTGGTTCACAATATAGGGCTCACTCCATTTAGAACCATGCGGACCGGGTTGCTCAGAATTCTTGCTAATTGCTGCATTGAGCATCAAGTAGTCAATCTTGTCTTGTCCAACTTTATCCAAGGCTTGCTGTGAGAAAGTCTTGACGGTTTTGAGATTCGACAGCTCTAACGGGAAGATAGTTAAGCTGTGTTTGCTGTTGTCATATTCGAGTCTATCGAATGTGGCTTGGGCTGTTTTCGTGTCCCTGGCTCCGAGAATGAATTTGTATGGCTGCGTTTGTGCAAGAAGTTGCTTAACTAATTCGAATCCCTATATAACACAAGAGGTTAGGATGAGTCTGTAGATGTCATGATGAATTACTGCCTACCAAGCCTGAAGTAGCGCCCGTAGCCACAATTGTTTTTGCGATAGTTGCCATGATGCCTGGGGAGTTAGAGGGGAGGATGAGTGATTGAAGAAACTTAATTAATCACCTACTCGTTGATTCTTTTTATACTTAGGTTACGGACGGTAATAGCTCCTAACACCGCAATTGTCCGTATCTCACATATTTTCAATTACACGTTCTTTTCAAAAGCAAGTGCTTACAAATATAGTTGTATTTTGAACTCTGTTTATGGTACAGATATACATACTTGTCAACCTGTTTTACAAGCTTAGCTCATGTTGAATCTACCTTGTAGGTACCTCATATGTAATTCCCCCTCACTTAATAACCCCTCCTTCAATATGCGGTTGTAGCTGTAATTGATTTACGATATCCTCTACAACATGTAAAACATAAGGGTAGGTAAAGTTAATTATTTTTAAAAAGTAAATTTTGTAATACTAAAGCCGGTCACAACATAAAAGTCTAGAATTGCAACAAATCATATTCTATGAATTTCCATGAAGCCGTTGGTCGAACGGACTTGTGGTACAGCTATACTTATTCGGGTTAGCGCGGAACAGCTTCGGCTTCTGGCCGGTTCCTCCGTCATTGGATTGGATTAAATTTTTTGAAGCTTTTCTTCCCCGGAGTCTCAAAACTCAATTCTTCAACGCCTACATTTCAACAACACCGGCGAGCCTCTCTTCTCCTTCCCTCTATTACGCCGTGATCTTTGTGGTGGCATTTTATTTTTTGCCTTTACCTTACTTAATTTGTGTATCCCACAGTCACAATGCAGCGCGCTCTATCATCCCGAGCGAGGGCCTCGGTCCTATCTTCGGCTGCCACTAAGTACCGAGTTGGTGCAGGGCTTTCACAGCAGCTTCGATTCGCACACAAGGTTGGTAATACCCTTCTATGAGCCTTAAAATCAAACAGACTTAGTTCTATTATAGAATATATTGTGCGGATTACTAACATATATCATATAGGAGCTCAAGTTTGGCGTCGAGGGCCGGGCTTCCCTTCTTGCCGGTGTCGAAACCCTCGCCAAAGCTGTTGCCACTACACTCGGCCCTAAGGGTCGAAATGTTATAATCGAGTCAAGCTATGGTTCCCCTAAGATCACAAAGGGTATGTATAGGACTTTATTCTTCCTTCAATTCGGCCGAGTTACTGACTGGAGACTATAGATGGTGTTACTGTCGCAAGAGCTATCAGCTTACAAGACAAGTTCGAGAACCTCGGCGCTAAGTTATTACAAGATGTCGCATCCAAGACAAACGAATCTGCCGGTGACGGAACCACAAGCGCGACTGTTCTAGCTCGCGCTATCTTCTCGGAAACTGTTAAGAATGTCGCTGCTGGCTGCAACCCCATGGATCTGCGGCGGGGTACCCAAGCCGCTGTCGACGCTGTTGTTGAATACCTCCAGAAGAACAAGAGGGATATCACGACTAGCGAAGAAGTCGCTCAAGTTGCCACCATTAGCGCCAACGGAGATACCCACATTGGCAAGCTGATTGCCAATGCCATGGAGAAAGTTGGCAAGGAGGGTGTTATTACCGTCAAGGAGGGAAAGACAATGAACGACGAGTTGGAAGTCACCGAGGGTATGCGATTCGACCGTGGCTACGTTTCGCCTTACTTCATCACAGATGCCAAAGCACAGAAGGTCGAGTTTGAGAAGCCCCTCATTCTCCTTTCTGAGAAGAAGATCTCTGCCGTACAAGATATCATACCCGCTCTTGAAGCCTCTACCCAGCTGCGACGACCTCTTGTCATCATTGCCGAGGATATCGATGGTGAAGCCCTAGCTGTCTGCATCTTGAACAAGCTCCGTGGCCAGCTCCAGGTTGCTGCCGTCAAGGCTCCCGGCTTCGGTGACAACCGAAAGTCGATCCTCGGCGATATCGCTGTCCTCACCAACGGTACCGTTTTCACTGATGAGCTCGATATCAAGCTCGAGAAGGCCACCCCTGACATGCTTGGTTCCACTGGTTCCATCACCATCACTAAGGAGGATACTATCATCCTCAATGGAGAGGGCACCAAGGACTCGATTGCTCAACGATGTGAGCAGATCCGTGGTGTCATGAGCGATCCTACTACCGATACTCACGAGAAAGAGAAGCTTCAGGAGCGACTTGCTAAGCTCTCGGGTGGTGTTGCCGTCATCAAGGTCGGTGGTTCTTCCGAGGTCGAGGTCGGCGAGAAGAAGGACCGCTTCGTCGATGCTCTTAACGCTACCCGAGCTGCTGTTGAGGAGGGTATTCTTCCCGGTGGTGGTACTGCTCTCCTCAAGGCTGCCAGCAATGCCTTGAAGGATATTAAGACTGGAAACTTCGATCAGCAACTTGGTGTTAGCATCGTCAAGAACGCGATTACTCGACCAGCCAGGACGATCGTGGAGAACGCTGGTCTTGAGGGCTCCGTGGTCGTTGGTAAGCTTATGGATGAGTTCGGTAGCGACTTCAACAAGGGCTTCGACAGCGCCAAGGGTGAGTACGTGGACATGATCCAGGCAGGTATCCTTGACCCGCTCAAGGTTGTCCGAACTGGTCTGGTTGATGCTAGTGGCGTCGCATCGTTACTAGGCACAACCGAAGTTGCTATTGTCGAGGCACCCGAGGATAAGCCTGCTCCTGGTGGTATGGGCGGCATGGGCGGTATGGGAGGAATGGGTGGCATGGGAGGAATGATGTAATGAGTTCATGTTTATGAATGAACCTTTATCCTGTCATGTATCAAAAGTTTGGGTTGGGAGCATTGACCTCGGTGTTATGCGGTCCGGTTAATGTTGGCTCTTGTCATGTCTTCCTCTATCTCCCCTCTACCTTTACCTCTCCCCCCCTGTGCATTATTCACATCTTGATATCCCGAGCGGCGTTATGAGAGTTGTATATTAGAGCTACGAACTACGAAATGCCAATCTACCTACATTTAGTGTAGGTGATCATAATTGATCTGATGATAAATATTTGCTCCCCCCCTTTTTTTTTTCTCTCTTTAGGCACCAAAATTTGTAATTATCTCATGTTCTGCCTAGAAATTGAGATGACATATATGGTGATACGCGATGACGAATCCCATGTGGCTCGGCCGTCCTTATTAAAGGTAGCAAGGCAGTGACAATACGTAGGTAGGTACATACATATTGGATGTATGTAGTAGGTAGCAACCCCTGAAATAGGTAGCCCAATTCCAAGAAATTAAAGGAGTCACGTGTAGTTTATTATGAAATTTGGTAACGGGATAAGTTAATGGTCGACCCAGTTACCGCCAAGAACAAGTGTATTTTTTTTTTTGAAGTGTACTAAAATGTTATGTAGTTGTACGTTAGGTAAGAGGTATGTAGCCTATAGCAAGCAAGCGTTCAGGGCGTTATGTATTTATCTCATTGCCAACTGCCCACCCTCCTCCACTGAAAACCCCTGTTCCAACTGCCCCCCTTAACCCCCCTAATCCCCTCCCAAACAACATTTGACCCCACCAAGGCTTTGTGTGTTGATTTCTCTGTTCATCGTGCGTGCCTCTTTTCATCAGCCCGACCTTCCCCTCCATTGCGATAGGGCCCACACTAAAAACACTACTTACATCTCTCCCGACTCTTCTTTCTATTGTTGTCCTCCTAAACATCCATCGCATTTATCTGCAAACTTGAACCACGAGACCCTCCTTGGTGGATAGCCACATTCAGCGATTCATGTTAGTTGCAGATTTAACCTTACATCATTCACTCTAAATTCACTTATACCTCCTGCACCTCCTGCACCTCCTGGCCATCCTGACCCTTTTGTAGGCACCTTTCTTGAACCCCGCTAACCAACCCACATCGTAGCTTGTCTTCGGAATCTCATTTGGTACCGGTGTAGCTCAAGCATATCGCCAAAATGGTGAGTTCTTGAATCCAATCAACCCTTGAAAGCCTGCTAATATTAATTTTCGGTAGTCTCAATCAGGGTTCGTGACTCCTTTCAGTTAACCGTCGTCCTATTCCTGTCTCTTGTCGGCAACCCCCCTATCCGCGCGTCATTATGCGCTTTCACGGTGCACCGCTCTTTCCGGCGCGTCTGAAGAATAAGAAGAGAATACGAGCTAATATCCATGGCTATCTAGAGCGACAGTCTCGCAAGAGTGCATTACTGCGTACAACGACCTTAAGCTTGCTAAGAAGCACAAGTATATCATCTTCAAGCTGTCGGACAACAACCGAGAGATCATCGTCGAGGAGGCTTCGAGGATAAGGACTGGGAGACCTTCCGTGAGAAGCTCCTCAACGCCACCACCAAGACCAAGAGTGTAAGTATTATGCTTATGCTAGTAGCACTACGTTTCTGGATTCTATTCTAATTATTTATATCTAGGGCGCTGTAAGCAAGGGACCTCGATACGCTGTCTACGACTTCGAGTACAACCTCGCTAGTGGAGAAGGCTCGCGGTTGGTAGCCTCGTCCAATATAATATATTTGTTATACTAATATCCTATAGAAACAAGATCACCTTTATCGCATGGTCGCCCGATGATGCCAACGTTATGGTTAGTTTACACAATAGCCTTTTAACTTGCCTGCGGTAATATAATGCTAACCCCCTTAAAGGCCAAGATGGTGTACGCCTCGTCGAAGGAAGCCCTGAAGCGTTCTCTCACCGGTATTGCCATCGAACTACAGGCCAACGACCAGGACGACATCGAATACGACACAGTACTAAAGGTGGTCAGCAAGGGTCTGGCCGGTTAAGCGCCTCCAACCCCCGAGGCCCGAGAGCAACTTAGGGGCAAAGTTGCTAAGGATCATTACTTGAGGAGGGGCACTCGCGTGCCATGGATCCACGACGTCTACGAAACTGCAGGATGGACATAAACTCTCTCCCTGCCATTACGATGGAGTAGGGCCGCTTTGGTCGCTGTTTATTTTTCCTTAGAGGGCAGACATGAATTGTCAAGCTTGTGATGTTAGCCATCGGTATACACCGCACAACACAAAAGGTCATATTTGAATGTAGATCGTTCCTATTGTGCTCTTTGGTCAGATGTCTACGCCATTATTAATTATCATTTTCGCAGCCTCTCAATACCCTGATATTCTGGTTTGGTCTGCTGAACTTATTGATTATACGGAGTGGCTGGCTCTCTACTTATATCTTCTAAATCTATGCCTTCGCCTTCCACGCGCTTTGAAAAGTGTTTGTTAGTTCATCCGCTGTCTTTTCGTCTCGTATTCGTTGTAACAGGAATCCCCTAAGATCGTCCCAAAATTCCTTGGTATCTAATACATCATTCCCGCTTTGACCCTGCGCAACGTCAGACTGCGCTGGAGTTGTTGTCTTAATAGCTGCGGCCCCTCCCATAACCATGACGGAGAACTCGATGCTTGTCTCACTCTCTCCCGCAAGGTCCTTCAGCACTTTGCTATCGGCGATCGGCTTCTTTTTGTGTAGCAGCTTCATCTTCTCGATAGGTATACCTGTATCCTGTGATACGGCGGTCTTTATGTCTAAGACAGAGGTGTTGGGCGTCTGGGATGAGAGCTTGATGTCTAACGGCGGGTTACGGAGGGATTTGACGAGGACGGTGAGGCTGCGCTCCTGACCCGGCGCTACGGTGCTGGCCTTGCGCTTGCTCATAACCTTCGGCATTTTGGGAAGTATATACTACAATTTTTGTCAGCTAGGAAGAGTGAGACAGTCGTAAAGTGTAGCATACAGCGCCGCGCGCAGCATAGCTCTTAGGATCCTCGACATGTTCGGATGATAGCTTGATCGGACGAGCGTCTAGTGCTGCGAGAAAAGATCTCGCGAATGATACTTCCGTCATATTTGTTTTGTAAGTGTTATACGAGATGTCGAGTATGAGAAGTTATGTCACAAATGATTTAGGCCGCCTTGAACTATGTATTGTCTTTAGTGACGATCACGATGTCCCGCCTTTAGGACGCCACGAATGTATCCCACTTTGTGGCTGAAGCTTAATTGTACCTGCGTATCTGTGTACTGAGGTACCTCTCTTCAGACCCGCTGCGCTAATTTGGATCATCCAATCCTACATCCTGATAAAAGTGGTCCAGATTCATTATCAGCTTATCGCAAGAAAAAAAGTTCGAGGTCAAACTACGAAAAGCATTGGAAATTTTAGAGCGCCCAGCTCAAAAGATACAACGATACATTTAATAATTTTCATATAATACTGCCAGCAAAATGGGTGTCGGTCGTCGCATGAAGAAGCAGGGCCCTCCTGAGCCATTGTCAGAAGAACACTTTGCGAAATTAAAGCGAAAGGCTGGTCTACCTGTAGATGACGTTCCCACCGACGCACCGAACAAGAAGAAGCGGAAAACTGCGACCGAATCAGCTTCTAAGTCCAATGGCGCTGGTGCAAAGAAGGCTGCTCCTAAAGCCAATGGAAAATCCAATGGTGTGAAGGCCGTCCCAGCGCCCAAGCAAAATGGAAAAAACAACAGGTCGAAAGCAAAGAAGCCTGCTCCCGTGCCAGAGTCCGATGAAGAGCTTAGTGATGGCCTTGGTGATGGGCTGAGCGGCTCCGAGCCGGACGGTGACGAATTCTCCGGTCTGGAGGATGACGAGATGGGCGGCCTAGGAGACGACTTTATTGGGTCAGATGATTCCGTCTTTGACTCTGATGCAGAGGACCAGAGGGAGCGAAAGGCTATGTTCTCAGAGGATGAAGATGATTCGGATGCTGAAGAGAAGTTGACGGCTGCAAACATCGTCGGTCTATCAAATAAGCTAGACAGGGAAAAGGCTCAAGAGGAGGCGGAGGCGCAAGCAGAATTGGAAGAAGCAGCACTCCAGACTAACATTGAGCGACCGCATGTCATCGACGATGAGGAAGAGGATGATTTAGCATTAAAGACAAAGGCTCTCTTGGCCCCGGATCTGCAATTACTAAGAACAAGAATTACGGACACGATACGTGTCTTAGACGACTTTGCGAACGCAGCGGAGGAGGGCAGGTCTAGAACCGAATACACGACACAATTGCTAAAGGACATATGCGCCTACTACGGTTACTCGGAATATCTTGCCGAAAAGCTTATGAACCTATTCCCAGCAAGAGAAGCTTTCGCGTTCTTCGAGGCTAACGAGACTGCGCGACCTGTCGTCATCCGAACTAACACTCTACGAACGCATCGCCGAGACTTAGCTCAGGCCCTGATAAATCGCGGTGTCACTCTAGAGCCTGTAGGCAAGTGGTCTAAGGTTGGGTTACAGATCTTCGAGAGCAACGTTCCGCTTGGTGCCACCACGCCGAATATCTTGCTGGACACTACATTCTTCAGGCTGCGTCCTCATTTTTGCCCGTCATGGCTTTAGGTCCACAAGAAGGTGAGCGAGTGCTGGATATGGCCTCTGCTCCTGGTGGTAAAACTACGCATATGGCTGCTATGATGAAGAACACTGGTTGCATATTTGCCAACGATCCGAGCAAGTCTCGTTCGAAGGGTCTAATTGGTAACATCCATCGTCTTGGTTGTCGCAACGTGATTGTCTGCAACCATGATGCCCGAGAGTTCCCGAAGGTAATTGGTGGCTTCGACAGAGTACTTCTTGATGCTCCTTGTTCAGGTACAGGAGTTATCGCCAAGGATGCCTCGGTCAAGACGAACAAGGATGAGAAAGATTTCATGGTCTTACCCCACACCCAGAAGCAGTTATTGCTAGCTGCAATTGACTCGGTCAACCACGCAAGTAAAACTGGTGGTTATTTAGTCTACTCTACATGTTCAGTCACTGTCGAGGAGAATGAGCAAGTAGTCCAATATGCGCTCAACAAGCGACCTAACGTCAAGTTGGTCTCCACCGAACTCCCCTTCGGCAAAGAAGGTTTCACCAACTACATGGGCAAGAGTTTCGACCCTAGTCTACGACTAACGCGGAGATACTACCCGCACACATACAACGTAGACGGTTTCTTTGTCGCCAAGTTCCAGAAGGTTGGCCCGACACCCGCCAACCTCGTTAAAGACAAGTCTACTCAAGGTACCTCAGCACCGCGCGCCGAGGAAGAGGTCATCGACAAGACGCCCATCACAGATGACAATGTGTCTGGACAAGATGATGAGTTCGGTGGTTTCGATGAAGAGGAAGATGAGAAGTACATGGAGAGGGCGAGGCGCAACGCTATGAGGAAACGTGGTCTTGACCCCAAGGCGTTGAATAAGCCAAGCGCGAACGGTAATGCGGAGGAGAAGAGCGAGGCTAAGAGCGAGGAGAAGAGCAAGACTAAGAGTGATGAAAAGAGCGAAAAGGGTGAAAAGAATAAGGAGAAGAGCAAGAGTAAGACTGCGACCAAGAGTGAAGGCAAGACGAAGAGCAAAAAGAAGACGTAGCCAGAAACTTAGAGGTGTAATGTTATTCTCGTTTGGGATCTGGGAAAATGCAATGCTAATTGAAGTGTTCTTAAGCGATCCATACTAACAGCTACCATGTTACCTTGATGCCATTTTTCATGATTCGATGGTTGCCTATTTACAATTGTATATCTATTCTGTGTAAGTCCCTAATCTATACTTACCAGCTCAATCGGTTCTAGCGTTGACTATACTCCCGCATGACTACTCAGCCGCGGCTGGGCCTCCCTATAATATACCCTCTTCACTAGCCCAAAGGCTTTTCATCTTACGATAGATTCTATACTTTTCTTTTAGCTATCATTCGAGTAAATAAATTTTAGTTAAGACCCCTTCGCTATTATGACCGAAGTACAATTGGATAACGAAGTTGGCCTATGCGACTTCTGCCGCTCAGTCGACTGGGCAGAAGTCACCACTAGCTTCTTCAACCCTCACAAAGCCGCTCTCGAAAATGGGCAGCTGAAAAGTGGCGAGCATAACCTCGGCGCAATCCACACAGCAGCAGAAACCTGTGAGCTATGCAAACTGATTTCAAACGGCTCCCACAACTTAAAGCCCTGGTCGCCCGTCGCGGAATTCCACGACCGCCCAGACAATCTCACCTGCGCGTTCTGGAGCAGCCGGAGCCGTCTCGGGTCCTCTGTGCTAGCAACTAGATTGTCACAGGCAGATTCGCTGCTGGATACGTTTTTTGCGGGTGAGAACCCGGGATACTCTTCTACGAATCTGGTTATACAGAACTTTTTCGACTCGCTTGAGCGACGGGGTATCTTTCTAGATGCGGATAAGGCGAGTGGTGATGGCAAGAGGAGGAATAATAGCTTGAATAGGTTGCTGGTGCTGGTGGGGATTAGCCCGGTTAGATGGACGGCGCAGACGTTCTTGCAGTTGCATCCGTGTTTGTATCCGGTGCCGCGTGTGGATGATTATGTGACGGGGGAGGAGCCGTTTTCGGTGTTTCCGTCGGGGAGGGTTGTGGAGTCGGAGGTTAATGTTGGGTTGCTTAGGAAGTGGTATGAGACATGCCTTGAGAAGCACGGGGAGAAGTGTAGTCTGCCTCCTTGGATTGCGCCGGATACTTCGTGGCCTGAAAAACTCAGGTTGATCGATGTGCGACGCCACTGCTTAGTTGAGGTGTCAGATCCGTGCCCCTATTTCGCGCTCAGTTACGTATGGGGCGACGAACGACGCGGCCCTTTCCAAACAATCCTTTCGAATGTTGAGGAAATGAAAACACCAGGTTTTCTCGGGAGTCAACTCTTACCGAAGACTATCGTAGATGCGATAGAGTTGACTAAGCAGATGGGAGTAGAGTTCATCTGGGTTGATCGGCTATGTATTATCCAGGATTCCGAAGCTGATAAAGTCGTCCAAATCCCTCAGATGGACCTCGTCTACTCGAGGGCAGAATTAACGGTTGTCGCAGCATGTGGCACGGCAACTGATGGGCTTCCTGGAATCAACAGCACAACTCGTAATATTAACCAGCTTACGGCTCGTGTTGCTAAAGATCTAGGCCTAACAGACGTCCTTAACCTCGACCAAGAGTACCAGGATAGCCGATGGAAGACACGGGGTTGGACATTTCAAGAGGGTCTCTGCTCTCGCCGGACTCTCATAATCGCTTCCGATCAAGTATTCTGGAGCTGCGAGACTTCCAAATGCTGCGAGACCATCGCCTTCGAAGCCTTTCCTACCGCCGTCGCCTCTAACGACATCATCTTTTCAGTACTATCCGGTCACAAAATCTTCGGAGAATTTGGGGGTGGTAATAATTTCGCGTACAGCGAGCTAAGCTCGATGATTCAGGGATACTGTAATAGAAAGCTTACCGTACAAGCAGATGTCCTGGACGCGTTTTCAGGGGTACTGAGGAGGGTCGGGGTTAATACGGGACACGAGTTTTACTGGGGTCATTCTGTCTCGACGAGATTTGATGAGGGCTTGGCTTGGAACAATATCGTCTGGTATCGGGATCGCAAGTGGAAGTCGCATGAGCTTCCAGAGCGACGACGGGAATTACATCGTGTGATATCGAGTGATGGGACGGTTCATAGGGTACAGTTCCCTAGTTGGTCTTGGCTCGGTTGGAATCACATATTAGGAGTGAACCGCGCCGCACCACGACAGGTTGTGCTGGAGCCGGAATTAAATATTATGAAGCTTAGTATGGGGGGTAAAGCTGCTCCATTACGTTCACTATCAAACGAAAAAACATTTGAGTCTGCGTCGAAGATCGACATGTGCGGTATCGACAACACGACTTCAGCGGGATGGAAGGGGAACACGACGATTGACCCTAGCTTACTACACCAGGACACCGAAGACGGAGATTTCATGGATTCCGGACGTCTTCTCTTTTGGACGAGCCACGCGGTACTAGTTTTGGAAGAGAACAAGATATATAACGATAAGAAAGAGGAGGTTGGCGAACTGAACCCCTTTCTGCCACACCAAGCACCCAAGCTATCGGGAAAACATTCGTTTATTGTAGTATCGCGAAAGCACAACGATAACAGTCTCAAGATTCTTAAGGCAGAGAGGAAACTCAATGTCTTAGTCGTAGAGTGGGATGACCCTGTTAGGCGTGTTGCTTCGCGGGTTAGTACGGGTGAAATTAATGAAGAGGCTTGGGTTGGGCTTGCGGAGGAACGAGAATGGATATTGGTGACGCTGGCATAGTCTAGGACATAGTCCTCAACTTAAAGCCTGGTATTTTATCGAGTGTAAATGCTCCTACAATCGTCTCCTGGGCTAAAGTAGCAACATCGTAATATCTGAGAATTAAGCGGCCTATATCGTCAATATATTTCTTTCGTAGTAAATAACTGGGGCGGAAGTAAGTATATTTAGAATATGAAAAAAATAAAAAGAGAACTCATCAAGAAGAGTTTATTAAAAAATAATTAGAAGAAAAAAACTAGTGGAGTGAATCCAAGACTCGAACTCGAACTCGAACTCGAACTGGACGCTGCGAGAAAAAAAAGGAGGATTAAAAAAAAAGACAAAAAAATAACCATCCGGAGATACGCAATGACCCAGCAGGTTGCGACTCCCGGAGAAATGCAACGACCCAAGCAGAAGTTTTGAATTCTGGAGAAGCGCAATGACCCAGCGGTAGTCCCATTCCTGGAGAAACGCAGTTTCCCAGCAGGCGGCCTTACCGCTAGACCACGGAGGCTTTGCGGTACTTGTTACTTTTCTGCATTGCTATTCTGTTATAAATGCATCATCACGTAGACGGGAGTCACGCAAGTGGCCTATGCATCGGTACATTGGGTTAGGTACCTAAGGTAGGTATGTACGTTCCTCAAGGGAAAGCACATCATAAATTATTTCTTATCGCATGAGGAGGAAAATATTAACATTGATAGGCCCCTTAAAAACAGACAAATACCCTCTCTCCCTCCATTACGCCTTTGCGCCGGCTATAGAAATACATGATGGGAGCCTCGCTATTGACAGACTAAGACGTGATGTTCAGTTCGACTCGTCCATATCAATCCATCCATCATCGGATATGTCGGGCTCGTCGTCTAATTGTTCAGGTTCTTCATTAGCCTGATGAAGCGACAGTCGTTCTTGAGCTCGAAATATCTCGCCGTAGTCAATCACCCGCCTGGTGGCAATGTTCCTGGGGCTGAAAATAGTGAAAGCATTCATCACGAAGTAGAAAAGGGGCCCGTTCCTCCTTTCGATGCTCTCCCCTGTCTCAACCAGTTCCGGGTCGGAGTGACCAGACCCAAAGATGTCCCTGATCTGATACGACCGGCACTCTGTATTACGCCAACCCGAATTACGGGTTTCGCTCACGCCCCGGAAATCGCCCGTGAGCCAATGCGCGAACTCCCCGTGCGTCACGACCACTATGTGCGCATCGTCTTTCCCGGCCTCGATGGCCGTTCTCGCCAGCATCCGTAGGTATTGCCGTGCGGATCGCGCCCGTGCCTCGACTCTGTCCACCACTGGCGCGTAAGGGGTATTAAAGCCCTTACGATACCAATACTCGTCAAGGTCATCCATGTCCAGGTTATGAACACCACTGTATTGGGAAGAGAGCACGCTCTTCGGGATTCCCGTGCTGCTTGGTGCGGGACTAATCTCCTGTAGATCGGGGAGTAGTTTGACCTTGATGTGGTTATCTACAAGTGGAAGAACCCCAAGGATTGCGGTATCGATGGCACGTCGTAAGGGAGACGACACGATATTGGTAACCTTGGATCCAAACGGAAACGTCTCTCTTAAAAGATGGCATTCCACAACGCCGTCATCAGTCAGTATCGCGTCCCTGATGTGGCCGCCGTGGATATTATGAGATGCCTGCGCATGGCGGATGATGTCGATAGTAGGCGCCATATCGATAATTAGATGTTGGTACTCTTAGTATATTGTTCCCGAGAACACCTAGTAAAAATTATGTATGCCTAACGTTTTAATCGATGATCCAGGTGGGCATTCTCCCGTTTAAATAGTTTTCATAAGAAGACAAGATTTGCCCCAACGCATAGCAACACGGTCATTAGGGAAACTAGATTGCTAGGCATGAAAACTCAACAAGAAACCTCCCGCACGAACGTCCATTCTCAGAGTTGAAGCTTCTTTGTTGGTCATAGCAACAAACTTGGCCCATGTAGTTCAATTCGTCCTATTCGCTAAAATAAATTTATGGGGCAACTAACAAGATTAGTATATGGTTTGTTTATAGAGGTAAATATCTGGCTTCATTCAGGGCGAAATGGTAGGCGTTGTGGAATGATAGGATAATGTGATGTTGTATTGGGAAGATTCTAATATCCCACTTCTAACTAGTTAGTAGAAATCTTATATATGCATTTAAGCGTCGTATCTTCCCACAGCGTCTTACGATTAAATGTATAGTCTTCGGCAGGAACAGTACAAATTAGGTCAATTATGGCGTGACGTGCAAGATATTTAGTAACCCGCCTAGTCCAATTTATGGATAATTCTTTACATTCTCATAAGGAGTGTATACTACTATACAGAATAAGGCTTAAAGGGTACCCGATAAGTACATTATACGTATAACTTCAATCGACTTCCAATGAGGTTTAAATGAGAGTCGTAAAAGTATACAGTTCTGTATAGATACATATAGAAAAACATTGAAACGTAATAGTTTCAGAGACTTACAATATTATACACGAGGGTTATAGTGTTTCGAGGAAATTTGTAACAGCTGTATTGCTAAGTCCTAACTCAAATAAAGTCAAAGAACCCCCCTTACCCTCAATCCATGTATGGCGAACTGTCAGAATATTGGCTTAGACAATCAAACTAAATTATAATCAAGTATCTTTACCAAGAATCCATAAACTAAAACGTCTAAAATCTGCCTGGGCCGAAGCTCAGAGTAGGCATAGATGGTTCGCTTATTTAGCACTTGATGGCGGCGTAAGTTCTAAAGCAATAGTAATAACGTTTGCTTATTACCATTGCTTCGTGGTTACATGACAGTTTATGAAGAATAAATTGTATGTAATACGATACTAATCTGATGCTACTCCAATAGTTATTAGTCCCTAGCCTCCTCATATCTCGTCATCTTAGTCTTGACACTATACCATATCGGCACCACGATCTCTATCTCTAGAGAGGCGGGGAGCGTCTTGAGGTTCTCTAGCAGGTTGGCTTGCCGTACCATCAGGAAGCACCTCGAAGTGTACGCTAGAATGGCTGCCCATAACTCCACTTCTCGTGACGGGGCCTGGTAGTGTCTCTTTCTCACCATTCGAGTACCCCTTTCTCCAACCAGCCCTATTCGTGAAAACTAGGTCTGAGCTTTCCCAACCATCCGTCAAAGGTATGAACGCAGCCCCTCGATTCAGAGGGATGTGATTGAAGCGCCAATCCCAGACGCTTACATATACCGTACGATATGATGAGACCGCTAAGATGGTGCCTATAATGGCGCCTGCGAGAATATCATACCAGTTATGAGAGCCGTCAACTGTCAAGGACCCGCAAATGAGGGCGGCTCCCAGGATCGGACAGTAGACTAGGACAAGCTTCCACATGGAGGGATGGTAGTTTGCAAAGACCTTGAGCTTCGCATTGAGGTATAGGAAAATGTAAACGGCTGCTGCGCAGGAGGTCGTTGAATGGCCGCTTGGGAAGCTTTGCATTGCGTTCCAAAGAGGCCGGCCCTGGCCACTTGTACAAATTTCCGAGGTATACATGTATTTTCTATAGCCAACAGCATTTAAGCCCGTCACATCAACACTTGGGTCGCCAGCGAGACTGGGATCGGGCTGACAGACGTCATAAAAGTTTGGTCTTAGACCGCCGATAAGCCACTTGATCATGACTTGGAATGCAGTTGATGTCTCGAGCGCATATATGCAGCCGATAATAGAATTATTGAGATCCCAAAAGCTCTTGATTCGAATTTGAAAAACAAGAAGGTGAAGAGAGGAATCACAGTTACGAGAACCGTATCTACCCAAGAGGAAACAAACTGAGTGCGATATGGATACGCGAATTCGGGGTAAACGACCTCGCCGGTGTCTTCGCCGGTACGTGCATCGATGACCGTTAAGGGGAAAGTTCGCACTCCAGCAGGGTGAAGAGCAGATACCTACATGATGTTGGAGCGTTATACTTGATACACCAGGGGGCTTGTTACACTTACGCCAAAGGCTACCACGCCAAGAAGAAGCATGGTTACAATGTCGGGCCAAGTAACCCTCAACCACAAGCCAAACGAAGGCCGCTTCTCAATGGAGTACGGTTCAGGTGGCAAATACCACCATCTATTGGGTTTCCTTGTTCTTCTTGAGTTCCGAGCGGGACGATTGCGAGACACTCTTCTGCCTCCCACGTATGGATCCATCGAAAGGAGGCCTAGCCATAGGTTGAGTAGCGAAAGCTAATAGCTTACTGAAGGACTAATTTGGAGGGCTGAGTTGGATAAGACATTTTTTCAATTGTTTCAAATGAGTAGCTGAATCCTCAAGAATGAATACAGGGCCTAGTGGAGTAGCTTTGCGAAGCTGATATCGATAAATTGGCATCGCGACTGACCGAAGTCATTCTTCTTGCAATAACCAACGCCATTACTCTTTCTATAAGAGGAAAATTTGAGCAATATATAGCTTCCTTAGTGAAGGGCTGCTTGGCCTATGTCCTTGTAGAAAGTTAAGTTCCCCCCTATTCATCTTATGATTTTATCCCGATAAGCTCTCTTTAATGCATATTGCCTCCTGTCTAATTACATATTGATTAGCTTTATCTTCAATGTCATAAGAAACAGTGTTTATCTTATATCAGAGACGAGTTTACATAAGAACACTACTAGAATTTATCATATATTTCCATTTTTCGTTGCTCATATCTTCAGAGTTTTGTGTCTCCCTTCATTCTAAATACAGTTGTGGCGAACTGAGTAACTAAACCTGTGTTTCTTAAATGAGTGGATCGTATCGATTTATACACATTCAATCCGCGCTATATCCTCATTCGAATGACACTCTTATCAAAGCCGAACAAGCTGAACTGCAGATCGTATCTGGACCCGCGCATAACCATGGTATCGTAATCTTCAAAGAGCATAGCATTATTCAGCTCTTATCTTAGCAACTCGCTTTCCAGGGTATTTGATTGTGACGGGGTACGGTGGACTATTAGTCCAACTGTGCCAAAATCAAGAAAATCAGTCGCACTATATCTAATAAGGTAATAGTAACATTAGGAGTACAGTATAAGCTCGGCTATTTCTGCTATATACACAATTTATAAGGTAATACATACCTTTTATATGGGGATAACTTTACTAATATACGTTTGAATTACTTGAAATTGGTATTGGTATTTTTATTAAAAAAAGACAAAAATTTCAACCCAGGTCTTATATAACTCGACGTTGAATTCGTAAAGATATTAAAAAATATAAGCATTATTCAATACATTGCAGGCTACTTTCCCTTTCCCCACGAACTAGAAATAATAACCAATAAGATTCAACCTTTACTTTAACCTTAAATATATAAATATACAGGATACAACTTATACACTATAATAACTTCGCGAATATCCTATTTTAAAAATTATAATGGAATCATTTTATAGCTTTAATTAATGCGAAAATAATGATCCAAATTGCATCTTTATATGTCTTTAATCTAGAATATTATATCAATATCAAGTAGGTGTTGTGTCGAGAGGATAACACGTGATACCTTTCAAGACTAACATCTTGAAAAGGCCGCAGATAGGTATTTCAACAATAAGCCAACTATCCAATACGTATCTTATAAACATGCAACTTGAATTATTATTTTCGCATTGATTAGGGCTACAAAATGGTACCAATTATAAATCATGAAATGATATATTCGTAAAGTTATTTGAATATATATCGTATTATATAATAATAATATAAAAATCTTATATTTCAGGTATTTCAGGATACTGTGCACCTAGTGTTGCTTACTAAATTACCCTTTTTGGACAGCTCCCACCCATTTTCTTAATTTTGGCACAGTTGGACTAATAGTCCACCGTACGGGGTAACGATCCGCCGCCAGATTACATAGTTCGATCCCAGCCACTTCTATTCAAACCGATAAGTAAACAATATTAATCGATTCTCATATCTTTAATTGAGGTTTGATTCTTAACCGATATCCAAGGACTTGAACATATTTGTGAAAAGGAGTAATCTTGTATCTCTGTCGAATTATTATTGTCAAATTGTAGAAATGTGGAGTTATAGCATATCTTGTATACTTGCTCTCAGCAGCTTAGGGTATGCAGTTCCAGTGAGTTTTATGATTTTAATTACGGGACCGTCCGTGTTTGCTCAGACCGCAACGTATAGTATTCCAACAAGCTGCATAAGAATACGGCACTCGTCATCATTGATGTACAAAACGATTTCATCAACGGCTCTTTAGCCAATCCACGAGCTCCTGCTATTTTACCTAAAATCTATCAACTCCTGGATAATCATGAGTGGCCCTTCGTTGTCGCTTCTCAGGGTAATATTCATTTTTAACCCGATAGCTGCATCTAGTCTAACAATTGTATAGACTGGCATCCTAAAGGGCATGTCTCGTTCTTTTCAAGCCATCCTGGGAAAGTCTCCGGAGACACTGTGAACGATAGCTTCGTGGATACCCCTACGAAGACCGAAACACAGATGCTATACGCGGACCACTGTGTCCCGGAGACGTGGGGCGCTGAGATAGAGCGTGGCGTTCAGACGCGGCTGCATTTGCTCGAAGGCTACCGCGCCCCCGTCAATTACATTAAAAAGGCGCAAGATCACTCAGTCGACTCATACTCGGCTTTCGCTGATAATCAGTACCACCGCTTCACCACACTACACTCCGAGTTAACCTTGCATAGCATTGAGACTATAATCGTGACGGGACTCTTAACGAGTGCATGCGTCCGCGGTACAAGTATCGATGGAATCAAGCTGGGATACGAAGTCGTGCTCATAGAGGATGCCACTGAATCAATTAGTGATGAGGACAAGGCTGCGGCCATTAAGGAGCTTGAGGGTTGGGGAGTGCAGGTTTTGAATCTAGCAGATTGGGAGGGCGCAAATCCTACTCCAGTAAAATCCAGGACGAGGGAATTGTAATTACAAGATTCTCGTATTACATGCGTGGCTTGTCTTAGCTCGTGGGGTCTGAAGTCCCCATGATAATAAGCGTGTGTCATAACAAAGTAGAAAATACTTTATGAAGAAAAAAAAAGGCCGAGAAAATCACACTTGGTTAGTTGGAAAACATTGGTCTTAGAACCGGATGGTGGGTTGGTGAAAGCCGTGAGTGTATCAAACACGATAGATTAAAAGAATAACTACATATATATCTCCAGATATACCCCGAATTCCTACCTACTTGAACTGCGTGCTAACCTTTTAACCCGAATTCCAATACCTCAAACAAGCAATATATAGTCCTGTTCCTAGAGCCCGTAAATATCCAAGCCAAGCCTCTACCCAAGTTACACAAGCCATAGGATTGTGACTCGTCACAACTCTCCGCCTCTAAGCTGCTTTAAATTTACGGGCGATGACCGTTTCCATATACCCGATAGCCCCTACAATATTAAACACTAGAAACGAAAGCCCGTAGTACTTGACATGTAACATATACAGTCTATTAAAAGTAGCGCGTGACACGGATTGTAAGGCCTCACGCGTAGAGATATACTGCTTGCCCTCGGCTTTCTGTTGATCGAACACCGTGTCTAGCAAGATAATCGGTCGATCTTCCTCGGGGAGGAGGGAAGCTTGTACGCGAGCTAGGACGGCCTCGGCCGGGATAATAGCGATGAATGAATATACCGAGTGGAAAATCAGGAGCAACAAGAGACCGGGCGGTGTAAAGACAAGCATGCTAGTTCCTATCGATCCAATTACCACCTGCTCGAATCCTGTAATGCTACCAAGAATAATAGTAGGGCAGCAGTAGCGCGAAGCACAAGATCGAATCGCGGTAGACGACGCCAGAATGGCTTCGCGCTGGGCTCCGAAATAACAATATGCGTCCATGTCGTGTGGAGCTGCATAGTGAGTAGTGAAGCGATGCCTACAGAAGCTATCCTAGGCATGGATGGGATCAGACCGAGAAGAAATGTAATCGGATAGGTAGCAAGCTGGTAAGCTACGAAGCAGGCAAACCCTCGAAAAAGGGACTTCTTGCCACCAATAGAGAGTAGATGGCGACAGGTAGAACGAAGACTAGAAGTGACTGGTCGCGCTGACATGCCAGGGTATTTGGGGGCCCCAGCTTCTTCATCTGTTATTTCCCCGGGTACTTGAGTATAAGATGCAGGAGCATCAGTTTCGACGGAAGCCAATATTAGGAAGACATTTCCCAGGATATACGAAAACTGCGGCAATTAGTAAGAGAATATTTACATACAATATCATCGGAGTTACGTACTGCATAGAAGAGTATAGCGGCTATGGCGACCTGAATACCTTCAACAACGCTCAATGCACCGAACATTCCTTCGGCAGGCTTCTCGGCACGAGACACTAAGATCTCGAATGACCGTTTAGAGAGGGATATGTCAAGAAAATCTCCCTGAACAATGCGCCGAGCCATAATAGGCCATAAGCCGTGAATAGTATTCATGATGTTGGTCGTTTGAATAAGCAATCTCGAGGGAAATGAACTAATGAATGGACGTTAGATCAGGATGGTCGATCGTAGAAGCTATAAGGCGGGGTTGCTACCTTTTATTGTTTTCGTCATTGGGTGAAAGAGAGAATTGAAAGCTGATGCCTGGTCTAAGACTGTACCGTAAATAGATCTTGTCCGACATGAAAAAGTAAGCGCGCGAGATGTGTCATGCCAGTGGTCCGATCGGAGATGTTAGACCGCAAAAGCCTCTCAGCTCAATGATATTATAATTCATGTGATTGGTGTGATGAGGTTTTGTTTCATCAATACGATATCAGTAACAATGGCTGCATTTAAAGCCAAGATAAATAAGCCCGAGCGAGCAAAAGGATTCACTATTTCTGAGAGGACCTCGTAGGGCGTAGGTTTTGACTTAATATCCGCTGTATCAAAACTATGAGCTGCAGCTACACTGCATTGCCCGACCTAGTCTTGGGACATCGCTTGTCCATCGCGTCTCTTCATCTATATCACCCTTATATTCTTTGCCGTCGATTGTGCGACCGGCCCAGCTCTCCTCAAACGGGTGTAAAGCCATATGCATGATTCTATCTAGAACCTCTCTTTCGTTATTCTTCTCTACTCGCTTAATAACTTCATCAAGGATCCAGCCTCGCGGAATGAAATTTGGGTTGACTTTCTTCATGGCTCGCATTCGCTCCTTATCCTGCTCGTCGGGGACGGTTTGACCATCTCCCCAATCTTCAAGAATACGTTGCCGCCACTTATTCAGCCACTCGCCAACTTGTTTACGGCCCTCGGCTTCTCCACCAGCGCCTGTGACACCGTCGCTGTAAAAGAAAACGCTTGCTCTATTCTGCCGAGCTTCCTCCGTTTCGAGCTCGTCAACTTTGACTAGACTCAAACGACGGAAGAAAAGGTTAAAGTCTAGCTCTAATGATTCCATAGAATCCAAGATGCTACTGAATAGGTCATCAAAGTCACTATCCTTGTAGGTCTTCAATCCAAATCGGGCTGTCATGAGCCTCTTGTACTCGTCGAGGAACACAGCTTTGTACTCCTCGCCGATTTGCATTATGATTTTTTCAGCTCTCTCAATAATACCACTCGCCTCCTCTTCTTTCACACCGTCTTCGACGAACTTTGGGTCGTCTACTTGTGATCCAGCACCAATCGACTCGCCTAGCGCTTCCCCTAGGCGTACCAGGTTCCACCATATGATGCTTGGCTGATTGCGGTAGCTATACCGCAGCATATAGTCATCGTGATTAGGAGTGTAATTGGGATCGAAATTATCCATAAATGCAAAAGGGCCAAAGTCAATACTCAACCCAAAAAGGGAAGTATTGTCCGTATTCAGTACGCCATTCATAAACCCATAAGCTTGCCACTTAGCAACGGTAAGTGCATTGCGTCGCACAATTTCTCGGTACAAACGCGTGAACCGGTTCTCTGCAGATTCAGGTGGCCCCTCGATCGTATCCGCTGAAATGTTGCGCTTAGGAGCGGCCGACTCCTTTGGCTTATCAGGGTCTTCAAGGCGGCCGGGTAATGTCTCCCAGCCACCGAATACATCCTCAGCGACATATGTAGCAAGCTTACGAATGAGATCTCTGTCACCCCGTGCCCTCAAGATATCGAAGTTACCGATTCGCAGCCAGGACTGCGCAAACCGTGCTACGATGGCGCCGGGTTCAGTCGTTTCCCGCCGTACCTTAACCTCCGGAAGCAGCGTTAAACTGAGAGCCCTCGTGGTCGGGATACCAAGCGCATTCAGCGCCTCGCTAACAACAAACTCGCGAATGCTACTCCGGAGAACAGCTTTCCCGTCTGCAAAGCGGCTATACGGCGTCATCCCTGCGCCTTTCAATTGTAATTCGTAACGTACACCCGTATTCGGATTTGTCGTCTCGAATAGCGATATAGCACGCCCGTCACCGAGCTGGCTAGCCCACTGACCAAATTGAAAGCCACCGTAACATTGCGCCCAAGGGTAACCTTCCTCAAGCTTTTCCTCATCCCATCCCTGCAGTTTGTTACCCGCAACCGTTTGCACGAAATCCTCGGTCTTCTCATCGCCTTCTTTGATACCAAGATCGCGCATGGCCGCTGGACTAACTGCTAGAAGCTCAGGTCGCTCGACAGTCTGGGGGCGTACCCATGTAAACAGAGCGTCGCGGACCTGCCGGGGAACGATCTGATCGCGGGGTGTCTTGTGCGAATCGGCCGGTGTCGGGAACAGGGAGTCAGGAGGAAGCTTAGATGTGAAGGTCCACGACTTTGGTATCTCGTTTATAGACGACGCCGTGGAATTTACCGTGTGAGTTGTAGCGCCATTGGTTGAGAATTGGGACGCCATCTGCGCCAATCGTAAGTGTGGTAGACTTCGATGAATAATGCGATGGAAAAGCATATGAACGGCTTCTCCAGGCCAAAAGGAATTATGATTTAGGAGGTATATAGAGAGAAAAAGTGGCGATTAAGGATTCGAGGAGAAACGAAAATGCCATTTAAACCCGTGTAGAAGGGTAAAAGGTTAATGAAGCAGAAATGCTGTAACTTAGTACATTTAACTTAGTATATTGATGAACGAATAATGTGGCGATCTGAGGCATTACGTCAATTCCTGTAGCCGAATTAAGCACCGTTACATCGAAGAGCCTCGTTATAAACGGCATATGCAGCTACCTTATTACTTTCCCCACTATATCAAAAAATTTATATACATAAACCTCCTTATTCCTTTCATCATCACACGATACGTAATTCGGAACTCACTAGGTTACAGTTAATCAACTCTGTTCTTTTACGAAATAATACACAAGTTATAGTTTTCACTCAAGCTAGTTATTAAGGCACATTGAAATCTCATGTAGCTCTCTTCGGACTATCTAAAATATGACTGACTTATTTACCTAGGTAACTATCCATTCGTGACCATGTCGCTGCGATCTGATACCATCTTACTATAGTGGCTTTCGACCACATATCACGTAAATATCATATCTAATATAGCTTCCTGACATGACCTCATCCAATGCTTTCTTCTCCAAGAGATCAATCTCCTGGAACGTCATTGCACTTGGAGCTCCTCGCTTGGTCATCAGACGTGCCCATTTGAACGGGGCCTGCATTCCATTTATAGTAGATTTCGTCCTTGTCTCAGACACCCTGTCTGAGCTAATAATGTCTTTTATAACTGGACTCAAACCCGCTGCTTGCATGTGTCCAGGGAGTGTATTCCACCCGTACGAGAAACTGTGCCGAAGTGCATTGACAAATGCCCGTCCCATAAAACGAAGAGTTTCAACTTGCGAATCAACACCTCCGCGTAGGTGCTTGAGTCCTATAAAATCACATTCCTCCCATTGCAAGAACCCTCCCGGCTTCAGCATCCGTGTAATGTTTTCGACTGCAGGAGCCCAGTCGTTCTGTGACATGCCCGCTACAAGCATGCGCACATGAACTACGTCAAACTTTCCATGTAACTCCTCTGGGGCTGGTTGCTTGATGTTTAACACAGCTAACGCTAGATTTGGCGGTAGTTCATTCTTTAGGGGAAAGAGGGCCGGGGATATATCGAAGCCTTCGAGTGTGGCGTTAGGGTATAGTTCCCGTGCGCGAAATAGGAATCTACCCGTTCCTGTCGCTATATCTGCAATACACGGGTTTGCTGGGAGAGTAGTGACAACAGAGGGGTGAAGAAGATAGCCAATATTCTCAGTCACTATGTCAAACTGGTCATTAAGTCTACCATACTAAAATATTAGAACGAGTATGCGGCAATTTTTCTAGATCCTACTACATGCCTCTGCGTCTCGCTTTCATGGCGACTCATGTTTTCTGCGTAACTGTCGGCCATGGCGAGGTAGTTGGGAGTTTAGACGAGATGGTTTAGGGGAAACCTAAAAGCAATACTAGAGGTTTTTTTTAACAAGCAAAGGCAAAGGCAAAGGCAAAGGAAGGATATGGATATTTCAATCCTGAATCCAGTACGCGTGGTTTACGCCTTCCGCGCCTCCTTCATGCCCCTTACTCAAAGGGTTAGAACATTACGCAATCACGAGAATCTTGGGGCTTGAAGCCAAAGAAGGCGTCGATTCCCTTATCTCGTGCTCTACACGCTACTTGGTATATTGTCAGGGTATAAGTGGGTAAGGAGGCCTACAGGAGTCTATCTACTATATAAGGGCGCGTAGCGCCCTCGAAAGAGAGTATAAGCCAGGCGTTACTAGTTCAATATATCATCCTTTTGGTCTACCTATCCTAGATATTCACTCTGTGTATGACATCAATCACCTGGGTATAAACCCCCTGACATATATCGAGATTATATCACTTTAATCTACTTGTTTATACGCGTAGTTAAGGAGCACGAAACTATTAACTATGAACTAGTTTAATCTAACTAATTGTACGCAGATTAGGATCCTTTCATGGAAATTCGAGGCTAGTTTCCCCTTCTCTCGAATTCTCTATTGATTTCTTTGGTTCGAATCTCCCTTGACTAATGAGATTTACTGGCTAACCCTTGGCGCGCACGGTAGCACTTATTTATGTTGCCGCTGGCATATACTGGGAGATATGGTCGAGCGAGACATCGACAGAATATGTTCCTAATCAATATGTTAAAGAAGAGATAATCGACGACACTAATCTAAAGACCATACTGTCACGTATCCTTAAAATTATCCTTTACATTGCGCGAGAGCTTTGGCAACAGTCTATAAGTAACCTCAAAAGTATTGTTAAGATTTTTTTATATTATGGAAATTGTCTATAATCTAAGTGAGTTTCTCTCAAAATATACTATATTTTAACATATGGAGGCAATATTGTTGTCTCTTCGAATGCAAAATTAACGTTAAAGACTAAGACTGGCATGACAGCAGAATTTGGAGTGAGTATCTTGCATAGCACCCAATGAGGATGATACGAAGATATGGAAGGTCAAATAATGTATTCTTTTTTGTATCATTGATATAATACACCTGTACTGTCAAACCAAGTACCTAATGTAAGTAGTGTCATAAGGTGGAGCAAGAAGCAAGGAAACGACTTTATTGTTCCGTGAGGGACTCAGCTAGCTACGGGAGCGTATAACTATTGATACTGAAAGTGTACTTTGTTGTAAATGTCTCAGCTAGAATCCTGTTAGTAACCTAATCACGCACATGTGCTGTAGGTTGTATATTTGCGAGTAAGTACTGCCTATTATCTATATTCAATATAGATTTGCAATATTTAGTGGTAGTATTTAAGGGGTTCATTTTCTACATTCAATAAGTAAAGTCACTGTCTAGAGACTTCCTAGAGACTAGTTGTAGAGATGCGAGCAAGAGGTGAGAGCACAACTCTTGTTTTTGGGATAAGATCACTCTGCTAAAATGTAGGTAAGTTTCATTTACTGGGAATATTTCTACGCCTGTTGAAGCGGCTAATCTGGACCTCCTACTATGCTTCTTCCGGGTACTTTCTATCGATACCCCTACTGTGATTCTTATTCAAGTAATAACAAGAAGGCTCGCATGGAGGCAACTGACCATCCTGTGGCAAATTACCTAAGGGATAAAAGTCAACGAATGCTTAGACTTATCAACTCAATCTATTGTGTAGATTATGTAGGTTGTGCACCCTCCAGTCTTTTACTAGTGCTGATAATTTATGAAATCTAATAGCGTATCAAGACAATATACTAAACTGCATATCAATATATGTTGATGCAATTTTCAAGTCATCTCCATAGAAATAAAGCGCTACCAAGTTTTGCAATGCATACACGTATGTATTTCAATTGCCAATGAGTCTCTTTTTAGGGCTCCTGCGCTTTGTTGGCAACTAATAGAACCTGCAGTAGCGTGTACAACAAGTCTTGTTGGAGGGAACTGAATAGTCTAGCCCTAGACTAAACAGCGCTGAGGTGCATCATTGGCGAGTTTCAATCTTTAGTTCCGGTTGACTTTTCCATGGTTCTGAGGGGATAGGCTAACATTGGTTAGCCAATAGATGGTGTAGATTCTATACGCAGACGTTGTGTTAGCCTTATTATTTTTACGACGTCCCAGAGTGGAATCAGCTACAGCCTTAGATGCCCAATAAATGGCATTTGGGCATACAATTCGCTGGCAACATCCAACAATGGTACAATCAGAACTCAACCTCGTTCTTACGTGTCTGGCCCCTACCATCGTTCAAATAGGATGCAACTGTTAATTCCGCTGCAGGGTCTGCTCCACTCATTACGACGCTGTGATGGAGACTCATCCCATTATGTTCATACACAACAGCCGATCTGACTTAGCCACTCACTGATTATACGAATATCAACAATTTTATCAACACTGTAGGTGTAGCTAACGAAGATCCATTCTCTATAAATGGCTTCATGACCGCCCGCCAAAATGTCGAATGATCATTCCAACTTTACACTTTATCTGGTATTGTAGGATCACAATGTATACACAAATCGATTCCAACGACGCAAGATTCCGATCCGATGCCTCTGGCGTCGGATCGAAGCAAGCTCCCTCTTCTGATTCGGCTATCCCGACCCTGAAATTGAATGATGGGAATGAGATGCCTATGGTAAGTTTCAAATTCAGATACCCCTAGACTCATACTTGGGGATGTAGGTTGCATATGGCCTCGGTATGGCCTTCAGCCAAGGCGACACGGAGAACATTGTGAACTCCGCACTCAGGGGAATCAGAAGCGGTTTCCACCATCTAGATGCCGCAGAAGGTGAGGCAGCATGAACTACCCCTATTAGGAACAATTTTCTAACAAAAATTTGTAGCATACGGCAATGAGAAGGGACTCGGCATAGCCATCAGGAATTCCGGAGTACCGCGCTCGCAACTCTTCATTACCACCAAGGTGTGGACAGTAGCGACGACCGTAAAAGCGGCTTTCGAGGCTTCGCTTGAACGACTCGGTGTCGATTACGTAGACTTATACCTGGTGGGTTGGCCGCAGAT
Source organism: Daldinia childiae (assembly GCF_008694065.1). Lineage (NCBI taxonomy): Eukaryota > Fungi > Ascomycota > Sordariomycetes > Xylariales > Hypoxylaceae > Daldinia > Daldinia childiae. Next base: position 2,686,714 of record NW_022984642.1, on the reverse strand, counting down.
TGCCGATACTCCCGATCGTCTGCAGCAGATCTGGGCCGAGGTAGAAGCCATCCGGGAGAGCGGCAAGGCACGATCCATCGGCGTCTCCAACTTCCTGCAAGACCACTTGCAGACGATCCTGAAGACAGCTAAGGTTAAGCCTGCCGTCAACCAGATTGAGTACCACCCGTACCTACAGCACGGAAACCTCATCGACTTCCAACGCCAGAACAACATCGCAACTGCGGCGTACTCGCCGCTTACAGCGCTTACGAAGGCGCGCCCCGGTCCCGTTGACGGTATCTACGCTTCGCTTGCCAGGAAGTACGGCGTCTCAGAGGCGGAAATCGCACTTCGGTGGGCCATAGACCAGGGCATTGCGGTCGTTACGACCAGCGGCAGCGAAGAGCGCCTGTATAGCTTAAGAAGGAAGCTACCCACATTCAAGCTCACGGCTAGCGAGACCGCGGAGATCACAGAACTCGGAAAGAGGAAACACTTCCGAGGGTTCTTCAACGATATCTTTGCCCCCGAAGATAGGCGTTAAGTCTTGGGGCATATCTGGTTAGAGGGTTTTTGATTTCGATAAGTAAAAATGTGCCTCCGTAGCACAACATTAAGGCGTCTAGTAAATTTGAGGTTCGGATGGGGGGTTTTGATATAACCAAATAACGTCGTGTTAAATCTCGACGGGAACACTAGCTTAGCAATATAGGCGCTCTCGCCCCTACATCAAAATCGATGTAGTTACCTATGCTAAATCCAATTCTGCAAACACACTATTCTGACCCATTTCGTGCTACCACTGGGCGACATAGAAGCAACGAGATGTACACAATAGAGACATTTAAAATAACTATTAAAATCGGTCGTGAATGCGTAGTCTCATTATCCTAAGCGTCGTGCGGTCATAATTCATCATCGGATTCTGTTTCTTCGTCGTCAACTGGCTTCTGTGCTGGAGCTACAGGCTTCTTGTTTTTCATAAACGGTAAACTTCGCGGCGGCGGAAGTGGCTTACTCTCCTCCTGTGAAGCCTCAGATTGAGAGTTTTCTTCCACTGCTGTTGATGCACGAGTGTTGCGTGTCGGGACAGTAGTCCGATTCCTCTGAGATTTTGCCGGTGGGGGTACTGGCTCATCGTCTGTGTCTGCTTCACTTGCCGTCTCGCCTGCTGTAGTATCCCCATGATCCTCCTCGACGTCTGCCTGCGCATTCTCATTATCACCCTCTTCGACATCCATCTTCTCGAATCCGTCATCACTGCTTTCTTCTTCTTTCACTTTGCGCTTGGAAGCACGGGATGATTCAGGTACGTGCTTCCGCGTGGTCTGGAAGCCATTGACATTTGCGAGTTTTTCGGGATCAATACTCGCCGATGCTAGTAGACGCTGTTGTTGCCGGATCTTAACTTTCTTCTCATTAATGAGGTCTCGGAACTTCTCAAGCAACTGCGTCTCATCCTCATCCTTTGCCTTGATAAGATCATCCAATTGACCTTTGAGCTCGGCAAGGGAATCCTCGAGGGACTGGATCTTGAGGTTAGCGGCGGCCAGATCCTCTTCGACTTTCTCTCGGGATCCAAGGGCTGAAATGCACCAATCGAAAGGAGAAATTTCGGTCTTCTCATCTTCTTCTAGCTTAATAGATCCAAGACGTTGCTGTAAATTAGAATTAGTGATAAATCCTAGGCAGTGTCCTTAGAGTACGCATACTGTAATACCCTGGATATTCTTTCGAAAAGATAGATACCGAGGTGCCGTCCGAATGAGCATCAGCTCTAATCTCGATGTCGGGTACCGGCTGCTGGCTGACCAATGTTGAAACTAGGATCTCTTCCCACTCTTCGTGGGAGCAAGGGCCACTAGATGCTTTGTAGTCGCCGACCCTTTTATGGCGTACTGTGAAAACATTTTAGCTTCCGACCCTTTTGAGATTTGATGATGTATGAAATTCGCGAATAGATCTGCTGAAGTAAATAAAACTCACATTTCATTGTGAACACAGCTGTGCTTTCTGACCCAACCAACTTGAGATCTAATAACCGTGATCCATTGGAGGAAACTGCTAGGAGGAAGTATCTGTCACTTTCTTTGCCCGAGATGGGAAAGCGTAATATTGAGGGCTCTGCCATTTTTGAATGATTTGAGATGAGTCAAGCCAATTGGTATGTAGTCGTATAATTCAAATGGTCCTTTGACAATGCTTCTGATGTCTTTGTTGTGACTGGGTTTAATGAAAGAGCACCGGTGCACCCCTAATGTAGTATAAATGGGTATATCTAAATCCCTTGTTCGTATTAATCAGAGGTAGAGATATTATCATCTCACTATATACGTACCGTAAAGAAAAGATAATGCAATTAAGGCAAGCATAAATGATAGGTTCTTAAAGCAGGTGTTCTTATGAAGACGAAAACCTTGCCTTGTGAATTATAAAGAACGTTTAATTTGTTTGATATGTGGCTTAAGAGTAAGTGAATTAGTTAAAGTGGCCCAGTGATTAGGCAGTTGCCTGGCTGCCTACGACATTTGAAGCTGTGATGAAATTGTATTACATGGGTACGAAGTACAAAAGTTGACATTGGTGCCACTGAGGGGGTGGGGAAGAATAGACACTTGTAGGTACCTCCTAGTATCTTTGTGCTCAGTACAGGTCTCTGGGATGAGAGATAGTAGCGCGGCGCTAAGTGGAGGTGTTTAACTTAATATGGCTAGCAGGTAGCTTTACGTATAAATTTGTATATAATAGTACTGAATATCAATACTTTTTCGAACTGAAAGGCTGCTCCTGAATATCAATATATGGGTTTAGATAAAAAATTAAGTATAAAAAGTTGATCTTTTTATTAAAGTTTTGTACCTTACGTATATATTTATATGTGAGGCTACCTGCTAGCCATATTTAGTTAAACATTTCCACTTAGCGCCGCGCTACTATCTCTCATCCCAGAGACCTATACATGGCTGAGTATTTTGCATTACATTACACCAAAATTGAACGACACATAGTAAGGATCACAAGAAAAATAAACGCACCTATATTTTATCCCTGGTGTTTTTACTGGATTTTGAATCCTCTTTTAGTGATCATTTAGGCGCATTGCGCATGTCTTTTAGAGGGGTGCCCAAAATACAGGTAAGTACCCTTATGAGGGGTCGAAATCGCGTTTTTACAGAAGGCGCGTCACTGTCGCGCTAAAAGAGAAGAACTCTGATTGGCTAAATGAGTTATTGATACCCTGTAGCCCTAAATATGGTCTGTGCATTGACCCTAGCCACCAAAAATCTAAGAGGTACCTGAATTGTACCTGAACAGCCAGAGAGGAATCTACATAATAGAGGCACGAGCCAGCCATTCAAGATTTTCCAGGCTTGATTTGGGCGCATTGACCTTTCCCCATTTCAACACCTCATCCACTTTCTCTCATCTCTCTTCCAACGAATGTGAATCCACACCTGCATCCACACCTTGTTTTTGTATGAGAATTCAACCAAGTCAATCTTTCTCGCGCCTATCTCGATACTTTAGATACCTTCAGTCTCTTACCCAAACTTTCTTGTATCTATATTTCGTCATAAGAAGATTTGCAGATCGGGCAACATTCAATTTACCTTTTTTAATTCTGCACCTTCATGGGCAAACTTTTAACTGTGCAGTTGTTAAGGTAACTAGCAGTTAACCTAACTGACAAACCTTAACGTAAACTTGATACACCTGCACTAAACTTGCGACAACTTCCCCCAACCTCCCTTCCCTTGATTTTACTTTCACCTCGTATTGTTACGCTCATACCAATTCAATTGGTCTCACTTATTTACATTCAACTTTTCGCGCTTGGCGTTGCAGTCGCGGAAATTCCAAATTCATTTAGTTGGCGCTCCTATTCTACACACAATTTCGGAATACGTAACAATCGATCAACAAGAACATCGAAATGATGCGACTAGCCGCAGACTACCACTAACTAAGAGCATTGTTTTCGGACATTGGCCTCTATTTGTGGCCACTCTAAACCTAGCCACCCCGACTATCATATTACTTTTGGACGTGCATCATAAATTCACCTAACCTACCAGACTGTTGACGATGGCGTATCCTCCGGATTGGGAGAAGATGGATCTTCTAGATAGACTCCACGCGCTCGAGAAAGCCGAGGATGAACGAAATGCGGAGCCGCAGACTCGCGAAAGAAAGAGCTGGATTGAGGATTGGGATGATGATAATGATTTCGTTATTGATAATGAGGATCTCACTTTCCGAAGTAATTCCACTACAAATACGCAATCTCACCACCGTGATAGCCTCTCTTCCTTCCGATCCGATCGAGAGTCTCTACCTGGAAACGACGAAAGACAGTTGCATTTACCCGGCAATGACGAGAAGTCGACTATGGATGCGATTGCTGCTGCTGCTCATGCGGGAATTCCGATACCTACGAATGTGCCGCCGTCTGCTTTGATGGGGGGTACCATAAAGCGACTAGGAGGAAGAAAAATGAAGAAGATTTTCCAAGAAGATTATGGTGACGATTTAGAGTTTCCTATTACTGGTCCGCTTCGTTTAAAGCCCCAGGACGGCAAAACGTACCCCGAGTCCCTAAGACAAATAAGCATGTCGAGCCCCACGAAACAGCAAGCTCCGATTACTGCCCGGGAGCCACATGGGCAAATCTCGCCAAAGACCTTAGCAACACCTATCAACTTGGACAAATTTCGAGATGACGATGATGACGATGATGTCTTCGGCGACGGAGCCGCAACTATCAAAGCCCCAAAGCTTCGTCCTGAATCTAGACCTATATCATTAATAACCCCTCCTACGCCTTCACCTCAGAAAAAGCGAGGTGATGAGGATATTGAAGGAGATCTAGAGTTGCCATCAGATGGATTGTTGAAACTTTCTAGAAAGATGGACATCCCTAAGACGCCGGCATTGAATACGAGCGATGACTTCGACTGGGGAGAGGGTAGCCTAGGAACTCGATTTGGCGGTACAAAGCGAGATGCCTTTTCAACCCGCAGTTCGTCAGTATCAGCCCTCAGTCCAAGTCTCGCTAGTTCTATCACAGCTGAAAGTGAGGACGAAATTTTCGATGGTCTACTTCTCCCGAATGGTCCTTTGGACTTAAGCGAACGACTGAAACGACGCAAGCAAGATCAATCCCCAGATGGACGGCCTGGGCACTCTGTGTTGGGAAAGCGAGTTTCGTTACCTAATAATGCAGTTAAACCTACAGCAGACAATGAGGACCCCTTGGATGGTCTTGACTTTGGTGATGGGGATGTACTCCGCCCTGATAAGTCCACGTTACATCGCAATGTCAAGGTCAAAGAAACTCGACTGGTTAGTCCTACACGACCGAAGACATCGATCTCTGTAACCTTCACCAATAAACCGGTTACATCGACGCCTGTCTCTCGTCTGCCCCGACCTATGGGTAACCATGAACGTGCACTGACTCAGCCTTCGCTTGAGCCTGTATCCGAAAGCGGTGGCCCTATACTCCCACGACCTTCTCGAAGATCTCAATCACGCATTGGTCATTCCTCACAATCTTCCATCTCAAGCATCCACACGCCTACTACACCCTCCTCGGCACAGTCAGCCCAATTTTCTACACCACGAAGAAGAGACCTGAGCCAAAAGGCTTCTATTGGAGCCTTGCGTAACGAACCTACTACGACAAGCGCACAACTCCTTAGACTAAAGCGCTCTCTACCAGCTTTGCGTCATGCTGCTGCACCAGCGAAGCCTGCATCTTCGCGGTTTGATCGACCACCCTCGCGCACCGATTCACGCGTCGAGTCTAGCAGACCCCAGTCTATCCTACGACCGAAGACTCCAGTTGATCGAGCTCGCCCCGTTTATGAAAGTAGCGCAGCACAGGCAAGAAGAAATCCCTTCTTACCCGCCGGTGCATCTCAATCACAGTCGCAGCATGTAAGTGCCAAGAGTACGCAGGGTACACGACCGTTTCGACGTCACGATTCCGATCATGGCCCAGAACTTCGACCCTTATCTCGCGCCTTCTCTCGGACCGGGGCGAGATCACCAAGCCCAAGAAGGGCGCGTAATGAGAAGATGTCAGCCGAGCCTATATGGCAGCAGGTCAGCAAGCCACGACGAGTACGCCGCTTTGGTGATGGTCATGAACTTGACTCATTTGATGACCTTCCGACATCAGCGCAGGCCGAATCTAAGTTTGTTAAGCAGCCAGTTGCATGCGGAAATAGAACGAATATCCGAAATAAGATTTACCAGAACGTTTTGCCAGAGCGAACTACGCCAAGTCCTGTATCTCCTTTCTCGCCAGCGAGACTCGACTCTTTACCGCACTTTGCCCGAGATACAGCTGCCAGTCGTATTGCCAGAGAGACGATCTTAGCACAGCGAGCACCCGCCTCGGGACCACTTGCTCCCGTCACTAATCCGAGGGTTGCGCAGCTATCTGCTAGGGGAAATTTTGGGCTACATAGTTATAATACACCCAGGGCTAAGAGATCTCAAAAGACCCCTCAGCTCAAGCCGCACTTGATTTCCAACCTGAGCTCCGCAAAGGAAACCAAAGGTAGGCCTACAACACCCCATAATTCACAACAACCCAAGACACATGAGCAGCATCAGATAGCTCGAATACATAAAACGTCCCAAATCCCCCAAATCCCTAAGCGTCCCCCAAAGCTGCAGAAACTAGAGATGCAAAAGCGTCCAATATCTCGCATCCCCCAATCCCCCGAGAGGCTCCAAAAACTCCGGGATTCCAATGCATCTAAAAGATCACCAGTGGCTGGGAAGTCCCCTACACCTAAAAAGCCCACAGTATCTCTTAAGAATCAAGGGCTTGTCAAGGCGCAAGCTCACAAGGTCAGAATATGTCAGGAGGCATCACCAGCTAAGATCATCCCAACACCTTGGAAACCCCAAGTATCTGTGAAGTCTCAGAGACCCCAAACGTCCCTTACCCCGCAGAAATCTGAACACTCTCAAAAAAGCAACGCTAACTCACAGATATCAGTTGTCAATGGCATGACATACAATCCAACAACGTTCCGTTGGGAGGGAAATGATAATGCTCTTAGTGCATTCGATGTCCCAGTCCCGTCCCCCACAACATCTATCCCCCCTCACGTAACGCGTGATAGGGAGGGTTCTACTTCGAGGCCAGTACTCATTACTAATATGACTGCCACTAAAGGTGTTAAGCGGGTTGGTGACATGGTTTTCGATCCGCAGAATATGTGCTGGCTGAAAGCAGACGTAACCCCTTCTATGTCTAATGACCCCATGGAAGGTTTTAATGCAATGGATGACGACGATCCTTTCAAAGACATTCCTGACCTTGATGACAAGGATAAGGACTCCGTTGGTCATGGTCGGGGAAGCGACCTTAGGGATGACTGGCTAGTAGGCGAAGAATTCGATGTCGGCCCGGAATTTATTAGGCGCCAACACGAAGAGGAGTCACGATGGCGCCGAAAGTGTGGTCCTTGGAGCAACACCGGTAATCGGAACCGGGTTGACTTACGATGGGCATTAAGAAAGATGATCATGGAATAGTGGTCACCCCGTTCACTTCTCTTATTTTATTTTACGAGTTTCCTACGTATGGGAGGGAAATGTACAACATTGATGAAACAGAAGCGGATTGGCCCGCATTACGAGATGAGATCACGGCAAACACTAACGCCATCTACATTAATAATGATTCCGACGGTCTGGCGTATCTCTCCGACTTGGAGACGGAGCCGAATTATGCTTCAGAGAAAAAAGGCATTGGCTATTGGTTTACGATGGATAGGGCATGATATTAAGACTTTAATGACCTGCTACGTTTTATGATTTTGAGATGTACAGATAGACAGTCAACAGACAGGGAGGATAGTTCTGCTCGGGCAGGCCACACCTCAATAACAAATAGAGGAAACGGGATTAATATCTAAAGCCACGTTTACAAATTATTACTCGTATGAGATAATGTGTCACTAATCGCTTACAACCAGCCTTGCTAAACAGTTCTCGGTCGATCCGATTCTCGGCTACGTGGAAACAAAACTCGCAAAAAGTTGCCATTACGCGATGTTTATTAAATCCTTAGAACACCAAGGCGCCTAGGATGAGGAGCTCCTGGCTATAATAGTAGTCCAGTCCCAGCAGAGTTGCACTTCCACTTCTCACCCGCGTCCGTATAGCATTGGTGAAGAGCGCAACATAGACAGACATACTACGCCTTGAGCATCACATTTAATACCTATCGACTTCGCATGTACCGATAATCCGTAATTACCTACTTGGATCATGGTCGAAACTCGACCAGGCATGGTCCCAATCTCCCCTAACACGCTCGCCTACACAGGCTCAGCGCTGGATGCTCTCGAAGAATTAGCTAAAACAGACATATGTTGAGTTGATCCACACGGCGCATTCTTTGTGGTGTGGCGGCTCGTGTTCCCGCAGCATCGAGTGCAAATTTCTTCATTATAAGATGCCAAAGTCCCGGGCTCCTGAGGAGCCAACATTGGTCCCAAACCATCGCTATAATAAACACACAGCTAATTATTTTACTCTCATGGGCGGCGAGGGTTATGAGTCGGGGTTTTCACAGGAGCATCAAGTTAACTTTTGGCCTCCTCTTGAAGCTGTTTTACATCGAATCGACCAAGCCCGCGAGAAAGGCAGCTTCTTATTTTGTGACTATACGGATTGGACAAAGAAGCAAGATAGCTCAGCCAAGCAAACGGCCCAAGGCCTTTGCCGAGATATTATCCAATGGATGGCCATTTGGACCGGTATTGATCTCAAGACTTCACCTCTCGACATGTGGCTTACGGCCATGATTACCTCTCCAGATGATTTCTGCATACCTCCGCTGGATGTTGTACACGAGAAATTCCGGTTATATGGCCGTTCCCTTCGTAACCTCGTACAGGCAATGGTGAACGACAATTGGGGCCGGGATGCAACCCATGTGCTACTTGGTTTCATCCGCCAACTCATTTTCCAGTATGCCGAAAAGGTCGAGTTTGAGGGTACCGCTAATAGCGACACTGGTATTCACGCTCAGATGAGCCAGCATGCCGAGGGTATATGGGATAGCATCGTGCTCCGAACGCACAGTGCAGGCACATACGCCTGTATGATCATAATCTCCCGGATAGCAGGCTTGGGCTTACTAGAAGAAAATTGGGTTTTGGGCAGCTCTTCCAATTCTTGTATTTCCATGGACCTGGCCAAATCAGCCGCGCGAATTTACCAAGTGGATAATCATCAGCCGACTATCAGTTTTGGGGAGCAGAATATGCAACCGACTCTTGAGAGAAGGCGAAAGATTGGATATCATTCAGTATACCTTGACATGATGGATGATTTAGTCAACACTGGTTGTCCAGAACCCCTACTACACGCCTCTGGCACTTTTCTCGGCGTCCAGCTAGTACATCGATATTGGGAACGTAGCTTGGGTTATAGAATCCCAATTCACCCGGCTATGGCTGATACCCTGCGTAGCATCTACGGGGATGAGCCAACGGATGCGCGATTGGATGGCCTCTTTCACTTGCGCTGGCTAGTGAGCGACCATGGTACACAGCAGAAGACCAGAGCTCAGCCCACGCTCTGTCCAGAACTGCTAGCTGCGTGCTTGAAACGCCAGCGACAGCGGGAGTCTGTGTGGAAGCCTGACCATGTCAATGGCCGTACAGACTCTAGACTCCCAATTGTCAGCGCAGACAACGATGACTCAGATGCCACTGAGTGGATCTCAGGCGTCCACCAGTTGTCGCAACGGGCTAACAATCCCAGAGAATTGCAGAAGCTGTTGACTTCTCTTATAGTGGTAAACTCAACACGATTGTCTATCGACCAGCTAAATGCTGCTGGCTCACAGGATGACATTTGGGCTCTGTGTATGGCTTGCAAAGTTGATTGCAATAAAGATTGCGAGTGGCTGGCGTTCGCCAAGTATATCCAGAAACAGTTCTGTTCTACCTCTCACCTCGCACAAGAGATCTGATTCGGGAATTAGGCCCATGGCGGAGCTAGCTTCGTACTTCCACATGCTGGGTTCTTCTACAAACTAGGGCTAAGGATATCTCATGCTTATGAATGAATTAATGAAGTTTTCCTTGATCTATCGTGGGGTGGACAGCTTTAGATCGCGAATAGGCTAATAGTGTGTTTAAGTCGAGATCTAACTTTGATAAAAAAGTATTAACTAAACAATGTTCTACTCTCAAGCTACAGTTTCATATTCAAAGGTTCAAGTGACAGTATAAGTTATTACGTACGTGTAGTTGTTAATTTCGTACTGGGTATGTAATGCGAAGATCCCGCAGCGTTTCAATGGAAGCGGATCTTACATACATCTCACATACATCGGCGTCTATCCCGATATCCGCTCGCATTGCCGGATTCCCCAAGACCAAAATAGGAAATTTCTCATCGAAGAGAATGACAGGGGCAATGGCGTGCTCGATACCATCAACCTTTGTGGCATACTATATGTATGCTCATCTTCCCATTCCGTCTTTAAGTTGATATCTACCTCTTTTTGAACTTTTAAGACACTACTCCCTTACACGAATTCGCCCGAGTTTCGCAGCGTTTTTCCTCGGCTTTTCCCGCTACTTTTCGACGAGTGACAATGTACTTGAGATAACGTAACGCAAAGCCTCCCCTGTCCTCCCGGCAAGAGTCTCTGCGTAGAGCACGCGCTGTCGCGGGACGGGACAGGGGACATGGGAATCTTACGAAGACTTTACGGAGAGTATTCGGGCACTTACTTACAAACTTGCTCATGTGTGGGACCATTCTTAAGTCATCTGCAGGATCCATAAGGATGTCGGCCTTCAATTTTGACGTTTGCTCATTATTGGTGTGAGAGCAAGGATTAAACGGCGATGTGCATTCGACGCTGAAAGCTTGGGATCTAACTGGACCCATTACATGCAAATGTAATCGGCGACCTTATCACCAGACGGAAACCTACTGCTTGGACAAATTACACGCAATTGCTGTGGGGTATCAATTCGATGCTTGTCGTCGCTCATGATAGTCTTACTTCATGCTATCGTTGCGGGACTATCATGGCCTGTTTTCAGAGATGATGAGGTTGCATTTTTCTCAGTAGTCTTGCGCTCGTGAGCAAGGTCTAGATGAAAAATGAGGGAGTAAACAAGGATGAAGAGATAATGGAACGCGGCGATATGAGAAGCCAGTGATGAGTTCATGGAGAATCTCTGATCTCCGCTCGGCGATGTCAACATACTTGAGGAGACGATGCCAAGGGCGCTTTCTCCTCATTATTCCCGGCGAGGAGTGGAATGCCTTTAGTTGTTAATATTCACGATGATGCGGTAATTATCCAGTGGTTTAGTATATAAGGACGACTCTTGCTGCGGTTTCTCAATATCAATCATGCTCGAATCATCAGAGTACACCAATTTCAAGATTCTTCAGTTATTCTAAATCTTCAATTACAGCCATGCATTACCAACAGCTTCTCCCTGTGCTCTCTACAGTGCTGGCCCTTTTGCCCCTGGGTATGTCAGCTTCCCTACCTTTCGGCCATTACGGCCCTGAAGGCACCGTGCTATTCCTGAACGGCTTCCACTTCGTCTCAGGACACAGTGACTGGGAAATTTCCGCCAACCACTATTGTGTGATTATTCGCGACGATATGTTGCAATGCGCTGTCTACAATACTGCGACGGCACCTGCACGCCTAGCAGGTATCGAATACATCATTAGTTCCGCTGCTTTCGAGACGTTGGACTACGAAGGTGAGGGGACTAGATTAATCAAATAAGAGATCAAAAGATAACTAATGTCCTCTAAGAACGTCAACTATGGCACAGTCACGTCTATGAAGTAACTAGTGGTTTTTTGACCCAACCAGGATTACCAGCATCTGTGGATCACACACATTATGAAGGATGTCTGTATGTGCTCCCCGGGCTCGGGCTCTCCTTTTTCTCCATTTCCAAGCTTTACCGCTTATCTGATATATACCTCGTCTCCTAACCGCTAACTATTGATCTTGCAGTGGTTGGAACTTATGGCAAAACATTCCACACCTGGAGATATGACCAGCAGAATTCTACTTACCCTATCGGTATCCCTGAGCTTGTGATGGGTTATACTGGAGATAACCAAATTACCCCTGACTTCGTTACCAAGCGAGATGAGCTCTTTGGTCTAAATACTACTGAAGTTAGGGAGTCGCGTAGTGATATTCAGAGCCCTCAAGTTGTCCCCGGAGCGGATAGCTGGAAGTACGGCTATGTTTTGTCGTTGGGAATAGTTAATGAAACAACGAATACCTCGTTTCCTAACGATGGAGAGCAGGTCGTCCTCTCATCGTAGGCCTCCACCTTAGCTTAAACCTCTAGCCTAGCTTAAAGTAGTCTTGCTCGGGATCCGATATGTTGGTAAAAGACGAGCAGATAATAAGCCTTCATAGAAATAAAAACCCATCTCCCCTTTAAATCAGATACTACGTAAACATATATGGAATTAAATCATAGTATAGTGAAACTCTAGTTACTGCGGAATATACGCCGGGGGATTAAAACCATTCGCGGGGCGTAGACCCGCTGTACCCATATATATGTAGACGGCGACTACATCCTACGTCGGTAACTCTAGAGTGTCTGACGCCAGCCGATTCTAACGGCGTTTCCTATATGAGGTCGAGATTAATTATACGGCTTATATGTGCTTAACTTCTATGTTAATAAGCGGTTTCTCTAGGTCTTCAATCCTTACGACTCTTACAATCCCTTGGCTAATCGGCGAACATCATGCCCCACGATTTACACACAAATAAGCCTGTATTGGCCATAATCTCGAATATATATATAATAACCTGCTTCTCGACAGTCATGGAAGTTTTCAATAACAATACAAAGCATACTAAGTCGCCACCTACTTAGCTCATTAACTTATATAAATAACCGAAAATAAAAAGAGAATCACTTCTCTCAATATGTCTACATCCACGATCCCGAAGCTCGCTGAGGTAGATAGCTTGACGATCCAGGCAATAATCAATGATGAGATTGATCAGATTTCTCCGTCGCCGCACCCTGCCGTCAAACACCCCCAATCGTTCCTAGGAGCTCCATTACGGCCTCTCCCGACGGACGTGCAGCGAGGCGGCGCCAAGCTGCAAATGAGAATGGATACCCTCTGCTGCGGCGCTCACGGACTGTCACTTTTAATAACAGTGACCAAGGACGGCAAGTCCCATAGTCTGCTATTCGACACCGGGCCAGAGGAGGCCGTGTGGGAGAGCAATATGACAAGACTAGGCTTAGATCCAAGCACAATCGAACGAATCGTGCTGTCGCATTGGCATCGCGATCACTCAGGCGGGATGGCCACTGCAGTCCGGATGATCGAAGCAGCCAAGACAGGCTTGGATCATACTGAAAAAGTCGTAGTGGATCTACACCCCGATCGACCCGAATTCCGAGGTGTCATGGCCCACGAGCCAATCTCTCTCGAGCCTGATCCAAGCTTCACCGAGATCGAAGAGGCGGGCGCCACTGTGTTTAAGAGCGATGAGGTACATACGGCGCTAGACGACACATTTTTGATCTCTGGGTCTATTCCAAGACTTACCTCCTACGAAGGTGGCATTCCCAACGGCATCCGCCTCAATTCAGCAGGCCAATGGGAGAAAGACGAGCTTATCATGGACGAACGATTGGTCATGTGTAATTTGAAGGGCCGAGGTCTAGTCGTATTCACTGGATGCAGCCACGCTGGCGTAGTCAATGTCTCGCGTCATGCGATCGAGCTTGGAGGCGGCGTCCCTCTGTACACCGTCGTAGGTGGCTACCACCTAGCTGACGGCAGCCCGGAAAAGCTACAGAAGTCGCTCGAGGACCTAAAAGCTCTTGAGCCAAAGGTTTTGATGCCTGGCCATTGCACGGGTTGGAGATTCAAAGTTGCAATCGAAAAGGAGATGCCGGGATGCATGGCCCCTATTTTCGGCGGCACGAGATATGAACTTGTTTGAGAGAGAAGAGCATGAATATGTTGATGAAACTACTCCGCCACTCTTGAATAGTGCTTTTGTATGAGGACCGGAATTGGATAAATCTGTTTGTATATTATTGCGCCACCAACGTGCTTCTTCCCCATGATCGGAGAAATAGGGTTAACATTAAGGGGTACCTAGGAGTGTTACTAGAAAATATTCCTTAACGATTGAGTTGAATAGATCTGAATTTTTCTAAACTAAAGGATTTATCCTCGTCTAAACACACATCAGCCAATTCCTTCTTGTATCTACAAATCTAAGCCATTGTGGTAGCAAAATATGGACTTCAAGCCCGGTCCGACTTCAAATCTCGGAATTCTCAAAATAAGAAGGTTGGTTTAACTAACCCTAGTTTCACTTCCCTGAAGACGATCCCCCACATTTACATTCGATCATATATACGGGGTTATTCAATTCAAGCTTCTCGATCAAGATCTATCAGGACATGCCGAGACAATGTCAGAACCGTTCGTTTTTCTTCGCGGTACACCTTCTAGTTTCCACATTGTACCAACTTCGGTGGGCGATATGTCAGAGATTATCAACTGCTGTCAACCAGGGTTAATAATCAAGAACCTAGATTAATAATCGTGTGCAGATTAAAATATTGGAGTTCTTCATGCAACCGTAAAGGTATCCAATTACTTGCTATTTTAGATTCTTCCTTCAAGAAAAAGATTTTGGAACTGGAATAAAAGAAGTAGGGGGGTTTAATGACATTTATCTTGCTTGCCGGTCTAAGTTTAAGACACAGTCTACCGTCTTATGGTATACATATCTCAGTCGGTGTAATAGTTACAACCCAAAACCAAGTTAATTCCTTGTCATTGAAATCTATTTCATGTGTCTGCGTAATATCGTTTATGTAGCTATAGCTCTCAGTTTCCTAGTATGCATACTATTTAGATATCTCTTAGTTAACTACTTCTTTCGAAAGAGCTACACTCCACATGGGGTAGCCTATATAGATCTCCCCCTGTATTTGCTAGGGGTGCCAAGATCTGATAACTATGACTTTTAATCTACCCTGTTTACTCTACCTAGTCGTACTCGGCCCACAAGATTCTCGCTTTAGAAGTTGCATATTCACCGAACAAGACGCAAAAGAAAAATGGCAGGTGGTAGTTGTCACGGCATCCTCCCGAAATTCCTCTTGTGTAGTTTACCTACACCGATTTAAATTGCCATGAGGATGAGGAGGGGAGTTTAAATAGAGAAGAAGCACCTCCAAATCTCTTCTCAAGCTACTATCACCAAGCCACAGTCATTTCATCCTCTTTATACTTCCGTCTCAACAACAGCATCACCATGTCTTCTTTCAAAATCCTCGCCACCTCGCTTTTCCTCGCTGCAGGAGCCATCGCCAGTCCTGTCCAGTCCGATGGCATTAGCCTCGTGCCCCGACAACGATGCAGCGGTGCCATAGGAACCATATACACTGGTACCGCGTGCTTTAACTTTTCCGGGGATGAAATTGAAGTATGTGCAAGCAGCGTTACATGTCGAAACACGGACGATATAACCGGAACACTCGGTATCGGATCGATCGAGCTTTCAAGTAACGCCTGCGAGATTAAGATTTTCAGCGAGCTTGACTGCGGAAATCCACGTGCGCCATATACCATCTCACGGTATGTCAAATTCTCTACGCTTCGTGCTGTTCTAGGCTAACTATAGCAATAGTGGTAACAATCCTGGCAACTGCTACGCAACCCCTTTCCGAGGACACTCGTACTCTGTGGACTGTTCTTAGAACATGGGAACTTTGAATTTTGGAATAACTCTTTGTATGTGTAGCTTGCTACATTGGGTCGCCCCCCTAATTGTATGCTTGTTATGTTTTAAGTACATTAGCAAGTGGTGAGAGAGATATAGCAATATATTGGCAATAGTTATCTGGGTAGTCTAAGTTCATATGATACTACCAAATGCGTATATTGTAAGAAAACCAAAAGGAACTTATTAACTAGTTACTACCTTCATAATAACATTACTAGACATTACTACCATATTTTATGAATGACACTTTTACGTGGTATGGTATTGCAGAAAACCCCTTACCCAGCGGATAAAGTTATGCGGGCTGAATATCCTACGTTGTACTTGGGTATAGGGGAGCTCTGTCAACTGCCTTCGCGAATGCTCTTCAGTCTGCAATAAATAATCGCCACGTCCTCTGCCGAACATTCATCAAAGCCTAAATATATTGAGTATATTTATCATTGGTCGAGTAAATGAAATTTGCCTCATTACAGCTTTGCTGCAAGTGCCGTGCGGAGGTGCAAGGTTCATCCCCAGGTTCTTTGATTGAGCCGCCGGGGGAAATGTGGGCTATATATAACGCTTGAGAAGGGTCCCAGTTCCAGGTTTATTGCAGTTGGTTTCTGATATCCAACTCTATCTTGGAATAGGTCGCCGTGTTAACATGCGGACTATCTGGAGCACTCTCCTGCTGCCCTCGCTCCTCGGTGGGGTTCAAGGAGCAGCAGTAAAGGTGCCTCGCAGTGAATATTCATCGAAGATAGAAGTGTAAGTTCCAATCCTATTCACTAGTCTCTCATATTAATCAAGCTAACTAATGGTATTCGTCTAGTATTCGTAACCCTAACTACCCGCTTGATGCCGTCGATAAGTTAGAAGAGGCTACCATGCCCAAGGTTGAAGCATGGCTAGCTAAGAAGGTCGCTACGGAGACGAACAACAACTGTACGCTAGAAAATGCGATCGTACGGAGGGAATGGTCTGTCTTCTATTCTTAACGCCCGCGAAACCCGGTTGTAATACTAATGTGATAAACAGGAGTGACCTTTCCGAGGAATCAAGACAGGAATATGTCGCCGCCGTCATGTGCTTGATGAAGTTACCTCCTACAGTGGACAAGGAGAGGTTCCCTGGAGCCTTAAGTCGATACGATGATTTTGTCGCGTATCATATGACACACGCCATGCAGCTTCACGATAACCTACACCTGTTTGGCGCACACAAGTACTATGTCTGGCTCTTTGAGAAAGCGCTTCGCGAGGAATGTAACTATACCGGTTACCAGCCTGTAAGCCAACCCCGATACTTCAAGTTGTTGAAGCATCGTTGCTGATTATACTAGTACATGAACTACGACCGCTATTCGGAAGATCCTCTCAACTCCCCCCTCCTCAATGGTAATGCATCCAGTTTAGGAGGCAACGGTGTTCTAGAGCCTACCTACAAGGGTGTTTCGCAGCCCGGACGTACTCCCAACATCAAGTCGGGAGGTGGTGGAGGCTGTGTCACTGAAGGACCTTTCTCGGAGTTCGTTCCCATTTACTTTCTTAACAGTCCTATCCTATCATATTCTCATCCATAACACGTAGATTACTAACATGACAACAGCATGGTCGTCAGCCTTGGCCCTACCTCAATGTCAACGGCGACCGGTATCGCCAAGAATCCAAGACCCGACGGCACCGGCTCGAACCCGCGCTGCCTGCGCCGCGATGTCAACCGCAATGCGGCCATGGGGGCCAAAGCCGACCGTGCTTTCCATCTGATCAACGAAAACAAGGAAATGGATGGCTTCTACAACGAGCTTCTAGGAACCCCACCACCGAAGAACGACCCCTATCCCTGGGGTTAAGTTTTCCACTATTAGACCAGTAAAAGGTCAGAACTAACTTTTGAGAATAGATTCACACGGCTGGTCATTACATCGCTGCTGTAGACCCGGGTGGTGATCCATTCACCTCGCCCGGCGACCCGCTCTTCTACTTCCACCACACCGCACTCGACCGTCTATGGTGGATCTGGCAGATGCAGGACCCGGAGAATCGCCTCAACGCTGTCCCATCTGGCAACATGTCCATGCCGATGCACAAGAACCGACGAGCGGACGACCCTATGGACCCCATGGAGACTATGGTTGATATGGAGTGGCTTGGGCCCCCGATTAAGCTTGGAGAGACGCATGACCAACTCGGCGGATACGATGGTGCTTTCTGCTATGTCTATGTTTAGTTGTGGTATTAGCATATGTGGGTTTGTTGTGTGTCTAGGGGCAACTTGACGTTTTGCTTTGATTGTTTAAATAGTTGCAAATAGGAGGTACCTATCGTTAACATGGAACCGATATGGATATGTTGAAATCCGCTGCACTATATGATAGTAACCATAATACCCTATATGAACTATTTCTTTATTTCATTTCGACCGCTCGCGGCACACAGCCCTCTACCACTCGCCTATTTCCTCTCAATTCTGACGCTTTCCACCAGAAATTCCACCGCTCTTTACTCTGTCGTTTATTGATGCTTTAATTAGTACCGGTATACGAGTGCTCTCAGGCTCTACTTCCGCCCAATAACGCTTTTTGGTACATGCCATCTGCGCGGTAGACGAGCCATGGTGCGGCAGCGGGCACACAGGCATCGAGAGCTGCATCAAATCGGATCAGGATCATAGGTGGATAGTTTCTCAGCCCAGGGCGTTTGCTCCAGTGGCTATCTGACAAGAGCCTGACCGCCACATTTTCGTTAGTCCAATGCAAGAATTTTTTCATCGCATCATCTTTAGCTACACTCGTCGTTATCCTAGCAAGGAAAGTTTTAGTCGATATGAGCTTAACGATTCGCTTGACAATTAGGACTGGTCTCGTCAAGATCTAAAGAAGAGACCGTCGGGTGCCGGCAGGCTTGTTAAAAGCAGCTGACATGAGGGTAGATTCGGTGTGCTTACGCTGAAATTGAACCCACTCGGTCCGGTAATTATTGAATAGGGGTAGGTCGGTGGATCATGGATCTAGACCTAGAATCCCCTTTCCAGCAGATAGGCGTCGTGGCTCGACGGCGAAGTCAGCAAGCTTGTCATTCTGATCGGTAAACTCATTGATAGAGCTGTCACCAAGCTTCTACTTCACTATCGGCAAAGGGATGGAATTTCTTCTTTTGAGCTTCAATCTAGGCATTCATTTTCTAAGACGACATCCTCAGTCACAATGAAGAATACCTAAGATACACTCTTGACTACGTAAGCTGAGTAGGCAGGTTTCTAGGTAAGATTGTACTTGGGTAGGCCCGTGGGATTAGTGAAATCATAACTCACTACCATTTAAAATATCTGAGAGCATAACGAGATCGTAATATATGCAATAATCATTGGCGCATATCAGATCTCATTCCCCAGTAATCTGCATTTCCTATGCTACGCCACACCCTTACATCGGCATAGTACAGATCATGAAGATTAACCAATTGCCTACTTTTCAGCTCGTATATATTACATCTCCTCTCATAGCTAAGTTAGAATTCGAGGATATCGATACATTAACTTTGACCTTTCCGTTCAATTCAAAACCCCTCTTGTCATAGAGTAAAGCTTGGCAGTTGATCCGTATTTCCTTAAAGTTATTCGACATCATTCGTGCTCAGTCTTGTGTTTCTTAATTAATCTTGAGTCTTACCTCAAGTAGCAAATGAATTCAAGTTCGAAGTATACTTACACGCCTAAGTGATGTTAGGGTAAGAATAAAATGACTAGTACCAATTGTTTCAATTCTCGATTGGATTCTTACTCTAGATTCTTAAGTGAGACGTAATTTCTCTAGCGTCGCATTTAATTCCTCACAATGATCCTCAATCCTGGACCTTTGTGATCCATCAATTAGAACCTAATGCAAACCACAAAGATCTACGGCCAATATAATTCATAGTATACCTGTTCTACGAAGAGAAGGGCCTTCTTATACAGGTAATTACCCCGGCATTTTCATGCCGGAGACAGCATCTACCTTGTTCCCGGAGCCACGATGGTGTCCATATCCGAGCAGCTGAGCAGTGTTCTCGACCAATCGTCTGCCCCACGGGTTGCAGACGCAACCCCTTCTACAGCGCTATTTCAAGATGCAGCTGACACTGCAGGTGGCTCCATAACGGTCAACCATATAGAGCGAGCGCATTATAAATACTTTTAATACCTTCAGGATGTCGGATTCCCAGGTCAGGGTGTAAGTCTCAGTTTTGCTTGAGCTTTGTTGCTGTTGCAGGAGCTTCACATGATGGTGAACTTATTCGCGCTTTCACAGAGGTTACCTCTCTTGGCCTCATGTGTTATTGCTGCAGCCAGCTTCCCGGCAATACCTTCTGACTTGACAACTCCGTTCCAGCAACGTCTTGCCATCAACGGTCCTAATGGTGAGTCCGTGACAGTATAAGCTGCGCGCTACTCTTGGAAAGCCCCTTCGTGTTTTACTAATTAACACTATACCCTCTAGCCATCTCTGTGGGCTGGAACACATACCAGAAGATAGACAAGCCTTGTGTCCAATATGGCACATCTAGCAATACGCTCACTTCTCAGGCTTGCTCGACTAACTCAGTCACTTATGCAAGCTCACGCACGTATGCCAACGTGGTAATACTTACAGGACTATCGCCCGCCACTACATATTATTATAAAATAGAATCGACGAACTCTAGTGTCGAACATTTCTTTAGCCCGCGGATAGCCGGCGATACGACCCCTTTTGCTATGAACGCCGTAATAGATCTGGGTGTTTATGGCGCTGATGGATACACCATTCAAATGGATGAGGCCAAGCGGGATACAATTCCGCATATTGACCCATCATTGAATCACACGACTATTAACCAACTGGCTAATACTGTCGATGACTACGAGTTCATCGTGCATCCTGGAGACTTTGCATATGCTGATGACTGGATATTAAAACCCAAGAATCTCTTTAATGGCGAAGAAGCCTTTCAGGCTATCCTAGAACAATTTTACGATCAACTCTCCCCGATATCTGGCCGTAAAGCCTACATGGCCAGCCCTGGGAATCACGAGGCCGCCTGCCAAGAAATCCCCTATACGACGGGATTATGCCCTGCAGGGCAGAAGAACTTCACCGACTTCATGAACCGGTTTGGGGATACAATGGCAACCGCTTTTCCATCAACCTCCGCTACTGAAGCTGCTAAGATCAACGCCAATAAGGCACAACTGTTGGCAAACCCGCCTTTCTGGTATTCATTCGAATATGGCATGCTCCACTTCGTCATGCTTAATACAGAGACGGATTTTGATGACGCGCCAGACGGAAAAGGGGGTTCTGCGGGCCTCAACAGCGGCCCCTTCGGTGCCCCTGACCAACAACTTCAGTTTCTCGAGGCGGACCTCGCCTCTGTAGACCGCACAATAACACCTTGGCTCGTTATCGGAGGCCATCGGCCATGGTATACTACCGGAGGTGGCGGCTGCACGCCGTGCCAAACCGCATTTGAGCCGCTACTCTACAAGTACGGTGTTGACTTGGCTATATTCGGCCACGTTCACAACTCTCAACGTTTCCAGCCCGCCTTCAATAATACCGTGGACCCCAAGGGCATGAATGATCCTACAGCACCGATGTACATCGTGGCGGGTGGCGCGGGAAATATCGAGGGTCTTAGCGCAGTGGGAAGCAATGTCTCGTTCAACTCTTTCGCGTATGCTGATGATTTTAGCTATGCTAAGATAAGCTTTTTGGATGTTAATAACCTTCAAGTCGACTTCATCAAGTCTGACACTGGTGAAGTACTAGATACTTCTGTTTTGCATAAGTCGCACAAACAGCAATTTGTTGTCCAATGAGTGAAGGGGTTCAAGTAACGCCTAAATAAATAGAATATGTCCCCTGAAGCGCCCAATATGAGTACCTCATATTATTACAGGTGAATGTTATTTAATGAGTAATTTTAACGTACAAGTTAAAGGAAGACCGCAGGTTTCTAGCTCTTTGTCCCTCTATAGTCTAATCTCAGGGGTAAGGCTCTTACCCGCGAGATCGCAAGCCAATGATAAAAAGCTATTGAAATCTAGTAACTGTACGTTAGGTGATTACACTTGGCCAGTACAATCTAATAACCTAAATAAAATCCCTAAACTCATCGCCAATCATTCCCAGCCAGCGTGCCAATGTGGCTATGCGAGCACTGAACAAGCAAGACTACCTGATTAAGGCTGTACTTGAATCTGCCTTTACACAGTTACAGCCAGCCGTTAATAAATACAAGACATGGATTCATGTGTGATTTGAGAAGCCTCTTTCCTTTCAACGCGCAACCTTTCCCCTGCTTTGCCTATTCGAACTACTTAAATAATACACTCCAGATTATTACCTAGCAAAAGCCCAAATCCAAGACATTTCTTACTCGAATACGATGTCGTCAGAGCCGGCACGAGCAATCCCGTTTGATTATAGACTACTTCCCCTTAATCGATCTAAAAAGGAGATCAGACTTCTCAAGCTGAAGCTTGAGGGTACCCTTCACAGCTGGCACCAGAGTGTTGATATCGGAATAACCAATAGCGATCTTGAACGCCAGCTTAAAGAGAACTTAGACCTCGAACGACCCACCGAGTGCGAATTACTTAAAGCCAGCCTCGAAGCACCCCCAGACTTCCACGCTCTTTCGTACGTATGGGGTCCTTCGACTAAGTCAAGGCGGCTGATTCTTCGAATAAGCAATTATTACCCCGACATACCGCTAGGCACGATTGGTTCTTCAGAATCATTTGAAGTCGAAATCACGGATAATTTACATCTTGCTCTGGCCTACTATAGGGGATCGGAATCGGATGTATGCCATGGGCTCATTTGGGTAGACGCTGTCTGTATAAATCAGAAGGACAATGATGAAAAATCGTGGCAGGTCCAGATGATGCGAGAAATATATAAATCAGCGACATCAACTTCGGCCTGGCTTGGACCTATTCCTGAAGGACGGCTCCTACAAATCACGAGGCTCCTTCATACACTGGAAGAGCTCGCTAATGAAGGTATAAGGCGGTTTGGATGGGAGCTATGCGCAATCCCTTTACGATATTTAGCCATCTCCGGTAGTCCGAGGACGTACGTCGATCAAGATCTCATAAACTGGATAGAGGAATCCATCTATTTCGATAGTCATGGGCCAAACTCAGAGGCCCATGGCAATCGCGCTTTTGAATTTGCCCATGAAAGTTTAATGGACCTAAAAAGATTATTAACATTATCATTCTGGAAGAGGGTTTGGATACTACAAGAAGTTACGCTTTCTAAGAACGTCTTATTTCACTACGGTCCCCAAACTCTTGAATCCTTACTGCTTCACGTTGGCCTCAAGCTAGTAGGAAAAGCCATATATCTTGGCGACAGCACCCAATTTGTCGGCATCTTCTTTTCAAACCATCTTCAATATGGTATGTATGAAAACATCCCTTTTATAGAGTGGTTTCGAAATTATCTTGATAAGATACCTATACAGTGGCTGACGCTCAGCAGTAAGTGCGATCGCCCTATCATTTCGACCTAATCGAACCCCTTTCTCTCTCTCTCCCCCCCCCCCCCCCCCCCCCCCCCCGGTGAAGATTCTGGAAGTGTAGTATCGCAAAGCTGACGTAAAATGTTTTCATACATCAGAGCTCAGTTCCAGGAAGATCGGAATTATATGATCCCCGCAAGATGATCGCACACCTTCCCATCACTGAACCCGAATTTTGCCCCTTGCTTAGCCACCGTTTTAAGAAAGAACCGTCAGGAGAGTCTAAAATTCGATTATCAAATATGCTCCATTGGAACTACTATTGGGGTGGTCTAGAAGCGACTATGGAAAGCGATTACGTGTTTGGTTTACTAGGGCTTGTAAATGACCATGGCTCCATGGAGCTGGTTCCAGATTATACGAAGCCCTATGAAGAAGTCTACACAGAAGCCACCATAAAATGGATTAACGAGGCCGGATTAAAGGTTCTAGGCTATTGTCGGAACATCACGATGCCGTCTAAATTGCCTTCTTGGGTGCCTAATCTCAATTCACCTGACAACCTTCGACGAATTACAATCACAAGCATGCATGATTTTGCGTTTTTGCGGATTTTCCTTTCTGGCCCGATTCCGGATCAAGATTTCAAGTTTTTATACACGCCGTCTGGTCCGAAACTGATATCGATGGGGTATGAAGTTACTACTATCAAAAGATCTTTGATTACAATGCCATCATGGATTTCTTGTACACCTCTTCTACGGCGCATCTGGGACGTACAAGTGCGGCTAGTTTTCATGAAGGATGTTATCGAGGAATGCGCTAGTGCTTATAGGACTAAAGAGGATAGACACATAGCTTTCGCAAGTACGCTCTCGGGAGGTGGAGAAGATCGTGGTCGTTTGATTAGTCCAGGGGATGTATGGTCTTTCGAACGAATTTTCCGCGGGTATAAAGCTCTTATTGAGCCTTCTTCTGTCCCGGTATCATTCAATGCCTTCTCTTCTATTTTGAAAAAATCCGTATTCTGGCCTGCTCTAGCTGTAGGTTCAATTGTTGACGCATGTTGTCTGTCATACGATGAGTCCCGAGAACCTCCCCCAACACCAACTCACAAATTTTATATAAATCATCCCGGTTTTTTCTTTATGGATTACTTTTATGATGGTTTAAAAGATATCTATAAGGGTGAAAATAAACCATATGAACAGATGATGGAAGATATCATATTATTTATAGACTTGGTCCAATCCCGGAATGATGGGCGAAAATATTGGTTTCCGAGGAAGGATTTCTTGTCCTTGGCCCTCTACTCACAGAGGCCGGAGATATTGTGACCTTTCTAGATGGTAGCGACACTCCCTTCATCTTAAGACCTAGCTTGGATGGCTCGTTCCGCCTAGTCGGTGAAGCTTACGTGTTCGGGATAATGGACCGGGGACATACTGACGGCGTACCGATTCTGGGTATCAGACCTTCGTTGGAGTTGGAAGCGACCATTAACCGCCGGGGCCGTGATATTCGGCGAGAGTTTTCAATAAAATAAAAGCGGGCATTCATTCTGCCCTCTTTTCATCAATGGGTACGAAGTTTTCTAATAGTTATAAGGTATGATAGGAGATACATTACACTTCAAGTTACTTCCGAAAACTATGTTTTGTCATAAATTAAGCTATACTATACCAAATCAATATAGTTCTGTCAATAACCAAGAATCAGTCTTCCGCATCAGATTTGGTGAATATTGTGTATGTACTAATCAGGAAAGGAGGAGCGATTACCATGCAACGGGAATGTTACGGCTATGGATATCGAAGCAAGAACAACATTTAGTGCTTATTAAGAGGTAGATAAAAATAAAACAAAATAGATTCACATGTATCTAGTGTAGATACTTTCATTTTTAGATGATTTATAGTTTATATGAGATTCGAAAGGAGAAATTGAGCGACTTTGCTGTAATGGAGTAACAGAAAGTAAGGGTTCAACAACATCGAATTATAAACTGATCTGTTTGGACCCCGGCATAATACGGTCTTCATAACTTCAATTTTTCTCATACCTTACCTACCTTATCTACCTAACCATGGGACAACATAACACAACAGATCCGCCGATCCTGATCATCGGCGCCGGTATTGCGGGTCTCGCACTAGCCCAAGGTTTACGTCTCCGTTCAATTCCATTCCGCCTCTTCGAACGATATTCTAAGTCACGCAGCTCACAAGGCCATCGTTTTCGCATCTCAAAAGATGGTCAAGCCGCTCTCGATAGCGTTTTATCTCCTGAACTTCAGGACCTACTTCGACGCACCGAGGCCGAGAGATATCCCTTCGAGCCGCGATATGTAGATGTCAGAAAGCTCGAGTTCGCAAAGCAGACACTGATCGACCCGGTCTCCATGCCCGTGGACAGGACGTGGATTCGTCTATTACTTGCGCTGAACATCAATGATGCCATAGAGTACGAAAAAGAGTTCGAATCTTACAGGGTTATCGGAGATCAAGTTCAAGTTAGATTTGTGGACGGATCGACAGCGCTTGGACGGTTACTTGTGGGTGCAGATGGCATTCGGAGCCGCGTGCGCACACAACTCCAGCCCGATCGCAAGCTGCTTGATCTAGAACGCTGGCTCATGTGGGGTAGAACTCCACTGACGGACGATCTCAAGAAAAGTGTACCAAAAGATATGCTTAGTTGGTGTATGTACCAGGATCAGGAATCGAACGTCCAGATTATTGTCGATCCGATGATATGGTCGAAAAGCGTCCGGCAAGAATCAAACGCAAGGCTACCTGACTTTTCCGACTACGCCTACTGGTCGTCTGTACGGCGCCTTTTCAGTATTCGACGGTTTTACCTAAGGCAACGGGTGAGAAAAGGCAGTTCCTAGATCGAGTAACTGAGACATGGCATCCCGCTCTGAAGCTCTTGCTAAGTTCAGCCAATCATGAAATATCCTCCTGCATACCCGTTTTTATCGAGCAAACCAGACATTGGAATAGGATCGGCTGGTCAGACCGGGCTAGTTACGCTTATCGGCGACGCAGCACATCCTATGAGCCCTATGGGTGGATCCGGTGGCGATACTGCTGTTCGAAGTGCGGCGGATCTAGCGTTGACTATTGCTGAAGGAGTAACGAAGAGTAGTATTGCAGACTTTGAAGCAAGAATGGAGGCTAGGGCAAAAGAGAGAATTAGCATTCTTTCAAGGGTGGACAGAAATTTTGGCGGGGGAAAGACTGGGCTGAGTATAACGAAGTTAACGTTTAAAGACTCGTTGTTTTTAATAAGAGTGTCTGAGAGGTAGTAATAGAAGGCTGCATAGACTAGATGAACATCAGGCAATTTAAGGTAACAGCAAGCATATAGCATAAACACAACTAGGCGCTTCAGATATACTATTATATTGGTTCTACGATAGCCTTATTGAGCTCACGCCTCTAATAGGCTTGTCAGCTAGGAACTATGCGCTTATATATATGAAGTAGACAGATGGGTATGAGGGTGAACTGTAACTAAAAGCGCTAAACCGGGAACGCAAAACACGTCCAGAGAAGTAGAATCCTACGGGGTGAGACGCTAAATTTCAATCATATTCATTTCTACAGTATGGGTAACCGAGAACTTTATAGGGCCACAGCAGCGCCGATGAAACCGGCAGCCAGGGCAGCCGCAGCGAACATTCCGGTCTCCCTCGGGCTGGCGTTACCAGTAGGTATCGCCGATGCAGCCGAGCTGCTTGCCGCGACAGCTGCTGAGGATTCAGGGCTGCTAGTAGTAGATGCGGTAGTTGTCGCAGAACCGCTAGCACTTGTGGTGGTAGCAGCAGAGCTGTCGGAGGAAGAAACAACTGTTCCGCTGGAGGAATCCGCCGTAGTCGTCGCGGAGACAGCTTTGCAGCCGCCTGCCGAGAATTGGGAGTATACGCCGAGGAG
The DNA here is from genome assembly GCF_008694065.1 of Daldinia childiae. NCBI lineage: Eukaryota > Fungi > Ascomycota > Sordariomycetes > Xylariales > Hypoxylaceae > Daldinia > Daldinia childiae. The sequence goes on along the minus strand of NW_022984642.1, from coordinate 2,659,496 downwards.
TTCGTCAAGCTGGCTGGTGATAACCTCCGGGGCGCACCCATATCGTCGGAGCAGGTAGTAGCCAGAGCGAGTAGGTTGGAGGATTGCGAAGATAGATACGAGTACATATCGAGGCAGTATGAAGTGTACGCAGAACCTTGGTCCTTGCCAAGAGCGGTGCCATACTGGCACAAGCCAGACAGACCTGACTCAGCCATGCCGCCCTCCACTGTAGCGTCTTCCATCGCGCTTTCTAAAGCCGGAGCTGGAGTGGGAAAAGCGCTGGACCAAGACTGGACGCGAGAAATACATTCCGGCGAGGATTCGGTCTCTTCCGGCTCGTCGCTCCCGAAAGTCTGGCGCGGCATGAGGTTCGGGATTTGGGCGGAAGCGCAAGCAGCAAGAGCCGCGAGGACGATTACGTTATTAGTATACATATTGTATGTAAATTATCGGTCTTCGCAAAAGCAAAAAAAGAATGTATGTTGTTAGTTGGGAAAAAGCTTGGTCGACCTTATAAACGAGCGGATCGGAATGAATTAATGAATGAATGACTCGCGTATCTATTGATCGTCGTCTTTTGACTCGCGTGTGTAGATCAAGAAGATCGGCACATCGCGAAGGGGGCACATGCTTCCTTTTTATAAGTCGGTATGTTACATGAAGGGGCCCCTTAATGCGGCCGTCGACGGTACGCGCTACGATGTATCGGGATATAGCACTGATAGCATTATCCAGGGGTACCGGGATTAAAAACATTCTTAGCGTCAGATTGTAAGAGCCAGGCCGGGCCTTTTAGCCTTGGCTTGGAATTTTTATTCATCTCATTCAATTATTTGATGGCTGCCTAGACGGCTTTTATATATGAAGGTAATTAATAATAATGATGTATGCTGTGTTGTGGTGGTATAATTTGCGATATATTAGTATAGATAAATATTGCACTACCTTATCTCTACATCTAAAGATAAAGATATCATGAGTAGAGTTGATCAGTACATAATAATAATCCTGTTTACCCCAGCTTCTTACTTTTTACATAAGCACCAACAACGGTCTTCTGCATTGTTCCGAATGAGCCGGACCCCAGTCATCTTAAACTCATGAGATCCACTTGAACTACCACCCGACGATCAATACCGAAATGAGAGTATCACTATGGTCGGTAAACCCTTGCAATCATTTTTTTCATGTTGGGCAGCCTATGCGAAATTTAGGCTGTGTGACCTTGTATACATACCTAGGTACGATTATTGATTACGCGAGAAATATAAACTACGTACCTAGGTGAGATACAACAATAAATCAACTTGAGATAGGTAGATGCTTCATGAGGTGTAAGTCTTGTTATTACCGCTTACATCGTAAGGGTCAACCCAAGGCCTGCAAAAACATATACGTTTCACAACAGAATGACGGAGGCCGAAGCTTGTAATTTCCGTAGGGCAACGTGCTTGGGGTTCTTGCTTGGGGTTCTCGGGTTTAGAGATACTCTTTTAGTTGCAAACGCCGAATCGTTTATGTGAAAGAATGCTGTTAACTCACATAGTATGAAGTACCATAGAGTTGTCAATCGACAGCATATGAAGCTTTGAATATGTCTTTAAATAATAAACGACTTAGCCAACAGATTGTTACCACATTCGACCGAACAAAAAGTTATCAATATAAAAAATAATAGTCGAAGGATATGCGCCAAAAAAGCTGGAATCAGACAGATATTAAGATATTAACAAAAGATAAAGGGTTTGGCCGGGGATTGAACCCGGGACCTCTCGCATAATATGAATAGGGTTGTCCCTAAGCGAGAATCATACCACTAGACCACCAAACCATGTTGCTTGTGGTGAACACAAGATTTTGCCAGATTGATATCTGGGCGGTGAGAATTTGGCTCATTATTAGATCTTATATCCGCTGGCTACGAAGTACAATAGACAAGCAGAAAATTTAGTGGGGTGAGTTAAAACTGACAGCGAACCCCGATCATGTAAAAGTTTACAACACAGATAACTCAAGTCGATTCCTATTTACGTAGTTAAAATCTTTAAATAGTAAAGCATGTAGGTATGACCATGCTTAGTATTTACTCGTTGTATTTTCGCACCCTTTTTTCTTTTCAATCAGAATTAACTGGTTGAAAACTCTCAGTTCCAAATCCCCTATGATGTAGGAGCATTGAAAGAATGTTTAAGAAATATCTATTACCACAAGCCGAACCAGAGAAAATTTTTAAAATATATATCATATACCTACCATATAAGAGTAATAATCAGCCAGTACATCAGATTATTCACGAAAATATTATGTTCAAATAGCACTAACACCGAACATCTTAGACTCAACCGTTTTTCAAAGGGTGGCTATGTTACTAATACGAAAATATATGGTAATTATTCTAGTCTAATATCACGACGATTATGGGATCTCAAGATGCCAACTTGTTTTTTCTCTGTCTACCCAAGCTTCTCATCAAGTATTCAGCAAGTGAGTGTGGTCCTACGATGCTGCTCGAATCAGTGTCTACCGGCGTGCCACAAACCTAAATGCAAGGCAAGATATGAGAGGTACAAGCAGGTGGAACTCTAAGTCCTTATAAATTATCCTTCAGATCAATCCAACCAAGTTTCCGAATCAGACAGGGGATACTCAGCAGGTACTTATTTAACTGTTCGTTCGATCAATTTTACGCGTCGGAATACGGGCAAGCCCTTCGAGGATTTTTCGTTACCGAACTTCTTAGCTAGTTGAACAGCATAATCTCTAGCAGCTGATAAATGCCGTGGCTTAGCGAGAAACCATTCTCTATGCAGGTGATCCAAGAAATGAGGCCACTTCACGTTATGGACACTTATAAAGTCACTCCACGACTCCTTTGTGTCCTCTTTTAACCAGCTCACTAAATGGTCGGCTTCTACTGAAAAATGATCCTTTGTAATTCGGTGGATTAGAGCCTTCTTAGCAGCCTCGTCATCAACATCGAAGGAAAGAGAGTCCCGGCGATCTAGGCTAAATAGTCGAGTTTCGATAACGTGATCGGTAAGCTGTTGATGCTTGTAGGTATCCGATATAAAGCTGACGACTTTCAGCCGCGGAAAGTAAAGTGGATCAGAAAGGTAAGACAGGAGCTGACGACAGTATGTATTACTTGAGTCAACACCACTTATGACAGACTGAGTACACTGCGTAATTTCTAATATAGTAGGATTTAGTGAACCCTGTAGAGTTTCGGTAAGTAGACGAAGAGAATCCCGGCTCGGATCATACCAGGACCATAAGGGTCTAGGTTTATCTTCTTTATTCAGCCTAACGCTCACAAATCTACCGCTACGGCAAGCGATTGATCGAGCCTCCTTACAGACTTGAGCAACCGAGGGAGGAGATAATCTTGATTCGAAATGATATAGACAGTTATGACCGGGGAAATGATACATATATTGCCCCCTAAGAACGAGTATTCGGTTAGGAATGGCCAAGTCCCATATCATGGCTCGAATTTCCGGTGGAAGCCTTTTAAATTGGGGGAATCCAAAAATGTCCGTGGGCTCATGTGATATCTGAGCATCTGTGTGTATCATACGAAGGACATCGCGAAGATCATGCTGGCTGCTCCTGATTCCTGCAACTTTATATTTGAGATCTTTAAATCCGACCGAAAGTCCATCCTGGTCGGTATACATAGTTTGAATTTGAGTTTGGAGGATATTAAGACAGCCAATCATCTTATCATTGGGTTGTTGGGCTCGACTGGTATGGTGGACATTCTCTCGAAGGGACTGAATAGCAGTGTTGACTTTCTCTAGGACATCTTTCAGGTCTGACGATCGCTTTTCGAGCTCATGATCTATATATTCTTCCAAAAGGTCAACTTTGTCAAGTGAATTGTTATGTAGGGTATCAGCTACACGTGCAAGTTGATAGATTGCATTATTGGTGACCCTTCTCGTGGCATAGTTCAGTTTAGACATGTTGGTTAGTTGATATGCTGATGACATACTTCTTTACAAAGTCGATATTAGAAAGAGGGGAGAGCTTCGAAAACATGATAGATCTAAGTAAATTATATAGATAGGATGATTGGTGAGTAAGAACAAGTCAAGCGTTGGTGCCTAGAGTTCACATAGGACATCTCAGTAGACAAAGATTATTGATTGGTAAATAAATACTATTGCTTTCTCTTCTAGTCTCGGTTTGAAAATGATAGAAAATAGAAAACTCAGGATCAAACGCGCAAATGTGACGACCGGCGGTAAGAGGCAACAATCTTCGAGATTTAGCACCTCTCAAGTGCTTCCATAATCGGCGTACAATATTGCTCTAGAACACAAGATAGAGGAAGACTCGACTGCAGCAAGTCACCTGGAAGACCAGGAACTCGCTCAAGCTCACCTACAATAAAATGTGCACATGTACAATTAATGAAGAAAAGAAAAGGAAAAAAGATTCTAATTGCTTGCAGAAATTTTGAATTAAAAGCGATAGCAAACTGGCTTGGCTAACTGTAGGGGTTGCGTTACTTACTAACTGTAGGTTATTAGGTACGTAGATACGTAGGTACCTACCTACTAAGATACGTAATATGAATAATTTTTTGCCTCAGAATTCAGGCTTCAAATTTCTTAGCTACAACCAATCAAAGAGAGTGCGAAATAATCGCAATGAGCACTAGCGCCACTTCGAAGAAGCGTCCAATAATTCCCGACCAGCAATTCTCAAAGAGACGTCAACGTCGTTTTGAGGGAACTTTCTTCCAATTGACCACCACACACCACCTCGTCCTATTCCTTTCCTCTCCTCTGTCCCTTGATTCCGTCGAGACGACACGATGCTCCGACAATCTCTAGCTCGTTCCGGCTTGGCGGACTGGCAGCCATGTCGCCAAATCCTCGAGAGCTTTTTCAGCAACTCCTCGGCGGCCGGCAGAGGTGGAGCTTACCGTTGGTGAGCATATATTTTATATATACGATCGAAGCGCTTAATATGGTTGCTGACGCTGTTATAGATGGAAAGAAGGTGTCTATCGAAGGTATAAATCTATAATTTATAATCCCGAGGTTGTTATGCCTCTTACTAATTAAGCCCGCAGCCGGATCAGCTTTAATTCAGGCCTGCGAGAAGGCCGGCGTTACTGTTCCTAGGTCAGTCTACGAGATGTCCGAATAATGCAAGAAGCTTGCCGCTAATACTTTACAGATATTGTTATCACGAGTACGATCGCTATCCTCTCGACCCTCCCCACCACGACCCGCGTTGCTAATAACATAAATTAGGAAGTTAATGATCGCTGGAAACTGTCGTATGTGCTTAGTCGAAGTTGAACGTGCGCCGAAGCCCGTTGCCTCTTGCGCCTGGCCAGTACAACCAGGAATGGTGGTAAAGACGAACTCGCCTCTCACACATAAAGCCCGTGAGGGTGTGATGGAATTCCTCCTAGCGAATCACCCGTTAGACTGCCCTATCTGCGATCAGGGTGGTGAATGTGATCTCCAGGACCAATCCATGCGATACGGAGCCGACAGGGGCCGGTTTCATGAGATCGGTGGCAAGCGAGCAGTGGAGGATAAGAATATAGGACCCCTAATCAAGACCTCGATGAACCGATGTATCCATTGTACAAGATGTATTCGATTTGCGAACGATATAGCTGGCGCCCCTGAGATGGGTTCCTTCGGACGAGGAAACGACATCCAGATTGGCACATACTTGGAAAAGAACCTGGATTCTGAGATGTCGGGTAATGTCATCGACCTTTGCCCCGTCGGCGCTCTCACATCTAAGCCCTATGCCTTCCGAGCCCGCCCCTGGGAATTAAAGAAGACCGAATCAGTCGATGTGCTCGATGCCTTAGGGTCTGCTATCCGTGTAGACTCACGAGGTCTTGAGGTTATGCGAATTCTCCCTCGACTTAACGATGATATCAACGAAGAATGGATCAACGACAAGACCCGGTTCGCGTGTGATGGTCTAAAGACACAGCGTCTAACTATGCCACTGGTACGACGAGAGGGAAAATTTGAGCCCGCTTCTTGGGAACAAGCCTTGACAGAGATTGCGGCGGCACACCGACAACTGGCACCAAAGGGCAATGAGTTCAAGGCGATCGCTGGTGAGCTCACTGAGGTTGAGTCGTTGGTTGCCATGAAGGACCTAGCCAATAAGCTCGGATCTGAGAACCTCGCCCTCGACATGCCCTCGGGAAGTCAACCCCTTGCCCACGGCATTGACGTCCGATCTAATTACCTCTTTAATTCCAAGATCTCTGCTGTCGAAGATGTCGACTACTTACTACTTGTCGGCACCAACCCGAGACACGAAGCTGCCGGCTTGAACGCCCGTATCCGAAAGCAATGGCTAAGAACAGATCTAGAGATCGGTGTCGTAGGTGAGCCGTGGGAGTCAACTTTCGAGTTTGAACACCTCGGTACCGATCTCGCGGCCTTAAAGAAAGCTCTGTCCGGTCCTTTCGGCAAAAAACTTCAGTCTGCTAAGAAGCCAATGATTGTGGTTGGCTCTGGTGTGACAGATCACCCTGATGCTAAGGCTTTCTACGAGCTTATTGGTTCTTTCGTCGAGAAGAACGCCGCAAACTTCCTGACCGAAGAGCACAACGGATTCAATATTTTACAAAGAGCTGCTTCAAGAGCAGGTGCTTTTGAGGTTGGCTTCACAACACCTTCCCCTGAGGTCGCCGAAACAAAACCCAAGTTTATCTGGCTACTGGGTGCTGACGAATTTGCTGATGCCGACATTCCCAAGGACGCTTTCGTCGTCTACCAAGGCCACCACGGTGATCGTGGTGCCCAGATCGCCGACATCGTTCTACCCGGCGCTGCCTATACCGAAAAGGCCGGCACTTATGTCAACACTGAGGGCCGCGCACAGATGACTCGTGCTGCCACCTCATTACCTGGTGCCGCCCGAACGGACTGGAAGATCATCCGAGCAATCAGCGAGTTCCTCGGAGCGCCATTACCATACGATGATGTTGCCCAACTACGGGACAGATTATTTGAGATTAGCCCGGCGCTCGCTTCATATGACATCGTCGAGCCCACATCCGTGAGGCATCTAAGCAAAGTGCAGTTAGTAGACCAGAACAAGGGTGCCAAATCTACCAATGAACCCCTAAAGAAGGTTATCCAAGACTTCTACTTCACAGACGTTATCTCCAGAAGGTGAGCACGCTTTCCAATCCCGTTCTCTAAAATTAGCGCTAACAAGCAATATAGCTCCCCGACGATGGCACGATGTTCAGTTGCCAAGGCAACGGGCAATCCCGACAACAACCTGATGGCCCCTGGCATGACGGAGGACAAGCCGATGGGCCAGGTCGCCTACGGTGCATGAGAGGGTGTGTATACTACCCGAGTGTAACGAGATTAATAGAAACGTGAACCTGAAAAGGGGGAAGGGCAGGTTTTCGAGTCTTATCGCTGCCCCTGCTACTTTATCCGCGCTGGGAATTGGTCTTCCTTGATTGTTTTCTTTGTCACTGGGCGCATCCATCGGCATCGCAATGTACATACTATTAGTACAGGTTCACGGAGTAGAAGAAAGTACATAAAGCGCCCAGAATACCCACGCTTCTGTGTTCCATGTGCAGATCCATCGTCGTCGTCGTCTAGAACCCTCTAGCACACTAGGGTCGAGTAGAAGAAGAAGCTCGATGTCGAGTTCGGCTTCCCTATTGGGCTTAGTTTATGAAACTCATTTATCAAAGGGAGTTCGACGTCACTGTGGTTCCCGTCATTTGACGGTATTGAGATTCAGATATCGAGTATATAGAGAAAGGATAAAAGTAGCTCGACGCAGTCTCCTAGTTATATACATTGGCAACATGTTTGAGCACTTAGGATATATCAAAGTCGCACATAGCTGAACCCCAGACCACTATATAGGTCAAACAGGTATGATATAACTCAATCAACGGGGAGTTTTTAGAAATAATGCTCCGAAGCTAGGAATTAGTCAGTTGAGAGAAGGTTTGTATTAGAATTACAGTTGGCAGGTAACATAGCAATCACGCCGAAACATCACCAGATATCGTATCCTATCCATTTTGCATAACACTTGCACAAGAATAAACTCGTAAAAACATCGAATTTGGTAAGAATCGAGCGAACGATTGTAAATAAGTAAACTCTTCGTAATACAAGGAGCATATGTAAGACTTTGTCGATAGCACAAAAACAGAACTAACATTGTTGATTTTCGTCCCCATGCGATTAAACCTCCGCCGCCTACCGGTTTTGAGTCGGTCTTTAAAAGCCTTACAAAACCTGAATACTTGATTCCCAACACAGAGTATCTATCCTCTGCAGAATGTCCACCTTAGCTGAGATCAGGAATAACAATCCACGCAACTATATTAGAAGGTAAGGTGAGACACTATGTGGTTCTTTTGATCGGTAGAAGGTTTGTCCTCCATCCAATATAAGGTGGTGAGTGAGTGACCGAGTTGGAATAAGAAAATAATGGACGAATGGAGTGGATGCTTTGATTTCATATCGCAAAATCCATAACCATGATGTGTCCAAGACACCCAAGCGGGGCAGTAGCCTGCTGGGTGTAGGATGTCGTAGACGTATGATTCCGTAAATTTTCTGCTTGAGATGATACTTTCTGTGAGACTTGCCATATGCGAATCGATTCGTCCGAGAACCGAATTAAAATCAATTAATAGCCTCGGATTTGTCCGAAAGCAAGACATAGGAAAAGAAAGAAGATAGTGGACGCAAAAGCAACCGCCGAAGTCGAGACCGGGTCGAAGATGCGACATCGAAAAACACTTTTTGAGGCGAAAGATACGAAACCGTTCACTAATTGAATAAAACGCAGATCCATCATGAAACCAATCGAGCAAGTACCATGCCATTATTGGTAAGCACGGCCATTGTATCGAGGACCCGTGGGCATGCGTCCTAAGCCAGTACTAACACCAGGTCCCGGTCGAGTGGCCACAGCCGGGTTAGTGCAGAGCATTCCGACACGAGATCCAAATTTGGATCCACGGAGAGACACCATATGCTTTCTAATATGGGCGGCAACGATCTCACGGTGTTGAGGGGAAGCATGAGTCAATATCCACTGAATGAGATAGTTGCCGTACTGGTCGCTGGCAATATCAATCAAAGGGATTCGGGGACGGTCCACGCGGCCTTCGCAGACTCGGTCAAGGTATCGTGCCAGGAACTCAGCTCCGCCGATCTTTAGGCACTTCTCAACTACTTTGGAAGCGTACTGGTCCATGCTGTACTCTGCTGCGTAGCGAATGACGTGGTCAATTGCTCTGCTTCGGTCAGCTGGCGCGCCATGCTCACAGATGTGCTGGATGCACCAGTTTCCAAACTGGCCATGAGCGACGATATCGATGTTGGCAAGGACCTCCTCAATACAAGGACGCTGGAGTCTTATTAGCATCACAATTCAAAGTTGTACATACTTCTATTAGACGTACCTTGTCTTCTTCGAGGCAATTCTCGAAGATATTCTGGACAACCAGGCTTCCTGTCTCTCCAAGAGCAACCTCATGCCACATGCCGTGGAGCGCATCGTTCACGTACTTCATGATTTGAGGTGGAGACTCGGTCCATCTCAGCTCGAAGAGCTTCTGCCAGACGTGGCACGCATATCGATGGATAACAGTCTCCGGGATGCGTCGTAGTAATTCATGGACCATAATGGCTTTGTAATCTTCCGGGACGGAATCAAACGCCTTCTGGACTACATGGCAGCCGAACGGGTCCATTGAGAGGTTGAGTGTGCATCCTCTAATGGCCTCTGCGATCTTGACTACCTGTTCCGGGGTTCCATGCTCGAAGCATCGTTGTACCAAGAAGTTGCCAAAGCGATTAACCATCAGTGGATAAGCCTGGGCAACAATTGCTTCTACTATTTCATACTTCTGGTCCGGCGTTCCGACCTTGAGTTTCTGCTGCAAGAAAATCGACGCTTGCTGGTCATTGTTGCAGACAATCTTATCGACGATGTACTTCCAATTGCAGTTGACATTGCGATCAAGTAGGCGGCGGTAATTCAGAGGTTCCGTGGTGGGTAAATAGGTCTGGCCTTCAGAAGCTCCGGGCTGTGACAGTCTGCATCAGTAATAGGCCAAAATGAAAGAGTGAATCGGTACTTACCTCTGACTTCCAAGGTGCACTACCCGTAACTGACGTGAACTCGCTCGCCAGAGGCGAAAGCGGTGTACCGACAGCGGTAGGCTGATAAGGAGAGTAAATTCCCGAACCAGTCGGGGCCGGGGTTGGTCCAGACATGCCATGATCAGATCCGTACTGACCACTACCGTAGTTGTAACCAGTTCCGAATCCTGGCTGTGCACTAAAAGCGGGCATTCCAAGGCGATTATCAACTCGGTTGTTCCGTCGATTGCCAGCGGGTCGAATCGTCATGTCATAATCCGGTGTCAGGCGATCTCCACGATAGCCACCAGAAGCCGCGGGCTCATAGGTCAGGCTATGATCCATGTATCCCTGACTAGCACCACGACCACTCCATTGGCTGCTCTGGTGTAAGTCGGGTCCGGGGAAACCACCTTGGAAAGAGCTTTGAGCACTCTTACTTGGCCCCCAGATGTTACGAGAGCGGTTGAAGCCCGTAGCTGATAAGGCATCGCTGGTATCCGACCGAGAGTCATCAAAAGTAGACCAGGAATGACCACCTTCCCTGCCAATTGCCTGCTGCGTGCCAACACCAAGGGTCGTAGGACCCGGGACTCGCGATGGGTTAGGAGGGACCTGAAATCCAGAAGGGAAATCTGCATCTAGCGGAGAGCCACTCATGGCGTGCTCTAGTCCGGGTCGGGTGTGGCGGCTCTGAGCAAGCTCGTGGTCGAGTCGAGTGATTTTGTTCTGAGCCTGGGCAAGTTGCAGCTTCAAGCGAAGGACCTCCTCGTCGCTGGGACTGTCATCATTCAAAGCCGCACTAGCCGGCCGTGTAGTCGGGCCTGTGCTGCCGAAGTTCTCGTTCGCTGGTGTAATTGGTACCGAGTTGCTCGAAGGCGCATGGTCCAGGGCAGGAGGGTACATACAGTTCCCTTCAGAAGTCTTCAAAGCATCTCCCTGTTTGTGGAGTGCAGTTTGCTGTTGGGACAGTTTCTCCAGTAGGTGGTCCATGGGGTTTGGATCAGGAGAGCTAGAAGGACCTGATGAGGAGTCGTGACTAAGCTTCATCTTCTATTATAGTTAGTAAATAGGAAACAAACGAAGATGGCCATAGGGTGAACACTAACCTTAGGATAGCTCTGGTTGGCTAAGGAAGAGGTCGAGAGAGCAGAAACCGACTTCTTCTGAGACATAGAAACATCCGGTTCCTGCTGTAGATAACCATTAGTTTCGGCTGTGTCATCCGAACAATATCGAGCTAGAGATAACAAGAAGAATTCATCCGATAAGCAAGATATAATATGGATAGAGACCCGCCAATAGATCAACACAATTACAGAGGGAAAGATATGTTTGACCAAACTACAATAACCACTCACATATCGGAGGAGACGCGTAAGGACATCACTTACATTGGCAGTAGAGGTATCCTCTTTGCCAACCTTGATGTTTTCCTCCTTCAAAGGCTTGTTGGAAGCGGGTGTGCGACGAGGGTTCGGAGACCCAGTCGAAAGAATCGGAATAGCAGACATAGCTCCTGTTCTAGTTAGTATAGAAGCAAAGAGCGTTGCCGGTAGGAAGAGAATCTGTTTTAAATTGAACCACTAAGTGCCCAAAATAGAAGTTGACAAATGGCATAGATGCCTCAATTGCAACAAAAAGATTAGATGGTATAGTGAGAGTGAAGTGAAAGAAGAGTAGTGGATGGGTTTTGGGAGTTAGATGAGAGGTAGGATGGTGGAAGAAGTTGAAGGTGGGAGGGATGGATAAATTCTCGCTGAAAGGGAGAAGAAGTTGCTTTAATTTGCAACTGATTGGTATGATATGATAGAAGTAGGTGACGACCTTGACGTATTAAAAGTAATGGAAGGAGCGAAATAGTTAAGATTGCCTTACCTTTGGTCAACGTGTAGAAAAAAGCTCATGTATGATGAGGAAGTTGCTCTCCTTGAGGAAGTAGCGAGGTGACTTACTGAAGTACACTACGTATATGTACCTTAGGTAGTTGACAAAAGAGCAGTACCGATGCTAAACCCTTTACAAAGTGACGCGATTGCAGTGCAAACCGATTAAGAGGGGTCAAATACCTAAATAATCTTGGTATCTTCGAAATAGTTGCCAGGTGTGACCATATGTATGCTCATATGTGTGAAGACGTGACAGACGCGAAACTTATGACAACCGCTAATATAGGGCTAGAAGGATAGTGTAATACGTAACGTATGAATTCAACGATGAGGATTAAAAAAGGGAAGGAGAGATCCTTCTGACCGGCTTGAGTCTGGATAGAACGGGATCTATAATCACGTCTTTCCTAGACTAGGTGGAAGTTGCGCCTCATCGCGTTGCTAAGAGACAATTAGTTCCAACTGACTGCCTGCCTCCCCTGTGTGCTGAGCGACAGATCTTTACATGGAAGTAACGCCCCTATTCCTCCCCTTTACATGTAGGTACCTTTTGAAGGTATACATTAATACCCAGTTCAATGTTTAAGCAGGTATTTGGAAATGCCGCTTCAATGCCTTCTCGACACTATCTTCCAACATCCCTCCAGTCGCGTCCATATGATGGTGATTACATATTCGAAATCGGCTCTGCGGGATAGTCCTACATGTATCTAATAGACCAAGTTAACTAACTACCAATACTTATAAGCACAAGGGTGTGGTGAAAGCTTCTAAGGATAATCGCTTATCAGGTTCATATATACACCAGTACTTGCATCAGACCCTTGTCTTTTACACACAGGCGTGCGTCTACATAAGTAAATAGCTTTCTAGTAGCATTCATATCAATTGGGCACCTAGGGAATATACATTATCGTGTACTGATGGCCCTAACTTAGAGTCATATATAGGAATACTAAACGACGGGTAGATATTAGCACCTAACGCGCTCAATCGTATATAAGGGTAGCCGTATAGGGTTACCCCTTTAAGTTTAGTGAACAAACCTCCAGCGCCCTAGTTGACGTCTTACTATCGTGAATCCATGCTCATAGACCAATCGAAAACCACGAGACTGGAAGCGATATCGAGAAATTAGGGGGCATAGGTAGCACTGGCGTATTATTAGAGTGTAGTTTCTTTATATTCCGAATATATGGTCTCATAGTAATGAATTGATGATTTACGTCCATAAACGCCGTTACTTTTGTGTGTATATGTACAAGGGTAGACAAGACGAATCCCGCCTCTACCTGTGTTTCGCTATACTGGAAGTTAGCGCTATTCCAAGCAAAACGGGAGGAATGGATCATACGAGCAGGGGGGCCAGTCTTTTTCTTCGGTGCACCTTTTCCGCGCGACCTCACTCTATATCTTGGTTAGATTCCAATATGTGTGATACTTGTGACATAGGTAGATATAGCTTACCCTGCCAAATGTTCCAACCTATCCTCTTCTTCCTCGTTAATAGTCTCCAGATTCCAACGTTTAAACGTATTCGCTAATGTATTGATTGTCGGACCTCTTGGGGGGTAGTACTTGGCAAGCGTTGGTCCTCTTAATCGTTGTCGCAGGATATTGTTGCCCATCCGTACCCCATCAGGATTGTATGTTGTGGAGAAGACTTCGCATTGAGCCTGGAATACCAGTTAGTTGAATTCAATACAAAACCAATTAAGGAATAAATATACCTTCATGAGGTTCAGCAGCCTCGCACGAGGAACAGCCGCCATTTTGACCTTTTATACAGCAACTTTTGCTTGTCACACAACTAAAGATGAAGTTGTCGCAGTTAGTTTGGCCAGTCAATTGAGCGTGGGGCGCATTTGTCGGGAAAGATTCGGTTAATTATTCCCTTTCAGGTGGCGCATACCTTCAGTCAAGACATATTATTTACGTACCTACCTAAACCTAAGTACCTTAGGTACTTCAGGTAACACTTTCACCTCTTCAAAACTGTAAAATAGTTGCGCTGTCGTAGTACGGCTTAATATTTATCAGCAACTCTTCTACATATAAATATCACACTTTCTGATAAGTATACTTGCAGAATCTATAAGCGCCATGTCGAAGCGTTTGTTTGCGGAGGTCGACTCCAATAACAGCCCTGAGAACGCTACATCAGTTTCTCAAATCCTAAAGCATGCTGAAAATCTACTGAAAACAGTCAAAGCTCTAAATGAAGAGCTCCAAAATTTTCGTAACACTTCCGATATAAATGACGAAATAGTCTCGATATTAAAACGCCACAACAACGAGATATTACCTACCGCGCAATTGCTCGCACAGGACGAGGTAAGCATTAAACCATTCAGTGCCGTTCTCACTGCTAATTCACGTTTTGATAGACAAGTGCTCTTAGTCAGGATAATCCTAGACCACAAAAAGCTCGAAAGCTTGAAGATGGAGGAGATTCCAGAAATTCCCTTGGAGTTAGAGCACTTCCCATACCAAATCACGTGTCGCTGACTCGATGGACGCCTGATGATATACCAAGTTCTGGCCTGCCACCCTTACCCCCTATCCTAGATCCAGCCCTCGAGCAGGCAGCACTTACTCACTCGGGAATGACATCAGACTCGACGAAAATGAGCTATGAACGGCTCGAGTGGATTGGCGACGCATATATCTACCTCATGTCTACATCTTTCATCTTCCAGACCTTTCCCAATCTACCTGTCGGGCGATGCTCTCAGCTGCGGGAGAGGCTTGTTAGGAACGAGACTTTATTGAACTACACCATACAATACGGTATCGACAAGCGCACGAAATTCCCCCGGAGTTTGGTCCTCTCGGAAAGCCTGGGGCGACTCGGGCATCTGAGGTAGCAAGGAAAAAGGCCCTCGGCGACGTTTTTGAATCTTACGTCGCAGCTACGATTTTAGCAGACCCGGAGAGCCTACCGCGTGTGTCGTCCTGGATAAAGTCGCTCTGGAGCACAGAACTCGCAGATGAGATCCGAGCAGAGTTCAGAGGCAAGTCAAGTTCTAAGCACGATCGCTCAAACAAGAAGCAAGACACGGGCAGGGCAGCGACAAAAAAGCTACAAAACAGGACCTACCTTACAAGGTCATATTAAGAAACACTATCGTTGTGAATGGGATTAAACTCTCGTACAACGACGTGGGTGAACTAAAGAAGGATAAACACCTGGGTCTTCCATTGTACACTGTAGGCGTGTTCCTTGACGGGTGGGGAGAAAGTAACCTCCAGCTAGGTCTCGGAAGTGCATTATCGAAGAAAGAGGCAGGAAATAATGCGGCGCGCGCAGCGCTGAATAATAAGAGGCTCATCAAGCGCCTGCAGCAAAAGAAGGAAGAATTTTTGAAATCTAGAAGTTTAGCTGAGTCAACCCAGCAAGAATATGACAACTGGTCATAGGGTAATATTCAAGGTATCTGAGATTGCTAGAAGAATGGCACTCACTACTTGGCAGGTACCTAGATTAGGTCCATAGGTACTGATCGAGTTTCTCAATATGTATCTATACGTACACCGAGTTAACGTCATGTCGGATAGCAGAAGCTGAATCTTAGAAGTATTGAACAAGGGCAGGGTATCATGTGATCTCATCCCTGATCATGTGACAATAATCCTAGTATAAGTACCCTTCATGGTCGCACACACCCATTGTAGATAGTTTCTTCCACAATGAGTACATTCTTTCTATTCCCATTCATATTTTATAAGATCATATTTATAAGTCCTTGGAATCAGGTCTATAAGGGCTTGACACCAAGGCCAAGGCTACTAGCCTTGTTCAGTATAGCTGAGAACAAAATCAATTTTGTTATCGTGATAACAGTCAGGGTGTTGAAACAATCCGACTATGACCCTTTTCAACGTGAAACTCGAATGTATTAAATCAAGCGAAGCCCGAAGAATAATATATTACATAATACAATATACCTAAGGTACCTATTAAGATCACATAGGTATTTCCATCTGACCTGAAGTTGTCTTCTTCACGTGCAATTGCCGGAACGCGGAAGAAGAATAAGCTTAGCACTAATTTAACAGGTAGGTACCTAAGCACGCGAGCGGCCACCGCCGAAATTGTATTGATGTAGGTACAGTTAGGTACATGGTAGGCATTGCATACAGAAGGAGCAGTATGTATGGCGGAAGGTTGCAGAAAAGGTACCTGATCCCAGTAAAGAATGGATCCAATTCTACGCCGAGGCAATTACATTCCCCTAACACCCGAATAAACTATCGAAAGTTTCCCCATTATCCCATTATGGGGAGAATTGCTCCAGCTCCAACTCCAACTCTACATATGATCGACATCCATTTAAAGCTAATAATTATACAATAAATACGGTACTTATTACTTACCTACATCTTTACTTCCACTCCCAATATTTCTTACCGGTGGTTTAACGTAATCATACCATATCAAACCAGCTCGGACCTATATACAATACCTAAACTATTCTTAATATTTTATCCATCTGCTTGCATTTTTTCCACCTGTATAGATGACGTGTTCCTAACCTCGGGTTCCCATTGGTAGCCGAGGGACCAACGCAGGAACCAACGCATTGGGCGGTGATCCTTCATCTGCTTCGGCGCCGCGTCGACGTGCTCCCTGGGAGAGTAATAACCGGGCTCGCTACGCATACCTACGGTCTTCTGCTTGCCACGCCTCTAACGTACCACATTTATCGAGCGCGTACTAGTAAATGTAGGGATTGGGGGTATATAGATAGAACGAGAAAAGAGCTAGAGGCCCGAAGTTCTTGACAATACAGATGAGCGGTTCAAAATGGCCGACTCAGTTGGTATGTCCCCCGAGAATCAAAGCCCACCATCACCAGGCCAGCCAACCAATCCAACAAAGCACCCCGTTCCTCTGTCTGCATTGCTTTCAACTTCCCAATCCATCACCCCGTCGCTAATCGAGTCCCCACACGAAATAGACCGCGTGTTTGTCCACGCGCTGAACACGGTCAAGAAGATCCCAAAAACGGGGGCGTCACGTCCCCCGCCGAGCGACCGGCTACGGCTATATGGCCTATATAAGCAGGCGATGGAAGGTGACGTAGACGGTGTGATGGAACGGCCTGAGCACCGGCCAGGTGTCGATGTAGACGAGCTACAACGAGAGCGGGACAAATGGGACGCGTGGAACGCACAGAATGGTCTCAGCCGGACAGAGGCTAAACGCCGATACACATCGAGGCACTGATCGAGACTATGCATCACTATGCCAACACACCGTAAGTTTCTTCGACTACCCCCGCAATAACCATATAGTGGGCCATAGTATCTTTGTAGTGGGGATGGTGGCGGTCGGTGGAAGGTGAGCTAATATAAAATATTTTGTAGAGACGGGAAAGGACTGGTTGCAGAACTCGAATTCGTCTGGGACCAAATTAAGAATAATAGCCCCTCGTCATCGGATGCATCACCGAAGGATGCTACATTTGCCGAGCCCCGACATTTTCAAGCACCATTAAGTGGGACAGAGGGACCTATGAAGGTGCTCAGCCCAATGAGTGAGGACGATGCTGCGGAACAGGAGTATCGCCAGAGACAGGGCGATGAGGACGATGGGGAATACGTGAAGAAAGGCGATAGGTGGTCGCGAAAAGTAGAGCGCGCCGTAGTAAGGTTATCTGCTGAGGTTGCTGCTCTACGGGAACAAATTACGGCTGGGCGCGAGTGGAGGTCTAAGAAAGAAAAAAGCTTCAAAGCATGGACTAGTTGGATCTTATGGATCGCCTCGAAGCATCTTGCAGTAGATATGGTGGTTTTGGGTATCGTATTACTTTGGATGCGGAGCGGCGCAAGGATAGGCGGCTCGAAGATCACGTCAGGGCGATACTAAAGCTAGGCCGCGAATACGCAAGGAAGATACTACCGTCAAGGTGAATATCAGCGACGATATGATATGCATTATGAATATTGGCTATCTTGTCTATTTGTATTGCTATCACATCATCTATTGCATTCCTCGCAGGTCGTATGCGACCAAACCGAACGATAAAGCCGATGCGAAGCCGATCCTACCTACATGAAGATAAAGCAAGAGGTTACGAAGAGAAGATTTTACATTATTAATGTATACGTCACGCGACCAAGACACATCGTTATTTAGGTCCGCGACTTAGGGCAACGAGATCTCCAATTAACTTAATATTCCTCCAGAGACGCCATTTCGATATCCTTCTACTCTAACTTCGGCTGCGGCCCGGGGGATGGAGCCGAGGGTGGAGCTATAAGCGGTAGCCAAGCGCACCTGTCTCCCGTGACAGTCTCGGAATCGGGCTTGTGGTCATCCAGCCACGTGGGGTCAGCGAGACAGCCGACGAAGAACAGCATTATATTGGAATTTGGGTTTCCTTGACCGATAAAAATGGGAGTAAAACAAGTGGGACAACGGAAGACGTCCTTGACGTTGTTCTCTGTTTCTTCCTCTCCGACATAGTAGGAGAAAGCCTTCAATTCTGCTACATGGGCATGAGTACGGGTCCTCTTAACGTGGCGTAGGGAGCATATATGGAAAGCCGCAGGGAATATAAAGAGCTTACCAGTGTTACACTTCCAAGTGAGCATGCTATTGTTCCGAACGAGCAAGAAATCGCCGTGGGTTCCACCGGTAATTTTCTTGCACTCGCGGCAATGGCAGATGCGCTAATTCCAAGTCAGTTCCAAAGTCTCTGGCGCATGGAGTTATAAAAAAACAACTCACATGAAGGGGGACATGACCGTGAATTGTAGCGGAAATCTACGAAAGCACGTTGTTAGCATATATTTCCTATGGAGGAGTTTTTATTTAGTGGTATACGGACTTTACCACACAAGCACTCGATTTCCAAGGAAATATCACGCTCAAACGGACCGATACTAGGCCTGACGGGAGGCCATTGGATGCCCATGATGTGAACCATGCTGCCGGGTACAGCAGGTTGGAAATTCAACCCCGACATAACGTTCTTGGATCAAAGAACCTCTGGATAGGAACCTCTTAATGCCGAGTTTAGACAGGCAATGGGAAGGAAAGAAAGGACAGTGTTAACCCTAAGGGGGGGACAGAAAGAAATATGACAGGCTTGTCTAAGTAAAAACACAGGTTGGGTGGAACTTTCTGTTGCTATGCAACAATCATATGAGGTGTACGAAAACCTCCACGAATTAGTAGAGGAAGGAGCTATTTATTTTGAAGTATCGACTATTCACAGCTCATCGAGTACTACCAGCCTGGTAAAATATTGCCAGTCACGGAGCTGGATAGCGGTTGTGAAGTTATCATTAATGAGTTGGTTCCTAATAGAGTCACTACGAGGTGATAGATATCACACCTGTTTCCAGTTGGCTAACATGGAATTCAGACGGAAAACATTTCCGTGACTATTATCATTTCAGTCTCATCGAGGCCAAACATATGACCTACGAGCAGCTCAGGTCTACAATCAACGCTATGACTCATTACCATAGCTTAATCGTAATTTAATATGTCAAATAATCGTTATATCTTCAGTCAAGTTAGCCTTGTTTTGAGATGTGTGTAGTCTTATGAGAAGATAGTTACCTGGATACTCATTTTTCGGTCTAGATGAAGCACCGTTACTCGAGTAAGACTATCCTAGGGAAAGATAAGTAGAGGTAGTAAGAGTAATAAATATTAGTAGCATGGTACATCATTTATTAAGTGTATTTACTTCTAGTTATTTCGTATCGTTATTCGCATTAAACTTTTTGTGCCATCTCTCATATCAATTCAGGTCATAAACTATGCGTATCCATCTCTTAACTAGCAAACCTGCTTGTCTTTCGGATCTGCTTTCCATATCGGAAGAACAGGTACGGAAAAGGCATCATCGCCACTGTAAGGAATGCTAACAAGCTAGATCCCCATTGGTAACCAAGTTTATTATACATCTGTATTCCGAAAAGGGGAAATGCGGCTATTGAAAGGTTAGGTTAGTTGGATGATATGTATCAAGGACTATTCATTTCTGGGTCTCAACTTACCAGCAAAAGTACACCTAGCGAAGCTGTTGGCAGCAAGGGCCGAAGCAGCGTAGCGTGGGTACGCATCCACTGTTACAATTATCCGTTAGTCGTGAAATCTATAAATTTCAGTCTCGTGGGCTTCTCCAACTTACCAAGGAAGGTGAATATTCCGGTAAATACCAAGAGTGTACCTAAACCAAATATAGCAGATCCAATGATAGGTCCCATCCAATGGACCCAAGGATATGCGGTCCAAGCAAATATGAAAAGCCCAATAGGAACCATGACGGCACCTGCAATTGCTGGTGGCAGTCGGAATTCAGGTTCAGGGATGCCGTCATTTTCGTCCAAAAGCCGCTGGTTAACACGCCGCCATATGGGGTCACTTGCAGCTGCGATGATCATTCCTGTAAAGATTCCGAGGAAGCTCAGACCGGTTTGCCAAAGATTGAAACCGTAAGTATTACCAAAGACTAGGGGGAACGCCCCGAAGAACAGGTATAGGACTCCCAACAAGATGGCAGAAAATAGGCAGAGCAATAGACACATTGGCTCAAATATCAGTAACTCAAATGGTCGTAGGAGGGAATGTCCAATGGTCACTGCTACGGACTTGGTCGATTTCTCCATCGGTGACTTCCATCGATCGTCGCCGGTCTCTTTTCTTAGTTTTTTAGCTTTCTCGCGGAGTCTAATGGGATCTAAATTATTGTTAACGCTCATAAATCTGGGTAATATACTTTATGATCACGTACGATATGTCTCTGGTGCGAAAATAAGAATCATGGCCAACTCAAAGAAGGCCCAGATGATCATTGCCTATCAAGATTCAAAAGTTAGCAACGTAGGCCTTATCAAACAAGGCTTGAGGTTAGATTCAAAAACATACGTAGTACGTCCACCTCCAAGTTGTGTTGTAGTTGATAAATCCACCGAGTAGAGGACCTAAGCTAGGACCTGCAACTTATTAGTATTGGTCTGTATGAATATCTATAGACCGACGATCACTAACCGATAAAGGGACTTAAAGATACAATAACCATTGGCGCCTGGATCTGATCTCGTCTGAACATATCGCTGACCGTGCCACCAGCGACGCTAAGGAATGAGCTTCCAGCAAACCCGTCGATAAACCGTGCCTAAACAACATCAGCCTACCGTTATAATAAAATCAGAGGTGCTTCACGTTTCCTAAGTAAACATACCACTAGCATGGTCGCCATATTACGTGCCACGGCACTTGGTATTAACCATATCAGAAACATAGCCCATGAGGCAATATAAATCGGCCGCCTCCCTACGAACTCACTCAATGGGCTCATGAGAAGGGGACCAAGGGCAACTGAAGTTGGAATTTAGCAAAGACAACCTAAGGGCGCTCTAGCGAATAACATACTACCGAGAACGAAGAGTGATAGACCGAGGGTACCAACAATACTCGATACGTGGAACTCCGGGTTCATTTGACCATACGTTGACGCGTAAATAGAACTCGCACAGGTCCTATTTGTCGTTAGAATATATTCGAGGTTGAGTAGGCTCCAGAGTACACTTACACACAAAGACTTCCCATACCAACAGTTATTACAGTCAGCCATTTGCGGACTATAGTCATGCTCCGGGGACAGAAAGGATCATGATCGCCGTCCCAAGATACCTCGAAGGGATCCTTTTCAATCTGACGCTGGTCAGGTGTGAGTGTATCATCAGTCGAGTCGTCTTCTTCCAGGTCGGCGCATCCGTGACCATTATTTGATCGTACACGAGCGACAGATGAGCGTATACGAGATATGGTAGGCTCCGCGATAGACTCCTGTCTGCTGACCGGATCGGTGCCCGGTTGGGAATCGGTCTCGGACTTCTCCGACTCGATCGGAAGTCTATCCATGCCGGAAGCTATACTATTTTGTTACACGAACTACGGGACAAGCCGGCGCCGGTGAAGGGTTTTCCGGCTTCACGTTAATAGCGATTTCGGATTAGCGGAGCAATAGCAACCCTCGGAATTGCTAATCTTTATTGGCGGATTGCTACGTAATCAACAAAAGACAATATCATACGAAGTACACGACAATAAAGAAATAGAGGCCAACAGAGAACTGGGCTCGCCATTCCTAAATAAACCAAGATATCTCCGACGACTACTCCAACCTCATCATTTAGTCATTTAACAAACCCCACTTACAACCCATTAAAGAAAAAAAAAAAAGGCGCGAAACGGCGGGATCCATCCGTCGCGGACTTGCCAATCCAGGTGGAAAGATAACCCTTGGGGGTCTACAAAGCAGGTTAGGCTCAGTTGCATTTATTAAATACCCCCGTCATGGTTTAACTCGTCTGCTCGTAAACTACCATGTGCTTATGTAAATGATACCAGGTATGAATTCCAGTCTTTTATTTGTATCTTGACCGACTTTACGTATTTCTCAGGGGAAATGAACTCAGAAAAAAATACATACACAAATGTCTCAGTAACGTGGATGTTAGTAAGCTTCGCGAAGAGCAACATCCGTTATGCTCCGAGTGAGATATAAACAAATCCCGGGTTCGGGTTCGGATTCGAATTTCTGTGTAGGTATTCGCGGCGCGTAATCGGGGTTTGGTATAATAGACGTTCAAAGCAATGGCCTCAGTAAGCAACGTTCGGATCTATTATCACCGAGTACGACGCGTTTCCTCCGATTGGTATATAAACGCGGCTAAAGAAATATAAATGAAGCATACCGCCTATTAAACGTTGAGTTTCCGTAGAGTTCTTCTTTTATTTCTTAAAAAAAAAAACCCCCTTCCGGTAGTTATATGGAATATTTCCCAGTATATCCAATGTCAAGAACTGAGAATCATCAAACACCTGGCAGGAGATATACTCAATAGGTAGGTACCTAGGTATACTTAACGTAATAAGGTTAGGTAAGAATAAGGATAAAGTTTTAGAGTTATGTCGTCGCTTATCGTGAAGCAATGTTTATCAAATTTCGATTTACGTTTAGTTGATTATAGCCGTCTATAACAATATTAATAATTAAAACACACTTAACCATTTATCAAGCTCTTAAGCCCCTCTACCCTTGCCCCGCATATCGGAGTCGTGCCTTCATTGCCACGAGGAATTACAAGTTACATACCTGAAATTCTATTGGCCAATTTGCATTTTAACCACAAAGATTCTACGAAGAACAAACCAAAATTTTTATGGTTCAGGGACCGCTTCGGACCCTAGCTCAAAGCGTCGACTCATACTATAGCAAACTTCATTGTTCAAACTGAAGCACCTTTCTAATTGATTTAGAGGTGATAGTTTATTCATTCCATGTTTCCATAGATTCAAAAGGAAACACACCTCTTATTAGGTGTATTCTCTCATCTCATGGTGTAAATGACCAATTCTATCTAGAATTCCTCGAATTCCTCCAGATCAAGTGGACTGACTTGACTCCATTCGGGATCCCCTGTCATTATCCTTGATACCCCGTATGGTATAAACGCTTCCTTTTCAGCCTTACACCTAACAAGGCTTATCAGTCACAGACGACAATTTGATTCGGATTACACTGATCGTCATTAGTGTTACAGCAGCACAATGACTGATCAGGCCAGCACTGCGTCGGGTCCAACCCGAATCTCTATTCTTGGATCCGACTCTATCATTGTCGACCACGACATCTGGCGATCTTTCGTTTCTGAAGACCTTCTCGAGAACATCAAATCCTCTACCTATATTCTTATTACCGATACTAATCTCCATGATCGCTATGTTCCTCCTTTCGTGGACATTTTCAATAAAGCCGTCGAGGCTCGAGGCCTACAGTCTCGACTTCTTACCTATACAATTCCCCCGGGTGAAACTTCTAAAAGTCGTGAGACTAAAGCTGAAATAGAGGATTGGATGCTCTCCGAACAATGCACGAGGGATACAGTCATCATTGCTCTGGGTGGTGGTGTTATTGGTGACATGATCGGTTACGTTGCCGCCACTTTCATGCGCGGCGTCCGCTTTGTTCAGGTTCCTACCACCCTACTTGCTATGGTCGACTCGTCTATTGGCGGCAAGACTGCCATCGATACCCCTATGGGCAAAAACCTTATTGGATCGTTCTGGCAGCCCCGGCGCATCTACATTGATCTCGCTTTCCTCGAAACCCTCCCAGTACGCGAGTTCATTAATGGCATGGCCGAGGTGGTTAAGACAGCTGCTATCTGGAATGAGTCTGAGTTTACGGCCCTAGAAGAAAATGCTGCTTTAATCTTAAGCACTATTCGATCCAAGACTGCCAACCCTAGTGATAGGTTACTTCCAATTCGAGCCATACTCAAGCGCATCGTTCTCGCCTCTGCTCGCGTCAAGGCCGAAGTTGTCTCCAAAGATGAAAAGGAGGGCGGCCTACGAAACCTCCTTAACTTCGGTCACTCCATTGGTCATGCGTACGAGGCAATTCTCACACCTCAGGTCTTGCACGGTGAAGCTGTAGCTATTGGAATGGTTAAGGAGGCTGAACTAGCTCGTTACCTTGGCGTTTTACGGCCTGGAGCAGTAGCTCGGCTGGTTAAGTGTATTGCAAGCTACGACTTACCGACCTCCCTCCATGACAAGCGTATTGTGAAGTTAACGGCCGGTAAGAAATGCCCTGTTGACGTACTACTTGAGAAGATGGCCGTAGATAAGAAGAACGAAGGGAAGAAGAAGAAGATTGTGCTTCTATCTGCCGTAGGTCAAACACATGAGCCTCGCGCTAGCGTAGTCGATGATAGTGCTATTAGAGTTGTTCTCTCCCCTGCTATTCGCGTCAAGCCGGGAGTACCTCAAGGACTCAATGTGCAGGTAACCCCTCCTGGATCCAAGAGCATCTCTAACCGGGCTCTGGTACTTGCTGCACTTGGTCAAGGAACTTGCCGAGTCAAGAATCTTCTCCACTCAGATGATACCGAGTACATGTTGTCGGCAATCGCCAAACTCAATGGGGCCTCCTACTCGTGGGAGGACGCTGGCGAAGTCCTCGTGGTTACAGGACAAGGCGGACAACTACAAGCGAGTGACGAACCTCTCTACCTCGGGAATGCGGGCACGGCTTCTCGTTTCTTAACAACAGTAGTCGCTTTGTGCTCGCCTTCAACCGCGACTTCGACTGTCCTAACCGGAAATGCTAGGATGAAGGTCAGACCCATAGGCCCCCTCGTTGATGCCCTACGATCAAACGGTATCAATATCAAATACCTTGGACAGGAACACAGTCTCCCAGTACAAGTTGATGCTGCTGGTGGGCTAGATGGAGGTGTCATTGAACTCGCTGCTACGATTTCATCCCAATATGTTTCGTCACTCCTAATGTGCGCTCCGTATGCCAAGAAGCCCGTGACTCTTCGCTTGGTGGGTGGCAAGCCAATATCACAACTCTATATCGATATGACTATCGCCATGATGAAGTCGTTTGGTGTTACTGTTACAAAATCGGCCGACGAACCACACACGTACCATATTCCTCAGGGTGTATACAAAAACCCAGATGAATATGTTGTAGAAAGCGACGCGAGCTCAGCAACGTACCCTCTCGCAGTTGCAGCCATAACCGGGACTACCTGTACGATCCCAAATATCGGCGCAAGTTCACTGCAGGGCGACGCCCGTTTCGCAACCGATGTGCTACGTCCCATGGGATGCACTGTGGAACAGACTGCTACGTCAACGACAGTGACTGGGCCGAGCCCAGGCAGCTTGAAGGGTATTGAAGTCGATATGGAGCCTATGACTGATGCTTTCTTGACTGCATCCGTTCTTGCAGCGGTAGCATCTGGTGAGACGCGGATCACTGGAATTGCCAACCAACGCGTCAAAGAGTGCAATCGTATCGCAGCAATGAGGGAGCAGCTCGCGAAATTTGGTGTACATTGTAGTGAGCTTGAGGACGGTATTGTCATTGCCGGTAAGAAGTTGACGGAACTTTCAAAACCGAGCGAGGGTATTTACTGTTATGACGACCATCGCGTGGCAATGAGCTTCAGCGTCATTTCCATAATAGCACCGGGGCCTGTCCTAATCCTAGAACGCGAATGCACCGGAAAGACGTGGCCCGGCTGGTGGGATGTGTTAGCCCAGTCATTCGGGGCTGGCCTGGAGGGCGATGACGTTGTGCCTACATCTCACAAGAAAGCAAAGCAAGCTGAGACTGGGTCTTCTATCTTCATTATCGGTATGCGAGGCGCCGGAAAGACTACGACAGGTCGCTGGGTCGCCAACATACTCAAACGCCCTTTTATTGATCTTGATCATGAATTGGAACGACGAGCTGGCATGACAATCCCTCAGATTATACAGGAAAGTGGTCGGGGCTGGGAAGGCTTCAGGAGTGACGAGCTCGAGCTTCTAAAGGATGTCATCAAGAACCAAGGCCGGGGCCACGTCTTTTCTTGTGGTGGTGGCATAGTTGAGACTCCCGAGGCTCGGGAGTTACTCATTTCTTACCATCGCAATGGCGGTGTAGTTCTCCTTGTTAATCGCGACATCGAGCAAATGGGTAGAATATTTAACACGGGATAAGACACGTCCTGCTTACACCGAGGAGATACGAGGCGTATACGAGCGACGCAAGCCCTTCTTCCAAGAATGCAGTAACTACGAATACCACAGTCCTTACCTTGATTCTCCCGGAGGTCTCCAAGACATCCCTGCCGACTTTTCCCGATTCGTATTAGCAATTACTGGGAGAGGTAATCATCTTGAGGATGCCAAGAAGAAGCGACAGTCCTTTTTTGTGTCCCTAACTGTGCCCAGCGTATCATCAGCGCTGGATGTGATCCCGCGAGTTGTAGTTGGTGCGGACGCTGTGGAATTACGAGTTGATCTACTTGACGACATCTCCCCGGAATCAGTAGGAAAACAGATCTCACTTCTACGCTCTACCGCAAAAATACCGATCATATTCACGGTCCGATCTAACTCCCAAGGTGGTCGTTTTAGCTATACATCTGAAAAGGAGTTGCTTACCCTATACCAAACGGCAGCACGTACAGGAGTGGAATATGTCGACCTCGAGATGACGCTTTCGGATGAAACTCTAGATACAATTATCCAGTCTCTAGGTAAATCTACACGGATTATCGCGTCACACCATGACCCAGAGGGTAAGTTGTCCTGGAGGAATGGCGGTTGGCAAACGTGGTACAACCGAGCTTTACAATACGGTGACATCATCAAGCTCGTAGGTGTCGCGAACAAATTAGAAGACAATTACTCGTTGGCTACCTTTAAGGACAGGATGTTTGCTGCACACGGGAAGCCGATCATAGCTCTCAACATGGGCACCGTTGGGAAGCTCTCCCGGATATTGAATGGCTTCTTAACGCCTGTCTCACATCCTGACCTACCATTCAAAGCAGCTCCTGGCCAATTATCAGCCGCTGAGATCCGCAGCGGCCTAGCTCTAATCGGGGAAATTGAGCCTAAGCGGTTCTACCTTATTGGAAACCCGATTTCTGCGTCGCGGTCACCGGCTCTGCACAACAGCCTATTCCGCCAATCTGGGTTGCCTCATAAGTACTCTCTATTCGAAACTTCTTCTGCCACAGACGTGATAAAAACAATCAAATCACCTGATTTTGGGGGAGCGTCAGTCACGATTCCATTAAAGCTTGACATCATGCCGCTACTTGATGAGATCTCGGAGTCGGCCACTGCCATTGGTGCTGTGAATACAGTAATACCTATACCTTCGCAGGATGGATCGGAACCGCGCTTGCTCGGTGATAACACAGACTGGCGTGGCATGGTCTATTCACTGCGGTCGGCTGGATTGGTGACAGCAACGGAATCAACGGAAGGCGGTGCAATGGTGGTAGGCTCTGGTGGTACTAGCCGAGCAGCTATATACGCCCTGCACTCCCTCGGATACAGCCCTATCTACGTCGTCGCACGAAACCCTAATGCTGCAGACTATCTTCGTTCGTCTTCGTCATTCCGTGACAACATCAAGATCGAGCAGGTAGCCGAAGCTAGCCAGGTACACAAGCTACCAAACGTCATCATTAGCACAGTGCCCGCAGACAAGCCTATCGATAATTCGATGTGGGAACTATTGACAACCCTGTTGCAACAGACTAAGAATATCGAAGGCCCACGAGTTTTATTAGAGATGGCTTACAAGCCTCGCCGTACGCCATTGATGGAGTTGGCTGAGAACTCGGGATGGGCTACTATTCCTGGTCTGGAGGTGCTCGCCTCCCAAGGCTATTACCAGGTACGTGAGAATCTACAACAGCACTAACCTAGCTATGATTATGTGTCTATGTTGCTAACGAAGTTTGCCTACAGTTCCAACTCTGGACAGGTATTGTACCCCTGTTCTCCGATGTACGCACGGCTGTACTGGGCGATGGTGAAAATCAGCCCGCCGCTTCCAGCTGAACGACATTACTGTCATGCCATATAAGTTTCCAAAAGAGGTAGACTACGTGATCAGGTTGCTTCATATAGCCCCATAAATATATAAAAATTTCCAAAGCCTCATGATAATATCTGATATATTTATTAATTTACATCATAGAACTGTTTCTACATTGGGGCTCCAGGGAATTCGTCATCCCTATAATAGGGGCAAAATGCTGCCTGGAGCACCAAGGATAATAGGAGTACCAAAAATCCGCATTATCCGAGTGGGCTGCCTCAAATCAACTATAGAATTTTCGGTTTCGTTCTTTTGAAGTCGTATAGTACATAGTGGTCAACTGACTAGTCGGAGGCGAGATCTATCCGAGAGGATGGTTTTAGATCTATGACCGACCCTTGTATAACCCTTGTATAACATGGATTTGCGTAGTGTTGCGGCGAAGCACATACATATTTACAGCACGTGGCGGGAGGCGGATAGCCGCGTGTGTGTCTCTCACATGTAAGTATGTATGACTTGGAAGCAGAGTATATATCTAGGCAGCAGTATTTAAATTGTTGAGGCGACGTCCTTGTTGATGCTACGTGTTGATTCGTGTTATAGAAACACCGCCACATATGGTCCCGTCTCGTCCCTGATCAAGCCACATAGCCCCCCTGTCATTTTCACATGTGGCTAAATTTGACAGATGTACCTAGAAGTACCTATTGAACCGAGCTTCCATCTAAGCGAGGCCGGATCTTCAATTCCGCTCCGGCCGGGTGGCTTCGGCTAATGCCGAGTAGATTCTAGAACAAACGAGCCAACGAGAGTAAAGGATGGATAACTAGCTGACAAAAGTACAGTTACGCTATGATAGCCGACTCAACACGAATAAGACTTTTACTATTAACCCGTACTTTACTTTGTTATGGCTATACCTGTATAGGTATCGGTTATACCGAAGGGAACCGCAGGCCGAAACCGCGCCTCGATGAACGCTTCCGTTTGCCTATTCGGCCTATTCTGCAGCTTGTTGATTTATTTTTATTTATTTATTTTTCATTTGCAAGCCGCAGCCAGTATACGAGCTAGAGGGCAGCAGGTGGAAAGGGGGAGGTGGGGGGAGTAAAAACGCAGAGCGACGACATTTCTAAGTTTGGACCCCTGTTGGTCATGTTCGGTGACGTCGTTGGCGCCTCGGGGTTATGCAACGAACATGCATGTCGTGCAGTAGCCTTGATGGGATTATGTAGGTATGTTATGTATGTTATGTAGGTAAGTATACGAACGTAACGCAACGCAGCATTGAACTAAAGCTACCTCATACCTTGTCATATATGTAGCTCCCAAAGTAGAGCGTAAGTACCTAGTTGACCTTATTACATCTATGTATGGTACAAGTCGTATCTCAGATACACCACGCAGTAAATATATAGATAAAAAGATAATATGTATTAAAAACTTGCTTATACGTGCATGAAGCAGGATGTCACTAATCATTTCTAAGCAACTGTCTTTTTTCTGCTTTTTATTTTTATCTTTGTCTTTTTTATTTTTTATTCTTACCCGCTGGATGGAAGTATGGAGGTAGGGTAAGATGATACCTAACGGCGGGCTACCTGTACATACATACATTAGGTACCTAGGTACATTATCTGGATATTATCATTTGCGCCATGCACGTACATACGGCATACGGCATACAACATACAACATACAGCATTACAACATGGCATCCATGCCTTAAGCTAGGTAGCTCTATTCTATTTTGCTTTGCTTCTGCTTGCCTGCTTGCTTACTTCCCAGCAACTCCAGTCCAGTCCAACGCAATCGCATCGCATCGCCAATAAACCAACCAACCTCGGCAGCATCCATTCGACGCGTCTTGATATATACATTACATACGTGGAGACGTCCGCTACCAGTCCCCCAATCTTGCTGCATTTGCGGCAATTATTGTTGATAGCCGGACGACGATGTGAATACCTCATATATACCATATATACCATATATAACTTATATAATTATATATATATATACTATACACGTACATGACATATATATGCGTACATACCTATATGATGCGCACCTATGTAGGTAGGTAACATAGCAGCAGCAGCAGCAGGTTAGGATAGATACCTAATGTAGTGTAAACAGATCAATTGGAAAATGACAGATTAAGAGGTACCTACATGGCCTCGGATACGGCGCATATGTAAGTCCAAGTAGGTACCTCACTTATACCCCAAACCCAACAACAACAACAGCAACAACATCATAAGACATATCACCACAACCACGCAAGGATCATAAAAACAAAAAAGGAAAAAAGCAAAATCAGAACCATAAAGCAACAACAACAGCAGCAAACCTACCTACATTAATCTAATGTAACAAAAGCAAACAAATAAAAGCCAACCCATTCTACCGGGCAGAAAATCCACTCTACACCGAGGTTCCAATGCCAAGGAACACAAACTACGGTTGATTCCATCCGTTAGGTCCGCGCGCCCTAAATTATAAGCTTAATCTAGGTACCTAACCTACCAAAACAGCCAGCATCAGACACGTATCATTACCGTATCGTATCGTATGCATACACGCGAGAGGCACCATATATCATTCACCCTCAAATTGAAAATAAAAATAAAATATATATCATCACAATTAATATTAGGTAAAAAAGTATAGTTATGTGCACACATTCTTAATAAATGCAAGAGACAAATATGCTACACAAGACTCAGGCTGGTAGTATTAATATGTAGAGTACCTTCGCAGGGTCATTAATTCTATAATATCGAACTGGTATTTTTTGACAGAGCTCCCATCGGCTCTCGAATTTTCAACCATGCCGTCATCCCCCTATCATAGGTATTCATAGTACAATCTTTTTCTGTCTGCCGACATGTCGTCCTGTCCCCCTTTTATGATCCTGCGTACCACCCAGTGATATGTATATGTTGCTGTGAAATAAACAATGAAAAAAACAAAAAAGAATACACCCGCTGATCATACAGTCGTAATTTAAAATATTCGTCTCATCGTACCTCCTCTCCCTAATCATTTGCAACGAAGCCTATGTAAATACTCTCTCTCTCGCTTTTTGTTTCCCGGCCGGAATCGTACAGCACCTAGCAAGTGCAATAGGTGTAAGATAATAGATACTGCCTAATTGACGGCAGAGACGAAAATTATACAGACGAAAGAACCATTAAAAAATAAGTGTAGGGCTGAGTTGAAAGCAAACAAAAAAAAATCATTGCTGATCCGATTCCGGCAATTTTCTTTCCTTCCCAAGTCTATAAGGTGCCCGGACCCGTAGCCCCGTAAACCCCGTAAGAAATACATGGAATGACGAAATAAGGAAATATAAGGAGAAATAGATAAGGAACCTTGAATTTCATCCCTTATCATTTCAATCTCGCTTCCCGAGCCGAGTAATAGTGACGCCTAGTTTACCTGCCGACTACCCAAATAGTTCGAAGTCGAATGCATAGTGATGACAGATGCGAAACAGCATCATGCATGTCCCACAGGAACCGAACCGATCTGACGACAGTAATCATGGTTGCATGGAAGTTCGTCAGGAAGCGGAAACGGAATCGAGGGTAAATCGTTCCGGTAGAATGTACCAGAAAAATTATGTCAATGATGCAAAACCACGATAAGCGAAATGGAATATGATGTAGGTGGTGATGCTGTAGCACTCGGCGGTCCACGCCCAAAAGCCCTGAAGTTCCCAAATATGACGTCATAGGGAGACGTCATACAGCTAGCGTCCAGTCGCTAGCCAGTCATGAGTGCTGCGGGGACAGCAGTCGGGCCCCAACCCAAGGGTCCTAATTGATCAGCACGGTTTATAGCCCAAGTTAGAAGCCGGACCACCGCTAGGCGCGATCCATGCCGCAAATAGCCAGATGCATTCGTTAGCCCGCAGGTCCCTGCAGATTGACGTTGGACCCTTGATATCGAACCTATCTTCCAACGTCAACGGAACCCCACTCGCTACACCTCGGTTTTGCATTGGCATTGGGCATTGAATTGGGTCCGCCCTGCTTCCAGACCATTCGAGTACCATTCGAACGGCATTCGAAAATACTTCCTCCAACCATGGAACCAAGGAACTAAGGAACCTTCTAGCCCGTACTTCGCACTGCCATTTGACTGCCTTGGGCAGTGCATATGGCATACGTTGCAAAAGAGTGCGAGTTTAGGCTTCATTATGCGCCAGCTCATATGCCAACACCACCACGTCTCCGATGCTTGCCCGGAAATTCCACATCCGGGTGGCAGACGCGGTAATGCCTTGTAAGCGCATCTGCCCGACTAAATGTCTTCTCTTCCGTACAGAGGTCGCAGCGGACTTTTTGCTTACGTGCATTGTGAATCGTATCTTCGTGTCGCGTAAGATCGTAAGGCCTAGAGAATATCGTATTGCATGGCTTTCCCGTGCTCGGGTTTATCCTCTCGCACTTGTGCGGCCCAGCCTGACTGTTGAGTACGTTGCCAGACATTCCACTCGTTGTTGTCGGGGATGACCTGACGTGGCTTAAGGCATTGGCTTGTCGATGCCCCTCGCGCTTGTGCTTTTGTAGTAATGCTGGCGTCTCAAACCGTAGCGTACACCCATGATACGTACAAGTGTAAGTACCTCCATCCGCACCAGACCCAGCTGGTTTCTGGCTTGGGATATCGCCACCCTCTGAGTTGCTGGCTTCGGTCGAGCTCACCCTTGAATATGTCGAGGCTGTAGGGGTCGAGCGCTGTTGCTGTTGTCGGTGCGCAATGAAAGGATACTGTTGTGGCATCTGTATATTGCTCGGCATAGAGAAGTTAAATGCGGCCTGTATTGGTGTCGACGCCATTGACTGGAAAGATGGGCTTGAATGTTGAGAGATGGTCCTAGACGCTGTATGTGTGGCCCCGTTGTTCGTAGGCTCCATGCTGTAACTGCTGGTCTCATGCGGCTGAAATAGCGGCATGTTAGAACCATCATCCGACTCGTTGAAGTCAAGCATCGCATCCTTTGGCGAGATCGTGTTTGGTGTTCCTTGCTGCTGCGCAGAGTTGCGCGCCATTTGTTGCTGTAGTTCCTTGTCGTCTCGTTCAGCCTTCAGCCGCTGGTTCATCTGTCGAGCCGATCCGATGTGCATCTGCTCCACACCCACCTGAGGGAAATCGTTGATAGCGGAGGCGTACGGTGAGCCCTGTCTGAATGGAGACTGGTCATCTCGCGATGTGCTCGAGACAGGCGATTGTACTACGCTCAGATGTTGACTGTTGGCGGCCTGGAGTCTCTGAGCGAACAAGTCGTTACTTGGCGACATCGCCATCTGTGTCTGAGGCGGTGGAGAAGCTGACGTTATGGTAAAGTTTGGGTTATAAAGCTCGTCGTTATAGATGTCGGTCATAGTGCGATCTAACTTAGGAACTTGTGGGTTGTGAAAAACTGCGTCATCAAAAAGTTGTAAGTAGTTGTCAAAGTCAGGATCGGAATCGCACAGAAAGGGCGATATAATGGAGGCCTCACCATTCCTTGATCTTCGGCAATCGTCTTCGGTCTCGTGGAAAGACGGTGTCGCGGGTGAGTCACCTGCAACTGAACTCGCCACCGAAACTGGGTGAGATCTAGCAGAAGAAGCACCACCACCAATTGATAACTCGGGAGCCGGGGCTAAGCCTCGGTCAACCCTTGACTTGTGTTGCTGCTGATTCGCTAGGTTTGGCAAGCCATCAACCGAGGATACATCGCGCGACATATGCTGACCGCTGATGATATTACGGTTATTGTGGTAGTTATTACTGTTACCATTAGTAATATTGCTGTCGCGGTTGTTGAACAAGGCGTTGGCGTAGAAATTATCAGGCATCATAGGCTTTCCCATGCTGTATGCGTAGTTGTTTTCGCCACCTCCTATGTCGTGATACCCGTCATTCCCTGAATCGGGGACAGCGATATGCGGATTCGATGTACTGGCATTGTATGGCGATGCTGGACCGTTGGATCCTAGCGACGAGAGAGAGGATTCGCGCTGATGACTAAAGCGATGTGCTGCTCTAGGGGTTTGTTGACTACCGTGAAGCATCCACGAGTCTGACGGCATCAAGTCGGGAACCTGGGTCAGACTTTGGCTGTTGCTTCCCCCCTCAAAGCTCTGTTGCGACGAGGATGTCGCAGGCGTCCTGTGTCGCTGAGAAGCGGCGATGGCGGCGGCGGCAGTATCTAATGTTGAGAGTGTTGACCGGTTAAAGCCGTTATTCGTACTCGAGGTGCCGTCGAGAGTTTGCTGGGGAAAGAACTGGAAAGGTTGGTGGTTTCTTGATGAATAGCTATTGTGATCAAGCATCTGCATCATATTGTGTGACGATGCGATGGGGTCGGTCGAACGAACAGTCGTCGAGTAATGTTTTAAGTTTTGAGTTTTTGGTTGTAATCGGTAGTCAAAGAAATTAAGAGGGAAATCCAAGTAATGTAAGTATTGTAGTTGGATGTAAAATAGGTATGTAATACTGTAATGCTGTAATGATATGTATTAGTTCGGGTAGAATGATGGAGTGTGGGGTGGAAGGTAGAGATGTGGCGAAGATAATGACTTAAATACGGAGGGGTCTTAATTGACTGACACCCGGATTATTGAAGACCAGGGTTGGAGGGGACCGACTGGGGTATAGAAAAGGTACCAAAATACCTTAGGTACAAGGAACCTTAGCTTTCCTTAGCTTTCCTTAGCTTCCTTGGCTTTTTTTCCCAATTCCTTTCTTTCCTTCTTCTACCTCCGAGGAAACTATGACAAAGTAAACCTTGATAGAGGGTCCTCCAATTAACCTTATTGGGAACAGGAACGACGAGGACCGGCTAAGTCACTTAATCGAGAAAGAGACTATCCTTTGGTAAATTGATAATCCTCTCTGTATATGTCTCTGTTCTCTTTCTTCCCTCCCGAATCTGATGAGTAATAGTCAGGTGGCAGAGGAGAGAAACGATGATGGCTTGATAATGAAGCGCTAGGTCATGTGGTCCAACCAAATTATTGGCTTAGGATTGCACCTCTTTGTTCTCGATCTGCTTGTCCGGATCGGCCTTTAGCCTACTGTCCGTAACTAGTCTCTATATGGTAATTCAGCCAAGGTCGATTATATGTATATCGGATTTTGGTCGGTCTGTATGCTGTGTTCTGTCTTGTTTGTCTTGAGATGGATGGGTAGTTGTAAAATAAGACGGTACTTGATGATGATATTTATTGTTCAGCCAGCGGGATATATGATCCGTATTGTTGACACACTTATACATGCAAGAGTATACATCTTGAAGGGCATTATTCATCCCCAACTTGGAGGAATACACGTGCGGATGCTGATTCGACGCCCTCTATGGTCAGGGTGTATACATGTAGGTAGTTGGCGTAAGTTGAGAATGAAAGTAGAGCGCTGTGGAAAAAATGATACATTCAGTGGTACATGATGTGTAATGGGTGCGGGTCTACAAGGGACCCTGGCTTTGGCTTTGGCGGCTTTTCAGATGACGTAGATTCGTATGCAGTTTGGTCTCTCTGGACAGGGGTATATGACCTTGCAATGATTCAAGATAGATATGTGGGTCGATCTCGCAATTGGGAGGGTCGTACAAAATGTCGATGAGACTTTTTTTTTTTTTTTATTCATTTTTTTCGTTTATCTCCCGCTCTGGCTTGCATCATGATTCCCCATTTAGTTTGGCTTGCCTAGTCCGATGCCTGTCCGACGCAGCCATTACAAGACACCATTTACCTATTCCATATCTTTTGATAGGTTAGGTAATACGTAGATGTATACTTTCTTTAGATTCCGATGTATTCCCGGCTATCCGCGGTGGACCTCATTGTCTGCACTGCCACGGCTAGATGATTCATGAGCCACAGATATTCAGCAGGAAAAGGTTCGAGGCTCCCGTCCTCAGTTGAGTATCTCCGATAAAGGTAAGTACTTCCGACCCGCAACGGGGTTTGGTTAAAATGCAGAAACGCCAAAAATTGATATGAGCAATCATTACTGTGTTTGGTATGTAAAGTAGGTAGTATATGTACTATTATCATCTTTACATGCGTTTTAAACACAAGGCGCAAGCCTAGAACAATTACGGACATGGGAGAGATGCATCTAACAACACGTGTGAGATCTAGAACCAAGCGCGGAGAATTGGTCACATGTCAGGTACCAGTCAGATCATCTCTCGTGTTAGTCAAGTCACCATCGTTCCATAGTCATAAACTACAATAAATCATGAAATGTATTAGAATATCATACTAGAATATCTACGGCAACGTCGTATGGAGAAGTTAGTCATACGCTCGAGATGAGTATATTTCGAAGCATTATCCTCATCCCTCCGTGATTCTTACATTTCGGACGCGATGGAGTTGGCGGGGTTTACGACGCATCGGCGTAAAAAAGCATAAGGCGCAACGGGAGTTTCGGAGTCTTGGTCACGATTAGTTATGATTAATTACGACTGGGGTATATGCAATATAATGAAATTATTTTTTCTTTTTTTAGCCTCATGCGGGCGTGCAGAATTCCAAAATTGAAAAGAAAAATGAGAATATCTAGTTGTGTTACGGGGAATTAATGGTCCTACATACAAACGAAGAAGTTATCATGTCAAATTTCGGCATTCGAGCTTGGCGTTATTCAGCCCTACATGGAATGGAAACACCGGCTTAAGTCTCAGCGCGCTCCGACGAGCCCCGACGAGCCCGACATCCTTAACTCCCGCGACTATCGTACGCCGGAGATGACTAACCCGCCCTATTCCTCACTCCATATACCCCTTTGGGTGACATACGGCCTTACACGCAGACCCCGAACCTGGTAGAGCGCAGCATCAACATTACACGTGATACACGCAAACCCCGTTCGCAATCGCGGGGTGGCTTGTATACCTTACATTAGGTAGCAAGATAGGTAAGGTACCTAAATAATTACAGACAACGGCGAACGCCGTTCGGAGATCTGTATTACTTGAGCCAAGTGCATTACATTACATATTTCCAAGGTTAGAAACAAATTTGCATTTTTTTATTATTGCCCTGCCCGGCATTTCAAATCCATTTCAAATTTTGTTCGCGCTTACGGTTGGTAGAAAAAAAGACCCGAGGTTCTGGAACCGGTAGTTCTGGAGACAATTAGATTCTGGACCTTCAATTGGTAAGAAAAACATAAAGGAAAAAAATTATCATTGTGGAACATTCTACATGGTGCGTGGCTGTGCTATGTATGCGCATGTACCTTACATATCGGTTGTCCCGGCGCTTGTTCTCCCTCCCTCAATAAGGCTCCCTTTTTTCCCACTCGTTCTTGTATTGTCCAGTTGAATCAGCGGATTATACTTTAGGTAATGAATATATACCTTTAGGTATGTCCACTATAGCTAGTCCGCAAATATACCCATCGAGCCGAAGTCACGGATATAGAAGCCGACTAATACTATACCTAGGTAGTTTTAAATTATCCAATCAGAAGTATTGTATATATGTATCAGACATATTTCTTCGATCGATTTGTCCTATCCGATCGGCATATTGAACATCCGCAAGCATATCCGTGGGGATCGGGAGGCAGCCCGTACAGCCCGTATGTCCATACAAATTCAGTCTGGCCAAACCTCAACTGCGCAGATACTTAATGCGATAACCATTGATCGTGACCATTGAAATTGGCATTGTGGATGTCGGCTATAATCGCTTTTAACTACCCGTACTTTTGTCATACCCTTTCCATCAACCCGTGTCAGCCAAATAAGGAATCAAACAAGTGTCAACGGCACAGGAGATCAGGGGTTAAGCATACGTACTATGTATGTATAAGCGAGCACAGCCTTTCCGTCCCGACCTATAGTGCTGACGATACACGAATCTAGCCACATGGGTCTAAAGGATGGGAAAGTTCAAAATACGATTTCACAATCCCCATACTTGATGTTGTGTAAGCAGCAGGTAAGGTATCCGGTCTACTGCGGCTGAAGTAACATTCAGGTAACATTCAGCTTGTGTAAACATTATCCCCCAATTTTTTGTGATCTCCCACGTGGAACTTATTGCTCGCTTCGACCGAGATGAATACATACCAAGCTGGCTAGAACTACTAACTACTGCAAGAATGAGGATACCTACTCGAGAACACGAAGTCTTAGACAAAGACAAGTTACGTTACAACTTATGAGATAGAATTTTTCATTCACATTACATGACCATAATTTTCCGTACTACTATGGTATACTACGGGATCGGTCGGCTCCGGCTCGGTGGCTTCTGTGGTTATAACCCCATATCGACTAGCGCATACGCAGGTTCTTACAAAAATCCATCCATCTACATATCCGCGTACAATCTAGACTTTTTTCTCGTTTCTTTTTTTCCCCCGCATAGTTCCCTGTCTGCGTGCACGCACCTAAAAGGCACCAGCGTTAAGCAACTAGTCTCCAAAATCTGTAGTTATACATATGCAAATTGTTGAGACAAATTGAACGCAACATACCACTACCCAATGCGCAACTTTACGCCCTGCTGAAAAAAACTTATAAGCTTCCTACTTACATGTATGCACATGTCTTAGTATAGTAAACGTGGACAACACGTCTATGCAAGATATCCACTTGAAACAAACCATGTATCGTTACCAAGGGGTCTAGAAGGTCATATCCATACTGTTGGTTACGTGAGCCTCGTCTTTGAGTGCTGACTTCGTGCAACAATAAGAATCGAGACCGCTTGGAAGCAGTTGGTGTTGCACGACTCCCTATCCTAGGGCAGATAGGGTTCAGTCTCGAAGGATACCAACCTGGTTATACCAACCCCTAAATATCATGTCGTAGCATACGCCAGCGGATACATGCACCACCCCCAGATGCGATTTTGGTTTCACCGAGTACTATCTGCAATGCATCGTGTCAGCGATCTCATGTTGGGAGATCTTGCATTAGAGCCAAGTCCAGATATAGCAGCGGCTTCCCCGTATCGAATAAACAAGTTTTTCTAACCTATGGTAAGCCCATCATGATTCACATATGTGCATATCTTAGAAGTTGGATTGCGCATATCCTAGGAGAAGTTGAATACGCTTGATCAAGCAGCTGAAATAACTATTCAGCCAATTGTCAGCTCTGCATATTGAGGGAAATATAATGAAATATTTATATCCAGTAGTAACTAGGGAGAACTTTGGTGATTAAGCTCATGCTAATCTAAATTTGGATGAAACTTGGTTGATATAAAACGCGCCTCATCTCTATAAGTGAGTATTAAGACGCGTATTTTCGCGTCGTGAATAGTGCGAAATCCCCGCCAACTTCTAATCAGCCCCTCGACATCCCCACGTGCCACTGTACATATTAATCCAACTACAGTACGATGCATTTCTTTCTTTCTTTTTCTCTTTCTCTTTTATTTTGATCTTTCTTTTTCCCCTTTTCTTTCACGTTTTTATTTTCTTTCTCTTTCTCTTCTTTCTTTCTTTTACAGAGCAAGAAGTCTTGTACTGTGTGGCTAGTGCTGAGGCCGACATGACCAGTGTCATGTTTAATTCAATGCTACAATTCTCCGTCTTACCAATTGAGACTCACGATTATGTTGGCTCTGACCAAAAACGATGATCTGACTGTTCCATACTTGAAAAAAAGGGAAAAAAATTTAGGGTGTTTAGATAATGCCTCGGACTGTAACCGGGGTCGGTGTCCTGTGTATGCTCCGATCAGTTCAACGGATCACACCACAAGAGCCGGTCCCCAGCTAATACCCTAAGATCGACGATTCCAACCGAAATTTTCAGCGAAATAGTTAATCGTGGAATGCTAATCGCATGTATGAATATTCTAACATCCGATATAAATGTGGTACGAAGGGAGTATTTGCCATATTAGCCGAGCTGCACACCCGTGAACTATTTTAACCCAATTCCAGGCAGCCCCCTCACAATATGTGCCTACCTACTGAGAATAAGAACAATATTAGTAACCTCCGTTAGGCATCGGTACCTTAGTGACTATGTGACCTATCTACGTGACCATCATAAGTCTAGGATGAGAATAGCTATTCAAATGCTTACGTTACGGTTGCACGTAGGTGCGTGTGATCTACTTACTCCGCGCAATATCCTGGAATATAACATTGATTATTATTGCTTTTCCCCCCTCCAATGGTGAGATGATAACTTGGGGCTGGTGGCAAGTCGAGACGGCCATCATTAGTATCTAGCTATCTCACATGATACCCAGGTATGGACGTAGTGGACTAAAATAGACATCGACTCACGAGGTTAAGTCCAACCAAATATGGTGAGCTTACACTTTAATACATAATGATAATTATGTTAAGAGCCTCAGGGTCCACGTATGATCTTATATCATAGGCTTACTTCAGGCACAGACGAATTAAGATTATGTACGCACATAAGAGTCACGTAATGGGATCTACTCAGCCAATATTGCAGTCACATAACCCCAGATCGAAGCAGGGAGTCCATGTTTAACGTTGGTATCGTTCATAAGGTATGTAAGCTGAGAGATAATTTATCGATATTATGTGTATGCCATTATGATCATGAAATAGTTAGACACATTTGATAATTAGAAAAGGGGGTACTACCTGGCTTATTATCTCATACTGTTTACACCCCATGATGAGGTATTAACAACAAGCTACGAGTCGGAAGCCATCAATTCAGATATGTGCCTCGCGATATGCATAATGATGGAAGGATTAGATATATAAAACATGGTTGACGTTTAACATTTAAGGTCATAACGGGATAGATTACCGGTTGAGGATGTGTATACATGGAACACGGTAACTAAAATTAATCAAAG
The DNA here is from genome assembly GCF_008694065.1 of Daldinia childiae. Taxonomy (NCBI): domain Eukaryota; kingdom Fungi; phylum Ascomycota; class Sordariomycetes; order Xylariales; family Hypoxylaceae; genus Daldinia; species Daldinia childiae. Next base: position 2,618,287 of record NW_022984642.1, on the reverse strand, counting down.
ATATTGCATTATGGATAAATTTTTTCAAAAAATGGATAAATAATAATATGACCAAATTTAATACTTTCATCAAGACATCGTTTACTTTCATATGTAGTAGGAAATACAAACACGAAGTTAAATGTCACCACACAGTTAACTTACAGATTAATACATTTATCACTATACACAAGATGGGATTTCTTAATTCTTATGGTGAGAGTTATTGTGACAAATAGCCTTTAACTATGGCTAAGCATAGAGACATAAACATGTAATTTAACATCATCCGCTTGAAAAAAAGAGGAATGAACATTATTTATCTTTAGAATTTAATATTAAATATTTCGGTAGTTGTGAGAAGTTAAGTGTTCTATTACTTGATTTGAACTGCAAACGGATATTATAGGTGATGATTTTAATGTCCATACGTTTGTCTATATATTTTCCCACGTAGATAGTAAACTTATTAATCAACCATACATAGTAACTCAAGTCTTAAAGTGTTTTTACTATTCATCATGTCAACAACATGATTCAGGGTATTTAAGTGTAACTAGGAGATATTTAGAATAATGGATATAGTAATTCATCAAAAAGATTTAATATACTGCAATGAATGGAACATCTTGAAATTATAACACACTTATTGTAGGAAAAACTCGGGAATTATCGAAAGTGATAAACATACTTATATTCCACGAACTAGGATGCTCTTAGTCAAAATAAGAGTTATGAATTAATAAATATAAACGCGTCTAGACGAAAAATCTGCCATACCGCAATGAAAATCTATGGACTGTAGAACGCCTGGTATTTCTACTTGTTACTAGACAACCTAGACTAACTAGGAATAACCTCTTATTATCAAATAGTGAAGCAATTTCCTCTTTACATACTAAGACTCAGCCCTGATTCTAAGTGTATTCTCATGTTGGATTTACTAGCTATCTGAATATCGAATGAGTTGAATGTAAGTCTCACCCAAGGTAAGAGCATCTGTAATTTGTTTGCTATGAATACAATTACGGACACATGCAGATTTTGAAATTGTCTCGACAAATTGTCGACGATCTGGGCAGTATGAAAGCGACTATATTATTGCGTAGAGGACCACGCATAACTACCTGCGATAACGGATACACACATGTGATCATTCACTTACTACGTGTTGGACTAGGCATCCTAACAAGTCAAAATGAGTCATTGGATTAAAAGATAGCTTCGACGTGACTCATAGAAAACACGTGAACTGGATAGCCTACGGGATACAGCATGTTTAATACAATCGTGTTGAAAATATGCAAGTACACACTACAATACAATCACAAAAATGAAGACGGCTAAATGTTCTTATGTGTTCGTCAATTGATTATGCCTCGATGGACAAATCTATGTAGTGGACCCCCAAATCCCTTATGATACAGTGAACACCCTAAACGCAGAACCGAATCCCATGATCATCATGACCAACCACAATGCAATTAGTATGTGGCAATTGCGAGAAAAGACTTCATAATAAACGTGACCAAACCCCTTCCAAAACCAAATATTGAAAGCTTAACCACCGAAACCGTATAGGGTGCGGCCTTGTCGCTTTAGAGCGTAGACAACGTCTAGAGATGTGACAGTCTTGCGCTTGGCGTGCTCAGTGTAGGTAACGGCGTCACGGATGACACCCTCAAGGAAGGACTTCAGAACACCTCGGGTCTCCTCGTAGATCACTGTGGGGTAAACGCGTTAGTTAACTGACGCGTCGTAGACGTGACTGAGTAGATGCAACTTACTGGCTGAGATACGCTTGACACCACCACGACGAGCGAGACGTCGGATAGCGGGCTTGGTAATACCCTGGATGTTGTCACGAAGAATCTTGCGATGACGCTTGGCACCACCCTTGCCGAGGCCCTTGCCACCTTTGCCGCCTATTCAAGGTATGTTAGCGATGCGATCTAATAAGGCTGAAAGCTGAAAAGGCTAGATGCCGAAGGATTATAGCCGAAGCTGAATACTTACGTCCAGTCATATTGAATGAGGTTAGAAGAGTATGTAGTTTGTTAAGTGTTTTGGTATTGGGGGTGCTGGTGCAAGTGGTACAAATGAGGCTGATATGCAAGCGGTATGTTTGGAAGATGGAAAGATTGAGACGTGGGGAAAAGCGACAGTTTTAAATATCAACGGGGCGGGTCCGGTAACTGGGAATCAGATCAGCCCGGGATTGACGCGAACTCGTGCCTGATCAGCCCCACCAGTCGCAAAATAAAATAGCTGATTCTGACCAATAGAAAAAAAGAGAACTAAGTACCAACGCGCTCCGTAGGGCAGCTGCGCTTGATTTACACGGGACCCCACTACTCCCATTCGGGTCAGATTTGATATGCAAGAAGTTTAAATCAACTTGAACCAATCATTAATTCTCTTTCTCTTATCGCTTTTCGGGCTTTTGACTTGTTCTTTAACAATCAACCTGCGAATCTAGGAACTGGAAGTGTCACAAACGCAACTTAATGGTAATAATTAAACTTTATGCACTTATAACTATTCCTAACTTGGTAATAAATAATAAGTTATTTAACCTTAGTCTGACTTGTTTTATGCATGAAAAATCCATTACCTTCCAGAAAGAAGTCTTTCCCCAGATGTCTTATGTTTAGAATGATGCCTCAGGCATATCCCTACGTAGCTGCCCTCCTTTACGTATAGTACATTACCATATGACCAATTATTAGAGCATACCTAGTTTTGCCACTTGAAAGATATCTGCTAAATGCTTCCAAACATACGTAAAATATTTGATAGTTACCTGGATATAATATTCTAGCACATAGATACATGAAAACGTAATATATAACAGATCGAGTAAAATGCAAGTACGCCCCCGTGCTGTACTTTCATTAGACCAAAATCAAGTTGTAGCCTTATCAAATGTCTTATCAGTTTTAGTATATTGCTATGTAGGGTACGTATCGAATAACAATTGCCATTTTTCTTGATCTAAAGGATTTAAAAGGTACAAAAGTAGTAAAGTCACTAAAATTGTGGAGAGCGCGCTACGCTGCACCCAATCAACAATTAGACGGGTCCCGAATGGCAACCAAGTCTCAAAATTCCCACCTAAAATCCAAGCAATTTTGAACAGCAAAACGCATCCCTGTCTCCCCCCAAAAATAATCAACAACGCACTCCAAAGTAACTGCGCTTTCCATTTTTTTTTTTCCTTCTGATCCTACAACGCTGCGCATTGACCATCTGATTAGTTGCCCCCCCAGAGTACCTGCCTTGCACACAATCAGCCAAAGGAAGAACCCACTCTCTCACATATTTAACCAAGTTCCCCCACCCCTCCAATCCGTTTCTTCTTTTCCACATCTACAACAATCCACAACAATCCGCATTCGCCTCATCTTTTAAACCATCAACATCACCACTTTCATCAACTTTTTCATCAAACTAATTCATCAACGTCATCTTACAATGGCCCGCACTAAGCAGCCGCCCGTAAGTCCACCGGTGGCAAGGCTCCCCGTAAGCAGCTTGCCTCCAAGGCCGCTCGCAAGTCCGCCCCGTCAACCGGAGGTGTCAAGAAGCCTCACCGCTACAAGCCCGGTACCGTCGCTCTTCGTGAGATTCGTCGCTACCAGAAGTCGACTGAGCTTCTCATCCGCAAGCTCCCCTTCCAGCGTCTGGTAAGTTATTATCCATTCTATCATCTCACCGTCGCTTAATCTACGCGTCATTTGACAAGTGGATATCGCGACCGGGATGTTTCTACTTAAAACGCGACTTCCCCGCATCGCGACAATCAACATCAAACTAACGCGTCTTTAATAGGTTCGTGAAATCGCTCAGGATTTCAAGTCCGACCTGCGCTTCCAGTCTTCTGCCATCGGTGCTCTTCAGGAGTCCGTCGAGTCTTACCTCGTCTCCCTCTTTGAGGACACCAACCTGTGCGCCATCCACGCCAAGCGTGTCACCATCCAATCGGTTAGTACATTCACTTGCATATTTACTAGTTTAACACATTCTAACAACCATTACAGAAGGACATCCAGCTCGCCCGTCGCCTCCGTGGTGAGCGCAACTAAACAGTTGTCCGCTTACGGTCTTGGTGATTTGCAAGGGGTTTTTGGTCGGATGCTGCACTTTATGATTCCCACAGGGATGGCATGATGAATTCGGTTTACAGGGAATGGTAATCATTACGGCGTTTGCGATTACGTTGCTTTTACAGATATGGATTGTACATCAGTGATAGGCAGTCGGCTTTCTGCGCTGCGATACTGGACTGAGAATTCAGAAACATGAACAAACAAACTCACTAGTCTTTCCATTGCCCGAGTGATTTAATGTAACTATCGCCGCTAGTCTATGAATCATACCGTATGTTTTATGCCGCATAATATTTAATGATTTCACTGTGTCATATGATTACCGAGGTACTTAATTCTTGGTCTCCTTTGGGCATTGCTATATGTACTTGTAGCTGACTTGTATCGTATAAGTAAATTTCTTACATTGGTATTAAGCCCGTGATTGTAGTATGGTATTCGAATCAAGCTATCTTTTCACTAAACAGTTATAACAATCAAGTCGCTCGGTGTAACTATGCTTTTATTAAAGTTTCTACTGAAAAAGTAAACGTGTTGTTTGTTGATATGCGCTTACTCCTCCTTCTATCATAGAACAATCATAATGCTGATTACCGCACTCCTAGCTTATGTCTTGTGCGCTGTTGAATGTTCTCTTATATATCTAGGTATCTTACATACGTGGATGGATCTGATCGATAAAATGTTTAATATTTACTCCTGTTTATATATAGAACGAGGTTTGTTGGGATATCTTGATTTTCTCAAGTCTCCGAGCCAATCCTGTTGTATCAACTAGGTCGGTAACAATCCCGAGATGTCGGGTGACCCATGTGATATTTGATCTAACGTTCCCTTTACCCGGCGGTCGGCCTTTTCTATGTTGGCATAGTTAAATCCCGACCGCTCGGATTAATTTCCCCTTATTCTTTTACTATATGATATTCGCGTACGTGTCTAAGTCGTAGTGTAAAGGTGTTTACTAGAGTTTATTATTCTTTAGTGAAACTCATTAAGATTCTTAATATGGGATATCACGCTGACTCTCACTTTTCGACCTTGAGAATTATGAGAAGTGCTATGCGTTGATGTATTTCTAGGGGAGCTACTTACATTAGGCAGTTAAATACTATACTGTTGAGGCCACGTTTGTTTACTTCTATGAGTCACAAGTTTATAGTTAATGATAGTTTATAGTTTCTACGGCTGCTTGGCTAGGCGCAGAATATAAGAATCTTCCTCATACTGACTTGACTTGTATCTACATAATTTTAAGATTTCACCTCTACGTCTTTTAAGCTAGGACCTCATTACTACGTGCGTTGCGAAATAGAGGGGACTTCATTTGAAGTTGCAATGCGGGTCTTATCATACGAAGGTTTCTCATTCACTCAAGCCACGAGACATGACTGTGAAATAGCTGGTATTTTCCCATATCTAACACTAAGAATACAACTGTACTCCTAACCAAGATTTCAAATATTTCCATTGCGCCTATTTTGATTCCTTATTAACTACGACCTCTTAGCTCAGGTGATTCTTCCCGTTTTTCGGATGTGCCTTGAGAAGAACATCGAAGGCGCCAGTGCCGATCATGCCTAGCCTGCCCATGACGATTCGGCTACTGGGTGTGGTAAGATCATCCCAATCTCCGTCGAGAACGGCGTCCTTCAAGAATGACAATGTGGTTTCGAAGCTCATCTTAGTGAATGGACTGACGTTACCCTTCAAGCCGTTGCGGTTGAACGGGGTGAACCCTCCGTTCCTCGTCATGTAGTCTCCGATGAGGTTGAGATGTCGTTTATCGACACCGATACCGTGACCTTCGAAGACGCCGCCAAGTTCCCGAATGATACTGTTACGTGCTGCCTCGACGCCATACACCTGGAGCACTGATGCAATATCATTTGTCTGAATCTTGTTGGGGTTGATGAAGTCGCCATACTTCTGCATGGCTCGGAGATTGACACCGGATGTGTGGATAACCGCCTTCTTTTCTTCCTCTCCAGTTCGCGGGTCGACTATCTTCTCGTCGGCTACGAATGTGCAGGACTTAATACCATCGATTTGTTGTATGAGTGCTTTCCGGACTGCTTCTTGGAGAACGCTCAACATGAGGATCTTAGGTATGTTGGAATCGTATTCAAGTGTGAAATCACACCATTCACCCTTCTTCTCGTCACATGTAAAACGAGATACGACCGGGATCTTCTCCTTGATACGACTTTCGCGGGCACCGGCTCGTTTGCTAGTACTGCCGTCTTCATCTTCGTCATCGCTTGGTGGGGGCGGACTGCCACCAAACCCTTCGTCCTCAGGTTCATCTTCATCCTCCGGTGACGCCTCCCGCTCCATTCGCTGCTGGATTTCGTCGTCTTCTTCATCATTTGCACCATACGAAACTGCCTGCGCTCGGTTCGCGCGTTGCTTGGCATTTGTCGCGTCATCGTCATCGTCATCATCGTCGTCATCATCCTCATCGCGAGCTACGGCATCGGGGTTGCCCGAAGCTACTTCGACTACGCCAGACTTGACACCAACCTCTGGCACCGCGTCGCCCTCTTGATCAGCCTTTGCCTTGATTTCCTTCTTGATTAACCTCTCTAGGACGGGCAAAAACTTAACCTCGAGGGTGTTGAGAACGTCAGAAATGCTGATCGCGTACGTTTTTGTGTATTCGGTAGAAGGGAAGAATTGGAGGTGAATATCAAACATCTTTGCTAAGCGGTAGCCAATGCCCTTGCCGACACGCTCCTTTACCGTAGCCTTGTCGACGACGTGCGAGAGAGGAAGAATACTGATTGCTTTTGCAAACGTCTCTCCATCCGCCTCCGATAATTCTTCGTTCAGTACTAGCGTCATGGACGGCGTGGAAATATGGTCGCTAGCTGTCATGAGAATTTCTCGCAAACGGGGGATACCAAGAGTGACGTTCTTTGCAGAGTGGCCAGCCAAATGGAACGTGTTCAATGTCATTTGAGTCGAAGGCTCACCGACGGATTGACCAGCAACGATACCTACGGCCTCGCCAGGTTCAACCAGGGAGTGAAGATATTTGGCATGGAATATCTTCTCAGCGTATTTACGAGGGATGAGCATAGCACCTGATTTCTTCTCGCCCTTCTCTTTGATCAGACCGTCCTGGTTTTTCTTGATGTACTCGGACACCTTCTCGTAGAACTTTTCCGACGTGGAGAACGCATGGCGATTGGGATTAAGCTCAGTGTGAATCGGGTCGAGGGCCTTTGGATCATTCGCCTTGGCCTGCTTGATGGCTTTCTTTTGGTATTTTTGAGCGTAGTCCTTAGATTCGTAGATTTCTTGATCCCATCCCCTCTCTCCAATACCAAGCAAATTGACCTCAGATATCTGGTTGCGAAGCACAAAGCCGAAATCAGTCAAGTATTTCTGCTTGGTGATATCCAAACCGTCTTCTCCGTATAAGAACTGAACCATTGATCCGTCGGCATCTCGTACGGATGAATCATAAGCAACTTTTAGGCCCTCCATTCCCTTGATTAGACATCTTTGTAGATAACCGGATCGTGACGTCTTTACAGCGGTATCAATTAAACCTTCTCGTCCAGCCATGTGATGGAAATAGTATTCCTGAGGTCGAATTCCAGTTAAGAAACGATTTACAATATAACCACCTGCTCGCACACTTGTTTCGAACGGACGAAAGCATGGCAACGACTTGCCGCTAACCATCAGAGGTACCCTTCGACCTTCAAGAACCTGCTGGCCAAGGTTGCAAGAAATCAAGTTTGCATTGACAGTACTTCCCTTTGCACCGGATGTTGTCATAGACTGCATTTGATTTTTAGGGAATTGTTTCACGAGCCCTGCGGGAAGAGTCTTATTGACTTCGCTAGACAGATCACGCGATCGGGAATTCATCATACGATCTAAGCCTTCTTGCTTCGTATCGTCACGCATAACCTCTTCTAACCGTTCCAATAGTAGCTCATCCGTGTTGGTGATATTGGGTCGGTCGCCTAGACTCACAAATTGTGCAGCAACTTCAAGACCGATATGACTGGCGCTCTTCAGCTTTTCCTTGCGACTCTTCTCACCCTCAGGCGTGAGTCGTAAATCGTCCATACCGCAAGTGAAAGCGCGCATATTAAGGTACCGGGTAAGAAGACGACCAAGACAGCTGAGAAGCTTAGCGGCAAGTTCAGGGCCCCAGATCTCATGGATAGAGTGTATAAATCCACCAGCACTAGGACCTAGCTGTGACTTATCAAGGATACCGGTAATAAATTCGCCGTCGCTAAACAATACATTGCTCTCTTCGAGGAAGTTGCCCCAAGAAGGTGGTTTTAATTGTGATTTCCCGGTGAGCCAGAGATCACCGCAACCAGCCGGCTTCATGTTCTTCAATATGGTTGTAATAACCTGTTTTCCAGTCCAACGCCGAGCAGGCTTGAAGATAGCTGGCGGGACAAGCTCAAGTCTTTCAGATGTGATATGGCCACTCTCAGGTCGTAACGCGCCATATACAAGCTGCTGATATGCGCCTTTATCGAAAAAGGTATCCTTGTTACAGAGCGCAACAGACACAGACAAATGGTCCTGGATCAGACCTCGCAAGGGCTTCCCAGCAGTAGCTGATAGATACTGATGGTCGGTATCGGCAATCTTTAAAGCTTCTGCTCGAGCAAGTTCGTTTTGAGGGAAGTGCATATTCATCTCGTCACCATCGAAATCTGCGTTGTACGTGTTACAATTTGCGTAGTGCATACGAATCGTCTTTTCTCCAGGCAGGACTCTGGCTCGATGACCCATAATGGAGGGCTTGTGCAGCGTGGGCTGACGATTCATTAACACCACATCGCCGTTTCCGAGATGTCGGTGGACCTTTTTGCCTTTCACCCCGGCATATTCTTGGCTTGTCGGCGCGAGAAGCTGGTTGGCTAAAGCAACACGGTCTTCCGCAGATTTGTTTTTCAGGTTAATAATTTGCCCGTTCTCGTTCTCAATCGCGGTGGCACCGGGCCATTTGTCGACACCATTGATAACTGCCTGTTGCATTTCTCTAAAATTATGGCTGGTCACCGGTTCCGGATATGTTAACTTTTTGGCGAAGACGGGAGGGACACCTATTTCGCTGGTCTCAATGTTGGGATCTGGGGAAATGACACTTCGTGCAGCATAGTTAACACGCTTGCCCATCATGTTTTTTCTGAAAAGTCCTTCTTTCTTTTCGAGCTTCTGTTTGATACCGTCTTCATTCCTCTTTCCAGCGGCTCCGCGGATAGGATTTCTATCACGGTCAATTAAAGAATTTACGCTATCTTGCAATTGAACACAAGCTTCGTGCATTTCAGACATGTCTCGCCGCCGCCGGCCGTCGAATCGGGATCGTTTCCATGCTGCGTGATTTCCTTATGTATCTGAGCAATGCGCGCGCAAGATGCAAGAATTTGCTTGTAAAGAGAGTTCTGTTGGGCTTCTGCAATCCCTCCGTCGCCTTGTCGCGCCTCGGGCCGGTATTTGTTAGGTGGAACAGGTTTGGATGAAGAAGTTGTCGGCAGGGAGTTTCTTCCCTAGAGGTCTCGAGTTGTAAACAAGGCCCATTATTTCTTGCTCTTTTTCAAACAAGAGTTGAAGCCGAGCCTGTACTTCCATCGAGTTGACATAACGCTGCTGAGGTTTGGCCGATGCGTCCTTCTTCGTCTTGGGGACCTTGGTAGCGGCATCACCACCTTCTGACATGATCACATCGCCATTCTCGTCAAGTTCTTCGCCCTCTCCCTCTTCTTCTTCCTCCTCTTCGTCATTATCCTGGTCGGGCTCTCCCTCACTCGATGGTAGATCAATATCAGCGATACCTTCGTCTGTCTCGTAGCCACGCTTCTTGGTTACGGTTGCCTTGGATTTCCTTTTTATAGCTAAGGCATCTCTGTGCTCGAAATTTCGCTGCGCCATCTTGGCTTGGTCCTTGGCGCTGAGTGGCTTCTCGAAGATTTTGACAAACCGGTCCTTTCGGAAGTTTGGAGATATCGCCTGGCATGTAGCGCACGCTCTGCCCTTGGTTATTTCCCTGAAGAAGTCCTTAAGCACTTCTCTCCTTGCCTCAGATGCACCCTCATGTTTACCCTTCCTGATGTCGGCGGTTCCAACCCTATGGTTCTTTAACGTTGTTTGGGTATAAACTTCTCTCATGCGAGTTATTTTGTCAAGCGCTGAGCTTTCTTCCCCGTCGGAAAGGTTTTCATCATCATCGACTTGGATATCGGTAGTCTCGGCTGTAATATCGTCGAGATAATTTGCCGCATCTATAAGGCCGAATTGGAGGAGACGTAGCTTACAAGCGACCAGGCTTAGATCGGCCCGTCGCATTCGAAAGCGAAAGCAGTATTGACATTGCGCGCGTAGTAATCTTAAAATTTGGTCCATAAAAACAGGATGATATACAGGGACTGGAAGGTCGATATGGCCAACATGACCTGGACAATTCGGCTGTGTGAGATTACATGTTGTGCATCTACCAGTGTTAACTTCATATGCGACGCATGTCACCATCTCTAGATTCTACTTACACTGAATCTCCCCAAGCTCCAAGAGCTGGATCGTAAAGTCCACCAGGTATCGGATTTAGAAGACTATCAAATGTGGTCGGGTTTTCAATCCTCTTCACAGAAATAGCTTTGATCTCGGTTGGAGTGAGGAAGTCGAAGTCGACGCTGTCGATAGCCGACTGAATTGGCTGTGAGATATTCATGGCTAACGGTTTTTATAACCTCATAACCTAGCGCAACCTTTCCAACCCGCTTCGACCCTTGAATTGGAGCTGTTAGAGCTGTTAGAGTTTATAGAGGGTTGAAGCGATCTCAGTAAAACTCTATCAACTCATGGCATTAATGTTTTCTTGTATTATATTGGAGGGCTGGTTGGCTGGTTATAAGTCGAAGATACTGTTTTTTTAGTGGGGTTCACGATCAACCAAAATTTTGGAGCTTGAACTTTTTAGCGGTGATAGACGGCAGAAGTAAAAGATCATGTGACACATCTTATCTAACTTATCATTATCATTCAATCAATCATATCAATCATTAGTGCAACTTAGCGAGTGTGCAACTATCAAAGCAGCTAAGAATTAAGCAACCAAGGTACCTACATACTTTGCTGCATTGTATACCTGTAATAGTTTCTCTTTCTTTACTAGGGAACTACCAAATGCATCGCGTGTCGCTCCGTGTGTGGTTTTAATTCATTTCTCCCACTGTTACCTTGTCTGAGGTAGCCTTTCTTTGTCCAGCATCGACATCATCATCCAAATACCATCCAGGCACTTCCTGAGTCGATATATACTTGTTTGCTGATTTCAACTTCACCCGTTCATCCCATAGGGTCAAAGTTATAATCATATCTCATGGAGCGACACGGCTCGCCAGGCCTTGGCCCGCGCAATGATGCTGGGTCTCGAGTACAGAAACCGGAGTCTGCTACAGACAAAGCCGCCAAGCTAGCAGCACTGAAGGCACGCGTATCAGCAGCTATAGGATCTACCAAGGCAAAGGGTGGTCTGAATGTTGGTCTTCATCCAGCGTTGGAAGATATTGGGCAATGGAAGCCTGGTGGTAGCAAGACCAACGACTCGAAATCCGGATTAGGTTCGCGATCACGGAACGATGGCAACAAGGCACAACCGAAACATAAACCCCTCGATCTATCTGGACCATCGCAAGAGGAAATCAAGAATAATCCCTATTTTGACGCGAGCCTGAGCGCTCCCGGCGCAAAGCCGAGGCAGTCACGTCAACTCATATTCAACCAAAAAGGCAAATACATCCAGCAAGCGAACGCGCTACGAAGGCAAGCAGCGCTCGAAGCTCTAAAGAAGAAGATTGCAGCGGGTACGCGCAAGGTCGGAATAGATGAGGACAAAGATGTCGAGAAGAATTTTATTATCGAAGCTCCTCCAGATGTTGAGTGGTGGGACGAAGGATTGATAGACGGCAAGAACTACGACGACATAGAAAACCCCAATGTGTTAAAGATCGACACCGAAGACACGATAATCACTAGATATATCCAACATCCCGTCCCCATCGAACCTCCTCAGGACAAGAACGTCCCCGCTCCGAAACCCATGTACCTCACCTCCACGGAACAAGCCAAGTTACGCCGACAGCGCCGAATGGCCGACCTGAAGGAGGAACAAGCCAAGATTAGACTCGGCCTTGTCCCTGCGCCGCCGCCAAAGGTCAAGAAGGGCAATCTAATGCGTGTCCTAGGCGAGGAAGCCGTCAAAGATCCCACGGCCGTCGAAGCCCGTGTGAACCGCGAGATCGCGGATCGGCACAACAAGCACGTGCTGACGAACGAGGAGCGAAAGTTGACTAAGGAGCAGAAACACGAGAAGCTAGCCACGAACCAGGAGAAGGACGCGGCCAAGGGCCTGCATATGCTGGTGTTCAAGATCAACAGCCTAGCGAACGGTCAACACCGGTACAAGATCAGCGTCAACGCCGACCAGCTCGCTCTCACAGGCCTGGTCATCATGCACCCGAAGCAGAACTTGGTGATCGCGGAAGGTGGCGAGTGGTCTATCAAGCACTACAAGAAATTACTCCTAAACCGCATCAACTGGACCGAGAACCTGCCATCTCGCGAGAAGGACGCACAGAACGAGGCCTTGAAGGAATGGCTCAAGGCCGAGAACGAAGAGGGCGATCTGAAGGATCTAGCCGAGAACCAGTGCAAACTGATCTTCGAGGGAGAAGTAAAGTCCGCGCGTTCAGGAAATGGGGCTCCAAGGTCTGCGAGACGGACAGCGAGGCGAGGGAGGTATTATCTAAGTCCAAGATGGAGAACTTTTGGAATCTCGCAAAGTCTACCCACTAAGTTAGAGCTACCTACTGCGTACATAATAGTTAAATTAATCACATGGTTAGGCTAGGAGATTGTGTAATAAAACGTCTTGAACAATTTTGTATTAGATACCTTTTAACCTTGCGGTGCTGGCTACTTATTTCAACGCCTGAGAACCCCTAAGCTCCAATGCGATGTGATTGTTATACAGAATATCGAATTGGTGACTATCCGCACAAACTCACGTTCACGCCGCGTCAAGCTCCATCATGCCCTCGTCGAGATCGTCGTCGTCCATATCGAAGTCATCATTGTAGCTTTGCATAGCCTGCAAAGCCTGCGCTCTATGCATGGCCTCGATAGCCGCATTGTCATCTTGCAACTCCTTAATCCGTTCCTCGTCGACCTTCTTCTGGTGCTCTTTCAGATCCTCGAGACTCCACATACTGATCCCTTCTTGGTCCTTAGATTTAAAGGGTCGCGCCATGTCTCGCAAGAAGCGCTTCGCTGTGATAACTGCCATATCTGTGCTTAGATTCCCGTCAACCTCTTGCATGGCCTGGTTGATCCATTTAGGGAGTTGGAGTCTCTTCTTCTGGAACCGGCGGTCGGCCAAAACCATGATTCCGTAGTCGTCTTTGCCTCTGAGCACACGACCGAGGCATTGTGCGGCGTGTCGCATGGCGTCGAAAGATAAGAAGTCGTTTTCTCGGATGCGGTAGGTTTCTCGAAGGAACTGTAGTCTAGCTTTGAGGATACGCGACTCTGTGTATTGGAACGGAACGCCGATACATAACACAGTTCGACCGTACTGGTGGTCGAAATCGATACCTTCTGAGACCTTCCCACGAGCCACACATAGTAGGACAGCACCTCTGCCATTGCAGCAGGCCATGCGGTATGTCTCAAGCGCAAGCGAAGTTTCTTGGGCGTCCGGCGTTTCGACCAAGATGAGCTTGTACTTCCAGACCTCGTCTAATATGCCCATTCCCTGCCACATGCTAATAATAGATTCCATGTACAGGTATGATGGGAAGAAAACGACCATACCGTCTGGAGTAATTCTTGCGAATTCGGTCAAGAGGTTACCGTAATTACGAACCACACTAGGTTCATTCCTGACTGTGAAGCTTGTGGAGATAGTTGCTTGGTCGCTTCCTCTAGTTACGATCATCGGCAAGAAAGATCTCCTCGCCAGGGTCATAGCGTATGACTCTTGGACGACCGTAGAAAACCCTAACATCTTCGGGTACATCTCTAAGGGCGAGATAGTACCAGATGTGATGATGACAGAGCTGAACCTGTCGAATACAGGTTTGATAGCGATTGCCGCATCTAAGCACGTGAAATGTAGAACTGGGTTTGGTACTTCGGCAGTATCTGACTCGAAGGGCTCAAGAATGAGCAAGAATCCCTTCTCGTAGGTTGGCGACAAGAGTCGCGAATGTGGCTACTTCTTGTAGCGGTTGATAATCTTCGATACTGGTTAGCTCGAGTGTCCTCACAAGGGAGGTTAATCTTTCAGCACAGAAGCGTAGCGGCTTCTTCTCGATAAACGTGTGCTCCTTTAGATGTGCCAGGAATGATGGTGGTGTTTCCGAGATGACCTGTCGGACCTTCATACGCGTCTTGAGATATTCGATAAATCGTTTTAAGAAAGCAGTAAAATGTTCAGCTCTCCGGATATTTCCAGGAACCGCCTCCTTTAACAAGTCATCAGGGAGAACGGGATTGGCCATAAAAGTATCTTCCTGCCGAGCCTCATCGGCATCTCGAAGGCCCTCCACTAGCTTCTGGTACTCGTTTTCCAACTGTTCTCGATCTGTCTCCTTCATCTCTGAGATCTTACGTTCCAGGTTTTGAGCACCCCTGGTGGCCTTTCGTAGGGAATCTTCTGTGATATCTGTGCTTAAAGACTCGATACAGACGTTGTCTATGTTGTGGGCCTCGTCGAAAACGACAATACAGTCCTTCGAGAGCTCTTTGGATACACGCTCTGCTATCTTGGGGTCCAGCAGGTAGTGATAAGAATATATTATAACGTTACAATATTGCATCTATAACCCGGAAGATGTGAGCTCTATGCCTCTAGCAATGTAGACCTCGGGTAGATTAATTCGGAGGGACTTACCATTCGCCTCGATGTGAAATAGGGGCACTGCTTGTGCTGCTCGCCATATCTCAGTAAGCCGTCAAGGGTCCAAACACCGTTAGGTACGAGATTGTGTGGTTCCAGGAGGTCCAGATTATCATGGTACACGCATGTCTCAACGCTCTCGCCTTTGTCCTTCTTTTCTCTGACGAAGCCAGCAGTCAAGCTACGACATCTAGCATCCACGATGGTACCGCTCTTTTCTCTCTTGACCGAAGGATGAAGACAGAGATTCTTACGGCTTGTTAGGCCTAGGCCGCGAAAATCTTCTACGTGGCCGAGTTCGTCAGCCCTGAATTTCATCAAGGCCTTAAGTTCCGCTAATGCCTTTTCAATTTCTGACATGGTACGAGAACAGTAGATAAGCTTCCGGTGTTCGGGATAATGTTGCTGGTATGCAACGATTAATGACAGTAGTGAGACGGTCTTTCCGGTCCCTGAAGGCATCTCTAAGACGCAGTGCCCGCCTGCGTCAAGAGTCCTCTTCAGATCACACATATATGCATATTGCTCCGGATATATTCGTGGATACGGAAAGAGAACCGGAAGGTCGTCAATGAAGAACTTCATCTTTGCTGGATTTTAGGTAAATACGATATGAAGGTGAGCGTGCAGAGTTAAATCATTAGAGGGATTCTTATAGTAAGAGAATTCCGTATGAGACTCGATATAGTTGTCGATGGAGACCTTCAGGGCACGCGTATTGGTGCGGGTATGTTAAGGTCGTTTTCGTAGAGGCTCCTTTAGTTGCAGTCTCGTAGAAATGTTACAAATAGCATGCTTATGCTGGTTTATGTGCTTGGCTTGCCGGTAGTAAAGAAACTAGTTCGGCTTGAATATTTTCTTTTACTATATTCTTAAACCGGCTTTAGACTTTTGCATGTTAAATTGTATATACGCATCGCGAGATTAATAGCTACGCGATAGTTGACGTTGTCAGGCTGAAGTTTGACTGGCATTTGATTCCGGATAAGATAAAGAATACTAAAGCATTGTGCAGCTAGTGGCTC
Organism: Daldinia childiae; assembly: GCF_008694065.1. Classification (NCBI taxonomy): domain Eukaryota; kingdom Fungi; phylum Ascomycota; class Sordariomycetes; order Xylariales; family Hypoxylaceae; genus Daldinia; species Daldinia childiae. The sequence continues at coordinate 2,602,235 of NW_022984642.1, read as the reverse complement.
ATGCACGTTTCTCATTTGGTAAACGCTATAATAAACGGTAAGTTGCGGCTTGAAGCAGCCACATATAACCCACTTCCAGAATCAGCCCTATGTTAAGTGCCTCTTAGGTTAGGTACTTTTAGGTAGGTATACAAGTACCTATATACATAACCAGTTGGAGAACTTGATGCAACTCATCCGCCATCTTACCAAAAATACATAACAACGCAGAATATGCCTACATTGAATATATATATTCTATATATATCAATGTCAATTTGAATCATACTTTTAATGAAATTAAAAGGGGTTTATATCATTGGAATTCTGCGTCGTTTTAACTGCTACTGCGTTGTTATAGGTCATTTATTTACTACTTGGCCAAGCCATCTCAAGCCACCACCAGTTTCGTTTCCGACGATAATCCAATTGACTTGGAATGGGTCTTGTAAAAAGTGCGGTCGCAATAAGGTTTTTTCTTTCTTTCTAAAACCAAGGTATGTACCTAGATTAGCCCTATAATCCCTAAAATCCAGATCTATGGCTTGTGGTATCGGGATGAGCCGAATCTCAACGGCGCGGGAGGCACCCATACACAACTAGACAACCCATACAAACCCGTCGGATTGCACAAAAGCATCATAGGAACGAGCGTCCCGATAGCGGGCAGATGCTCCCGATAACCTCTGCCTTCAATCCATGGAGTTGGGTTTGGGGCGTTGCGATTGAACCCAGATTGTCGGGATCTGGCACAGTACATTAAGCTTAATTGATTTCCCCTTTTTTTCAATTATTTTAATATGTTCGCTCATTGATATCATATCATGAAAATGCGAATGTATGCAGTTGATCAAATTACCGTGCCGTAACCAACATTCAACATTCAACACTACCTCTCAATACAACATGTCCCTCCCTCGGTATTCGGAACATATTCTTCGGAACCTTTTCGCTCGTCACATATTTCCGAGTTTCGTTTCCGAATTTCGGTTACATCTATTTAACACAATGCCGATATATCCATTTTCCATATTTATCCGATCTAGTCCGAGTCCGAAAAATACGCGAATGCTATGCTATGTTGGTGTTGGCTATGTACCGTAAGCTCTCAGCTTTAGCCCTACCCGTGTTACTATTTCGAGATGTTGCACAGCTGATTTTTTAAAAACACACCTAACTGTACGAACTAATGGCTGATCGACTAGGCGGCATAAAAATACTACGCTGCAGTACGTTTTAATCAATTCTTTGTTTCAGGTCATGCTGAAGATTGTGAATCCTGCAAGGCTAGCCTCTTGTGGTAAGGCATACCCAATTAGCGATGATTCATACTGACTTAGAAATATATGCGGTCATCTAAAACTATTCATATGAATAGAGTATGTTTTGGCCCCCCGAAACCGAGTTAAACTTGGTCTTTATGATCTGCTAGCGTACATAGACAAGTGGCCAGATCTTCCCTTGCGAGCCGTGTTGGTGATTTTAGAGGAATCCTCCTTTAAGCAACCCGTATGTATGTGTGGAGAGATGCTGTATCAGGACCATCTTTAGCACAGGGCAACGTATGTTCGTTGCGTCCTCAAATCCCGAGATGGGGATATGAGGCTACTTGGCTACCGTATGTAGTCATCAAGCCGACTCCATACGTAGGTAACGTGCCTAGGGCTCGGATCTCTTTCTTCGTGATGCTCCTCCGCTATCTACATGTATAAGTACAGTACGAAATCGTTAAGGCAAGAGGTTGCGAGAAGTACCGGATACGATGGGTATGAGATGCGTGGATCGTTCCGCCCCAACCGATTTCTTTAGCGAGTAGCGGTATGCTCTGCATGTCCCGCCATCCCCGTGAAGATAATGCTACATGGAGGTTTGCGAGGCTAGGTCTTGGCGACCTGGTAGTCATATAAGTGTACAGGAAACAGTAGGCTTATGAATGCACTATTTTGATATGAATAGGATGTTTTAACCAAATGGAGTGTGAGAACCTGCTTGCTCGCGCTTGTTGAAACGTTTCGAGGAACTAACAGCAAGCTATTTCTTATTCATCGTTCATAATGTTCCTGAAACGGATAGATTTATGTAAATTTAGCTCCTTCGAGCAGCTAAGCCTCTCAGCACTATGTCTCCCGAAACGTGGCAGGGTAGTCTGACTGCCGTGTGCGGAAGGTCCGCCAGTTCTGTGTTCGCGCAAGAGTCGCGGCTATTGGGTAAGTCTTCGAGGGTTTACGATAGATAGACCCGCACCCCGAGGAACCCGGCCAAACACGTGGGCTACGCCTAGCGCGCGGGAGATGGGGCTGGATGTATATGTAAAATGTTCTTAACCTATGTAGGTTCTTAGGTCTAGTTACTCGCTAATTAGGTATTATTATTTTATTTTGCCCTGGTATGTATAATGTAGTGGGCTACTAGGGCAGTATGGGTCTAGTGTAGTGTAAAGAGTCTTTTGTCTTGCGGTAACGTTGGTAGTGGATGATGGATCCTACCTATCATCGTACCGCTAAGAAACGAACAAAAGCAAGATACATACATGTAGCCACGAAGGGTCGATGTTCTCTTGTGGTTCTTGTGGTACCTGCAGTACGGTCAAGGATGCGAGTCTCAGATATCTGCAAGGACAGCACCAGAATGACATCAATCTTATCTCAGGATCGACAAATGGCGGTCCAGCTGAGAACATGCTGCTCTATACATACAATTATGACTTCATACGCCGACCATCGATCGCCGTCCCACGATATTTGTCATACCAAGACTATCGAGGTTAAAAATGAGGACCATGTAATTAATGTAAGGATAAATATTTGAGATACTACATGTCTATTTCTAGATGAAAGCTTGGCTTTGTTGATACTGTACTGTGGCGCAGCCGCCGTGGAGTAAAATATTTACGATCAGGGTTGTAAGTGCTATCGGGATCTTGACCTGAAAATAAACATTCCTCCAGCCTCCAGGGAATGGTGCTGCGAATAGTTAGCAGACAGCTCGCTTGGCGGGGAACGTTGGTTAAGGACCCTGTCTCGTAGGAATAGTGATCATTTAGTATTTGCTCAACTTGGAACAAAAAGATGAACGAGAAGAGTTACATCGTCCAAAAAAGAAGATTAATGTCTGGTGTTTTTGTATGCTGATACTATGCTGCTACTATTATGCTACTTATTAAGGGATATAATTATTCGTTCCTACAGTTTCTCATACTGTATCAGTATAGCTTCTGATTATAGTTACATAGAAATTGAATATAACTAGTTAGAAATATAGTTAGGGATGGGGGGTCTCATCTCGCTTCATAGTGCGTGTACGGTACACGTAAAAGACCAACAGCATTACCTACCTACTGCGTGTTGCCACTAACGAAAAGAATTAACGATAACCCCTGGACTTTAGAGCGTTCTTAGGCATCCTAACGCCGGACGGCAGTGGGTTCCGCAGTCTGTGCTTCGAGTACTATGTAAGTCGAAGAATGTGGCTAACAGATCCCTGTGCGGGCTCTAGTTAAGACGCTCGAACCAGTAGCCGTCCCCTGTTACTTATCGCGGGATGCTATACCGGTTTTGGGGTTCCGACAATACAAAGTACACTGCCGTAGTATACGAAATACGTGATGATGACTGGAGGAACAGAAAAAGAGTTCCACAGCCTTTCCGCCCTATTGTCCCACGCTACCTAAAGTAGATTAAACGTTAGCCAGGCGACGAACCCCATACTTACCTTATTCTGCTATTCTGAGAACCAACAACACATCAGACCATGCCACTATTCTCAATGCTAAAAAGAACACACGTCCGCGCTAGCCTGAACACGACGATAAGCGCAGCAGACCAGCCGCTGACATCGTCCTCTTAATCATCTATTGTTTTTCGTTATGGTCACATTGACCCTCTTCTGGCATTAATGAGGCTTTTGATGACCTTCCTCCACCGCATGAATTATTAACGGAAACTCGCGAATAGATTCTCGAGCTACATAGTATATTTCGTAAGAGGTATCGTAACCGCTGGTCGCCTAACTTGTGCTTTTTTACGAATCCGCGGGTTTCGTCGAATAAGAACTCTATCTTATGAAAGTGAAGGACAGGGGTTTGCTATAAGGGTAACCAATTCTGCAGCACCTGAAAGGATTTCAGACCTTCGAGAAGCCGGATTGGATCTCTCAGGTGTACTATTCCGTTCGCTTACTTACCATCTACATACACGTGTACACTACCCTGCGCGCGCAGGTACATAACACATAAACGCTACCCGAAAACGGTATGTTGGATAGTAACCTAAGTAGGCTTAACAATAGTCTACATGGCAAAAGCAGGTTAGTGATATTTACATACATGTTAGGAGACCAAGTTGGCTTGAATATTTTTCAATTTTCGGTCCTGGCTCGATTTATTCCCCCGCCCCCGGCTCCAACCGCCGAAGTCGTACGGTGATATTAGTCACTTAACAGTTCTTCTCTTCTTGACCCGGTCTCCCTAGGCTGAGGGCTGGGCTAAGTGTAGTACCTTTTTCAAAAAGATTTCTAAGTATGGAAATTCCTTCTTCGTGTACCACTATAGTAGCTGCTAGTAACTAAGCTATGCTACGTTAAATGTACCCACGCATAGTCTGACGTTATGGTACTAATCTTTATTGTGTATATTCCATGGTGTCTCTATCCATGGGCCCCCCCCTACATTGCACCCACTACGCTTGAGACTGCCGCGCGAACATCATTTGACACCACACACTCACGTACACACCCTTGTGGTTTTTGTATCCTCCTCAATTTGATATACTACCACTCTTACCCGATATGACAGGCCGACCAGACCAGTAAAAATGGGTCTGGCCTTACGAGGACCGTGGGCTATTCTACCCCCCGGCTCCATGTATACATTAATTTTCCGGTGTCTGCCTCACATATCGCGCTTGTCGTTCGTTCCTGGGAGTCTTGTCTGCCTGGCTATGTTTATCCTGATGCAGGCATATGGAGTACAGTTTCACTCCTACAGTACTTCTTCAACTCTCTAGAGATTCCCATTGTTACGCCAATGCTGGTTGGTACGATACGTACATATACCTACATAGTAGGGGTGTGCGCCGAGGCTCCTGGTCTACTCCCTTGTACTTACATGGGAACCAGACTGCTTTCTGTATAACTATGCTTACATCCCACGGAATGTCTCCATAGTCTTTTTTATGTATTGACACACCTTGATCACTTAATCAAGCCTCAAATTAGACTCTTACTCCGTCATACACGTACAGTTGGAATAAGAGGCCACTCCCATAGCTTCCCAGCTTCCCATAAGTCACTGCTGTGTCGTCTTCTCTCACCGGGCACGCCTTGTTGCACAACAACCAGGTTCCCCCTTTAGCTCTTTTTATACAACCAACCTTACCGTCTGTTGGAACGCATCTTGCGTTTGATACAGCCCCGATGGATCTATCACCTCCATCCTTGACCAGGTCACCGGCGTCACCTCCAAGTACAAATTGCTCCGACAGCCCTACTCTGGATTATCCCTCGCCGGAATTTGTTGACCCAATCTACAAGATCGCTTCCATGTTTGAGCAGCCTTGCGCAACCATGTCTTCCAATATGGGCTCCGAACACTCGCTCCCGCCTTTGGATGCTATGACCTCGGCCGGCTGGAGTGGGACTACCGTGATACATCCTAGCTCGACGTCAACGGCCCCGAATATGTCGTCGGCCGACTATGATCCCTTCGCTCACTACGAACCTAACAATATGCATGCATCGTACAGCCATGAGCTCTACCAATCTCATCATACTCACGTACCTGTGCTTTCAAGTAGTGGTACTCCTCCTCCCATGTCTTCGGTAGCTTCTCGATCGCCAGACCCATCCTCGAGGCACGCTTTCGGTTATTCACATAGTGTTTCGCCAATACCGCGGATCAAGATGGAGAGTGCTGCTGCCGCCGCCGCCGCTGCCGATTATTCTGGAGCTGAGCTAACACAGTATCCATCACCTCGTTCCGCCCACTCGTTACCTCTGGAGCATAACGGTTACGGCTCGACTGCCGGTAGCTCGGGTTATCTATCAGATGTTCCTTCAGGGTCATGGCCCAGGTCTGAATACTCGTCCCTCGAGTCAGACCAATATTATGCTGGACCTAGCGGAGCCGGGGCAGCTTTCTCTCATGATAGGCGACAGCTACGTGTACCAAGGGCGGCAAGGAGGCAGCCTCGAAAATTGACGACGAAGGAGGAGGCCAATTTTCAATGCGAGGTTAAAGGGTGCGGTAAGCTATTTAGCAGGAGCTACAACTTTAAAGCACACATGGAAACCCACGACGAAAAGAGGGAATATCCCTTTCCCTGTACGGTCCCAGATTGCAACAAGAAATTCGTCCGGAAGACGGATCTACAAAGACACAACCAGAGTGTTCACATGAAAGAAAAGAACCACAGGTGTGATTACTGTGGTCGAATGTTCGCGCGGAAAGATACCCTTCGAAGGTAAGTCATATATATATCCTTTTCTTTTTCCACATAGATGCGGGGACCCCAAAGCTAACAGATAAATAAGGCATATGGAAGATGGTTGTTCCAAGCGCTTCGATTTGGGCACATTAGACTTGCGCTCCGATGGCTACGATGCTTATCCGGCGCCGACCAGAACGCTCGGTAGTACCCCGGGCACCTAGTCGCTCCCGCTGCTCAATTACCGCCGATGACTATGTCCCAAGCCGGCAATAGTAACCTCTTAGCACCTATGCCTTTTACGAAGAGATGATAAACTCGAACTATGATGACGATTACGACGAGGACGCGGGGGTGACAGGAAGCCATTTCATCTATCGATTTTAACATTGTTCTTCATTCTACTTGTACGCATATCCCGGGTGTTTACTGGAGTTGGTTCTTAGGGGAAAACGGGCCATAGAACTTTTGCCCTGGGACGGATGTTTTTTATCATCAAGCATGTCATAGCTTTGTTTTGAAGAGCGTGGATTTTTTTGTCTTTCAACTTTCATTATTTGTATTACTAGCTAGCATCATGGAGGCTCATCCTAAGCTTAACAAGCTGGGGAACAATTAGGCGTTCAGGACGGTTCTAGGCATATATTGCTCTAGGCTAGGAGAGGAAAACTTTTTGGGTTGCTTTTTTGGTCCTCGGCTTTAGTCGTCTAGAACCCAACAAAGCAATAAGATACCAATTTCATTTTGTTGACAATCACATCATCATCATCCATCATCATCAGCCCGTCATCGTGTATACGTCAGCCTGCTTGGATGATTCTTTGGAATCCTCATCTATTTTTACGCTGTCTGATTTGATTATTAAACGAATTTTATGAAATATTCTAAGAGTTGACTATCAAGAGGCCTATGTTACTTATTGGGTGACACGACATGAACGAGAAGTGGACAAGGCTCAGCCCGTCTTCCTGACGTGCATTATTAGCCAAACGGAGCGCACTAAGATCTCGGTACGCATCAACTATCAAGGAGGCACTATTACGTGATATATCATTGAAGCAATAACGAAGGTTTAGTCAGGCTAGCCTACCTAACATACCAATCGCCCCTATCAGTGGACGTACGGTTGTGGCGTCCTTTCATAAAAGAACTTTTACTTGATGTTGGTTCGCTGGTTCGTTAGTTTCTAGTCACAAAAAATTAAATAGTTAAGACAAAGTAGTATTAACTATGTAGTACTATAAGATGCATAACTAATGGTCACCAATGCAGGGACTTACATCATGTAGGCACCCACTTAGTTGGTAGGTCGTATGCAGAGCCTACCAGCGCAGTGGGTATCATCGAACCGTAACCATGGCTGCTGCCGCGATCCGTGGTACTCCAACAAAAGCGGTGTTGTACCAGTATGTATTAGTATTGTACGTAAGCCCCTAACATCCGCCAAGGTACGCATCGTACAATATAGCACAATTTACTTAAAAAAGTACATGATACCTACCTTTGGCAAGATAGGTGACAAGGTAGGTAATTCGAATAACATGGGGGCTCAACTATAGCCAATAAAAAAACACCTTTCCGATCAAGGATTGTTATCTAGTTTCAAGATGAACTATCCCCCGTGACGGAACATGACTCGTGAATATTATTTTTATATCCTTAGTAGAACTAACGAGATATCTCGTCATCCTACCAACTAAGACTCGAGACTGTAGGCAACAACTATACGTCGTATAGAAACTTACATAGGGTTAACCTGAAACATGAATTCTTATTACGAAGATAAGAAAAGTCTGCTAGTTATGTGTATATTAAAATACTCTCATACATACAGAACCATGCTCGTGGATTGGCTACCAATTGGGGATGTAAGGTATGTATAAAGTACCGTCTTATAAGACTTTATTTCCAAGTATAGTAATTTTAATCCCGCTATACCTTATGAGACATAGCGTCGTTTTTAAATGGGGCCGAGGGCTTTGGAACCCACAATGCTAAGGTGTGCGGGGACAGATATAATTCGATTGGTTAGAAATTGAAGACCCGTACACTGTGCCAATAGTCTTCCGTAAATTACCGTACGATGAAAAAAAAAATTAAAGTCTACATTTTACCTTTTACATACTATTATGATATAGGGAATCCTCAAGGCAAAAGATGATTCATAATACAGACTTGCTATTTCCTCGATGGGGATATCTTCCTAGGTATATTATGCTGTACCTGAGGCTTTAGTCCAACTTTACAGATCCACTAACCAATGCATCTACGGCTCCGGTCCGAATTTGTCGGATTGAAGCGGACCCCATATTTATGTCGCACATAGAGGAATGCCGCAAGCTATACGCAGAGCTATAACGATAAGGCGGAAAAGACAATAGGAATACATACATACTTGGTAGTACGATATCACGAGTGAGCTGACGCTTTCATGTGCTACAATGCTACAACTATTTATGCGCGCAACGTATCACTGTACAAGACAATTTACACAAGGCAAGCCTCACAAAACTAATAATAAGCGCGCTGGGTTTGACAAAGACTTATACACATATAGAAAGATGCGGTTAGAGAATACATAGCCTACGCCGAGGCTTAGCTAGAAAGAGTTATTTACTAGGTATAATAGACTATATACCTTAACCTAGGCTTTGCAGCTCCACGGGAGGAGCCTTTTACGATGCAGGAACATCCTAATCTAGCATCGTATAGTCGATAAGAGAATATCACAGGTTCGGGGTCCAACAAGTACCTAATGTAAACAAACGACCTCGTACGGAAACTGAATTCTGGTAGTATCTGGCCTACCACAAACCGACCACCGTGGCGCGGGAACTGTAAGGCCGAAAAGAAGGTGCTTACTTTCTAGAAGCCTCGTCGGTCGAATGTCGGCGCTTTTCACACGAGGAAATCTTTCGCCAGATCGGTTTGATTGGGAGCGAGAGAGTGCTGACCGGTTAACCCCCAAGTACATACCTACAACCTACATAACCCCAAGAAGAGGGCCCTCAGCCTTACGATAACCTGAAAGTCGCCTGTTGTGTGTAAAACGGCATGACTGGCATACGCACAGTTAAGTGCTTACATTTACCAATTCTAGGTACTTGAACCAGTATTTTACTACGTTTACGCACCCCAGACCTACTGGAGAGACGCCCGGATTTCTCAGATTGTACCTAATCTTCTTAATTAATAGCCACTTCGCTATCTCGTCATCGACATCATCGTTAATATCTAACTACTACCATATCTAAATTAAAATTCTTCAGCACGATCTCATCCAACTTTTTTTTATTTTTCCGATCAGCTCGCAAGTTCTTACCCCAAACGCCCGCGCGATGCTACTCACAGGACACACACCTACTACTACTACTATGTATCTACCCAGTTACTCCATATTAACTAACAACCGACAGTCTGGAATGGGAGTGGCGGTCAGCCTATGACTTTCGGGTCTTGCTAGTCTTAAGCGCCGTCCCTGGCCCCCTCTTCAGGACGTCCGCTGAACCTGTAGCACTGCAACGGCCACTTATAACCCCTGTTGGACGTGGAGATCACCACCTGCAGCCCGCCGTTGTGTATCCACGCCCATGCGACTCTGTCGTTCTTGCGGTGTACCTAGCAGAACAACTGGAATTTCCCCTGTTGGTTGGAGTTTGCCGGTGCCATGTACGTTATATGCAGCTGTCGACGACTTCTCTGGTTTCAATTATCTGAAACAATCCCGAGGGTTGCAACAACAGAAACAGCAACGATAACGACATGTCTTCTTGCTTACGTTAGATACCTCTAAGCTAAGGTAAAGGGACCAACTGAATGTGACGAGATAAAATATCGCGATGGCTAAAACTCGATATTTTTATTATGAGTTACTTTCTACAGCTCTGTCGCAGTGCATACACTGTTAGCAAATTAGGAGCTAATATCATGCCAAAGAGCGACTTTACTGGTACTAGCACAACTAAACCACGGTACCAACATTCTAGCATCGAATAGGCAGGCAGCATATATCTACATTCCTTGTCATGTGTAGATCCGCATCCCCTGACGCCGATGACGACCACATCTCTACCGAGATTCATCTATTCACCATGGGGCTCTGTCCCCGCGATATGAGAGATGATTTTCAACTTTATGTAGGTCGCAATATTAACTCGCCCTGTAACATTCTCCCTTTGTGACCGAACCGTATCCGCCTATCTAATCTACATGATCGACAGCCTGCTTACCTCTTATCTAAAGTAAAAGGCTGTCATCAACATGTGAGTAACCTCAGTACTCAAAATGATAATAGTAGCCGGTAGCCTACAAGATCCTAATAACATGGTTGTATTTTCATATGATGCTAAGTTCATGTTTAATACGACCCACCACTCCAACAAGCGCTGTTGTCCTCTAAATTGAGGGAGCTAGAAGCTCACATGAGACTATGTCAGATTAATCATGCACCGAATTAGGGGACTCCTAACCGTTCGAACAAATCTGTCTACCTCACATGCACGAGGAGCACCATCTCCTAACCGTAACAACTCCCGCTTATGAGGTCCTCGTGATGCAGAACTCGGTTATATCAGGACATGTTCCGGGCCCGACACTACGGGAATTTCACAAACTATAGTCTGACGCCGCCATGCAATGCAACCACATTGCGTGGCAACTGGCATATATCACGCAACGCTCAAGACGTTCGAAGGTCATACAGAAACCTGGATTTCGCTCCTGATATTGATTACTTGCTTTATGTAAGTAACTAGGCTAAAGGATCATGAGCCCTACCTCGCTCTGCTTTGCCCTACCTGGTGTAGCCTTGGGTTTTTTTTTCGTCGAAGCCTTTACGCCCCCAATTCCTAATTCAGCTGAATACATGCGTATACCGATTCCAGTGTCATGAAGATAGGGTTAAGTGCTTATGGATGTTGAAAGCACAAAGGCATGACGTATGTAGGTCTGTTACTGAAGATATTACTACCTATCTAGGTACTCTTGTCTAACCTAGTATCTTGCAAGGGTACCTAGGTAGGTATACACAATAGGATCGTATGTAAACCTTGCTAAACGATATTGCTCCGTTCTTACCCGCCTAGCCATCTTAAGCCACTTGCACGAAAACGTACCTGGTGCTTAAGCCGTCATGCGCAACTTTAACTCGACCGGTCTATGATGCCCATGCCCATGCCAGTGGGTAAAAATCCTTCATCTTCGTACCCGTTACGATGGAACTTAGATATTTGCCTCCCAGTAACTCAAATAACAAACGTCAATGCACTTACACCACATCCTAGCCGAGGAGTTTGACACTAAGCGATCGAATGTGACTTATCAAGCGCTCGCATTGATAATGCCAAAAGATGACCATGCGAGAGCGAAATGAAGGCGAAATGAAGGCGAATGCTGCCGTTACATTTCTCCTCAGCTGGCCCGTTAAGCAGTTTATATTGGGTTACCTTCTAGAACGATTCTTCCGCGTCAGATGCGGCAGCTGAGCGTTTGCGTTTGCGCGAAGGATTGTGTCGCAATGCGAGACCGAAAATCGCAGGTCAAGGGGGGTATCAAGCAAATCCTTCATCCAAAAGCAGAAAACATTATACTATGCAGTAATAGTTACCAGCCTTGCCAATAAGATTGGTTGGTCGACGTACGTTTTCCTCTAGCTACAGATGGATGGCCGGCCCTGTTAATCCTAGGTTAATAATAAGTTCACCGTCCTCCTTCCTCTCTAATGGTGCATTCCCCTGCTTTTCAGCTCGTGGATGCAAGGGGGGTTCATGGTTGCGGTAACTATGGATGTGGATGTTTATGTAGGTACAATACATACTACAGACATCTCCCAGCACAACTACATACATACACAGACAAGACAGGACTACCCCGGCCTAGGGTTGTAGAAAAGATGCAACTCGTTGCGAGATATCCCCAGTCACTACGGCCCCGGTTTATTCTCTTGGCAATCTTAAATCCATGGTGATGATAATCAGAACCATAGGATCCTATTTACTCATGATACGAGTAAGTGGGCTTCGAGGGGGCAAACTAGAGACTAAGAGGGGTAAAAAAGTCAGGAGAGAAGGGGGAAAAAACAATATCAAATTTTGAGTAAAAAAAGGAAAAAGAAACTAGGGGATGGTGAGAGAATCATGAGTTCGGCTCGAGGTCTACTTCTCTAGCACCCTAGTCCACATATTTGGAATATGAGGATCCATGACGAACGAATCACAGGTTCGCTTCTCCGAAGCTTCGTCACGTCTCCCAGGTGAGATGCCGTCGCTTAACGCCTCGGAATTTACGCAGAAAGCAGAAATGCCCGGCGGCCGACGTCCGTCAGCGGCAAAGCGATTTACAGCCTCCCCCCGTACGTACGTTAAAGGTTATCGTCTATGGATCGAGCGGCCTTCCGTCGCCATCCTTGTTGACGATCTAGGTTGTCAGCACTTAGTTCTACATAACGTGCCTTGTATGTACATACATACGGATTGCTCTGCCCTGTGCTCTCTGTAGGGATTCGATTCTTCATCGGTTGGGTTAAGGAAGAGGCGCGTAACCGCGCAAGAGGAGGGGGAAAGATGAGGATGATCGTAGGGAAAACCAATTTAATCGCGCCAAACCTCGGCTGCGAAAGAAGCAGTAGTAGGCTTATCCACTCTCCCTACACTATTTCACCGCCCCTGATGGAAATGATGCTATATGCACCATTCTCGGATCGCAGGCCTTGGCTCCAACATCTAAGGGAAGAGGACAATGCGCACCCAGAGATTGTACGGATGGGTGCGAACCAAGAAAGGCGCTCTTCGGCAATTCTATTAGTCGATACGGATCCCAGGCCACGGATATCCACAGTGGCGTTCCTACATACGCGCCCTCTTATCAACTGTGGTTTCCGAAGGTTAAGGACGGCTATTTTTCGAGGCCCCTGGGCAAGCGAGGATGGCGAATCATGCTATGCCTGTAGGAGGTACGTATGCCGATATGCCTAGGGCTAGGGCAAAAGAGCGGAAAGGAAGATGAGGGGAGAGGAGGGAAGGTAAGTTCTAGCCCCATGGGATGATTACGGCCCCTCGCGACGGAGTTACGATAACCATTCATTCTAGTGGAAGCCCGAAGGGGTGAGCCGGATTCCATCTCCTCGTGGATCGAACTCGGATGGTGTGTGGGATGAGATGGGATGTATTGACAAATCCACGCACCTAGGTAGGTACCTATACACTATCGCATTAAAATGTTAATTAGCCAGTCTCCGTAGGTTAATCTCGAGATCTTCAAGTTAATTGAGGTTGGCGAGCGTTAAGATAGTGTATAGCATGTAGGTATGTATGTAGAAGTCTGAAGGATTTGATTCCTTAAGGCTGAGCGTGGCGAAGCCCCCTTCAAGTAACCACCTCTCCCGAAGGCGGCGTTGGTGTCTCCTGACACAGCAGTCGAGACACTGTAGATGTAGATCTCCTTCTGGGTTATGCGGTTAGCTACGCGAATAGGAATACATGCCTATGTAGGTAGGTATGCGTACGATGTTATTGGAACAGTAACGCGGCAGCACGGGAAGCAGATGCCTTTCTACGTAATACACCGGCTCGACGCATGAATACTCACCCCGTTGGCATACGTTACATATTTGCTGTCTCATCCTCCGGGATACTCTCTCGAGTCTGCCTTTGTGTGACGGATCCAGACATCCGGTAATTACTTGCCAACATGTGTTGGTTCGTAACCGGCTCGGTAATATCGTGGCTCTGTGGCACGGTCAGCCCTATTTCATCTAATCACTGATTATTAGATGGCGAGGGGGCCGGAAGATTCGTTGGTGTCGATGAATGTGTCCTAAATACCTACGTATGTAGTGGCACCTATACACAGATGTAGTACAGACTCGATTATATGTAGGACTTAGATAGGGCCGAACATTACATTCGTTCGTATTACTCGGTGAATAACGTATGTTTAGGAGATCAAGAGCAAGTACTCTAACAGCTATCTACATAATCTCGATCCAAGGCACCGCGCAAGGTAATAACTTGCGTTCTCCGGTGTCACTGTCTAAGATCAAGCAAAATAGTGTGCCGTCTCAGGAAACGTCTAAGCCTTCATCGATAGCCTTTCATCCCGATAGACCCGGCCTAGCGATACGTTCGATTGCCATATTCCTTCGAACTAATATCTCCAGAGATACCAAGGGATTCTGTCGGGTGACTTGTTGAGTGTCTCAAAGTTAGTCACCAAGGTTCACGAGTAGTCACTTCACTTCCTGATAGAGAAGCATGATCATCAAGCTTGGAACGAATCCCAGCAAGAACGTTCGGTACGTGCTGTACCTCGATATTGATTCTGGTAACCTGAATATTCCCTCAATCCAAAACAGGGCCCGGCATGAACTAGCAGAGAGGTAGATCGCCACAACCAGACTGCAATACCTTCAAGACAAGGCATAGAGTTAGATACACAGCATATATGACTAGTATAAACAAAGTAGAACTCCAATGTCGTACGCGAAGCGATAGACGAACCCCTGAGCACAAGGCGGCTATGCCAACACCGCCGGTGGAAATAGGGGTGGTATATACACAGAGCACAACAATAAAAGGGGCAATAACACAAGCATATCAACACCCATACTACCTCCACCATTGTACAACCGGTCTATAGATGTCTAGGTAGGTACCTAGTTAGTGGTGCGTTGTGATATCTCACAACCGACGACTTAACCTATAGACACTCTAATACTTCACCCCCACGTCTCCTAATACACTGCCTCCGACCTTTCCGCCAGAAGTAGCAAGTATCTTTGTAATGATCTACACGAGGCAAAAGAAATTTGGCCGGTCGAATATTGCGTAAGCGGTCCAGATAGGATAGTCCCGCTCAGGAGTGTACAGACATAGGTAGACGCGTTGTTGTTTCGCTGCTGAAGTAATCTATTACACATGTATTACATTACATATGGTGTCAGTGCGGAATGACTTACTTTCTATTAACGCCGACTATTGAGAACTTCGAAGACTATTTGTAAGCCGAGCCCCTTACTCGATTGACTTTACGACAGTCTGGTCCGCGATAGCGGTCCGTTTATACCTTGCAGCAGAATTCTATTGCTGGCGTGGTTGAGATAGCCAGGGGCATGTTATGGGCTTCAGATTCGCATCGATGTATTCGGGACTTGGATTACTTCGATGAAATTATCTACAGCAATGAGCGAAACGGAAGTGGATATCCAAGTTCCATTCCAAGATTCGAGAGGCTGCTTCGTATCGATCCCCTCCTCGTATAAGGATAGCGGAAAATACGTTATAGATATATACGTACTATCACCATAGCACGCACGTTGCTTTCTCTCGAGATAAGCTCTAATTACCTCGAGGCTATTACATATCGCACCTGTAGTTCTCAGGGGGTAGGAATACAGATAATTATCAGCGACAGTGAGCAGCACAGGTCTGCAAGAAAAATAATAAGGTAGGATGTAAGATACATTGCTTGCTATACTATAAAGCATTCATTGCTACACTATGTATTACAACTACGACTTTCGTGCAAATTGGTAGGGTATCCGACGTCTGTCTGTCTCTATATCATCATCCAGAGTCTAATCCCATAAACATACCGTAACACCAGGCCATAAATACAAATGCAAATCGTAAAAAAACACGAATATTTTGTTCAGACAGCCGAAGGAATAACTCGTTTCGTAGCCTTAACTGCCCTCATCGCGGGTAGCGTATTCGTCTTTCCGGGGTTCCGTCCGATCTCCATGCATAACATGCGGATAAGATCGTGGTTTACCCAGTAACTCGTGTGCGCGCTTAGCATGTTCAGATACTGTAGTTCTAGCGGGCCGCCACCTGACCGCAGAAAATAATCGATCTGACCGTTGTCGTTAAGGAGGAAAGCCTTCTTCTCGGCAATTTCCTCGCGTGAGAAATCGTGGACTTCGAGTTCGAGCTGCGAGGGGAGACGCATCGTCGGTGGCCTTGGGATCGGCGCATTTACACCATTAGTTGGCGTGGAAGATCCAGCTCCAGGGACGATACTCATCATCGCATGCCCTACAGACTGTAGGAAAGACGTCGATGTACTCGGCACGTATGCTGTTTTCAAACTGGCCGCGTACATCGGATCTAAGGTGCCGTTGAGTAGATACGCAACAGCATCTTCCCTAGCCATAATGTTATAGATGTTATCCACAGCGATACATCCGAACAATCCGGCATCCCCAACGACGTCTTTCGACATAATATCGTCGGAGTCTGCCCCTGGTTTCCGACGTCCTCTCCTTGGTAGCAACGCACCCCTTTCTAGTAACAAGAAGAAGGCGACAGGACTACCAAGAAGAAATAAATTCGTAGTATCAAATTCGAAATGATTTAACTGGAGTGGAGCCGTGAGCTGTAGGACTGGTGGAGTAGTCGGCTGTCTCGACAACACTTCAATGCACATGACGCTGCCGAGTGAATGGCCGATCAGATGAACCCGTCCTTTCTCCGCAAAGCCGGGGTTATTTCGACACCAGAGCCTGTAAACGCGATTCGCTTCGCTAACCATAGCTGCTACCATCTTGGGTTTATGATGCGACATAAAATGGAATATCGAACATGACATCTGATATCATGCTCCGGACGGCAGGAATCGTCTTGGGCTCGATATCCTTTAAAGTGAAGTTGCCAGGTGTATACTGCTCTTTATCTTCCTCCTTCATTGGCCCGCCATCTTCGAACGATAGGTTCTGCCTCCAATTCACTGGAAGAACCATGATAGAGTTTTGACCTCGTCTCAATGCCCCTTTTACCGCGTCACTGTGAAGTTCGGTATTAATAGCTCGACGAAATGCAGTTATGGCGTGGGTAAAGTGATAGTTCTCTACTCGCTCTGCCAACTTCTGGCCAATGCCGTGGACGACTAGAACCAGATCTGTGACCTGCGCGCGCTCTTCGTCGGCCTTACAGGCTGGGCAGGCATCATTCCTGTCATTCTCTTGTGAACTATTGAAACCTGATAGGGCTTGTTGATATTGTTGCTCTTGTTTCCTGTGCTTTCTCATCCACGTCTCATAGTTAAAGCCTCTCACCACCGGAATGCCAACGGTAATGCCTCTCATTATCTTTGCTACTGGGCGGCGGCCGTAATAAGCTGAAGGCTTCAGGCTTGGCTTTAGTAAATACGCCGTGGTCTGATCTTTGTATATTACATGATACTGTTCGAACTTTTTGTTGGTTGGAACAGGAGAAGAATTGTCTTCGTTTGGAGAGGGTATCAGACTACCTTCAGCTGCTGCTTCTCCATGGAAACAACGGGCTGCACAAAATGGATTGCTAGATATGGGTGGCTCCATCAAATCGTCGACCTTTTTAGAAGACTTGCCTAGCGCCTTTGGCCATAAGGGATGCGAGACTTTTTCCTCACCTAGAGGGCCAACTTCTACGGCACATCTAAGCTCATCGTTCCACGTCTCAGTATGGGGCCTGAGCTCTCGATATCCAGCTTCTAGCTGATTAGCTACAGTGGGATCAATTGGCCTCATATCATCTCTATTTTAAATTAGTGAATGCTTTCTACCAGTGGGAATATTGATTTAATACCTATAGAACCAAGTAGCTCGAAGAACGGTAGCAATATCATTTACAGGAGACCAGTATATGGGCTTCATCTGTAACGCGGGGAGAGATACTTCATGTAACCTGGATACACCAACCGTCACTTCGCGCGAAATCACCTTTGGAGTTTTCACAGGCTTAGGAGGGGAGGATGAGTTCTCTACTGGCGCAGGACGAGGCGGCCTGGCTTCTTCAATCCTCATCTCCTCACCAAGTCTGCTGGGCTGAAAAGTATTCGCCCTCGGAAATGACGCCGGTGGAGAATTAATCGGAGTTTCCGGCGTACCTACGCGGACAAATGGTCTACCTGAGATACCGTCGTCCACTAACGAAGATTTCGCAGGGACTGGCACATTGGCGCTTTTGTCAATTGAAGGATACTGAGCTGTCGTTGGGGACTGTGACGTTATACTTGAAGGCTGACTATTGGGCTGTTCATTAAGTTGATTTGATCGCATCACAGAGTCGATTGGCGACTGGTTTGAAGACATGTTATCAGGCGGCGCATGGCGTTCTGTGACGGAAGCCGTCGAGTCGGTATGCAATGTATTCATCTCACTCATAACAGCTTGAGCAACCATATCTCTATTAAGCTCATGTTGCTTTCGCCTTGCAACAGCACAGAAAGATGTCCGTAAGGCTACACCAACATCAACAAGAAGCTCTTTGCAGCATAAGAGCGCGGCAGTTTCTGGCTCCGGCAAAGATTCAGTGAAAGGCTGGACCTTTTCCCGCGAGGGGCCTTCGCGTGCATGCTTTTCAGCATGTTCCACAGCTAGTTGGCGTACGATATCACGTAGCTTCTCGCTATTTGCCTTAGCAAGTGAAGGGCTAGGAGGTCGGTTCTGCCGGGCATTGGAGTGATTCTGACGGTAGGCATCCGAAGCGAGACTCAACCAAGCTTTCTCTATCGCGTTGTTGTCCCCTGGTGAGAATGGACGTAGGCTACTCCTAATATATTTAGGATCGGCAGCAACAGCAATAGGAGCGGTAGAAAGAGGTTCATCGATGGGAACGGAAGACGCGTAAAAGTAATGGGCGTTTACCGGCGGAATTTCGTCGATATCGGAAGAGCAAGGGGGATGAGATGTCGGGGCAAACCGGCATTTCGATCCAAGGTTATGTACTTTCGGAACCTCTCCGTAGTAGTTGTTGACGGTGGTTGAAGGCATTATCGATTCGTATTAGATTTTATCTACCCGGTCTACTTTTCAAGACTTGAAATCTCAAGCTTCTATCTCCCTCACACCTGCAAATTGAGAAAAACTATCGCGTACAAATGACTAGCGGGAAACAATTGTATTAACGAAGGCATGCTTTGAATAATGTAGGTGCCTATGGTTCTATTTTCGGCTGACCGCTTAGTCGGTTAGTTGCTCAGCTAGGAGAGACGGCTACTCGCAGGCAGAAAAAGTAAACATCATGGTAAACGGGGGCTGGGAGCCGGAATCAAATAAGACCTTAAACACTCTCGGAAATAGCCAGAGCTGACTGGAGCTGACGACAGACAAGAATCTGCGTAGAATATTGAAATCGAAGGTCGAATGTCGAAGTGAGGTGAGAAGCCCTAAGGTTCAAGGTACCTCGAAGACTCTACTGGATGAGCTTGGTGAGTAGGGTACCAAATGGCCACATGCACATGCATGAGCTTTGTATGCGGCGGTGACGTGGTTAACTTGGATGCTGAAGATAGATTAATGAAATGGAATGGAACGGAATGAAATGATGCAAGGACAGCTTAGACCCCGGCTGGGATAGGTATAGGTACCTACATGTACCTTCTATAGGTACCCTCTGTAAGCTGTAGGTACCTGCTGTAGGCATCCAACTACTTCCTCAGTTAGGTGCTTCACCCCGCTGTGGCTGCCCCCGCAAACCCGAGCCACGCTTCGAATCTCTAGCTCTGCTTAGGTTTCCAAGATCTCATTAGATCCATTCTTAGCGACCCGTCGACCTTCAATTTATATTATTCATCGTGAGTTTCGAAGTATGTAATGAGGTAAGTTAGTCAGGGCTAGACTGGAAATACAGTTTAGATAATAATTTTAAAACATCATCCTTCACTCGTGCTTTTTTCCTATCTTTTAGATTTGACCTACTATATAATTGAGTGCCTCACCTCCTCTACCTCTAGCCTGCTTCGAATACGTATACGATCCGAAAAGCTGCAGCATTGACAGGCTATCTCGTTGCCTCATATTATAAGAGGTATATAAATAAGCTCCTTGGACGGGCCAAATCCGGACGGACCTCTGCATTGCAGCCGCAAGTTGTCCTTGGCATACATAAATATATGCATGTCTGTCAAAACTCAGATGTCCTTGCCTTTGGTATACGTACGCGCAAGATCTATCATGTATACCGAGCTGCTTTGAAGCTGAAGCTGAAGCTGATGATGGATGATCTGCGAATATAAGCTGGTCTGACAGAAAGTCAAGATAAAGTTGAGCTTAAGGAGTTTGAAATCCAATTATACTCTCTTGTACGCGCAATGACAATCAAGTTAATTTGATACACCATTGCTATTAGGCGCCGTTTCACGAGCTAATTCCCGACAAATATGCATACTATAATAGCTCCAGTAGTCAGCGCCATCGACATGTTCCAACATATGTTTGCTCTCTTAGTAAGAGCATCGAGAGATTATGTAGGCGAGAGTAGAAGCAAGGGATATGGGCCGAATTGGAGGTTCACCGGATATACCTAGGCACTAATGTACTGCATACTTGATAGTATGCATTAGTGTTGAATTTGGAGATATTCTTTGGAGTTCTTGACAACGGAGAAGGCGAAGGTGGTGGCGAGTGTGGTAACGGCCCTGATGTGTATTGCAGAACCAGTACGACCAAGTTATCGATCTTAGTGGTTGTTTCGTCCAAGTCCCTGACGATTGGGTCGAGGTTGATGGAACCCTAGCCGCGAATAAGGCAACTCACATTTGCTGATAGAGAATAGCGTACCGCATTGGGGCGGGGTACGGAGGTGCAGAGGGAACACATTAAAAAAACGCTAAAATTATTGGACTGACCCCAAGGGTGAAGGGGGTAAATCCAAATAAAACCGATTAAAACTATATTGTTTATTACATATAAGCCTTTAAATAAGAGGGGGAAGCGTATAACCAGGAGAGGGAGGAAAGAAGAAGGGAGAAGGGCAGAAAAGGAAGGAGAAAAAAACGGGGGGAAAAAGAGGAAAGAACACGGGAGGAAAAAGACGGGAGAAAAGAAAGAAAAGGAAAAGAAAAAGAAAGAAAAGAAAGAAAGAAAGAAAAGAAAGAAAAGAAAGAAAAGAAAGAAAAGAAAGAAAAGAAAGAAAAGAAAGAAAAAAGAAAGAAAAAGAAAGAAAAGAAAGAAGAAAGAAAAGAAAGAAAAGAAAGAAAAGAAAGAAAAGAAAGAAAAGAAAGAAAGAATAAAAATAAATAAAATAAATAAATAAATAAAGAAAGTAAAATATAACATTTAAATTTAGTAATTTATACGTGTATTTAATTATTTACGTAATATTTATTAATATTTATTAATTTTTTATAATGTTTAATTTATTAATATAAATAATAAATTTTATTTTAAATTATAAAAAAGTAATAAATAATTAATAAATATTACATAAAATAATAAACGAATAAATTTACAAAGTTTAAAATATGTATTAAAATAATTTAATTTTAATTTTTTAATTTATTTAATATAAATAATAAACTTTATTTTAATAAATAAATAAATATAATATAAAAACATTTATATTTTTTAAAAATTTATATAAATAATTTAAAAATTATATGTAAATTTTACTTTATTACGTTTATTTTTATCGATTTATTCATTAAGTATATCATATATTCACTTATCGAATATTAGAAAAAATATGGTTATACGTGGGGGTGGGTATAATGACAAATTTGGGTTGTTTTTTTAATGTGTTCCCTCTGCACCTCCGTAGCGGGGTCTCGTCCTTTTCATTCTCCTTCATTGGTCAACGAAAGCCTTCAGTATCTGATGTTGCAGTTTCGACAACGTTGGGATTGCCCCTCGTTTCACTGACGGACATGCAATTTCGCAGCTCACATACATATATGTTTGGTACTACGCTGCCGTTATATGTACGTCGTCGTGGCCCTATTGCTTTTCTCGAAACTCATCATGTCCCGTTGAGGCGGCAAGACAACCTATGAAGAAGCGCATACTATCGTTTCTAGAGGCTTGGATAGTAACAAGCATCAGCCACATATATGCGCTCTAGATACGGGTTAGCCTATGAAATGCTGATACCGGACTCTATATGGTTATCTACATATAGGGGAAGGAACTCCGAGGTAAGCCAAGATCAGATTTCTTCTAGACACAATCTAAAAAGAGATATATCTCTTCTTTGTCGAGTTCATGTAGTGTATCACATTTTCAAACCTTTGTCCACTTTTCTGCGGCCTTCTGGGTTAGGATGTCTGAACGTGATCTGTGAGAACAGGGGTATATACATATGTATGCAGTCGCCCCGGCATTGATCAACATTAGGTTCCTTTTGGGGGGGAAGACCTCGCCTCAAAGGACAGCACTAGACAAGGTAGATAGGGTAGTGTAGGCCAAGGCTAATAGTAATAATGCTGTCCTGGCTTGGCAACCGTGAGCAAACGAAACGATGTAATTTGTTAATATCCTGTCCAGCTGCACCGGTTGAAGTAGGAGGGGCACAATGGATAGAAAACGAGCGAACGAATAAGCTGGATGTATGTATATACACAAATTAGAGAGGGGAATAGATGGGGTAGATCTGTTTTATAAAGAAGATTAAAAGTGGTAACTACCTGTAAAGAGGTAAAAAGGTAATAAGGTAAAGAGGTAGAGAGGGGGGGATAAACTACCTAACATACACCCATGATCCCATCTGATCCAATCTCGCACCATTCACCTATCCATCAATCAAGTCGTCTTATCTACCGCTGGTGCTGCTTCACTCGTTGGAATACTGCACGGCACTGTTATGCATCATCAGGGATGTGCGATAAGGCTGTAACTCCAATCAACGTCGCCGGACGCGTGAAACGATATTGATTATACCCTACGACCAACCTTTAACCATACCTTTGGTCATTATATCTAGTTACATCTATATCTTTTCTCCTCACGTTGTCAATTTCTACACTTTTAATTCATTTAATCCATTACAATACCCTTTTGGCTCATTCTCCCTTTTTCTAGATCCTTACTTCTAAGTGGCTTTTAGGTACCGGTATGTAAGTATTATTGTGTCCCCTCATCCTCTTCCCCCCCTTCGTCTTATTCTTCCTGTTCTCATTGCTATGCTATTTCCCATCTCCCCTCTCTTTCTTTCCCCTCTTATTATTATTAAACAATAATGATACCTGGGAACACACGACAATATCAGCCCATTCAACATCAATGAAAGGAATTATACACGCATACCAAACTTTTGAATTTTATATTTTATACATTACAATAAAGTACGACTTACACGCAAGGTGCTAACGTACTTCAGACAACACACGGTTTACACTTTAACTTTGGACTTACAAAAAGGCCCGTCCGTATTAGCTGTTCATCGTACATCGTACCTATCGCCAATTAATATCCGACTCCATCATCAACTTTAAATCCCCCGCCATCTACCTCATCTTCCCCCTCCAATCTACATATCTCACCCCCCCGTCTCCTCCCCCCGCAATTACTTGCACCTTGGTACACCACTGGACCCCCGGTGCTCGAGCGTTAGGGGTAGTGTATCTGATTCTGATATGAGGCACACGGCCACCGCCGAGACTTATCAACTTACATCATAAATAACATAGAAATAAATAAAAAAACAGGCATTGCTATGAGTAGGACAATGACGACTGTCGCTCTCCCCAGACCAATTCCTCCACATCGTTCTTCATCTGGCATTGTTACCTTATCTGCCCCAATAGCGCTCGAAGCTATCAGTGCCCAACAGGTTTCTAGCGCAGCGCCCGCGCCCATCCCTAACAAACACATACCAGTTTGTCCCACCGGCCCAGCACCCGCTCGTGAGCCTAACACGCCACCACCATCACCAGGCCGCGCGAGACTGAACGACATAATGAACGGCGCCGCTCATCTTTACTGTATCCGCCTGAGAAGTTCGAACGACTGGAATCGGGTTCTCTATGCCTCTACAAGATCCACCCTGCTGACGTAGCAGCCGCCGTGGATTATCTCTCCAGACAACCTCTACCAGACCCCGCTCTAGTCTTCCCTTGGTTTCATGGATTGCATCCGAGCAATCATATCCAACAGACCTTTTTTGCATCGAGGAGCAAGACTGTACGGCAGATACCTAATTGTTTACGTGGAATCACATTGGTGAAAGCAGATGGCGATCTCTCCACTGCACGCCTAAAAGGGGCACTTGCACCTAATGAGTTTATGCAACCGGGCTCCGATGGAGAATTCGTCGAAGTCGACCCCAGAGAAGGGTTCTCCGTTCGTAACTTTCAGATCCAGGCTGCCAAGACGGCCGTAACGTCCGATATCATAGTATATGGTGAGGATGCTGGTCTAGTCCGTAAGTGGGCGTGGGAAATCGCGTCGGCGCAAGCTAAATGGAGGAAGAAATACGAGTCTATCCCGAAATATAACACATTTATTTGTGTTAGTCCGTTTAGAGAATTCGAAAACAAACATGGCGAGATCGTTGCTGTTAATTCGGAGGGTCTTCTAACAGGTGCAGTGGTTGACTTCTTCCACCAAGAGCGACTGGAGATGTACTCAATGACTAAAGCAACCGAGATATCGCGTAATGTGTGGATGGGCCCAACACCCGAGCCTTCAGGAGAAGAGGAACAATCTTATGATATCCTTATCGAATGCAGTGATCTCGGTCGACTAAACCCTGGTGCGCTGCAAGCAATTGCTGAGGGCACAAACGATGAGGTAAAACAGCCTTACCTCGACTTCCCTTCGTCTGGAAGTATCCTTCCGCCGACATGGTCCCACGCTGAAGCTGATGGTATCTTGGATACGTGCAAATGGCTCTGGCACCTCTCGCACGGAACTTTACCTTTGAGGTCGGATACTGATGTAGACGGTGATTCGAACATGTCCGATACATCCTCCACCACCGAGGTCGAGATGCGTCCTTCGCGGAGGATTCTAATACATTGTGCTGATGGGTATACCGAGTCCACCATGCTCGGCATCGCATACTTCAGCTATAGCACCGGCCGACCGGTCCACGAAGCCTGGATGGATTTGCACACAAAGATGAAGCGAAACTTCTTCGCCTATCCGACCGACGTATCCCTACTAACCACGATCGCGCACCGTCTTCTCCACGAATCCCCCATCTGTAGCGACAAGAGCCTGCTGGAAGTTACGAACCTCGTGCGCAACGAGCCTAAGTGGCTCGCCTCCCTCGACGGTTCGTTCCCCAGCCGCATCCTCGACTACATGTACCTAGGCAACCTCGGCCACGCCAACAACCCGGACCTACTAAAGGCCATGGGCATCAACCAGATCCTCAGCGTAGGCGAGACGGCCATGTGGCGGGACGGCGACCTTGAGTCCTGGGGCGCGGATAACGTGCTCGCGGTCGAGAAGGTTCAGGACAACGGCATCGACCCTCTAACCAAGGAGTTCGAGAAGTGCTTGGAATTCATCGGTACGTTGCTTATCCACTTTCCCGTAGCCCTTAGCGTATTATATAGCTTGTCCTTGTTATTATTATTTTTTTTTCACGTTATTCCCCTCGTCTAAGACCCGCTCGCTAACCGCAAAACAGAGCGCGGCCGACGGAACGGCACCGCCACCCTGGTCCACTGCCGCGTCGGCGTTTCCCGCAGCGCGACCATCTGCATCGCAGAGGTGATGCGGTCTCTTAGCCTCTCATTCCCGCGGGCGTACTGCTTTGTGCGTGCTCGACGGCTCAATGTTATCATTCAGCCTCATCTAAGATTCGTGTACGAGCTGCTTAAGTGGGAGGAGATGTTGCAGCTCAGACGTCAATGGGCTGAAAATGTCCACGATGCCGGGCGAGGTATCCGAAGGGAACTCGAGTGGGGCGAGATCGCGCGGGAGATCGCATCGATGAATCGCCCTTATGCGAGATAAGATGTTTAGAGCCGGCTCTGATCGAAATATTGTATTTCGAAGCATTGAGGGTACGGTACAGTCAATGCTTCGGAAGTCATAAACTTTGCGTGATTTGCTGCAAAATCACGACTAGGAGTAGCGGAAGAGTCGAGAATGATGATGAGTTTGACTCATCATTATCGTCTGTGCCCACACTCGACTAATCAGACTCTCGAAGTGTACAGCAGTACCCATACATTTCTATTTCTTGGCTTACGATTGTGCTTCGTTTCGGAGTTAGCGGACCAGGCGGAAGCAACCACATGATTTTCACTTCTAACGACGGTATGACACGACTTATTTTTGCATTCTCAAATACAGACAAAGGGGGAGAATATGGGGAGGGGGCTGAAAACCAGGGGGGCACCACATACCTACTCCGGGCCCTGTTGCATCGTCAGTTCATCTACTGGCGCCGCGGCGTCGTGGGGTTTTGAAGAGACAGTTTTTTTATTTCGATCATTCACGGATGGAAGGACGGGTTGGATTGGGGGTGAAGCATTAACTTACGTTTGAATCGTTTATTGTAGCACTGTTGTAGTAAGTAGTACGCACGTACGTACGTGTATGTGAGGTATGGATGGATTGGACTGGAAGGAAATTCAAAGGGTTTAGGGATTACGGAAACTGGATATCATCTTCAAATAATAAGACTGTCAAGGGGATTAGGACTGAGCCACAGTGGACAAATACCACTCCCAGACTGGTTCCACCTCAATGCTGACATGTACGTTCAACAAATTGCTACTATTAATAACATTTTGTTCTCTTCGACGGTGAATATTAGTAATCTGTATTGAGAAGTAAATGATGATACTCGGTAACTTCGTAGCTATGAACCCAGGCCACTTGGACGCCAGACGCTTAATGCAAAAACACGACGCTCTCCTTCACACAAAATACAAATCCTCCTTCTCTGGGATGTATGATCGCTCTCAGACAGTAGGGCTTTCGCGGTGGTACAGAGATGAGCTGTGGAATTAATAAAAGGAGGGAGAACAAAACACCATGCTCCCGACTACATAACCATTTAACGCCGTCCGAATGCTAATTCCCCTTTGTGACGTACTGCCAATTGTCACCCCCGAGTCCCCCATCATCATCATCGTCATCCTCCTCCTCTGCTACCCTTATTTCTTCATTGATTCTGCTGTCCAAGTAATTGGAAGGATTGCTCGTGCCGGCATGACTGCTCTACGGTCCATAATTAGAGGCATCGAGCTTATCGTCGCTATCGAGGACACTAGAAGTATAATGGTTAGTTGGGCTAGGACTCGAATAAAGAAGAGAGACAAGAAGGTGGTAACACGAACGAGAACTGTTTCACAAGGTAGCCCTCTCCACCTTGGTCCATATCAATGTTAAAGACATAAAAACCACCATCGTTGGTAACAACCATAACTTGTGGGCTGCTACTACTCATAGCCACTACGCTGCGTAATTGTTGGTTACCGCCAGGGCGTGGTGCTGTGGACGTGCTCTTTGGTATCTTGATATACGCGAAATCGCGCAGAGGCTCCCACATCTCCGTCACAGTCTGTGGTAGATAATTTCCGACAACGCCAGCTACGCTGCGACCCATAATCTGCGATGAACGGCGCAGCATGCTGCTAAATGACCCGCTTTGCCTCCTCCTATTCGCCACGGGGTTATTCGCCGTCGATGTTGGAACGTCAGCGGCCTCACTACGTGGAGAGCCCTGTGCGCTATTAGATGAGTCGTTCCCACTATCATAGCTACGACTACGAGACCAACGATCTTTCCGAGGAGAGGTGGGGCTCTGTGCCTCAGGGTTGTTACCGTTAGGCCCTGGCTGCTGAAGTCGGAATATGTGTACGGTATCTGAAGTTGAAGACACGCAGAGAAGCGAGCTCGCCATATTGAAAGACATACTATAGATCGTGCTAGGATATGTTCCACGTCGGAATTGGAAAAGCTTCTCTCCACGGGGTACCGAGAATACTCTAATGATCGTCCCCGTCTCACTAGCTGTTGCTAGCAAGGTCCCTTCGCTGTTGAGCGCAATACAGGACAGGGGAGAGCGATGTGCCTCGACTACATTAACGGCTCGCATAGTCAACGTATCATATATAAGGACGTCTCCGGACGTTACGGGAGCGTAGAGCGAGGCTGGCGGCGCATGCGAAGGTCGCTTATCCTGTGTATCTTCGCGGGGTTTCGGCAAAGGGTAAGCGAGGTACGAATGTTCGTGGGAAGGCGACAATGCGCAGACAGCGGCAGGATTCGGAGAGGTCGCGATATTAGTGAGGAGTGACATAGTAGTTATATCATAGAGATAGATCTCATCCTCGAGCACAACAGCTAATCGCTTGCGATTTAGGCGGACGGCAAGGATTGCAGATGGGAAGGTGAGTTCGCATATAACGGAGGCGCGCTTCGTATTTTGTACTATAAGATGGCGAGGGGAGAGCGAAAGCGACGAGTGAAGTCGAAAATAGCATCTCGACAATAGCGATGTTGCCATCATCGCTACTAAAAATCTTAGAGAACGGTTCGGTGTGGTAGATACGAAATCCCCTCGAGGTACCTATAGTTATTAGCTTCTTAAGGACTTATTACCCTTACGATATACTACACTGAGAGAGACAGAGTTAAGACAAGAATCGACATACCGACAGCTAGGCAGCTGTGATCTTGGTTGAAAGTGACGAAATTGAGAGCCGGGTTCGACATGGCTAAAGTAGAACGGGCGATTCGGGACTGAAAATAGGAATAACTATTGCAGCTCTATATTAAATAGTTGGGTGTAAGATGTACTAGATTATAACGACCCAAAGTTATAATATGATGAATATTGAAGCTTTGCCTGTAAGTCCGACTCCAATCTAAAGGACTCCAATCTAAAGGCGGTCTCTGCGTCAAAGCCGTCTCAGTTCGAGTATCTCTTTCCCCGTCATGACAAAGGGAAATCAATAAGTTAGGCTAGAGTAATAGCTTCATTCGTCAGGACGGCGTAAGGGAAAGAGCTGAGAAGTCGGGCTGCTGGATAAGATGTGTATGATGTGTTGTAACAGGTACCTAAAGCTTCCTAGATTCGTCAATACTCGGGGAAAGCTGGAGATGCTAAAAATCCGAGGAGGTTGGAATTTAGATTCTGGGTGGGGGAGAAAGGCTGAAATCATCAATCAGATGCTATTGTCAGGCGGGGAATCACTGGGTACGTATTGTTACATATACCTTTTTAAACCGTTAACATAACGCGCTATTACGCTGTAGCTGTGGAGCTTAGGTCTTTTAGACTCGTGCCTGCTGATGAACCCATGTGCTGATCACTACCGCATACTAAGTCACGTACCTACCTCTAGGTACATTTTATAGTGCCTGCCCTTGTCAGGTAGGTACTTGACTTAGGTGCGTCACTGCTCGAATAAGACGAGCCTTCCAACTACGACGAATTTGAGGGTTAAAAAGTTAGCACAATTTTCATCTTTGAATTAGGTAATGCGACAATTCTAATTAACTAAAAGATATTTGAAAAAGACATATTTATAAAAATAAAAATGAGCGTTAAATTTAATATTAACATGTTAAATACACGTAAAGGGAAAATACATCTCGGTCTTATCCAAAGATAAATTAACTAGTTACAGGCAAAATATGATAAGATTTACTCACCTAAATCGTCTTACTCTCAACTAACCTATCATTACTCATACTCCTACAAAATCATACATACAGGATTACTCTTCCACGTGCCTCCTTTAATTAGGATGGCTACTACTACCAAAGTCAATGGCCAACAAGGCCCGGGCCGTTCAACAAAGCAACAAGCCCTAGACGATCTGGTTATGGCTGTGCGTCTTGTTTCTACCATATATACAAACATCTTAATTTTCTAATCTGCCCCTCAAGACAAACAGCAGTAGTATCGTATCCAAACGGAGTGTAGAGCGCATCTACTATCCAAACGAGCCTCACTTCTTTCGTTTCTTTGTAAAGAAGTTCCAGCGGCGAGCTCCGTTAATCAATCGAGGCTATTATATTCGACTACATGTAATTGACGTTGCTGTTCGTCGATTCCTCGAAAGGCCTTCAGAGAAGAAGAAGGTCGTCATAAATCTAGGCTGTGGAAGGTAGGTTTCTATCTCACCGTTATCTTCAATGCAGTCTCTAATATTTAGTAGTGACGTGCTCCCATGGCAGTGTATGACCAGATACCCTGACAAATGTCAAAATGCCAAATTCGTGGACATTGATTTTCCTGACTTGATAGAAAAGAAATGCCGGATCGTCCAGGACACTCCCGAGCTCAGATCTCCATTAACTGGGCTGAAAACGAATGTAGGAAACCATGTAGTACTACAGAGCGATCAGTATGTCGAGATTGGTTGTGACCTTCGTAACATCTCCGATATAGAACGAGCGCTTTCAACTGTTGTTGATATAGCTCGCTGCGAGTTCATGTTCGTGGCAGAGGTCTCCATTACATATATGGAAACCGAAGGCGCAAATTCAGTCATTCAATGGGCTAGCACTCTTGGGCAAGGTAGGTTATCCTGATACATTTATCCTAGTACATGAATTACTACTAGGGACTGACAAATATCAGCCGAGTTCTGTCTACTCGAGCAAATTATTCCAGACGGCGAGGATAATCCGTTTGCAAAGACGATGCTGGCGCATTTTGAGAAGTTGAAAACTCCTCTGAAATCTGTTTTCAACTACCCAGATATCAATACCCAGCGGGATCGCTTCGTCAAAAGGGGCTGGTCACAGGTCAATGTTGACACTCTCTGGCAAATATGGGCCGATGACCAATGGCTTTCGGCAGATGAGAGGAGAAAGCTCGACGAGATTGAGCCCTTTGATGAATGGGAAGAGTTTGCAATTTTTGCTGCTCATTACTGCGTGGTTATCGCCAAGACAAATCCGGTAACAACTCAAACGGCTACCAGCATCTCCAGGGATCTTAAGAGCTTCGAGGCCCCTATATTGTCCTTAGACGCCGACTTCAGAGAATATTCTGGTACTCGCGGGCAACGCCGATTTGGGGCTGCGATGAAGTTAAAGAACCACCTAGGAGAAGAGTTATTATCTAACACGTTCGGACTTGGGACGAATAGTCGATTAAGATCATATGATCTCTATGCTAGCGAGTCGACTCTACAAGATGTCAAGACGCATCATACTGGTCCAAGTAGTCGCATGTGCCATACTATTACGAACTTAGGCGATTACGGAAACCTCCTGGTGGGAGGTAGGGCTTCTCCGTCAAGCGCTCTACGAGATTGCTGGCTCCTCCATAAAGGGAGCAATAAATGGCAACGGGTAGATGACCTCCCAATACCATTATATCGGCACGGAATAACAAGACTCGGCAATTCAGAGCTCGCTCTTTTAGTCGGAGGTAAATATGACGCATCATCCATTTTTAATGGGTGCCTCCTCTATCGACCAGGCTTGGGTTGGATTGAGTGCGAGATTCAGGGGTCAGAATATGAACCAGTTTTTGGCAGCCTGTTAGCTAGTCTTGGAGGACCAACCCATTCCACGGCAAACGATGGTATCCAATTTGATGGTATGATGGCAGGTGGTATCTCTCGAGATGGCATTATTGCTAAGCAGATTTTGCGATGGGCTTTGGTACTTCCAGAAAATGGCAAGCCTATAATCTCATTTACAGTTTTATCGACTTCAAATCCTCTTAATTCGCCGACACTGGAGATGCGTAAAGTCAATAATCCCGATGATCTAATCAACCGCTACGGTGCCTCTGGCTTTATTTCTCCGGAAGGATATCTGACTATAATTGGGGGCATCGTCGCAAATGACATAGTCACTCGAGATCTTGACGTCCTGATTATAGATATCTCCGGCCTGCATTATAAATCGTTTCCGCTTGCCAGATCGCAGTAATCCTAGGCCATTACTTATAGGGGTTTCAATCGAGCAAGATAGTGACGGCCAATTGGTTGTAATGGGCGGAGGTGCTACATGTTTCTCCATGGGAACATTCTGGAATCCGGGATGTTATACACTAAGATACACCCCTAAGGCTTTTACTAAGGGGGTTCCGACACTACACAGTAATAGGGGAATATGGAAACACTCAAGAATTGTCGAACTTACGGAAGAGGTAGAACGGAATCATGCCTCGACTTCTTCAAACGGGGAGGCTGTGGAGAAGGTCGACATACCTAGGCTTCAGATCAACACAGCAGATGAATTTTCGGCAGTGCTAAAGGCTGGGAAACCTGTGGTTTTCGAGGCAAGCCAATTAGGAAATTGTACCCAGACCTGGACATCAGACTATATCGTGAAACAACTCGGTCCTGGTAGAGAGGTAATGATTATCACAGGTTCCATATATGACCCAATCTAATCATGTCACTAGGTTGTTGTTCATGAAGCCGATAGCCAGAAGATGGATTTTAACAGTAAGAATTTTACGTATGTCACGAAGAAATTTGGAGACATCATGCAGGGAATCTCAGATGGTCAAAAGCTATATCTACGTGCCCTTTCAGGAGATCACCCATCTGATCAGCCGGCTAATATCAAAATCGACTTCCCGCAACTAGCCGAGGATTTCCAACTTCCCAATGCGCTCTCATTTGTAAAACAGAACGAATTTAGTTCCGTGTTGCGGATCACTGGGCCAGTTAATATGTGGCTTCATTACGACGTAAGCAGAATCGCGAGTCTAGCTTTTAGTATAACTGGCTGACATTATATCAGGTTATGGCGAACGTATATTGCCAAATAGTGGGCTCCAAAAGATTCATCTTATTCCCGCCGACAGATGTTACCAAGCTCTCGTTTGCTCCAGGTTCATCTAGCTCGAGTATAGATGTATTTTCTGAACTTGAATCATCTTCTCTTGCCGAAACACATCCTCACGAGGCTGTACTGAAGCCTGGCGATATACTGTTCCTCCCACCTCTTTGGCTGCATACTGCAACTCCATTGAGTAATTTAGGGGTCGCTGTTAACGTCTTCTTCCGTAACCTTGAAAACGGTTACTCGAGTGGAAGGGATGTGTATGGAAACCGGGATCTTGCGGCTGTAAGTTCTAAATTCTTATCCGGTTACACTGCCATTCATTCCCATTAGCTAGGCTGTTTTACACGTAACCACCACTAACTATCAACGCTACAGTACGAAAAGGGCCGTCAAGATCTTACACGCATCGCAAACAGCTTCGGTAAGCTACCGTCTGATATGCGGGACTTTTACATCAAGCGTTTAGCAGACGAACTCGCCCAGAAAGCACTTGACTAAGGAACTAGCCAATCTTATAAATGATTTACGTACCCATTTGACACGCTACCTAAACGACTATCGAAAATGTCGAAATATCCCTTGACTCAAGTTACTTGGCGGTAGGTACGTAAAGGGGGATAACGGCCACAAGCTTGAGTAGGTATCATGGAATTTATAAAGCCGATATCATAGTTTGAGCGACCATTTTACTCAAATGAAGCCGCGCTCTTAAATCTGGCGGCGGGCCATCATATATTAAAACAGATGCCTAGGTACTGTAGATATAGTATATTTTGACGCTAGTCCTCCCACTATGTGATTTTGCGGCTCCTATATGAAGCATCCAAGCGAACTGCTGCAAATATCTAAGCATTAAACCTCAGGTTTAAACCGGAATTGGGACCGGGCCCACCGGACCAGCCGACGAGGCGATGTTGGCCTGATGCATAGTCCGCGGACCAAACCAGTCAGGATAGTCGATTGCCGTGTGAAACATCTGATAGTTGGCCCACATGACAATATCCCCTTCTTCTAAACTCGGGATCAAGATATATTCTGGCTTTAGCACTCTTTCCTGGATAATCTTCAGTAATTTCCTAATTTCTACGAGGTCTTCGACTATCCTGGGTTCTTCTGTCGGGGATGAGCGAATGAATAGCCTCCTTGCGCAAATTCCGTGGACTTGGAAGGCTTTCTCGCCTGTTACGGGGTTGACCCAAACCACTGCGCCGAGAATCAATAATTTTATTCTTAGAGAAGGGGTTTGGGGTTAGGCATGTCCTTGATACGTACTGGGATAAGTTTTTATATCCTTCGGGTCGAAGTCACCTAGATTCTCAAGTTCCTTCTCTTTACCCTGGCTAACAAGGCCAAGTCCGTTGGAATTCCCCTTACAGTCACCTATCCACATATACTATTTTATTGTCAGCAATTACTAGCCGTCTAAATATTCATAACTATAGAACAATCCACTCACCGGATGAGGTGCATATTCGACCCAGCTGTGATCTGCCATCTTTTTCTCATCTTCCGTCATCATTTCGTACATCTGAACGTTACTAATAAATGCCGTAAGGCCTGGCTCTACCTTCATGCTGAGGCCGGACCCGTCATCCCATCGGATGTTGACTTGAGGCTCGGTAGGCCGCTTTATACAACGCAGGGTCGTAAACCACGCCGGGTCTCTCCCATAGAGCGGCGCGTCCATATGCCATCGTTGGAACCGGGTATTCCCTTTCTCGAACTCGTCTTGTGGAAGTTCTTTTTCATGCCAGTCATGGGAGAGCGGTTTTGTGATGTTCTTGTTCTTGATGCCGTAGTGGTCCTCACCTTGGAAGCCTTTTCCAATTAGGCGGACGTTCTCGGCACCCGGTATTCCTACTACTTCGTGTTTCGCGATGTTTCTTATATCATTTTTAGGATTTGTTCTACTTATATCAGAAAATGCCTTAAATCACTTACAGAAAGCAATCCTCCTTTGCTGTTGAAAGTCTTCAAATCACCGTGAGAGTGAATCTGTGGCGCATTGGGGTCAAAGCGTGTTACCAGATCCCATTGCTTTATTGGTGCGAGGCCCTTCTGCCCCTTGACCACAATGACTTTATGGGTCCAGATAGCGTCTGCCAGGTGGCGGACGTCGATATCTGACTATATTGAATACCCGATCCATAACTTGGTGGGGGTGGTGGCGCTTACCATTGATATTATTCAAGTCTATATCACTGACAATTGCACCATAGTCATGTTTATCGTTGGAAGATTTCTTCATCGGCGTGATCGTGAAGGTAGCTTCTGAAATAGTAGCGCTTGGCGACATTATGAAATCTTCTCAAATTTATATACAAGTTTAATTATTTTATATAATGGCATGTAATTTGTCCTGAGAGACATAATCGTCTAGGGGAGAGACAATGATTAATATAGTCTGTTGTCGTCGTTGATATGCTCTATCAACAACATGGATGGGTTATCTATCGGAAATGGCCGGTGATGCGAGTCACCGCATACGGTATCAAGAGATGGGCCGGGGGTCTCCAACGAAGATCAAAGTGTAATGGCTTACAACAGGGAATGATAACAATATCTTCCCTTCTTTAGTATATCATCATTGCTGGGATATAGATAGTTGGTAACTTAGTGACTAGGTGTAAATTATGTTCATGACACACGTACGTACACATACGCATACCCAGATATATAAACATCCTATGGCTCCTCTAGATACCAATAGACCAGGCAAATTCTAACCTCTATTAGCAATACTTATCAATAATAAGATACAATGCGGCCACTATCAATCATCCAAGCTGTTTTCGTCTACTCTGGTTTCTCAAGGCTCTGCCTAGGGCATTATCATTTTTACCCGAGAGCAGACCACGAGCAGACACTCATCAGCGAACCGACATCTACCAATGACATCCCCGTCAGTACGAGAATCTACTGGATGCGCCAGGCCAACCTTGCTCTCCCACCCTTGTCCCAAAGCTCCATTCGGAACCGTAATCGTGAACCACACGGCCAATTCGGGGCTGGGGGAGCTAGTCTGCACAGGCGCCAACAGTAGGAGCGCCACTGGAAACCCGACACTTCATGGTACGTATATATGAATTATATATATATTCTTTCTTGGTGTAACAAGGCTCACAATTACGACTACAGGAGAAATTGCAGCTATAAACAATTGCACACAGATCTTAACGGACCCCAGGCCCTTACAAACTATCACCCAAAGAGGCACTCGCCGCCTTCGCAGACTTATCGCTATACACCAACGCCGAGAGCTGCCCGATGTGCGCATCTGCGGTGCGATTCGCCGGGTTCAGGGAGTACGTGTACGGTACATCGATCGACACGCTCGTGGAGCGTGGTTGGGACCAGATCCAGATCCCGTCCGCGGAGGTATTCCAGCGATCGTCAGGACTACCGAGTTCAAGTGCTCTGATCGCTGATGTCCTGACGAACGAGACGGATCCATTATTCGCGTGGCAAAATGATCCTAAGTATCCCTGCCCCCGGGGATGCTCGCGGGTGGAAGGACGTTGTGAGGCGGACGCCGCGAAGAAGCCTGCTATAGTGGTTAGAGTGCATCGTGGCTCTATATTGGCTGTGGTAGGGAGATCTGGGTATTTGGCATAATTTAATTACTACTAAATTGGCACCATTTGGAGGATAGGAAAATAACTTCATAAATCCGTTACTATAGACGTGGGTTAATATTAGGGTTTTTTTTAGCTTCTAGATATTTTCTAAGATATACCCAACTATTCTTCGATATCCCCTATATTCATAACAAGACAATACACACACAGTAATATCATTCCTTAACCCTCGACTGAAGTAGACCTAGGCCTGCTGCTTTCACCCTCCCCCCTCATCTTCTCATCCTGAGCCGAACCACTTTCTACATCCGCGTCAACCGCGCGCAGAACCGGAACAACTCCAGGAACCATATTCGGTATCAACGTATTCTCGTCCGGGAAGAAGTAATTCAAAGCGTAGTACATAGCCACCGACACGAAGAACCCATACAACCAGTTAAACGTAAACAAGTTCACGAGCCCCTGACTAATGTCCACATTCTGCGGCGTAACCTTCTTCGCCAAAGGCGGAAGAAGCGGGACAATAACAACCAGCGTCGGGACCAGAGCGCGCCAGTTCACACCCCATTTGTACCGATAAATCCCATCGGGATCATACAGAGCCGGGACGTCATACCGGCGCTTCTTAACAACCCAATAATCACAGACCAGGACACCCGCAATCGGCGCCATGAAAATCGCATACGCGCTCATGAAGTTCAAAAACGCGGCAGCCGATGATATGATAATCCACGGACACAAAGCCCAGCCGCCCAGCAGCGAGACGAGCACCACGCCGCGGCGGATGTTAAACCACTTCGGCGCGAGAGACGTGACGTCGTTAGCGAAGGAGATGCCGTTCGCGCTGATATTCACCGAAACCTGCGCGAGCAGCCAGATCGCCGCGGCAAAGAACGCTGCTGCTCTCCCGCCGGGCGAGCCTTGCCACTGGCCGATGATCTCCAGCGGGGACCAGTACACGGTCCCGTATACTTTTTTCGAGGCACTGGCCGAGATGATGCCGAAGACGCCGACGAGCGTTTTGAAGATGGGGATGAAGGGGAGTTGCCAGAGCTGGGCGCCGCGCGTCTTGCTGAAGCGCGAGAAGTCGGGGATGTTTACGGCGAGGGTGGAGTAGCCGCCTGTTACGCTGGTCTGGGGGTGGTTAGCGGGATGAGATGTATGAATATTTGAGGTTATGGTTGTTTTGGGTAGGTACGTACTAGATTCGATAGCCATAGCCATGCTCGAGTAGACCCGGACACCGTGGCTGGTGCGTAGAAGAAATCGCCTTGTCCACCGGCTACTACCGTGATCCAGATAACCATCGCCAGTGCCATCGGCGTGACTAATACCGTCTTGATCCAGAACAAATGCTGCAGCCTATGCGACGGGATCATGAGTAAGGGGAACTGGATACACCAGTATATGAAGTAACTCAGTAGCCCCTGGCTCGTGGTACCCGCCGACTTGGGTAGTCTGTTAGGGAGTCTCGCGTAACTTGGCCAGATGGCGGTGATGATGGCCGTCACGCAGGTCCCCCCGTTGGCGCTCTGAACGCCGAACCAGAAGAGTGCTAGGATGGCTCTCGTCACAACGCAGAAGTAACTTAGCCAGTAGCCATAGCTAGCTCGACAGGCGATAGGGAACGGAATGTGTAAGTCAGCGCCGATGGCACCGTTAAGGACTGTCGGGATCGCATTGCACTACGGTAACATTAATAAGCACGATGTATATTGATATGGTGTTGAGTGAGTCTTCTGAGAGCTTGCAGTCTTGAATAAGATAACGGGGTATAAGGGGTTTAAGAGAATAGCTCCGGAATATACATACTATAGCTGCAACAAGAACAATAAGAACAGCGTCAGTAGCCGTCAAGCCAGTCGTCATTATAGCGCTGGCCGCAGTCCATGTCGACACAGTCACCAAGTCAGAGTACCAATATCCAATGAACGCCCACTTAGTCCAGGTCTGTTTCTCTTCCGGGACCGGGTCTTGGTCTATTATACGGGTTAGTGGCCATATAAATAGTACGGAATGAAGATAGACGTACCAGCATTTGTCCATATATGAGCCGGGGCAATACTGCTACTCTGCTTAGGCAATTTCCAACTATCCCAATCCGTCAGTCGAGTTCGAGTCTTTTCCTTAATAGCATGGCCCCGCTGTCGAAAGGTGAACGAATCCATTACTATGATCACAAGAGGGATTTGTTGCTTCAATTGATACTATCCCATTAGGTCCTATGGTGACGTATACGAAGTAGACACCTTTTGTCTTTTAAGTCTTACCTTGAAAGCTGTTTGTGCGACCATCTACGTTCGCGGAGACCGTATCATATATCTAAATCTTACAAAAGCAACCATCCGAATCTCGTTCCAAGACATGGTGGTTGGTATCATTGCAGAATTTATCTGTTGGTACTAACGGAATTTCGTCACAGAGCTGACATGTGTGATATCGAAGATAAAGCAAGTTGCCATCATTGGCAAATCAGAGTTGAGAAACAAGGTGCTTATCATTACCCCAGCTCTCTTTGGGTATGATACTCGGCAAAGCAATGACCTCTCTCGAACATCCCGGTCCGATAGATGCTCATTCTCCGCACGGGGAATAGATAGTCTGCATATGCAGTTTCTACGCTCGGCGTCGGGTAAAAATCACACAACAGACACATGGTTTGAAGGTTCAAAATCATTCATTACGGTAGTTGGAAACCCCATTAGCAACCGCCCGTCTATGTAGCCTCGATTATGGTCCCCGAGGCCGCCTTATACACAAAATAAAAAAACATGAAAATAACAATGCTCGCCCCGTCCTCATGTCAATGCTTTACCTTTTTGGTTTCCTTTCCATCTACTCGCCCTTTAGCTTATCCTGCGTCACTGTGAACGCCATCTCTAGTAACTCCTCTTCTTCCTTCTTGTGAGCAGCCTTTAGACCAGTGGCAACCGACGCTGAAGGGTTTCGGCCGGCGTACATAACATGCTTGCGGTCGTGGAATTGAGTTTCGTTTAGGAGTGTTTCGATACGCGGTTGAGTAAAGCTCCATGCACCAGCATTGAGGGGCTCTTCCTGAGCCCAGACAATGGTCTTGGCATTCTTGTACGTATCTAAGTTCTCCTTAAGCTGCTCCCACGGGAAGGGGTTGAGCTGCTCAATTCGAGTGAGTGCAACATTGTCGATCTTGTTGTCGGCGCGGTATTTGTGAAGCGCCGCCCACACCTGACCAGTGCAGAGGATGACTCGTTCGATTTCTTCGGGAGACTTGATGCTACCAGCTTCGTGCTCCGGGTCGGGAATAATCCATTTGAAATGAGCATCAGGTCCAGTAAATTCCTCGATGTTGGAACGGGCTAGAGGGTGTCGTAGTAGCGACTTGGAGAAGAAGATGATTAGGGCTATAACAGTTAGCAATCATATACAACATAGTAGATCTCGTATGAATAACTTACGCTTTCGGAATTGTCGGTGCATCTGTCGGCGAAGAATATGGAACAGGTTAGCAGGCGTAGTCATGTACGCAATCTGCATGTTACAATCCTGGTGCTGGCGCTCGAGCTTTTCCTGAGACGGGTATACGCGAGGGTCTTCGTTGCAGAGTTGCAGATATCGTTCCATACGGCCAGAAGAATGCTCGGGGCCTTGTCCGTCATAACCGTGGGGGAGAGACATGACCAGACCGGTTCGCTGCATCCACTTCACTTCGCCAGAGGCGATAAACTGGTCAATGATACATTGCGCGTTGTTGGCAAAGTCACCGAATTGTGCCTCCCACATAACCAATGCATTTGGCGACGACAGCGAGTAACCATATTCGAAACCTAAAGCACCATACTCACTCAAGGACGAGTTAGAGATAACGAATTTGCCTTGGTCCTTGCTGACGTGCTGCAGGGGTGTGTATGTGTTCTCAGTTTCTTGGTCGTGGAAGACGGAATGCCGTTGCGAGAAGGTACCTCTCTCTACATCTTGGCCGGAAATACGAACGTGATTGCCCTCAGTGACGAGCGAACCGAAGGCGAGAGCTTCGGCGGTCGACCAGTCAATGTTCTGACCCTCGAGTACCGACTTAGTGCGGTTTTGTAGGATACGCTTTAGGTTGCGATGGACATGGAAGTCCTCAGGAGTAGAGCCAATGACCTCACCAATGTGCTCCAGAGTCTTCTGGTCGACACTGGTCGACATGTGTGGTAGAACCTCAGTCGCCAACTCCTTGGGGGACTTGAAGCCGTTCCAGGCAGATGTAGTCCACTCCTTGGATGTTGGCTGATAATCTTTAGACGCAGCGAAGCTTTCCTCTAACATACCCCATACCCATTGCTTGTGTTCTTCAACGTCCTCTTTCGTGAAAGAACCGTCCTGGAGTAACTTCTCTACGTAAATGTTGATTTGAGGGTCCTTGGCACTGATGCGCTTATACATCAGGGGTTGAGTGAAGGAGGGCTGGTCCGTCTCATTGTGACCGTGCTTGCGGTAGCAGATGAGATCAATAACGACGTCGGATTGGAACTCGGCGCGCCAATCCGCAGCCAATTGACAGACGAAGTTCACGGCCTCAACATCGTCAGCGTTCACGTGGAAGACGGGCGCATCGATAGCCTTGGCAATATCCGTACAATACGCGGTCGAACGAGCGAATCGAGGGTCAGTGGTGAAACCAATTTGGTTATTGACGACCAAGTGGATTGTTCCACCGGTTGAGAAGGCCGGGAGGGAGTGGAAACCAAGACATTCATATACGATACCCTGGGCAGCGAAAGCGGCGTCACCGTGTAGTAATACGCCCATGGCAGTTCGATGTGTCGTCATCATTGTTGTAGTGCTGGATAGCTCTGGTTTTTTCCTAGAACGACTGGATCTTCGGCTTCAAGATGAGAAGGGTTGGCCACAAGAGAAAGCTGAACTCGTTTGCCGGACGGCGTAGGACGCTCGAAGTTCATACCCAAATGGTATTTGACGTCTCCTGATCCTTCATCTTCAGCACCAGCAGTACCTGCGAATTCGCTGAAGATGGACTCGTTCGGCTTGCGGACGACGTTGCTGAGCACATTAAGACGACCACGATGAGGCATTCCGATGACAATATCCTTAACACCGTAGTCGACACTTCGGTCAATGAGCGCCTTCATTCCGGGCACGAGGGTCTCGCAACCCTCCAGACCGAATCGCTTATCATTGGGATATTTCGTAGCTAAGAAGGATTCGAAGCTGGAACTCCAGATTAAACGGTCGAGAATTCGGCGCTTCTCGTCAATGGAATACTTGAAGGGTTGGGGAACTTCGACGCGCTCCCTCAGCCAGTCGCATTTAGCCCTATCAGGGATATGAATAAACTCGACACCATAGGACCCGCAGTAGTATTCTCGCAAGCGGCAATGATCTCGCGGAGGGTCATCTTGTCTCGGCCTTCTCGCTTGAAGCGCGGGAGGATACCTGGGCCCAGGGTAAACTCCTTATCGAGATCCTTTTCGGTAAACTGGTAGTGGTCGAGGGACAACTCCTTAATCTTAGTATTCGAAGAACCTCTTGGCTCGTTGCGAATACCAAGAGGGTCGATATCGGCCTTGTGGTGGCCACGAGCCTGGTACGCGCGGACTAGTAGCTGTACTTTCAGATGGTTCGTAACGTCAGAGCCATGACCGACTCCCACGCCCACGGCTGGCCCAACACCACCAGTCGCATTGGGAACGAGAGTGGGAGGAGGGTGAAAGCTTGCTGGATAGGCATGTCGCCACTCTCCATATTTTTAAAGTAGACCTGCCATGACACATGGACGCTCTCCGGATCCTCTTTCCACTGCAGATACATCTCATCGATTAGTTGGCAGTGTTGCCGGATAGGAAGTTGTCATTAGGAGAGGGTGCCGACGTCGTGGTAGAGGAATACCTCTTCTGGGAGGCGATGGCGAGAGGACGACGAGCGGCGCTAAGGGAGAAACATCTCGAGGATTGGGAGATACATTTCGAGGTACGGCAGCTAGCTCTAAGAAGCTGGCTGCTCGAAGATCGGAGGTGCTACTCAGCATGGCGCCAGGCTGATGCTTCGACAGCTATAAAATGTATTAGGATCGTATAGGAAAAAATGACAAACTTGCTGTCTACTCGGGCATGTAAAACCCCTAGAAAACGACTTTATTAAACTCCTACCAAAGGACGAGATGCTATTATCTCGAGAAGAGATTAAGGAGCGGCGGAGTAAGTCTAGTTTGAACAGTACCTTAGTGAGTTGAGGTGCTGGAGGAGAGAAACTGGGATAGACTGGGAATGGTCATGCTCCCCCAAGTTTGGAGAAAATGAAAAAACGTACATAGTAGCGACTGCGATTGCCCCTGCCCCTGTCGTCACCCGGTCGCAGATCTAGAGCCAAGAAGACCCGGTAATGCCGATTATACGATTAAACAGTATTATAAATGTTTTTAGACCGTATTGTTCGGCTGTCGTTTACATGCAGTTAAACATTAAATTTAAATTTACAGGCTAAATTCGGCTTCTGGAACACAGTTGGGTTAGGCTGGTTTAGGGCGGCCACTTGAATCCTGACGTTTTAATTCGGTAGAAAGGCCCGATTCTTGCCGTAAAAAAAAATCATTAAAACCACCGAGGCTATGGTAGACCTTTTTAACACTTAACATAGATTCTACAATCGAGGCTTTTTTAATCGCTCAAATAACTTAGTTTGTATTTATACGATATCACACTTATTTTTATAGAACAATCACACAGCAACATCCCGTCCACAAGGCTTGCTATCAAGGCGCTGATTAATCCACGCAATGTGTGTCACAGGACGAGACGGCAGTTGGCTCAGTTTAGCTTGGAGGTTACAGCATGTACTAGGTACCTAGCTAGGTTCATTAATAGAAGATACCTCCTAAATGAACCTCAAGTACATACCTACTTACAAGGTAATGAGCGCATTCCACGTTGATTGGAGTTGATGCTTAGGCGATATGAAACTATCAAAATCATTAAACACTTAACACTAGATCCCGTTGACCCGTAAAACTGTAGGAGTCATAAAGATGCGGTAAAGACACCGCTCATACATACTATATAGTACAGATATTTGTTTCCATAATTGTTTCGATGCTTCGGTGCCAATAATTGAAGTCGTTTCGACACGTCGTCATAGAAGCTAGTAACCCTTGGCATCTTGGTTACTGAGCTGTACATCTTGAAATAAAATGTCCAATTGAAATGCTTCTTTATACCGGGATACTTAAGTACAATGTACCTATCTTCACGCTTAGGTGGTGTGGCTTTCGCTATCATGTGGGGTCCTCAGCCTCAAATTATGAGTATTAGGTACAAAAGTACCTAACATATAGACAGCCTTTCATTGAAACAGTCTTTTTGTCTATAGCAAACATTTAAACTCTTCATCCCAAGGTCAATCGCATCGGAATCTCAACTCACCTACTTCTTTAGCAACAAAAACGTAATATACTCAAGAGATCTTAGGGGTAGCCTAAGAACGAGCGCCCAGTACAGGAGCCTT
Organism: Daldinia childiae; assembly: GCF_008694065.1. NCBI lineage: Eukaryota > Fungi > Ascomycota > Sordariomycetes > Xylariales > Hypoxylaceae > Daldinia > Daldinia childiae. Next base: position 2,558,355 of record NW_022984642.1, on the reverse strand, counting down.
GCCGTATGAGTGCGCCGTAGTATTACCATCCCGATCTTTTAGGCACCTTTTGATTATATCACTTCTCATTCGGTATCTATCAAGTAATTAATTCTAAAAAGGGATACCATAACCGACACATCTAAAAGGTCGAGTTAGGATCGAATTAGCGTCTTTAGAGACAACTGTATCCTGTAGTTGACCGTTTTTCCATCTTGAAATAATAGTCCTCCTTTGTCGTCCTCATTATCTTGTCACACCTGCACGATGGCAATTCCGACAGGTGCTGCTGCCTACAAGAAAAAAGACGGCATACTCACCCTCACCCCGGACCGGAAAAATGTCATCTGGACCCCGAACTCTGCACCGATGGTGCACGCGACGATATCTCTTAAGATATCAAATATCACCAGTAAGTACTCTCTCAAAAATCACAATTCTTAGTGACTTATCATTTCTTGCCTAGATCTACAACAAACACCAGACACCGCTGCCAAGGTCATGCTCAAGATATTTGATAAACCCTCGGAAAATGCTGAGCCGGTGGCCTACCTCTTCCATTTCAACTCTCCCTCAGATCCAAGGGCAGAAGCCAATGTTATCAGAGATCTCTTATCCAAAATTCTTGCTGAGACTAAGAATAATGACCCCAGTGTCCCGCGAGCAGCTACGACATCTACTGGGGGTAGTGGCTCGGCGTCTATGACATTTGCTAATACTGCCGTATCTAAGTCAGCAGCAGCGCTTTTATTCGACGACGACGCTTTAAAGAGCGACATTACGCTACAGCAATCACTTATGAAGGCGGATCGCAACCTCTCTCAGATGTATATGGAAGGTCGCAGGATGAAGCCCGACTCCATATCAGATGCTACATTTAACACACAATTCTGGACCGCGAGGATCAATCTGCTCCGGTCCCATGCCATTGAGAATAGCCAGAAGAAAGGACCCTACAATGTCTTGGCCCAAGTGCGGCCTACCGCACAGCAGAGCACAGATCCAGATAAACCCAGTGAATTAAAGCTAAAGTTCAGTGTCGAGCAGATGCAGATGATTTTCAGTCAGCACCCTCTCGTCAAACGCATATACAATGAGAATGTGCCGCCCCTAGAGCAGGATAAGTTTTGGATGAGGTTCTTCCTCAGCAAGTTATCGAAAAAACTAAGGGGAGAACGCGTCACAGATTTAGAGCCCTGATAAATATTCGACAAATATGATGAGTATGATGACATCAAGGCCTTCAATAGCAAGTTTCTGGCGCAGCATGTGCCTCACATGATTGATATAGAAGGTAACGAAGAGAACCAGGGTGGTTTTAGGAGCGGTAACCGGAAAGATGTTGAGATGCGACCAAGGGGAAGAAAAGATGTCCCCATCATTCAAACATTAAACAGCATCAGCGAAAAGCTACTGAGTACCGTTGTATCGTTCGAAAATGACTCTACTCAGCAGGCAGAATTAGATGACGACAGTTATCGAGAACTCGCCCTACGCGATCTACGGGGGGATATTGAAGAGAACCGCATAATTCTAAACATCAAAGAACAAAGCAGGTTCTTCTCCTCGAACGAGACCGCCACCATCTCCGAAACTGCAGCGGTGTATGCGAAGCAGAACACATCGGAGGTACTCAAGGATATACAAGGTGATGTGAGAAGCCTGAACACGTATAGTGCTGGGGGGGTCGATCTTCACGCTTCGTTAGGTATCAATGACGATAGTGATAGCGAAGATGAGGGAGGGAGAATTCCTCATGTAGGGTCACGAGCATCGCGAAAGAGTGCGCAAAAACAAATCCTCGAGAGTATGGGACAGAGGCGCTCTCAATTATTCGGTCATGACACGGATGATGCTTCACCTATGGGATTGCCCGCAGATATCGCACATTCTTGCAGTTTAACCCATGCTACTACCATAGAGTTCCTACATCAGTTCTGGTCGACATTCCTATCTGGTGACCCGGACCGGGCTATCGAGCTTGGATATCTAGCCGAAGCTCTTAAGCGATCTAAAGAGAGATAGACGCGGTTGCGGCAGAGGCCGAGGCGGCACGAGAAGCGCAAATCAAGAAGAGAAAGGATGAAATTATACGAATTTACGAACAGACCAAGAGAAAGATCAAGTTCAATTCTAAGTCTGTTCGTGGCGGTAAAGAAGCGGTTCTTAAGCTCATGGAGCCCACGATACAATCTCTAGATAAGGCTATAGCCGATTATCAGAGAGCACTGGCTGCGGAAGGCATCCAGGTCAGCACGGAGCGGTGAGGGAATTGCATAGGCATTGGGGCGTTTCAATTTGGGTTAGATGGGGAAAAGGGATTGCATGAAACATGCTCTCATAACGGGTTAGCCTCCGTAATTACCTATAGTATGATACCAACCAGTCTTTCAAACGTCGATTAATAACATATTTTCTACAATTAAGATGGTTCCATAAAAATATGCAATTCGACTTCAGTTTTTTTTTTTTTATATAGTCGGTGAAAGTAGGTAGGTACTTTTAAGTAATTGACCGATGTTAACTGCCCTGCTAAGATGTAGACCGAGAACTAGGTTATGTAGAAGGGGCTTCCCTTTGATGGTTACCTCTTATTAAAGTTTATACACCTTCCCCCAAGCGGGTAAAAATCGGTGATGGTAACCACGACGACATAACGAGGAATAGCAGGCGCAACCTTAAAAAGATACAACAGATGACAGATGACTTCAAGAGGTACCGATTGATGTCGCGTGAGCAAAAGATACAATTCTTAGAATCGATCCAACTACATCTACATCTTCCTATCACAGCATCTCTCATCATTCAGAAGTGCTCTGCTCTCTGCTCTTAGCCCTCAGAAAGTCGGCGTAGATTTTACTTGCAACCATCATCATCATCATCATCTTGATACTAATCATTGCAAAAGTATCAACACTAACATTAGCATATAACAAATAACATGGACAATACCACTACCACCACTTCTAAGCGTACCCTTTTCAAAAGACGCCACTTATCTACTAAATCCCGGATCCCCCTCTCTAATAGATTAAACCTCACTACCAAAGTCACTCCAGAACAGCGTCCGTTTGATCCCAAATGGGACCACAAGGACTCCTCCGAGGGTGTTCCCAGTTCTCAGACTTCAATCCACGATGCAACCTGGGTATCTGAATCCAGCGGCAGTACGAAGTCTCCTCGCCAAATCTCAACCCCATCTTCAAGCGCGGCATCTCCATTGGTAGCTAGGCCCGTCACTCCGCCGGCGCCGTGCCCCACGCCTATAGACCCCAACTCGGAGTCTCCGCTCTCGCAGATCGCGGCCTTCGAGACACCGTTCCTGTATGGCCACGGTACCGAGCTTGCACCTATTGCCGAGCAGCGCAGCAGAGCGACGTTGCGCAGTAATGGCGGTGGTGCTAGTACCGTGTCAACGTCAGACATCTCGTCCCTGCTAAAACACAAAGAATCCGGCGCGAGTACTCTCAGGAGTCGTAGAAGTCGTACCGAGTCGCCACCGAGGCGCCAACTACGCCGGCAGCCTTCGTTTAGTTTTAACGATCTGCCTCATCTACACACTACTCCTGCTACAACTAACACACAGTAGTGACGGCCAACCCGGTAGTAGTGGCAAGAGCGGTGAAAATCCCGAACCTGTCGCTGTCCGTGCCGGTACCAGTAGCAGCAGTGAAAGCGGCGTTAGAATCCCCCGTCTCCGCAACACCAGCAAACGGCACTCGCCCCCAGTCGTCGAAACCGTCGACGTCCACGCATACCCGCAGAGGCCCGGATACCCACCGCATGATATCCCAGGCCCAAAACACTATAGCGAGATACCTCTGACAGCAGAGGAGGAACAGGAGTACGCGGTGATGGAGCAGGCGTTTGCCGACAGGACTGCCCAGTGCAACTCAGGCGCGCGCCCGGTCCTACGACCGTCGCAGGCCCGCCCTAATTCTAGACGCCCCACGCCATGGGTCTGCAAGGCTTGCAGGCGACCGGCGGATCAGCGCTGGAGTCTCTTCTCAACGGTAACTGGCCTTGGGCGAGGCCAGCGACGCGGATCAGAGTGGTGTTCGAGGTGTGCCTGGCGGAAGGTTGGGTATATTCTGTGCTGCTGCGAGTATCACTTGAACGTGTACCCGGGCACATTTATATGAGGTGATGTAATACGCGGGTTTGTCTGATTGTCTATATGTCCCCTCGAGGATCACGAGGTGTTGACGCAGGGAAAATAAGGAGTTACAGGGGTATTAGACCGGAGGTATTAGGACGGAACTTAGACGGCGTCTGCCCCAAGGCCCTTTTCTCTTTATTTTTTTCCCCTTGAATAATCACTGTACGGTTTTTGTAAGTTTATCGCATTCTCCTAAGGGAGTGGTGGCTAATCATTGTCGCGTTTCGATTTCTGACAGATTGCTCGTCGCATTGGGCTTCCCTGTCTATGTACCCTAACCTAAGTAAACCGAGCAACGGATAGCGATGCGGTGGTTCGTCCTATATGGTGGGAAGCTCGGCTTTCAAGGCCATGATTCCCTGGACGTTAAATACAGTTTGAGTGATGTATTATAACAAGACCCTCTAGGTTAATTATTACAATATCTGCCACGGTCGAACGATGCCGTCGTCTCCAGTCGAAACTAACATCTCTTCGATCCCTCTTTTCTCGGGTGCGCATCCTTGATCGTAGCGCTTACACCAGGTGATGTGGTTGACCTCGTATGCGCCGTGAGCGTTAGGGGTCGTCGATATGAGCTTCCATTTTCGGGATTCCTGGGGCTTGTTGTTTTGCGTATGGCCGTTCGTCATATGGACATCCCCATCTAACTCAGCAGCCGCCTCGTCATCCGTAGCCTGGACCCCGTTCGTGGCTATATCTTCCTCCTCGCGGTAAACGGCAATAATGCCATCGCTACCTGTGCTCGCAACCATACCGGATTCAGGGCTCCATGATGCGGAGTATATATCTCGTGTATGCGCCGTAGGGAGCACTGCAGTACATTCCCACTCCTCCTTCAATGCCCTTCGCATGGTATTCGGTATTCCTCCTAGACTTCCCCACGCATGCTGTGGCGCCTCTTCTTCCTCTTCCTCCTCCTTGAGCGTCCATATCCTCAACGTGCGATCAGCGCTCCACGTTAGAATCCGCGGGAACTTCTCCCCTCTCGGCTTCGGCTCCCACTGGACACCCCAGACAGTTCCCTCGTGGCCCTCGAGCACCGCAACACACACCCACTCCGCTCGGATTCCTCCCGCCATATACGGACTGTGTTATCGTAACTCGCGCTGGCTAAGACATCGCTGCTATACCGCCCGCGCCCACTTCTATTGGTCTCCGGACACCAGGCTACAGCTTTGACATCGCCTTCGTGCTCGCTAAGAACGGCAACTGTTTCCCACTCGTCGTCTTCCTCGTTCGTGCCCACGTCCTCCCATATCCAGACAGATTTGTCCCGGCTACACGTCGCGAGAAACTGTCCCGTGGGTGAAAACGAGACAGATTTGACTTCTGAGTCCTGGCCGTCTAGGATAACAATCAAGTCCCATTCTTTCTCCTTCTTGTCATCATCACTATCTTCCTCTGTAACATCGACCTCCAATTCGCCCTTCGCCTCGTCGTTCCAGCGCCACAATCCTGCTGTGGAATCGAAGCTTCCGGTCACCAAACATAGCTTGTGAGGCGACAGGTTAGGCTTCCAGGTTGTAGAACGCACGGAGCGATCGTGGCCGTTGGTTAGAGCGCTGTGGGCGGAAAGGGTTGAGAGTGAAAAGACGGTAACGGACTTCTGGTGCGCAGTGGCTAGGAGGGGAAGGGTTGGATGCGGTATCGATTGCCAGGCGCGCTGGTATAGGTCGGGTTTGAAGGGGGGCAGGGCCACCAGCAGATTGGCGGATTCTGGAGGCGCCATTTTTCGCTACTTATCGCGGCGGGGTAAGAAATTTCAAACCTCAATACTTGCGATCGCCTTTTCCGATTGATAATAATCTAATATCGAAGATTTTGCAATGGGTATATGGAAGTGAACGGCGACGTGGATTCACAAAAATTACGGACGATGTTGAAAATTGGACGAATTATTATTATTGTCGGCGCTAATCGAGTTATCACAGCGGTATCACAAAGACTGACGTATGCGGGGCAACGTGGGGTTAAAGCTTTGCACTTTCAGCGTAGTGGGGCTCTGAAGGAGTACGGTGATACTTGTATTATAGGTGTGCTTACACAAAAGCTACAGCTACGACTACATGAAGTTACACGTGAATTGTATAACTAATGTTTATTTAACCCTTAACTAATAGTATTGTTATTTATACTTGCCCTAGTAAAAACTACTTTTTAACGAGTGAGAGTATTGTATACCGATAACCATCTAGTCTAAGCGTTTATTTAATACACCATATACATGAGTCATTATCTTCAAGATCAGGTTATATATTCTTTTATATTTCAGTTGTAGGGTATATCCGAAGTCAATTCCAAACTGTTGGTAAGGGTCGATGTATTAGGATCCGGTAACTTCCCACATCACAGGTTCTTGAATATATTGCATTACCTCTTATCATTGTGATGATTTCTCCCTATTGTGGTCCTACATAGTGTATTCCGAGAAAAGCAAATTCGAAGTATTTAAGCCTTGTTCTCAAGGCGGTACTGTTAGCCGAAGTTACGTACTCGGTATACATAGGCCCTTCATTCAGTGTTGAACTCGACCAGCTCAACTTCGGTTCTTGTGAATAGGATGACCTGTCGCAAAATATAAGACATTAAATGATAGAATAGTGCAGCTAGAGACTAGTCTGAGTCATATTCGTACAACAGACATGTCCACATTGTTGGAGATATCTTGAGGAGAGTATTCTCTTATCAGCAAGGGCGCGTGTTCTTTAGTCCTAAGTATCTGGGATTTAATGATAATTGGCCAGGTCAAATTCATCGGATAACCCCGTGCAAATACCTAAGTAGTAGGTAATATCTCGTCGTCCTGAACATATTTTCCCTGTGCTCTAAGTCATGATAGTAATCAATGTAGAAATTCAGTCAATCTTGTAACACGATCTAGCGAAACTGACTCTCTGGAATCCTGATTTTGGAATGTGAACGTGGCGTAATGCCACAGGAAGGCGTCCCTCTAAAAGCCACGCTATCGTCAGAAGGCCTGAGCTATTCGAATATAAGCAAATCAATATGGAGCTAGGCTAGTTATGAGGTCCCCTGATCTGATTAATTTAGTGTAGAGTTAGCAAATGCAAGACAGGCAGGATCTAGAATATTACTATCACAGGCAGCTATGGCTTGTTTAGTGGTATGGTTACTTTCTTTTTCTTCAATGCCAACGGTAACTGGTCGTTATGCTCCGTTAATTGTGTGATGACCGTAGGAGGCCACCTAACCTATGCCCCGTCCTATCCCTTTCTGTGAGATGGGGTAGCCTCCTAGTTAAACCACCAAGATAGATGACCGACAAGCCACTCGTTGCCGGTCTCCGTTTGTAAGTAGTATAAAGATTGCTAATCCAGGGCCTAGCTTTGAGGGCAACTGTCCGGAGAATCATGGTATCAAGTTAGATGACGTTGATAAAACCAAGAGTAGCTTTCGTTCATTGGCTCATGTTACAGCTGAACAACACAGGGAAAACATGGCTTAATGGCATCGACCGAATATAAACGCCGGCATCTGTGGCGTACTCATCTTTTTCTTTTCGCGATGAACTAAAAAACGACTAGTCAAGGCAAAGTGTTAACATGTGACGAGGAAAGCCGTGTGGCCTGAGGCTAGCTGTATGGGTTGAACCATTAGAAAGTAACAAATAGATAGAAGAAGTAAGTAGATATCTCCTAACGATGAAATTCTGGGTTAATTGAACGTTAAGACTAAGTTCCCGGACACCTGGTAGCGAAATTTTAGAGGGATATTGTAGCACAACGTACGTAAGGGTTAGGATAATGCAACGGAAGGAACCTGCAGCCCCCAACCCTTCAAGATCTGTATATGTACCTAGGTCAGGGTTCTCGTCGTCGTCGTCGTCGTCGTCGTTCGTTTCATAGACAATGATATATGTGGAACATATGATATGAGTTGCGCTTTCTCAGGCATCATCCATGAAACCCGGTAGGACTATGCATGTTCTTGTTTGATATTCTTTCATTGGTTCCTAGTCCGTTTTCTAGTGTTAGTAATCGGCGAACTTGGTAGAATAGGTAGGCTAGCTTGAGGCTGCTACATCTTGAATTGCCCAACTCCGAACATAAGATAAGAGCTTGCTTATGAAATATTTTAGCCACTCCTATATTGTGGCATTGTGCCGTGTATGCCAAGTTGTGGCCTCCTTCTAAGTGCCGTCGTATCGGAATTGCCATTAGTTCCTATGGTTCTACGCTTGCTTCTACTACACATTCGAAAAAGCAAGTTTTGTCCTAATGGTGAGACCTCCTGTAAAGCTCCAGTCCCTTTTGAAATTGACATCTTGGTAGTTGCCAAGCAGCGCCCTGTTGCTATAATTGTCCTCTGAACGCACTAACAGGGTTGCTACACTGATGTCCGCAGGATTCTATAATGTGTTCGACGCCAAACTTGCCTCTAATTGGAACGGTAATGTCATGGAGGGGAGCATCTTCTGGTCAAGCTTGGTTTCTTCGTTCTATTGAGTCCTAACACCTCCATACTCGCGCGGCGTTCTCCATATTGGCGTTCAGTGTCTCTTTTTACATGTGTTAGGTGGGTTGTTTCCTGAATCGATTCCTACCTACATGCAAGGCATATAGATGTTTACGATCAAACGCCTGGGTCTCTTATATTGGTATCCGTCCGGCGGATACTGCTTTATGAATATCATCCACGAGCAACAATCTTACGTTGTCACCTCCAGCGTAAACTATCGTTAATTCCCCTCTCGCCTCATAGCCCCCTGTCACTCCCGTGGGCCTCGATTCGGCTTATACGAAAAAGTCTCCGCTATGTTGGAAGGCGAGGAACTACTTCAGCAATATGAAGATGAAATTGTCCCTCGATCGTTTCGGGGAGGCTTCGTGTTTCTAAGCTACCTTGTCTCTTGCGTTGGAGCGGCCCTAACACTCGAGCTACTCAATCGTCGAACTTCCCGGAATGGCTTATCCAACCATCTCATACTTGTCAGTGCTGCAATGGCTATGGGTGGGATATCGATATGGTGCATGGTAAGACTTCATGGCTCACTCTCAAAATATTCCTGGATGCCTAACTGGCCGTAGCATTTTGTCGGCAATCATGCAATAATACTAGGCGAGGGCGAGCCTGAACTCCGTATCAATTATTCTAGCCGCTACTCCGCACTCTCCTTCTCTTACCAGTAATTGTACTCCTGGTGGCTTTCGTAGCCATTGGCGCGAACTTCAAGGTTTCCGGGTGGCGAATATGTTGTGGAAGCGTGCTTGCTGGTGGTAGTATTTGCGGGATGCATTATTTAGGTAACGCTTCTATCACCAACTACGACTGCATATATGACAAGGTGTTTATTGCGGGGGGGGGCAGCAGTCATCGCTGTGGTTGACAGTATCATGGCCCTATCACTTTTCTTTTTCTGTAGAGCGTCCTGGAAGAATTCATGGCAGAAAAGAGTGCTATCTGCACATTTGTTGGCTGGTGCCGTGTCTGGAATGCACTGGGTTGCGGCTGTCGGTACAAATTATCGCTTGAAACATACGAATGGCAACCCTCAACTTTCTCAAAGTCAGGCCATCATAATCGTCATATGTTTGTTAATCCCCGCAGCCTTCTTCATGGCAGGATCCATCATTTACGCAGCACGCGTCACGAGAAGAAATGCGAGCAAGGCCCAACAAATTGTCTTGGCGGCCGCAGTGTTCGATAAGTCGGGGAGGATATTAGTGAGCCCAGACGGCTTGCTACCTAGCGAGAAGATTACAGACGTTTATGTGGAAAAGAGCCAAGACGACACATTCGGTATTTCTCATCCTCTTTTTCATTGGATGTTCCAAGTCTCTCGAGATTGGAATAGTGTAGTCGGTATGGTTGATGGCATGGCTAAACACCTGGCGCGTTTGCCCAAGGGTCCTCGCGATACTAAGATCCGTCTCGTTGACGATGAGGGTAAACTAATCGAGAATTATGACACCATATTTCGTGAATTATTCTGCGTCGCAGCTATAAATTTAGCAAACAAGTTAAAAGAGAAGCTCGTCGACGTGGGTATCTTGTGGGATGAAATTCTAGCTACCGGGGTTGACGAGCTACCTCATAAACTCAACTACAGCATTGCCAACGTGCTAGAAAAGGGCGGCTATGGCGCATATAGTAGGGCACATAGCCTTCGGGCTAGGCTACACCAAGAATATGGACATGGCTCGTTGATGTTCTTGGTCCGCCATTGAGCATTCTCATGAAGTGGTTCGATTGGAGGCCGCTGGCTTCCGGTTTGCAGAGCCTCACCAGGTGTGCGGGATTATTGGTTCCCGCATGAAGATAAAGAGTAGGGACCTCAAGGGGAAGCTAAGAAGCATGGCAGTATTGGCCGAAGGTAGCGCTGTGTTGGACCGTGGCGTACATATCGGCTTCTTCGGCGTCAAGGCTCGCGTGGGAAGTTTTGGTTTCGATATTGTTGTGAAGAAAGGCGCTCGAAACTTGCTCCCTACTATGCCAGTGCCGCTTGAACGCCTGGAGTCATGGCAGATGGATAGTACGTATATCAAACACCTCTCTATTCCAATAGTCTTGAGTCAATCGCCGACTTAGCCCTATTCGAAAGCTCAATGTCTAATGCATATTGTTCTGTCTTATTGCCCTCGTACACGCAATTTCACAACTGACTCTGATGTATAGTTATTCGTCGGCTTAACAGAATGAATGTCCCTGTCTTGTTCCAAAATCTCAACGCGCTGAAGAAGCTTTCTCCTCGAGAGGTGTGTTTGCTTCGCAGCTGTCTGATGCTCTCCAATCTCTTCGCGCTTGGGTAGATGATCCCATTTTCGATGAAGCCGTATTGACTTCTAGGGTAGTCCAAGTACCCTGCAGAGCTCGAGCCGGGTTAAGCTCGGAATCTTGCACAATGATTGCTCTCTGCATCATGTTACCAATTCACGCCAGCGCCAGTAACCCTAGATGCGAATTCATACCCTTAAATTTCTTTAAGATTCATCAGATGGCATATAAGAATTCGCCTCATCTTGCCGCATTTACAAGGCACGTGCATCGGGAACTTTCCCCGACCGTAAATGCAGTGCCGATCAATAAGCCACCTGCAATATACCAACGAGCCGGGCGAGCCATATTCTGGCGGAATCGCTTGAGTTTGTTGCGTCGTTTTAGACGGTCGAAACCCAATGACTATGCCATATTTGAAGATAGCTGCTCAACACCGACGGAATTGATGCAAAGATCTTCTAATTATGAATCAGATGTTTGCAGTTCTACGGTGAAGCGATGCAGTCAGGATTTCCCCGGTCGCCATAAGTCGTGGAATGATACGATATCTGACAAAGCGGTGGTGCAGCAATCCTCCTCCTCTTTCGGAGGTATCATGGTGTCACAGGAGATCCAGGTAGATATAATACAGATCGACGATGTTAGTGGTGGCGGTGCGTTTGCCCCGTCGAAATCTTCTATCAGCGCAGATAGCGTGACGATGGTTAAAGCCGGAGCAGCCTCTGACTTTAGGACGTCTCTGGCCGAGTGCGAGAAAGTCAACGAAACGATTACATTTGTTGATTTGTTGATGTGTTATTTGTGTGATGGACTTTAATAGGTATTTTCTCATTTGTAGGTATAACGAAATAATAGTTGCTGACGTCGTACTAAAAAAAATTCACTAATCACATGTACTAAATATTTTAGTCCGACTCTAAGGTACTCGGTACTATTACCCCGAGGCCGCAATGACGATAAGAAAGAAGCTAGCGATTTATTGGATTGGTTGAAATTTGGTTGCATAACTTGGAAGGATATTGCTACCTTGAATACATACGTCAGTCAAGTATGAAGAGACGCGCGCACGTGGAGAAAAGAAGCTGCCTTGTATGGATCACCCCTATTTAGTTATACATATGTAATTACTGAGGAGGAATAAATATGTAGTAAATATAATTTCTAGTTGAAATCATCCAAGTATAAGTTCCGAGACAAAGCCCTTCCTTTGTGTAATGGTATTTACAAAGGTGATACTACATATCTATGATTCGTATATAATTGATGGAACATCTATTGCCGACCCTAAGTATCTAAAAGGAATCTTAAGAAACTCTCCCCTGTTTCTCCCCCGCTCAATCGAACCATCTCAATAAGTGCATAACCTTGGGTTAACATTCAATGCTGTGCAACACAGTGAACATTTTTTTTAGTGAGCCTTTTATATTCAGACATTGTACCGAGCCCAACCGTGTTCCCGTTGCCGCATCCCTAATTATGGGGCTTGTGGGGTATTAAAATGCACGTTTATGGGAAGAAGTATGGGGCTTACTGCTCACTTTTTTCGCTCCGGGAAGGGAGCTGCAGACCCAATTCTCAACCAACCCATCACAAGCTAATACCACGAACTAAAAGCAAGCCCTTTTCCATTGTATTTTTTTTCTCTCGGCATAGCTTTGTATCAGGTACGAATACAATGTTGATATCAACTTCTACACGTAGTTGTCTCCATTCTTCCCCATTTACTTCTCCACCGAAAGGAGAAGTGCCTGACCGCGTGGTCACCCCCACGCTTGTACCAACACAATTCAACTTCGTCACTTCCACTTCCACTTCCACTTCAGAGTGAGGGAAATTTCTCTAATTGTTCTTCTTTACAACATCTAGCCTAAGTAATTCGAGCCTCAAAGGCAATTTGACCTGACTTGGCGTCAATTTTGCCGCCAGCCGGTCGCTAATTAAGAGACCCGTCTTCTGTCTCGCTTTATACTACCCCTTGCATCACGCTCGAGCTAGGAGAATATTCGGCTTGTTTGTCTAGCTACTGTGTTCGAGTTTTGCACTTGAACGCAGTTTCGTGTCTTCAAGTAGGCACAGTCTGAACGGGATAACACCTAACTCTTAATACCAGTCAAACTCTTTCATTATGTCTAGATTTGCCAGAGGTTTGAAGCGCATTGCGCTTCCCACCACAATCGCTGCGGTTGGTGGTGGTGCGCTTCTGTACACATATCGACCCCGGAATATTCCAGGCTTCGAAGGCCCTGCGGTCCCTCCTCCCATCTACGGCGCCGATGGCACATTTAAGCTCCCTCGATTTCCGAAAGTGAAATCCCGTGAGGAGCAGATAGCCGACCTAAAAAAGAGCACCGGAGAAGAGGAGGAGTATGATATGCTTGTTATTGGCGGCGGAGCCACCGGGGCAGGTGTTGCATTAGATGCTGTTACTAGAGGCCTCAAAGTAGCAGTCGTCGAGAGAGACGACTTCAGCAGTGGTACCAGTAGTAAAAGTACCAAGCTTGTACATGGTGGTGTGAGATATCTGGAAAAAGCTGTATGGAATTTGGATTACAGTCAGTACCAATTAGTCAAGGAGGCCCTCAAGGAACGCAAGTATTTCTTGCAGACAGCTCCTCATCTGAGTTCGTGGCTGCCTATTATGCTTCCTTTGGACAAGTGGTGGAAGGCACCATACTATTGGGCTGGTACCAAGTTCTACGATTTCCTTGCTGGTAGCGAAGGTATCGAGAGCTCTTACTTTTTAACCAGGAGTAAGGCTCTAGACGCGTTTCCCATGCTGAAGCAGACTGATCTTGTTGGTGCTTTGGTATACTATGACGGCGCGCACAACGACTCAAGAATGAACGTCTCTATTGCCATGACCGCAGCGGTATACGGAGCTACCGTGCTTAATCATGCTGAGGTGACTGGGCTGACGAAAAATGAGAACGGCAAGCTAAACGGTGCTCTGGTGAAGGACGTGATCAGTGAGCGCAATGGTAAGAAGTCTGATCCATTTACCGTCAAGGCTAAATGTATCGTGAACTGTACCGGTCCATTTACCGACTCTATCCGGAAACTTGACGACCAGGATTGTGCGGAAATCGTTGCGCCTGCTTCGGGTGTCCACGTCATCTTACCCGGTTACTATAGTCCTTCAAACATGGGATTAATCGATCCATCAACGTCAGACGGCCGAGTTATCTTCTTCCTCCCGTGGCAAGGAAATACCATTGCTGGCACGACTGATGAGCCTACAACTATCTCTCCAAATCCCCTCCCCGACGAGAAGTCGATTCAGTGGATTTTGAACGAAGTTAGCCATTATCTTTCTCCGGATATCCATGTTCGCCGTGGCGATGTGCTTGCAGCTTGGTCTGGCATTCGTCCTCTAGTCAAAGACCCCAAGGCCCAGAACACTCAATCGCTGGTACGCAACCACCTTGTTGATATCTCCAGCTCCGGCCTCGTGACATGTGCAGGCGGAAAGTGGACGACCTACCGACAAATGGCTGAGGATTGTGTGGATGCAGCAGTCAAGGAATTTAACCTTCCTACTAAACCCTTCCCTAATGCCCCACGAGTAAGCGGCACCGAAGCTATAGACGACGGTGCAATTCTAGACGGATCATGCCAGACTCACAACGTCCGGTTAGTTGGTGCCCATGGTTTCAGTAAGACCTTATTCATCAATTTGATTCAACACTTTGGCGTCGAGACCGAGGTCGCTAAGCACTTGACCGAGAGCTACGGTGACAGAGCATGGACTGTTGCGGCCATGTGCAAGCCGACAGACCTCCGATTCCCCGCAAGAGGAGAGCGGATAGCTCGTCTCTACCCGTTTGTAGATGGCGAAATCAGATATGCTATCACCAACGAGTATGCGCAGACTGCCGTTGATATCCTCGCACGAAGAACGAGACTGGCCTTCCTGAACGCCCAGGCTGCGCTTGAGTGCTTGCCCAAGATCATCGATATCATGAGCCAAGAACTGAAGTGGGACCGAAAGAGACAGGAGCAAGAATGGAAAGACAGTGAGTAACCTGCGCAATTTATTTCCATTTTATAAAGAAAAATACTAATTGATATCCTACTCTAGCCGTAGAATTCTTGCAGTCAATGGGCCTGCCCGGGCCGATGCTTACCGTAACCAGGGCCCAGGTTGAGAAGGGCAAGCTCGACTTTAGCTCCTCGCTCGAATACAAGATGTACTCGAGACACAACAAGCCCCCCGTTGTAGAAGAGTAATTAAGACGGATTAGAGCGAAAGAAAGGGAGATTTATCTGGAGACCTAAAAGAGATGGGAAATGGGTTTATATAAAGGAACCCGTAATTCGAGGTATAGACGGCTGGATGGAGCAATTCTGGCGTGTGTTTTGTTTTTCCCTTGGGTTAAGGAGGAGCATTTCGTCATGTATTCAAAAGCGTCGCTGCTGAAGGCGATGTATTCTCCATCGACGTGCAGCTGTAATGGATTTGATAGTCGATAGCAAATAGGAAAGACTATGAATCGTGAATTTTTACCTGGGGTATTAACTACCTATTCTACTATGACTACTATATGACATGTTGACTATTAGCGGTTTACCATCTTGTTTACACTCTTAATTAATCAGGTTAGTCATTTGGTAGGAGGCAACTTATTAGACCTATTGACAAGAGCTCATAAAAGTACTACAATCTGATACGTTAGATACCTAAGAATGACTAGTTTCAATTAACGGTTTTGAGTGGTCAATCCCTTCAGATGACAACATTTCATTGGATGAACATTAAGTCAAAGCTTAGAAGATGAGACGGAGTGGAAACACATGAGTCAAGAACTATAAGTGCATAGTTGCATGAATTCATTCAAGTCATGCGTAGTAGTAACATAACCACAAGATCACATCATAATAATAATTTGTAGCCGGTTTCATATAGTTACATGGACTTTCATACTATATTCATTCGGCTCCTCTACTAGTAACAACCCGAGGATTACGATATATCGACATGAAGATATATCAGCACACAAACTCTCTCGTTTGTCTCTGCTTGTCTTGTCTTGCCCAATAATTCCCCGCTCTATACAATGCAGGTGTAGTGTAAAGTTAGAGCCAATGTCTTTGCAGACGATGCTGCTTGTTTGCTTGCTTACTCGCTCGCCTTCAACCAATCCAAAAAAGAACAACAATAACGTTGAGCGGAAATTCGTTACATCTAGCAAAAGTCGTGATATCCAAAAACCCCATTTGAACGCCTCGCCAAACCCTGTTAATTTCCCATTCTATGCCATATTTAACCCGATTTATTTTGATGCTTGCCGCCGTAGGACCCAGTTGCCTGGCCGTCCGGATGATAACGCCGAAAATGATAAAACCAGATGCATTTCAAACCGCCAATGATGAACATGGTAAGAAAATTTTGTAAATCGCCCTGCTCGAAACGACAAAATAGATCAACTCATTAATCCGTCTCACATGATTCAATAGTACCAACTTAGTGGTATAACGTAGTTCTAAAAACCGGAATTGACTCTCCTCCCGGATGATACAGAAAAGACACGCTGGAAGAGGTTTCGCATACCGCCATCAGAGTTCCGATATTGGTTATGATGACGATAAGGACACACAGAATCCGTGCTAACTCTGCACTTCATCTTGCGCTCCAGTTCTGCTTCCCAACCGTACGTGTCGTCAACAGTGCTGGCTCGCGTATAGGCATCAGGGTCGACAACGGTGAGTGCCGAATGGTCCTCTCCTTGCGATATGCCTAGGCAATTTGAGAAATCGCTGAGGGAAGTCTGGCCGATAGTGACTTCGGTTCTATCGGTTTCCGCATCACTAACGATCGTTCCAGTCTCCGCACTCATCTCCGTATCGGTATCCGTTTCATAATTAAAGCTATGGAAGGATTCGGGGGAACGTAGAAGGTGAAGTGGTCGTTTCACGAACCCGCGCGGCTGAGGCATAATTACTGGTCCGCCTCTTGCCTCCGGCTCTTCAACGACCCTCGCAGGAATCTTCAACGGTTTGGGCTTGGTGCTACGTTGACGGCACCGAACGTTGCGCCCAGCCGTACATGATTCTTCTTTTTGATATGCGCTACGCGCTTTCACGGCCACGCCACCCGTGACATCTCCACTGACGGTCTGCGGATAACTGTATAATCCAGCAGACACCCCGTGTGGAATCTCCAATTTCTCGCCGGGGTGAGGATCCTCCCACAGCGTATTCATACTGGCAGTCTCTCGTAGAGTAGGTATCGAGCTGTTACTACTCACAGCGATGGAGAGATCAGATGATGGCGCGGCCTGTAACCCTCATAATGGGGGTTGGTTGGCTGATGTTGAGCCTGTGCGACGAACGGACTTGCTCTTCCTTGTCAATCCTAACTTTGCACCCATTTTCTTCCAACTATTTCCCGAAATAGCTTTTTGTAGAGTATTAGGTGAAGTATTAAATGCAAGATCTGAGGTGGGTGGCGTTGTAGGTGGTGTCATTGGCTCGGTTGCAGGAGTCGAATTTGGACTGCTATCATCAGTCACCAAATCAAACACTGTTTCTACCGAGGCAGAGGTAGACCGATTACCAACTCCACCACGTCCCATGATAAAATGCGGGAGATAGGATGACCTAGGTGACTGGCTTGCTTCGTCGTCATGTCCGATGTCCCTTGGTATTCGAAGACGCGAACGCCCTTGTCTATATTCCTGAGACTCTTCCTCGACCCGCGATTCAACCGCAGCTGATACGACAGACTCAAGAAAGGGTACAAGAACAGAATCGTTTATTAGTTCCCGTACGATCTGAACTGCTTCGTCGAGTTCAGAGGGATTGGGCGGGTTCGCCTTACAACAGGGAAGCTGGAGAAGGCGGTCGCGGACATCTGCTGGAAGGTTGACTTCCCGAGGCGCACATGGCATTATGTACGCATCGATGACTTTCCGCCATAGAGAGCATATTGTTGCCGGTCCATTAGGTGCCTGACCTTGCGCAATCTGATGATACATAATCATGTACCGTTCAGCATCCATTATAAACTCGAGAGTTTCCAGGCAGTGATTTTGAGATAAGAAGGCCATGAAAGAACTTAGTGTCCATGGCGGTGGTGCTGTATTAGAGAGAATCTCTGACAACGTTGGTGGGTTAGTGAAGGGCGAACCTGTGCGTGGTATTGCCAGGCTCGTAGGGCGTGATGTTTCCATTGCAGTTTCTTGGTCCCAATCCTCGAAGACTGACGGTGGTCGTGATAACTCCGTTTGAGATTGGTTCAAGTAGACTGGCGAGCTTCCTCGTAATCTAGGTTTTCCCATTATTCCTTTGAAGCTGGTAAAAGGAATAACAAGTATCGGGTAATCCGCCTGACTGTGTAACCCTGAGCAAACAGAAGCTCTTGCAGCGAATTTAACCCAAAACGAGCTCTGACGCCATGCAAATTGGCAAGCTTTCCTGTCTGACAAGATTGTTTCGTAACGAGATTATGGAAAACGTACGAAATACTTTGCTCTAGCTTATCTTCAAGCGGCCTTCATTATCTGCAGGCAGCCCGTGTATTCCTAAAGACCAATTCTTTCTAACCAATCAGTAGGCTCCCGTTCAGGCACTACACGGATAACAGCAGATATCGAGCAACTTTCAAGATACCCAGAGTCAAAATCGGCTAACCAGAATGCCGTCTTTATTCTAGCCAAATTGGCGAATCAAGGAACGGATAACGTAATGAGAAGGCGGTAATATTTCAAGTGGGGAGAAAGTTGTTCTCCGACACAAATCTCAGGCGATGTCTAACAAATAGGTTAGATCTCACTAGATCTAAGTTGAAAACCACGTTTGAATATGAAAGGCTCAGCAGTCTGAAGCGGTTGAGATAAGTATGTGGTAATCTCTACTCCTATTAAAGAGTTCCGATTCCACAGCGACAAATTAATACAGCCGTAAAGTGAAGCAATGGACTATTGCGTATTTAAGGTTAGCAAATCCTGATGGGCATGGCGAATATCATGCCTCTCCTCTATGCTTAAGTCGGTACTCTTAGACGAGGGCGAATTCGTAGATCCGGTGAAGTCGACAAGTCCCCGAGTTTCTAGCGATCTTCTAGAGCAAGATGGTGCAACAAATCCAACAAGCAACGGTCGTTTGGTTTTACAGCGAACTAGTACGGCAGGCCGTGTGGAATGAAGGACGAGCTGGAAGACCGCAGATGATTCGCAACGAAGGACCAAAACACAACAGTTAGATCCACCAGGCGTAACAGCGACAGCAAAATAGTCGTTGAAAGAAAGGCGTTGATGGAGTTGGTATAGTTAAAACTAAAGGCGCCGAGCCGGTGTCGATGGGAATTAGTCGTATAAATATAATAGTATTAGCAATTGAGGCTGTTTTCTATTCCTATGGTATTCTCCTATAGGAGGATGCCGATGCGAATGGGAAGAATTAATGAAGTCGAGGCGAATTTTCGATAATGGTGTAAAAGTTGTAAAAATGCCAAGGGTGAATGAAAGCTTTCGGATAGAGGATCTTCAACGGTTGATGAAGGGTAGACTGGGAAGACAGTAGACAAAATAGGATGGAACACTTAGAAACTAGAAACAGAAGGCGGGTGGGAGACAGAAGGAAGATTAAAGGGAAAAAGGGAGACAAGTACTGGTACCCACCCTTGGGGGTGATCAAGGTACCTGATGTATGGCGAATGACTGGGATCTTTCGATGGGTGGCCCCTTTAACCTTATGGTGGAACTTTTGACTAAGAAAATCTTCTACGGGTACACTGTACAGTACTATAGGTACATAGACTAAGTACCTAACATACATGTAGGTAGGTTAACTAGTACCTACGTACCCATCTTAACCTTTTAACCTATCGCAACTGTTTTCATTTATCTAGAAACACCACGATTCTTCATGATTGTCATGATTATCACCATTCATAGGTGGACGGTATTCTACGGTATTCTTCTAGAATATGACACACAAAAGCATTGACGATCGCGTTGACCCTGCTACGTAGTATCCCCAAAACCGGAAGACTAGGGGGGTCTGGGACAAGGCAGGACAGGTGGGAGAAGAGGAAGCAAATCGGGCTGGGCGAAGTCCTCCTAGGGTTCGGCCAACGTTCAATTACCTCCTCGTTCACTGCTCTTACGTACATATACCTGACTTATCTATCCTATCTAAGTGCGCACCTATGAGATATGAGACCCTACGAGACCCTACGAGACCAACAAAAACCAATAGTAAGGCTACGACGCACATAGTATTCTCTACTGGTTCTAGCGCCGCTTTGTTGTAATGCTGAACAATGATAAGGTTAGGTTTCGAAGCCTTACCTGTCTGCCTGACTGCTATTGTATCGCCGTCATCTTTCACCATCAAGAACGACAGAGCGACAGAGCGTCCACCACAGCGTCCACTTCTTTCTAGTTGGCCGCCCCGGTCGCTTCAGCCAGGTGAGGTGACATACGTACTGTGCTACGTATTAAAAAAGTGGCGCGACGCTAGAATGGCGCTAGAAGAAGCAGAATCAAGCTAAGATATCCAATCACATGAGCTTGTTCCAATCGCGTAAGAGGGGTCTTGTACCCATGCGGAATAGTCCGTCGACGCCCCTGTCTTCTTTAGCCGTACAGTATAAAGCGGCGAGGAATGATGGAAGAATGCTAGAAGCACCTGATGATACGAACAAAGCCAATCAGCGATTGCACCTACTTATTCATGGTGGGGTATTAGCCAGTAGTAGTACATGCTACAACCAATTGCCATTCTAGAAGCGAACGCGAAGCCAGTCTACCAATCTACCAGTGCAATAATGGCAATAGCACCAGCCCGATCGCCACTTCGATGCGCTGAATGACCAACGAAGCTAGTGTAATACCGTACCTAACCTAAGGTGTAATAGAGTTAAAGTTGAGACGCCATTTTGTGCCATCTACAATGAACAAAAGAGGATGACGATGGCATCATCCCAGTGAATCACCAAAACTTAGCTATCTTTTATGTCTGTTCTCAATCTGGCACTCCTATCCTTAATTTCCTCATGCCGACTTAGTCGACATATCCCTTAAGGTCTGTCTCAACCCTTCGTTGAATAGCCCCCTTTAGCATTATCGTACTGCAGATATTATGTATGACTTGCAGATGCGCAATGTCGCACAAAGAAACATATTCTCCCATCACTCGACTATCACGGCAGGAAGACATCTGCAACAGTCGATGTTGTCGAACGGTTTCGAATCAATCATATGCATGAACTTTCACTGGTATCTAATGGTATCCTAGGCCCTGCAAGAGATACTACATACTATACATACATATAATACATATATACAATACATACCTTAGACCGTACCGCTCTTATGTATTCATCCATATCAGCAATCTCATGTTGCCCCCTCCCAGCAACCTCTCGCGCTACAGCATCTCGTGATTGTCGCGCAATGTGACTGGCTCGGCCGATATTATCCTAGATGATTACAGTATCATCGCCCCCCGAATCATAATTGGACGCACGCGACTGTTGGGGCCAAGCTTCCTCGGCAGACACTATTTATATTATATTGCCAGACTTGGAGTAGCAGTCAAAAAAGCACCGCTTGATAGGGAACGTCTAGTTTGCTGATCGATCAATTACTATTAGGAGGGAGAGCTATTTGCCTATCTCCATCGAGTCTTGATAGGGATATTGGGGATATTGGATCACTAATAGACGCGCAAGCCGCGCAAGCACAGCGCAGTTCTCATGGGGTATAGATATCTCCCTCTCTTCTATTTCTCTCTCTGCCAGTTGGAAGAAGAAGTGTCGGCAGTTGGTGAGCATATGCGGTAGCATTAGTGTCTCGCTCTTGTCCGCCAACCAAGTTCGAAACGCAATATAGACGCGGGAATGTGAGAAGATACCAGTTTGCATCATTGGACAGCTCGAACCCGTCGTTGGAAGCGCGAGGGGTATGAATCAGGTCAAGATCAGCCATGCAGGACACAGGCATAGCACATGTCCGTTCTCGAAACAGCCTCACCTCCGCCGATAAAGGCAAGGAGCAAAAATCTTAAAAAGACACAAGGTGTGGGATCGGCTGCTTACGCTACCATTTCCAGCGAGGCTAGTAGGCTGTCAGTTGGGCGTGACATCACGGTTATGATCGTCAGCAATGCTGTATTCGGCTGCAATACCGGAGCTTGATGACTCCAGCAGGGAGGGGGCAGCCTTGCCGGAGCGAAATGGTGAGTACCATGTGGGTGGCATCAAGACTTATTCGCCTACTACATCATGCACACCTACATATACCTACATATACACACTATAGCTTCACACGCTGAGGTTAGAAAATCATCATTTACGAAGACAGGCTGAGGGCTGAGTTCAAAGTCCCATAACCCCCATCTGAGTAAGTAAACTATTTGCTCGCTCTTTGCCCACCTACGTATTCACGATTCACCGCAACTTCTCCCTTCATAAAAAAGGGTAGAAGCCCATAAAAAAAACCGGAAAATATTGTTGCCCCTTCCAGGACAAGCGTATGCGCGGGAACGCAATAACATGCGACTACAGTATGCCGACCGGAACCGCATTCAAGGGGCTCGGCCATGCGAAGAGACCAAATTATGACCCCACAAAGGATGCCACCTCATCAGATCTACATAGTGAGTTGTAGGAAGAACTGTCGGGAAGAGAATCGCTACGTCTTTCAAAATAATACTTGATCGGGAAAAGAGTTGGACAATAGCTCCGAGCTAAGATTTTAACCTCCGAGGTTTCCGTGGAAAGAGAATACCTAGAATGTTTACAATAGGTAATCGTACATAATAAGGATACTAAGGTACATGGATTAGGGGTAAGAATAGGTTAGGTACTCCGCAGTTTCCAGTCGGTTTCGTACAAGTACATGGATTTAATCATGGATGTACTTTGGGTAGGCATTACGTAGCGCCGATTAGAGACCCACTCGGGCAAGGAAGATGGAGAAATCAAAGCTATTCGTCGCGCAATAAAGCTTCTTTCTGGAAGCATTCTAGAACACTTCCGTCTAAGGCTTAGCTGACCGGTTCTTTTAGTGTATTTTAGTGCAAAGCCCGGCGGTCATTCCGGTCCCGACAAGTACCATTATATACAATCCAATGGGCATTTCCGTTTGTTCAATCCATTGGGTCGATCCACGAGTCTCAATTCCTTCCTTGGTAACTTTTTAGTAACATTTGAACCTACGCGATACCTAATAATGTCCATATAGGCGGTAAATGGTAAATACATACTACCTATGCAAATACCTCGTGACGAAGACGTTGTGCGTGTCTACCGCGTATCTGCTGTCATCTTTGCCAAGCTTGTCCACAACGGTTTTTGCGTCTATCTCGCCGTCTAAAGAGAAGTTTGACCGATAAAACTTGCCGCCTTTATCTAGATTGATTACCAGGAATCTTGGATCCTGCGCCCTCGTTAGACAGCTGATTGGTCATTTACACCTTGAAGCCTTTCGATCCTAGCCAACCAACGCTTTAACTAATCAGGTAACTACTTCATAATCCTAATTGATTTCTTCGTTGGCTCAAGGATCTGGCGCGCCTACCGACAGCTGGAGCGCTCTAGCGCTCTAGCGGTATCAGGAAGGCAATCAGAATTTTTTGTCCCGCGGTTAAGGTAAGGCCACCAGGTATTAACAAGAAGCTGAATGCTTTTTTTCACTTCTCAGCTCCCTCTCGTGAGCCCCGTTACTCGGTATAATCATGCGCCCAGGCGCCTTACTGCACACCGTTGGTCACGATGCCGTAAGATCCATCTAGAAGGAGGCCGAGAACTTCCAAAGGCGTCGAGAACATTGCACGGACTTCACCTAAACCCTATAGCCCTTGTTAAATCGAAGAACTTTTTACCTTTTCTTCCAACACTCTGGTACGAGATGAAAATTTTATCCTGGTCTTATCGTGTTACATATCTCAACTCCTTGTCCAGTCAGATCTTAGAAATCCAGATCGCGGTACGATATGCTCACCTGTTAGCCGCTACCTAGGGACTCGAGACATGGTCAATGCGCACACATCTAACGCTAGGTCGGATCTTTGACTCATCCTTCCAGCCTTATTAGTAACGTCGTATCTCAAGTACCGGTTATTATGTGTCGATAGTCGATGAAACACCAGATATTAGGGTCAATATTCTATATGACGAAACTGAACATTCCATTCTTGTATGCAAGAAGTAGCCATTCCAATATATTGGCACTCTCCAGCATCAATGCTAGGTAGCTACCGAGATTCTAAGCGGCGCAACATGCAGTATCCCGCACCTTACTTTTACTTAAACGTTACACTACCTACGCTTAGCCATCTAGCGAAGATATTTATTTACACCTCGGCGTGATTATCACTTTAGGTGTCAGTGACGTTAGGGACATTTGCGGTTAAACAGCTCACGAAGCGATTAGCCCTTGTGCGTTGTCCCCGTCCCCACGAGCCAAACGGCATATTCGAAGGTACGAAAGAGGTCGGGTAATTTAGCCGTCCAAGATGCAGCATTATTCGCGCCCTCTAGCACCACATTTGTTTTCTTGAGGTCCTCTAGGGATATGACAAGTCAAACCAGCCTTGACACCCTCACAGCGGCTGTGTCGCAGGAAGAAGTACGTTGTGGGTTTCGACAATATCATTGGATAATATACAACATCTTTATCCTCCAATCACCTTTACTTCTCTCCAATATGAAGAACCGAGATCCTTCCATCGCAAACTTTAGCCAGGATGTTTAGTGATAAGGCAACATCACGTCCAAGACACATATTTACATAGAAGAAATCGTTGAGGACAGAATTATAAACGACCCTTTGACACAGCCTCAAAGTATACACTTTCACCTATGTATACTATTCGTATATGCTGGCGCAGGCGAAGACCTTGGTAACTGCCTAAAGAGGCAAGAGAAGACTACTATGTACGCATATGCCGTCCGACCTCAGCAACCCACAGCTTGGCGTTCATCAATGCGCTCATCAATGTTACTCGGATCCAGATCAGATGTATGGATTACGATTAGCTATGTGTCCAAGCAAGGCTAGTTGCAACTACACAACGTAAGTTGGATGTCGTTGAAAGGTCATGTCAGAGCCTCAATCTCCACTAGTTTCCTGTTAGACGGTTTAAACCCACCAGAATGGCAAGTCACAAGGTCACAAGGCAAACTCCAAGCTCGGAAAATCCGGCACACTACCCGACCTGGAATCTAAATCTGGTGAGTATCGTGGCTCCCTCGCTTCATTGTACCCACCTATATGCATGTTCGCGCTGCCAGCAAATCGGCTGCCAAGCGTAAAAAAAGAAATCAAACATCGTTGTCCTGCAAGTTCACCTAGTTTACCCCCTAGGGGCTATCCTGTGTAACGATGAGACGACTATTAGACCATAACATGCAAATTTTCTTGTTAAATCTACGCTTGGGCCGACTAGTTCAGTTGGGATTTAAAAAGTGTCTTCAAACTGCGAGACACACACTCGGTTAGATGTGGTATACCTGTAGATATGGATCCGTACCTAAGTGTGTTTTACCCCAACCTGCCTTAAGTAGATAGCCAAGGTCTAAGAAATCACAAGGTAGCAAAATCAGTAATACCTTTTATACATATGATCTAATATCTCAGCTATTGTAATTAGCGCCCTCTAAAATAGGAAAGATACAGTAGTACAGCCACATATGAATTATAGAAATAATGCATCTCCGTTTTATTTACAGTTGGAGTTATCTCTTAGAATCAAGATATGGCGATACTATAATCCCCGATGAATATCTTTGCGCGACATATTGCACATTATTTACAGATTGACCTTGGCAAATACTATTTACATCTTCTATCAGGAAGGTTTGTAATCCTTAAGTGAGCAGGAGTTCTTGGAATGACATGTAATAAGCCCGGGAGCCCCTAAGTCACTCACTGGCTACCGACATCACAGCTGACAGAATGACAAAATGTTGTGTTACCGACAGTCTGGCGGCATTATATATCAAGTGCATAGAGACCTATAATAAGATGGAATGTCCGAAACACCGGATACAATAAGCCAACTGCGGTTTTAGATGTAAACTCCAACCTCTTGTCCGCCGATGCTGAGATCAGCTACTCGGTGGTCAACACCGCTTGCAAATTGTACGCCGTTCGGAGGGAGATAAGGGGCAGTTCTCACAAATATCTCATTGTAAAGAATTCGATGCTACTCACCGACTCTTATTCTATCACCGCATTAGAAGCGTACTGCAGGTCATCATTACACTACCAGTGGTCATCCGTTTGTTGTTGACGTAGCCGCAGACTTCTAGACGCGCCACTGCTTAGGCGGCTACCCTAGCTTCTACGATGATTCTGTATCGGGATAAGACGGGACGGAAAGGACACACTAATTTACCCTAATTGGTGTTCTTTGGAAGAAATATGTTTCTAGAACGATGTGACAGATTCTGCTGTGTTACTCGTGGCTGCATGACTCCTTTCCGGAAAGTATTGTCGGGCCACATAACCGCCACAGAAGGGTTCAATGAACCACAATACTCACTAGCAGGTATCCAGTTACTCGCTCGTAAAGCTAGCTCGTAGGGTTGTTTCGCAGCTTTCCATACGCTACCCACTGGCGATCTGTGGACTGTTTCCGGAAACCCTCTTGGGGATATTATACCGGAATCCACGGCAAAAACGTACCATGGGATTGTTTGCTAATCGTTCAGCTCGAGTGGCGGAACCAACTTCGAGAGTAGATCGATGCTAATAGTAAGCCACGAATACCCGCTACGACTATGGCGTACGTTACGAGAGGTTAGTGGTTGATTATGGCCCAACGAGTGCTCCAGAAAACTTCCGCTGCACTACGAGAACAGCGACGCCCATGGCCTGGGCCCGGACTGGGTCCAATCCCGACCCGCTCTTAAAGTATCTGTCCTAATCATCGTGTAAAGTGCGGTAACACTAGGATACCGACAACCCCGAACCTCTCACGATAGTCCGGTAGGTAAGGATAGGTTAATAGTTGAGGGAAGACTACGGATTACTCTCCGCGATGTGATATTTTGCTACGATTAACGCCATATAATCTCGCTAAAGGCGGCGACCGGAATATGAATGGCATGTTTTAACCTCGTTAGGGATGGTAGATATGCCATCTGCCGGCGGGAGGGGCTTATATTGATTCTCGATGACACCCCACGACACAGTTCTAGGCGATATCCAGAGGTCAATCCTCATTAAACATCGGGGAATTTAGTACCAAGAACCCCAATCGTGGGTACTCATATCTCTTCTTCGAAATTTGACTTGTCGGGAGCAATGGGTTGAATAGCTAAGGTAATGTCTGGAACGGCCAGGCTACCCCTTTTCTAGAAGGGTAACACGACGAACACAAATGTTGGGCGTAACACAGACACATTTAGTTATGCCTAAATACCATCTCGACTATCCGTGTCACACCTGTGAAACAAGATGTGTTACCAGCGAATAGATGGCAATGCTTATGGGGAAAAGTAGATTGGCATCACTATGGAAGACCTAGAGTAACAGTAGCCCCTTAGTGGGGATATCTTACGGTCTCTCTATCGTAAATTAGAACACCTTTAGTTAGGTTAATTAAACCTCTATCGTACCTCTTCACGTCGACTTTAACTTCTACTCACTCGTATGCGATACGAAAAGTAACACGGCCAAGACAAGCCTCGAGATGCTAACTCCCGACGGAAGGTGGGATTCCCTTCTTGATGCCCAGCCTAGTCGATCTATTACATATATCTGCTCATATCAAAATGACCATGAGCTGTAAAGCTCCAGAATGAGTACCACCCCAAGTTAGCTAGTAGTCGGGACCGTACGAACTCGAATCACGAACACCCCTTACTTACACGACCAAATATACAACATATATGTGTGTAGGTATGTATGTGCACACTAAGCACAGGCAATATAGCTACGCTGAACTACTCTAGTTCGCATATACCTTCTCCCATTAACTATGTTTGCGACTCCAAGTTGTTCAATGCTCCAGAGACATTCACTTCCGTGTGGCAACGTCCCTCTGATAGCTTTAGACGATGATGCTTTCATCTCCGAGGGCTGTAATATCCAAATTCCAAATATCGACGATATTCAATAGCGTCAGCATTGGCTTTTTGCCGCATTGTGGCATTGAAAAAAAAAAATCAAGCTCGAAGGAAAATGGTAATACTACAGTAACCCAGTTGTAACCCCTATTATCCCTTACCGTGGGTTAGGCACTCTGGGTTCATCCCATCACTCACTACTCAACAATCTAAATCCTTACTCAAATGGGGTCACTCGACTAAAGTGAATGTTCATAGATAAGTAAGATACAAATAAGATATAGATATTTATGTTACTGTACATTATCTTGAATCTGCTTATGGCTGATTGAGAATACTAGCTACTGAGATTTGGCGCTAGGAGAGAAGGGCTAAATCTCACTAAAGATTCACAGTGTCTTATTCACAGAACATCGGAAAGACTGTATATGATTCAAGAGGGCAATTGACATATAACCATGTATGGATATTGATTCATAGACTGCATTTAAACTATGGTCTTAGCCTAGGCGCATTTTTCCAGAGGGGGGAAGTTTATCGCCTCTATGAGATTGCACCTGTATTCCGCATGACTAGAGACTTCAGACACAGCTTAATAAATCCACCCCGGACCCGTCGGAGCCTTAAAACACTAGCATATGAGTAATTCAATAAATGAGTCCATGAGTAGAAGCTCCTGTTAGACTAACAAAGAGCTTTATATATCTATTCACAAGCTAATAGTCCACAGGGATTGTTGCCTCCTATCTAGGTATATCGCCGTAGTTAGATCTATATTCAAGCTACGCCATCATTATACAGACTTAACGGCTATGTACGCAGTTCGGTATCCCGTAGCGTATGGCCCGATAATCCGGATCATACGCCGAACCATGCTCACGTGGCGGATCTTCAACGCGAGCCGGAACTCAATCGGAGCTCGATCGGGGAGCCGCGTACTTCGGATCAAACTAGATAGCTAGGGCTGACGATGTCCGGGGTAGACTGAGTATACTAACACTATCGCCTGTCTTAACTGACTAGGATAGTGTCGTCATCATAAGGTATAAGTATACGAAGGGGGTATAGAATAACTCGTCAGCTCCTCCAGGCTCCAGCTATTCGGGTTCCGACAGCCAATCAAGAGTATAGCGATATATTGAATTCGCAATCCGACCCATGGGACTACGTATAAGTTAAAAGCCAGTAGCTGACGTATCACTAGGGAATGGGAAGCGGGGAATCGCACGTAGGACTTTTAAAGAGCAGGGGGAGGAAGAAGCATAGCAGCGGGGTATTTGCTAGTAGTATTGAGGTATTGCGGTATGCGGTATGGCGTAGTATTATACCATTATACCTAGATATACAGATTACAGTCCGAGTTAGACTACTTTAAACAAACCAATAACACAACTCCAATGCCAACATTTCTTCTATCTAACTTCCCTTTTTGCAACACCCTACTGCAGCTACGTCCTCGATAACCCTATAATATGGCTTCACCTCCGCTCCGCCCTACGGCTCAATAGAGCACGTTTATACTGCGTAACGTGCGTAGATTGCAGATAGGGCTTACGCAGCCTTCTTGACTACAATTGGGTTAGATATGCGTTGCCAGTTAGTGATCCGAGTCCATCCTAGGTAAGTGAGGTGCCGAGGATCGCATATATATAGTCTCAACAATTATCCTGGTGTTAGTCACAGCCTTACCGTGCCGTAATCAAAACCACCACGTTCTGTGATATTCCTTAACATCACCCCACACGAGATGGAATCATTTTACATCTTATTCTAGAGGAAAGAAACCAGCCCTATAATTTAATTATTCTCTGTAATTATCCACTAGCTTGTTACGTCTTAATTTTGCCGGTGCGGTAAGACACAGACGAGCGTTTCGAGTGTAACAAAACAGCTTGGCGATAGTTTCATTCTCCGCCAAGACCGTTTCAACGACGAACCGAAGAAACCATGCCTTACGCCGATAACTTGTACTCTATGGGTGATGAATCAGATGGCGAGGACTACGCAGATCAATTATCGCCTTCGGATGGTTACTTCGCCTCATCTTCCTCGTCCCATGCTGTTCCAAACGTACCAAACGTCTTAGTTCCCGACCCCACGCTCCAGCAGACATCTGAGTCTGGCGCTGAATCAAAAGCAAGAGAGGCAGAAGAAGAAAGGTCATCATCAAATACTCAGAGAATAGAAGACTCTTATCATAATTACAACCATAATATTACAAGAACGGGCACTACCGAACAAGCTAGTCAGTCGGAGCAATATCCTACTAGTTCGACCGCACCACGTCAACAACAATCCAATTCCGCGTTTGCGCATACGTACTCTCCCTCGTCATCATCATACACCCCTCTCAGAATATATCCAACACGAGGACGGACTCCTTCCGTATATTCGGACGCTCCACCGGCGTATTCACCATCGCCAATCTCCCCTCTCTCGTCCACCAACCAACAACGCCAATCTAGAAGCTACAACACATTTACCCCTACCATGGGTGTGCAGGAAATCATCGAGAACGAGCGGCTGCTAGCCAGAGGTCCCGAGAGCATCGGCCAACCAATCGACGAAGAACTTGGTAACACACCGCACTGGACTCGACGAGTCAGGAGACGGCTGCCTACGTGGCTCGGTTGGAGGACCCTAGTGCTTGGCTTGATCGTACTGGTTGTCTCGATCGGATTTCTAGCAAATTCTGTACGGATTATAAAAGAAGATGATCATGTAAGCCGGACTATCTAACTTCATCTTTTTTCTTGGCATCGGTCGGAACCTGTCGCTAATATGGTTACGCAGAGGAAAACTATTGGGGCGCAGCCCGTCCAAGGATCACCGCCCGAGTCCGTAAAGGAACCCGTGTCTGGACCCGGACCCGATGCGCCTGGGGTCGCCGGTCCTTTCCCGCCAACATATTGCGATAATGCAGTGCATCGCTTCGAGGATCAGATCTTAGGCCTCAACTTTGATAGGAACCACAATATTACTTTCATAGAGGATCAGCACGCACACTCCGGAAATACCCAGGTGCGCGTTGCCGGTCAAGTCAATGTACGAAGGCTTGATGCCGGAGGTAGCCCGCGCTTGGTACTGGAGATCGCCACTAATGACAAGGGTGTCCTACTCGACGTCTTCGTAGACGAAGAAGCCCAGGCCTTGAAGGTGAGCGTACCTAAGAAGTACAACTCCCTAAACCCGAACATCTGGCCCTGCGTCGAAATGCGAGCGACCATCTGGGTGCCCGAAAACGCCGAGATAGGAGTGCTGTCACTGGGCTCAATCCATCTTGATATGTTATTTTTAGACGATCTATCTCTCCACGTGGCGGGTTACACTAGGGCTTCTTCGATCGTAGGGGATATCACATCCGGTTCGGACCACCCTACCTCGTACAACAACACTGGCTTTATGCTATCGGCTCCGGAGTACACTTTCATCCCTGCTAAAGATTCGTACGTGCTTGACTCTCGTATTATCGAGATCACGACCACGTCGGGTAAGATCGAAGGCAACTGGCCTCTTTACGATATGCTAGGGTTGCACACGACCTCCGGCCACATCACAGTGTCGATCACGCCCAAGGAAGAACTCGAAACGGACCCGAAGGCTGCTGTCCTATCCTTGAGCTCGATATCCGGCACTGTCTATGCCACAGAGCCGGTGCATTTGAGAGAGCAAATCCCGCTTCGCGACTATCTTGTAGATATCAAGTCGACTTCCGGAGGTATCCATGGTGCCTTCGCATTTGGCGCTGGCATCGAACTCAAGAGTACTGCTAGCGACATTGCTCTTGATTTACTTCCTGTGATGAACGAAGACAGGGTATCACCGGATCAACCCGCTCAGCTGGAGACAGCAACGACGAGTGGCACTACAGCCATACGCGTGCTTGAGCCGGTTTGGTACGGAGACAGGGGATTGGTTAGCGGCAGGCCGCTTGACTGCCTACAAGCGCTTCACAAGTCCACTAGCGGTGACATTGGACTACGATATCCGCAGGCATGGGAGGGATACTTAAGCGCCGAGACAACGAGTGGCAGGCTAAAGGTCAAAGGAAGGGATGTCAAGATCATTAGGTCTATTGGAGGTTGGCCGGGATCCAAGCTGGAAGCCCAGAAGGGCGCAGGTGGTCCCGGTTCGACGGTCCAGGTCCACGCCCTTATGGGTAATATGGACACTGTCATTGGCAGGGAATAATGAACGAATGAGCGTATGGATATAATGCGTCTAAGGAGAGGGAGTTGAACGGATTATGGATTAAAGCATTTAGTCTGGCTTTACGTCAGGTAGGAAATAGGGATACCCTCGCATTCGTTAATTATTTGGAATGTGCAAACGGCGTTGTGGTTTTCGAGCATAGGTTTGGTGCCTGGGTTGGTTTTTTTTTTAAAAATTTGTTCATTTTGTTATTATTCAACAAGTAAATACCAATATGATATCTCTGATTACTATATACTATATTCTTGTCTTTTAGCTCACTTTCGGTATAAACTCTTGGTAAGCTACAAGGTCGTTCTGGCTTGGGAAGAGCACTTGCTAATATCTGTATCTAAAATAACGTATAGTAGGAACCTGCGAGGCTTCCGTAACTTGTCTATACCTTCTTAAATCAGGAGACAGGTGCAATTGTGTAATATGTAAGGTATCTAAAGCAGTCCTCCTTATGGGTTCTATTTTTCTAACTATACCAACTTTTACGAACTACCTATTTCGCTTTTAGAAATCAGCATTCTATAAAGTACAATTCTTCCCAGTCAGTCGTTAGATATAAAAGAAGGAATGTTAGCATACTCATATTGATATCCAATCCCAACGATTTTTACCAACACACCACTCGCTTTCAATCGAACACAGCAAGATGTGCTGGTTACATAGAACCCGCACACTTTGCGTAAACTGCAGAAACATTACGACGAGCCATGATAAGATCGAGTATTGCCTCGCGCGTAACGAATGTGAAGAAATAGACTGCATCGTCACCAGGTTGGAATCATACGAATGCTTCATTTGTACTAGAGTGTACCCCCTACCACAGAGTGATGTACAAGACGTATTGATGGAAGACGTCGACGTAGAGGAAATCGACTTAGACGAGACGTCCTGCATTATCACGAGAAGGTCAAGGTCAAGGTCAAGTACGGTCCAACCAATACCTACAAGACCCAACTCCAGGAACTATGCTCCAGTAGAGGCCCTGGGTCGACAATTGACTTTGGGAAACGAGATAGAAAGGGCAAGCCGCTCACCCGTACGTCTATTAGACAGGCGCAGGATGCGTAGAGAAAGACACGGTTATAATACATCGATAGGCCGAGTAGTTTCACGCCAACGGCGTTACACCCAGCGTAGCACAAGGACTAGATATCCCAGGTCTCTAAGAAATACCGTTAGGGCCGGTATAGGGGGATCAGATCTCGAACCTAGCGCGCCTGAATCACAATATCACCCAGTAGGTCTTCGAAGTAGAGGGAATACCTCCCATGGACCTACAAGGAGAATACATCAAATTGAAGACATCCCGGGAGACCAAGCGAACATGCAAGAAAGAGAAGTCATAAGGTACGATCAACGTAATGGTAGGGACTTACACGACGACCGGGGTATGGATCATCCGGACAGTATGATCCAAGGACTTAGTATTCACCTGCCTCACGAAAGGATGGCTCAATCTCCGTGTCGATATCATAGTATGGAGGCTCGCGGACGGTGTCGCCTTTGTGGTTCTTCGATGAACAGAAGATTAGGAGGACCCCGATGCCCTAATGGTGATAGAAATGCCCATAACTTGAATCTCGATTGAAACCCTGGGCTAGGAGTTGGCGTTGATAATACGTTATGGTATAAATAGGGGTAACGAGATTTGGAGAGGTGTCAAGGATAAAAGGTCGACCATGGAATCAGTGGTTCAAAGTATTGCTCTGAAGCGTGTTCTAGAGTATGGTTTGGTCGTTGTATTGTATACCTTCATAGCGTCTAGGTAGTCATATATATCTTCTATAGTATCAAAAGGTATGATACGGAAACTTTTGAATGACTCTAGGCTCTAACATAACAAGTTTTCAACCATGTATGATTATAGGTAACGAGCAAAGCATAAAAAATGTAGTTTTTATTGAGCAGATATTCCATAGGAAAGGAAAGGGGAGGGGTTCGTGAGATGGGATGAGCGCAATCAGCAATGAAGGGCTCCAAAAGAATCTCGTCATAACTGCTTATACCACCTAGTCAATAGCTGGAATATGAGTTGTTGATGATTATTATGGAATATAACCCTTACAGCGTGATATCAGGTAACAGATACAACCAATCTTGACCATGAGCGGCTTCACATCAGAGCAAACAACTGACGAACAACCTGGCATAATAGTCACTGCCTCGTGGTCTCAAGTAACTGTTTCTATAGTTTGTCTGGTTTAAAACATCTAATATTAGAGCATCAAAGGAGTAATACCTTTGTGATACTACTATCAATAGCCTTCTATCTCATCTCTTTATATATGACGCTTCGCCCTTTCACTGCAGAATGTTGTAGTACAAAAAAGCCCAGAATAGCCAACTCGCCCTCCAGACAATGTGGAAATGTCTTTGTACTCTACTTGGGGGACTTTACTTATCCTATTCACTATGTATTACGCACAATAGGTACCATCTGGTTACAATGATGACGAAGTAGACGACGCGACCAACTCAAGAGACTTGCCTAAAATTTGTGAGTGCACACAAATCGCATTCAACCCACGTCGTCGCCTTCACCATTTTTACCCACAGTACAGTTTTTCATTGACACAAATCGGCATCGATTGCCTTATTTAAATCATTCGTTTCGCCGATGCTATCCAAACAGTTTAGGCAACCAAACCCCCTCCACTTCCGACCGCGTACTCGTCTATCGCATCGTCGACATCTCGTAATATTTCCTGCAGTCAAGCGTCGTACCACTACCGCAAGTCATTTCCTGCACTCGAGTTACACCTAGGAACCATGTGCATCGAGATCTGGAACACCTTCCGGGGATGCAACCACCGATTATACCAGAACACATCCCCCTGCCACGTTGCCAGGAGATGCGGTCCTAAAGATGACATGGTTCTAGACAAGACCAAGTTCCTACCAGATAAACAACCCAAGCTGCCTCCCGGGATGCTGCAATGCAACCGCCGCGTCGCCCTGAGACCAAAAGATACCCCATGCCCGGAATGCGCGAGGATCCAACGGCGAGCTGCCGCCGCTAACGGCAAGGCCACCACAACCAGTCTTGCGGGAGGGACTCCGTCCCCGTCACCAGGTAAGAGTGCTCAGGTCCTCGAGACCATAGTAGAGCACGTGGATGGGACGTTTGGATAAAGACAAAAACTTACACCGGGGATAGAACAAAGGCTGGGCAGCTCATCGCCAGAAGAAAAAGCTGCCGAGAGACTGCGAGACTCGCTGATGCTCCTGGAGCAGTTCCGGAAGCCATTTTAAAGTATTACACGCTCTGGATTCTGGCATAACCATTACTCATTGGTTCTGGGAAGGTATTAATTAAGGATAGAGGGATCAAAGCTCGGGCGACTATGGAGTAGGAGGCGCATTACATTGCTGTTTGTTCTCTTGGCCAAACCTTGGCTTCCCCGTGTATATGTGCAAAAGCACTACCATACCGTAGGGAGCTAGCTCTACGTCTGGAAATACATTATTAATACCCAAGAAATATCGGTGTGAAGTTAGGGCTTGCTGTGCAGATATTGACAAGCTCGAGTACTTCGTCTTAATACAGAAGTGTGTTTGTTTAGTGGTAGTTCACGATAAAGGGGGCTAGTAAATTAGGTCGATAGCATGACCATTGGTACCTAATTCATATACGGCGGTCTAATAGCTCGAGGCATAATCCTTAGGTATATCATATATCAAATGGATTGATTAGTATATACGGTCTGTACTTTGTCATTCGAAGTTGGAGCGTTACGTATGTAGTTCTAGTTTGCGGTTTGCGCATCTCGCGCATCCTACAAACCCAGGGGTTGATGCAATAGAGCAGAAAAGGTACCATAGCGGGAAGATGTGGATACAAAGAATCGAGTCTACACCTCATCCCAAAGATATCCTAGAACCTCAGCCCAAAGTCTAACCCGATTTGGCAAAAGCTAAGACCTTGGATCCAAAGTTCTAATTGGTTACAATTGACATGGTCCCCGCTTTGGGGTGAGCTTTACATCAGGTGACTTTGGGGTGAACTCTGGTGTCTCATTAAAATATAAGCCTAAATGCCTTGTAATTACAGCGCGTTGCAGCCATTAAGTCCCTATATTATAGCGCTTGACATTTAATCAATTAAACGTATGCTTTTACCTATTCTTTATTTTTTACTTGATTTATATAAATTAATTATAAATTAATTAAAAATTAATACGTAATCGATTAATAATTAATTATTAATCGATTTTTAATTAATTATATAAAATTATTTATATTTCATTAAATATCATAATAATGTATAAAAGTATATATTTGTATAAATATAATGTTAATAAAATGGTAGTCGAGTTTTGGATGCGCTAGTACTATTGGGGTGAAAGAAGGTCCACACTTGCTTGATTGGGTTAGACTTTGGGCTGAGGTTCTGGGATAGCTTTGGGATGAGGTGCGCCCTCCAAAGAATCAATTCTAAGAGGTTGAGATCTTAAATCGGTTCGATAAAAGAGTGGGACTGGAAGTGGAGTTTCCGAATATGTAAGTCTAACTGCGCTTGCTGCGTGGTGTTCGCGTGGGACGGGGTCCCATGGCTAAGTTACAGTACAGTAGCGCCTGAATCTTGGGGAAACACCAATGCTAAATACAAGATGTTTTGGCGTACTGCATCCACTAAGAAACAATTAAATTTAGGGCACAGACCACGTATTATATTTAAAAGGACTTAAACTATATTAAACTTATAACTTTTTTAATAAATATTACAAAATATTATAAAAAATTTAACTATTTATAATAAATATTATAAATATTATAAATTATATAAATATATTAATTTATTTATTAAAATAAAATAAAATCTATTCCTATTATTACTATTACTATATACTAAAATAAAAAGCAAAATTATTATCCAAATTAATTATATATTACCAAAACAAATTTTTTAAATCTACTGTACCTATTTATATCAACAAAAATTTAAAATTATTTTATTTTTCGAAAATTATCATATACTATTAAAAAATAACAAAGTTAATAAATATATATACCCGAAACAATTATTAAATAGTATATTTATTGTTAAAAAAAATTATAAATAATCTTATTTAACTAAAACTTAAAATTATTTCCTAATAAAAAATTTATAATTAATATTAAATTAATAGAATAAAAAATATTAATTATTTAAAAATTAAGAATTTTTACTAAAAAATATTTACTAAAATGGCTTTTATTAGAAAATTAATTATAGGTTTAATTTATAACTACCCATAAAACCTATAAAATAGTTATATACTATTAATTTCGCAAAAAATCCCTAACGTTATTTTAAGATTTATATTTATAATATTTTTAAATATTTATTTTTTCAAATAGGTAATTTATAATATTCTTTCGAAAATACTAAATTATAAAATGTTAAATAACTTATATAGTTTTTAAACCCCTAAATAAAATAATAAATATACAAATAATTTCTTTTAATATATTTAAAAAATTTTTTGTAAAAAAGATTTTATTAGTATAGTTTTATTTAATAATCTTAACGTTAATTTTACTTTTTACCAATTTCTTTTCAAATTAATTTTTAATATAAATAAAACCTTTTTACCATTTAAATTTTTAAAAGTTATATCTATTTTGCCTTCCTTCTCCTTCCCCCCTCCCTCCCCCTCGTTCCCCTCCCCGCTCCGTTCCTTTCCTCTTCTCTCTCTTTCTCCCTCCGTTTCTCCCTTTCGTTTTCCGCTTCTTTTTTCTCCCCCCCCTCTTCTCCCCCCTCCCCCCCCCCCCTTTTTTCTTTCCCTCTTCTTCTTCCCTTTCTCCTCTCCCTTCTCCTCCTCCCCGCTTCTTTCTCTCCTCCCTTCCTCCCCCCTTCCTTTTCTCTCTTCCTCCCCCCCCCCTTCTTCCTTCTCCCTCTCGTTCCCTTTTCCCCCTTCCTCCTTTCCCTTCCCCTTCCCCCCCCCTCCCCTCCTTCTCCTCTCCTTTTCTTCCCCCTCCCGTTTTTTTCCCCTTTTCCTGTTCCTCTTCCTCGCCTTTTTCCCCCCCTTTTTCCCCCCCCTCCCTCTCTCCCTCCTTAAAAACCTATTAATAAACTTCTTAAAAATAAATTTTTAAGGATAAAAAATTATAATTACCCATATTATTAAAAATTATAAAAACATTTTAACCAACCCTACAATAAAGCCCTAATTAAAAACTTTTTTATCTATACTAAGATAATTATCTACCTGTTTAAAGATAAAAATAACCTAATTTATATTAAAAAAATTAATTTATATTTATTACATTTAAATAATTAATCAATTTTTTACCTAATTAAAAAAAAATTTTAATATAACATACTACCAAATAAATTAAATAATATAAAACATTAATTACTATTAAAAAAACTTTAACATTACTACGTAACCTTTACCATTCGTTAAAAAAAATTATATTAATAAAATTTTACTATTAACACCAACTTAAAATAAATAAAAATAACCCAAATTAATTTAACAATTAAAAAATAAAATAAAAAACGCGCCTTTTTAAAAATTTATAAATTAAAAAACAAATTTAACCAATTTAAACAAAATTTAAACATATTAACAATTAAAAATAAAAAAATAAATTTAAATTTATTAAAACTTTTTTCGCTTCAAACTTACAAATTCCTAAAAAATTAAAAAAAATTTTAAATTTAAAAAAATATTTTATAATAATTTTTTTAAATTTAACAAATTTTAAAAGATCTATTAATATATCAAATTTCCTAACCCCTAATTCCTAATTCCCATATAATTTATATAAATTTTTTTCATTTTTGAAAAATTTTTTAAAATTATATATATATATAATTTTTATTTAAACAACATTTTTTAATTATAAATAAACTTAATATAACAACGCATTTTTTTTATAACCCAACCAAAATAAATTCCTTAAAATTATTTAAAAAATTTTTAAACCTATTAAAAAAAAAAGCTATTAATATTATAACATATATATATAAAAATAAAAAATTAAATTTTAAAAATTAATTTTAAATTTTATCCCCATTTTTACAATTAATATTTAATTTTTAAATTTTAATAAATAAAAGATTTTTCTAATACCTTACTATTCGAAATTAATCTAACTAGTTTATTTTAAATTTATTAATTTTATTTTAAATTTCTTTATTATCTCGTTTTTTTAATACTATTTTATAATTCTAAATTACAAAAAAAGGTAGGTATTAACAATTAACCTATTTAAACACATACCACTGATCTACTGTTAATTCAACTGGTCCGTACCCTAGATTCAATTATTTCTTAATGGATGCGGTACCTACGTCTAACTTACATACATTATGTACGTCCCATGTCGGGTCCCCCCCATATCCCCCATGTCCATGTATGTTAGGTACAATACATATCAAAGCCAATATCTTAAGCTATTTTCCCCAGCTCTCCCCCCATAACCTTGGTAGCTCTTGATGTCTATTAATCAATGCCATTGCGTTCATCCGAGGTAGTATCCTGTCGAATATTCTATCGAATATTCTTTCGACAATACCTCCTCGCATGTCAATCTCTTCATTTTCCCAATTGCCATGGCCAAAAAGGCGCGTCAGAGGATAAGCTATGGTTCGTCATTTCTATAATTCCATCTTTCTCTTTAATTGAACCTACCTTACACCTTTTAGTCCCAGTTCCCGTCCCCGTCCCCTCTACCCGTTGATCTTTGCCCACCCCCGCATAGTTGAATGGTCACCATCTTATTTCTTATTATCCACTCCAACTTTATCGTCACGTCTTGTTATACGCTATACGCTTGAGTGAAATGGACTAAAATAGAGAGACCCTTTTTTTGACTTTGTCCTAACAACCATATTGCGTTTCAGTTCTTGAACTCGACCATTCGTCATCTGGCGGCCATAGACTCGGTGTAAACGGTCTTGCAGTAGACCGAGATAACGCTATCCTGTAAGCTTCCGACTGCTGTCATGCGATCACGTCCCGTCCCGTCCGTTAACTTTATCGCATAGCTACTCTGGAGGTAGAGATGGAGTTATCTGTGCTTGGGATCTGAACCTTGATTTAAACGGGTATTCCGATCGAGGGCTTGCGTCTAGCCAAAATGCAAAACCCCAACCGACTACCAAATTCCGCGCATCGACCCAAGCTCACACCCACTGGGTCAATGACATCGTTCTCGCTTCCAACAATTCTGCCCTCGTCTCCGCATCTTCCGACCTGACTGTAAAAGTATGGCGACCCGAACTTGGGGACACCGAACCCCACACCATCGGCCAACATGCAGACTACGTTAAGTGTGTTGCGACACCAAGTTCCGCAGACTGGGTCGCATCCGGTGGCCTTGATAGAAAGATATATCTCTGGGACCTCAATGGCAAGGGGAAGTCCCTAGAAATCGACGTTAGAGGCGAAGATGTTAGCGAAAAGGCTTCCGTATACGCCATGTGTGTCAACCAGAATATTCTAGCTAGTGGGGGCCCAGAGTCAATAGTACGGTTATGGGACCCCAAGTCGGGGAAGAGGATCACCAAGCTGGTTGGTCATACCGACAATATCCGTGCTATATTAATGAACGAGGCCGGCGACACTGTTATGACCGCTAGCTCTGACCAGACCGTCAAAGTATGGAGCGTCACCGCCGGCAGGTGTATGTATACGCTTACTATGCACAACGATAGCGTCTGGTCGCTATTTTCTGAAGATCCCGAGCTGGCTGTTTTTATAGCAGCGACCGATCTGGCCTTATTGTCAAGACTGACACTAGAGGGACCGTGGAGATGGACGAAGGCCTATCCGTGGCCGTAGCTCAGGAACACGACGGGGTCAGCAAATTGGTGGCTTGTGAGGACTACATATGGTCGGCTACCTCGAGCTCTTCTATTAATAGGTGGACAAATGTTGATACTGGCACCGATGCTCTGCTCCCAGAGGCGTTTAGACACTTGCGGGCTATTAACACAGTTTCGAGATCGAGAAAGTCATCCGCAGCATCTGCAGATGGGCAAGGAAAAAACGAAATTCCAGCTAAGGCGGTATTACGAATATCGAACACTGCAGCTTTCCCGCCGGAACTCGACGATTCTTCTGAACCCAATTTGATGACTAGCGCGGTGTTTAGAAAAGACTCGGAGATTCATGATGATACCGTTGCCCCTGTTATCGAGCCTATACATCACTTACCGGAAGAAACTATCGAAGGGCAAAATGGACTGGTGAAACATAAACTCCTTAACGACCGACGACGAGTATTGACTCTTGATACTGCTGGTGATGTATTGTTGTGGGATCTAATTAAGGTGGGCTCTCTTTGCGTGATATAGGAGTGTAGCTAATCAGAAGTAGTGCGAAGTTATTCAGAGATTCGGAAAGAAACACCTCGAAGATGTTGAACCTGAGATCAATACTTTGGAAGCTGTTGCTCCTTGGTGTTCAATCGAGACAAGTTCTGGCAACTTGACTGTCATATTAGAGCCCTTTAATTGTTTTGATGCTGAAATGTATGCCGATGAGCTTATCCTCATAGAGCCCGTCGAATTTCGAGAGGATCAGAGAAGTATGATTCACGAGAGTTTCATTATAAGGCAAATGCTAACTTTTTGAAGTAAACCTTGGGAGGTGGATTCTTCGATATTTATTTGCGAAGTTAATCGATGAGGAAATCAAGCGAGATGAGATCTATAGACTGAAACTCAATGAAGGCGTAGAGAAGCGCCAGACAGCTTCTCGACTGAACCCTCCGATATCAATAACTATACCTACCTCAAACATGCGAGGGTGGCAATCCAGCGACTCTCCAGCGACAACCCCAAGAGCGAATGGAATCAGTCACCCATTGAGCCCTGGATTGGCAATTGGTGTGGCTACTCCTGCTCCTAACTTGGCAGTAGGGGGTTCCGAGAATACAGCCGCGCCTGTCAGTCCTCTTGAAAAACCACCCCAGCAGGTGAACCAATCATCTAGTGACGATTACTTCTCTGGTGGTATCAGCTCAGCAGACACCCCTGCAAAAGCGGCGACGACCCCAGGAGCGACGGAGCAAGCACCTGCTAAAGAAGAAACATCGAAGTCTCCGGTAGAGACCAAAGATAAGGAGAAGGAGAAGGATGTTAAATCTCCTAGTACGCCCTTCGGCAAAAAATTCCGAATGGGCATGTCTTTCGGGAGTAAGAAACTAGGAAGATCAGCATCTACTAACATCGAGAAGCCTACCGTTACGGAAGATAAGACAGAAGAGAATAAGTCGGAATCATCTTCAAATCATGAAAAGGAGATTGACGATAATTTTCGCGGTGTTGTCCAAAAGATCCACAACGACTATGAGAAGCAACTGCTAGAGACTCCGAATAACCCAATCGAGACTAAAATAACGCCAGCTCTCCCCATTGATGCGCCAGTATTGAAGCTCCCGCCCGGTACAAAGGTTATCATCCAAGAAGAGACGTCAGGCGGCAGTGCCAACTTGTATAGGGGCACGGTGATGAGTGTCGGTGTTGACGCAGATATCATCGAAGAGAAAGCTCCTATGTGGTTGGGCGAAGTCTTACTTACAGTACGTGCTGTTTCCCTTATTGTTATAGAATCTACAGCTAACCTAGACAGAACACGATTCCGCAGAAAGATCCAGTTAAGGTCTCGTTCGTACTGCACCCTTGGAAGGATTCGTTACCTAGTATTGCGACCACAGATGGAAACAACCGTCTTAATGCGAATAGAATGTTAAGGGTAAAGAAAATACTAGCATATGTGGCTGAGAGGATTGACCCACAACCCGAAGATCTCGAGCCCGATGATCTCAAACCTGAGGAATACTTAGAACTGTATTGCAACGATCAGGTATGTACCAAGATAAATGTGTGTGAAGCTAAGATGCTAACCCATAAACTTAGCTACTACCAAACAATATGAGCCTTGCAACACTGCGAGCTCATATTTGGAAGGGAGGCAACGATGTAGTCTTGTATTATAAAGCGAATGGTCGTAAGGAGATTCCCAAAGAGCTCCCACAACCGACACTTGATGACCCCGCGGTCTCAGATCCTGGAGGGCAGCAGGCGATACCACCTATAGCTACTGTAAGTTGATGAATTTGGAATTCGACAAAGAGGGAGGGTATCATCCATTGTGTCTATGTCCGGTAAATCTAAAAATGGGGTATTCTCTATCGTCTGTTGTACATACTCTCTCCCGTACCGCTATCTTAGAACGCGGCTACTAGTATATACCCCAACGAGTCATATACAGCGAGGACTGTCCTGTTCCAGCCTCGATCTCCCGCATTTGCTCGTCTACGTGCGGCCGTCACGTGGGTGTTGGTGTTATGACTGTTATAAGACGTTTCCTTGTAAGGCATTCACGGCCCATTGGTAACTCCCGAGGAATACGGCGCCGCCGGCACTAATCCACATAACCCGAGGCCCTATGCCGGCGAAGAAAGGTCGTATCCCATGACTGGATAGTAAATCCTTCAGTACGACGAAAACACTTTCGCGCTCTTTAGATAGCATAACCCGGGTCTTAAGAACATCCAGCGGCGTCGTGACACCCGCTGCCACAGCACCAGACAGACTGCCATACAGCGCGCTCTCGCCCGCGCTCACTTCCACATTTCCACTACCTAGACCTTTCCGCCGCCGGCCCCAACCCTTCAGCGCTTCCCACAGCGGAAACTGGATCACGGTGAACGGCACCTCGCGCATCACGGTGATGCCCCACCCTCGGTTAATTCCCGCCATACCCCCGTCAACCCTATATCCCGACGCCGTGATAATATCGCACCCAAGGCCGCAGCACTCGAGCCCCCATGCAAACCCGCTTGCGCGCGCTGCTTCACAACCTCAGTAGGCACACGGATCGCGCAAGCCGCAACCTCGCCCAGACTCGCAGCAAGCATGTGTTCCAGAGGCGCTTCCCAGGTCTTCCCGGCACCATGCCCTACGTTCCCATGTATAAGATCGTCGCTCTTCCCACTAGCACTAATACTCCGCTCCTGCCGCCTCTTCGCTAGCACGCCCTTCACACCCTCGTACGTGCAGAAGAAAAACGCAGCGCCGGGCGCGCTGCCGACAACCGCGCTCCCCACGCCCCGGTATATCCCCCGGAAGCCGCCGGAGGGGAAGAAGCCGTCGCGCGACTGGAGGCGGGTTTTTAGAGTGTCGAGGGGGAAGAGGGATAGGTCGACTGTGGTGCCGGCTATGCCGCCGGCGAGGAGGGCCGTGGCGAAGGGGTTGGGACGACATTGGGGGGTGTGGATGGGTTGGTGGTGGGATGTGGTAAGTGAGTTGGAAGAGTGAGAAGGGGAGGTTTAAATCTCTTGACTAATTGTAAATTATACGTAGGTAAGTACCTAAAATAAGGGTGTATAGAAATATTAAGGCCGAAGCCGGCGGAGAGCTAGAGTGCGGCGTCCATTGGATGTGGGCTGTAATGTGATGTAAGTCGGAAGGTGGGATAGCGAAGAAAACTTATCGGTGCATGTTGAGCTAATTGATAGTGACTATCGATAAAGCTAGTTATCGATAGAAAGTATACAGATATTTGGGCAGTAGCTCATGAGTTTATGTAATAGTTTCGTTAATTTATGTATGAGTTTAACTATATCCTTTTTTCCCTCTCCTTATTAGGTTTCTACTCTAACCTAGCAACTTCATCATCATAGCTGGGAAGTGAATATATATA
This sequence comes from Daldinia childiae, assembly GCF_008694065.1. NCBI lineage: Eukaryota > Fungi > Ascomycota > Sordariomycetes > Xylariales > Hypoxylaceae > Daldinia > Daldinia childiae. The sequence goes on along the minus strand of NW_022984642.1, from coordinate 2,513,606 downwards.
TCAGTGTAGAATGGAATGGGCACGCTCCACAATGTTCTACATACAAGTGCGAGGGCGATTAGCGTCCTCGAGTTCATGGACGCCGTGCGCGCCACTTGTATTCCTCGGTTCCCTTATGCTAGAGGGACGAGCCATAGGCGAGTTGGTAAGTTCTAAAAAATTCATATAATCTCAAGGGTACCGGAAATTCTAACAAACCTAATAGCCATAGCTGTGAGTGGAGGCGTCGATTCTATGGCACTCGCCTTTCTCTGTTCTCAAGTGCGCAAGATAGACCCTGACTTCAAGATATCTGATAATCCTGTATCTGGATTTCGGGGCATCGTCGTTGACCATGGGCTCCGCCAGGGGTCTAGAGAAGAGGGTCTCGCTGTTCTTAAGGTTCTCAAGGACATGGGCTTGGTTGATGAATTGGTTGCTATTAACTGGTCTAAGATACTTGGCGATTCTCAGCTTCCAAAGGACTTGCCTAACTTTGAGAGCGTCGCGCGCACTCAGCGGTACAGGAAGATTGGAGCCGTGTGCGCCTTTCGAAACATTGGTAGTCTTCTTCTAGCGCACCACGAGGACGATCAGTATGAGACCGTCCTCATGCGCCTATTAAAGGGGCACGGAATTCGTGGCCTACGCGGTATAAGGTCAGCCTGTGACATCCCTGAGTGTCACGGCCTGTTTGGTGCTGATAAGAGTGGTTTTGTGGACGATCAAGCTCGCACCTTTCCTTTTCATAACCTGACCCCTACTAGGAGAGAGCGGAAGCATATGCGACGAGAGTTTAGGAATGCTATTAGTAACCTCATGGCTGAGGAGGAAACGGAGGACTGGGCCTCGACTGACTTCGATATGAAGGAATTCTATCAGACGAAAGACATTCCAATATTTGCACCTAAAGACCTTCCCGTTGAAGATGGTGGAGTTACCGTCTACCGGCCCCTGCTAGAATTTAGCAAGGACCGTCTAATTGCAACTTGTTTAGAGAACAAGGTTCCTTGGTGGGAAGATGCCACCAATACGGATCCTACACTTACGATGAGGAATGCTGTCAGGCACCTATACAAAGGTTACACCCTTCCTAAGGCTTTACAAAAACCAGCAATCCTTAATCTCTCGAAGAGGTGTGAGCGGAGAATCCAGGCTCAGGAGGCTGAGGCGAATAGACTGCTGAGACGGACTATTATTCACGATCTTGAGCTGCTTACCGGAACTGTGACGGTCCAGTTTCCGAAATTGGAGCTTCATATAGCGAGGAGAGATTCCCGCTCGTACTTGAGACACCGAGCACGATTGTTGAAGAAAAGGCAGATTGCTGCCATCCTTATTCGCAAGATTCTCTTGTTAGTCAGCCCGGAATCACAGCCACCGCTTCTCTCGACCCTCGAAAATCACGTTACGCGCCTCTTCCCGTCTCTTGCTCTCCCTGAAGAGCTACCCGTGGCTACACCTCCAAAGGCATTCAGCATTTCCGGCGTTTATCTCGTACCAGTCGAGTCTAACCCTAGCGGTCCGGCCTCCACAAAGGCGGCAAATCAACAACTAAGCTGGTATCTTTCACGCGCCCCATACCCCTCAATACAACCGCTTCCAACCTTCCGTACGCCGTACTGGGCTACCAAGCGCAACAAAAAGGGGCGATGGCTGATGTGTAGTTGGATGGATTGGGCGCTATGGGATGGTCGGTACTGGTTTCATATCAAGCACCGATTCCCCTATCGCGTGCTCGTCTTGCCATTTTTAAAAGAACACGCAAAAGCCTTTCGCGAGCAACTCCCGCCCGAAGACCAGAAGCAGCTGGCTACACTTCTCAAGCGCTATGCTCCGGGTAAGGTCAGATACACAATCCCGGCTTTCTACCTCGAAGAGCCTCTCAGCCTCCTCGATATGGAGAACACCACCCCACGGCCCGGGTACCCGATGCTCCCATGGAAGGTAGTGAGTACGGATAGTAACAGTGAGGATAACAGTAGCGGGGGAGAGAGTGAGAACAACGAAAAACAAGAACCACGTTCTATGCATCCCACGATCCTAGATACTTCGAAGATAAAGCTGCTTGCTCTCCCCACGCTGAAGATCCAGCTCCCAGCGCTCGACAACTGGATGTCGTACGAGACACGATATAGGAAGATAGATCGTCAGACACTCCGCACGGCGGGGACGTTTCATAGGGGCTCGTTTGCGGGGCCGCGAGCGAGCACTTTGCGACTGTCGAAAAAGGGGTCAGAGGTGAAGAAGCCGCGTAGATATTTAGATAGACGGCGAAATAGAGGTAGACGCTAAACCGGCTTATATCTCGTGTCATAGTGTGTACCTATGAAAATGTATACATATATATATACCATACTTCACATAAATTTATAGTTGTGATTTTAGTTGTCTCTTCGCACGACGAGTTCTACTTAGATCTATTCTTCGATCGATACCTTACCCCACCTCACCTTGTACAAAATAAACCCGAATAAACTATAATAAGATGAATATATCAGATTCTCACAATACTCACTAAAACGCAACCCCTTAAGAATATGGAGACTCAATTATTATACATTAGAAAAACAATCGATTTGGTATCATGCAATACGCAGCTAGCTAGCTAGCCTCTAAACAGTGAGACATACATATACACATACAAGGTATCTTCCTACCTTTTTGTAAGTACCTGGTCATATGGTACACGGCAATAGCAACAAAGCGAATTCCACGCCTTTCCTAGACGCCTATCTATTCTGATGCAGTTTCCCTTGGCAATCCACCTACGTCATCGCGGCTGGGAGTTCATAGACAGATAGGTAGACAAGATAGCCTTTAGACGTGTAATTCGGTAGTAGAAGTACACTCAAAGAGTCTCGTCTCATCCTATCTCTGCATATGAATTCCGCCCGTTTCGTCCATGTTGGTTAAAACTCTTTCTTCCGCCTAATACACACCAATAATTAGGACACCTTAGAAGACCTATCCTTCTATTCTCTTCCAACCTCCGGTTCCGTCATTCTACTAAAACGCCGCACCTCCAACCCCCTCGCCTGCAAACTTCTTCACGCTGTTCTCACTAAGCTCTATTCTCAACTCCAAGACCTTAGCCTCCCTCTCAAACTTATCCCATAACGCCAGACTCTTTCTCAATTTCTCCTCCTTCACATATTTCTCCGCACGCAACTTCTCTTCCTCCTCTTTCAGCTGCAGCGTGTGGGCCTGGAGCTCGGGCATCACGCCTGTTGTCATGGCGAGGTAATGAGGGTCCATTTTACCTCCGGGAACGATAGGTGGTAGAGTCGCAAGAAGTTGCTGCGCTAGGCTAGGACGGGTACTCTCGGCAGCTGGGCCCTTGGGTGGGTTGAAGGGTTTGGCTTGGTTAACAGGGGTTGTGGGAACGGATTGCGAAGATGGACCTGCTCTCGGGCCGGTGGGGATGGTATTAGAGATTGTTGTTGCTGAGGCAGGAATGGGACCTGCGGCTGGTGGTAGATTACGGCTTTGAATCGTACTACCCCAGCTGGGTCCTCCTCGACCGCCTCGACTATAGCCGCCTCCTCGTGTGGCGACGTAGCCTCTAGGACCTGCTGGCGGAGCACTAGGGCTGATGTCGGGCCGACTTGCTACTGCGGGTGCGGCCGGAACCGGTCTGGGGGGCGGGCCTATCACCCCGGCAGATTGGCTCCCGTAAGCGCGAGTATCTCTGGGACCAGTGGGAGGTGCTCGGAGAGCGGCAGGGCCACGCGGAGGGGATCTAGGTGGGGCACTAGATTCTTTCGGAGTGCCCTGAGGACTTCGATCTCTAAGTGGTACATTATGAGAAGATCTAGACAAAGGTCTAGAGGGTATGGGAGACTGTGGATGTGATCGATCGTCGCGACGAGGAGGAAGAGGGTGGGGCGAAGATCTTCGAGATGTGTCCCTAGACGGAATTGCCGATGAGATTGCAGAGTCGCGTGGCGGGGAAGGGCGTCTGCTATGTGAAGGGCCGTATCGATCGTCTCGTCGGTCCGGGCTGCGGGTGCGGGCTCTGTAGGTACTGGCCCTCGGGATGGGCAGGGGTGAACGTCGGAGAGGCGACCTTTCTCGGATGCGGTCTCTATCGAAGGGAGATCTCGATCTCCGTCTGTATGGAAGACTTGTTAGGGGTATAAGATTAGGATTGTTAATCTGGGGTGGTGGTTGGAACCTTGCGTCATAGCCCCTTCGTGGAGATCGCAAACGATCTCTATCATCCCGTCTTGGTGAGAATCTGCGCGGCGGCGGACTTCTTCGAGGCGGACTACGTCGGGGAGGAGACCGTCGTGGGGGGCTTCGGCGAAGACTACGGCTCCTATCGCGTCTTCTCCAGCTGTCGCCCATATCTCTAGTATCTCGTCGGTCTCTGGAAAGGTCTCGACGGTAGCGATCAGCGCTTCGTGAGCGACGTCGTGGGGATCGACCGGGCACATAACGGTCGCTATCTAGAAGTGGTGGGCTACGGCCTCTTGGGGGGCTTCTAGCTCGGCGCGGAGACCGGTTGGAATTAAACGGGCGGTACGATTCACCAGCGCCATATCTAGTGACTTCCCCGTCATCGTACCTATAGGGATAATTTAATTAGCACCTTATTTCGCTAGTCAATTCCGAAGTAGGCCACGATAGTTAAGCTTTATGATCTCATAGTAAGAATAATAACGATGTAATACGAATAAAGATCGATCATACCTTCTACTTCGCGAATCGCGATCCATCCCCCGATGAGCAAACGCGCCGTAATCGCGTGGGTCAGACCGTGGTGCAAATAAGATATCCCCTCGAGAAGAGCCAGCAGATGGAAAGAGTTCAACTGCTTCCGAAGTAGTGTTTGTATGAGATGTATTTTGCAGAGAATTCCTAGTTTCGAATCCCTGGTTTGGACCTTGTTGGGAGTCCTGAGCGGGTTGAGGATTAGGATTAGGCGGGAGGTTCTGTTGGATAGAATGGGAGGGTAGTGACTGGTGCCAATTGTTCTGTATTGGAATTCTTCGGCGTCTTGTAGGCCTTGCAGGGGCATCTTTACGAAAACGTTGATTTCCATCCATATTGACCAATAGTAACACGTTGATACCGGAGGTTTAATCTGCCTATCGCCGCCTGTACCCACCGGGAGCCTGGTAGCTTAGGTACCTAAGGTAGGTACTAACGGACTAGGTACGTAAGGGGTAACTTTAAAGGATCTAAGCTAACCCCTTGGGTCGATTTAGTAAAATGTGAATGGTATTAGTGAAGGCGAATAATTCAATGGATGAGATGCAGGTAAAGAAGTTGCAAGAATACTGATAAGTAGATGTAATTATCTGGTGGTTTCGCAAGTGGTTTAAGAAGCTTTCAAATGGAAAGGAGAGGGAAAAAGAGAGAGAGAGCTGCTTAAAAAGAGAAGTTTGCGAGTTTGGTAGCTGCAACCTAAGTACCTAAGGCAGGTACGTTGTGGTATTGCTCACAACATATGCAACAACCAATATGCTGCTGCAGCTCTCTTGCCGTTGCGTTGCAGAAAAAAGTTACTTTTTGAGACGTTGATATTGATAAGGACAACCAATACATTTGTACCTTCTTAATCTCCTAATCTCCTACGTAGAAAAACACGAAAGCTACGGAATCGTTGCCTAGTCCGCAACTACTTCTAACAAATACTCTCTCTTCGAACCTTCAAACCTTCGCACATTTGCACCCTTTCCGGTCTGATATATACAACTAGCACTAGCTACTCTAAACAGCTATAATTATTCCGAACTTTTGGAATTTATTTCTCGTCCTCCGTGGTATTGCCACTTCCATCTTGACTACACCTCTCGCCGATGAATTGATACACCTCTTTCGCGTGTGTTTCCATCATCCGGTTGAGCCCAACTTCCGGGCTCCTATGCACCCCTCCGAAGCGTTTCTTTAGTACCTTCTTTGCCAAGTCGTTGTCCTTCCAACATGCGTGGTCGTTTTGTGACATATACTAGCGAGTTTTGCTTATACCAACTCGACAGTTCTGTGTCAGTTTCCGATTTCACTGGTCGTAGGTTACCCGTTACGAAATTAATCACCCCCGCAATTCGATTTTTGCAATCTGCAGTCTCGTCAGCATCAGAGCATCATAAGCTCCTTTATAATGACTCTAGTTTCTATACATACCTCTATTCGTCAGAAGGACCTTAACGCCTAGGTATGCATTGCCTACGCCTATAATGAACAAGTCTTCTACATCGTAGAGCTGAAGATAGTTATCCCATATATAGCATACCAGTTCCTGGATCTGCCGTTGTAAAGTCTTCTCATCTGCACGGGGAGTAAACGCGTCGATGTCCTCAGAATGAGTAATGTAATGGGGAATATTGGCGTCCATAATACCAAAGTCATTCTTGTGAGCCCAATCAACATAAGACATAACACCATCCAACTGCCATATATTAGCGTTTGCTCTCGTAATTTGAACAAATTCCACTTACGATGAAGCCATTGTGGGGATCAACCGTGTTATCAATAATATCCGGCATTGCCTGTAACTCAGGACTGAGTAATCTGTTAGTAGAGACAACAGAAGTTTTGTGCGTGCTACTTACGGATCATGAACGATGAATATAATTTTTCTCTTGGCTTGCAATCCCGGTGTGACAAGAACCTGGTTCTCAAACGACTTGTAGAGAACTTCTCTTTGAATGAAGAGGGGGACCATGGCATACTTATCAGACAGTATCTGCCGCTGATAACCTCGAATAACGTCGTGTAATCGAGAAGTGTTGTCTCCCAATTCCCGAACTTCGATTATACCAGGTCTCATGCATTCCCAGTAGGGCGCTTGGACAGCTTGAACTTTTGCTAAGAGTCTGGCTGCATCCTTGTTGAGGGGCGGTACTCCCATCTTTGGTGGCGGTTCTCCCATGAGTGTCCGAGCGACGGCTAAAGCTGAATTGGAAATTGCCTTCAAGTTATAGCCTCCTTCGAGGCATACGGCTACCTTTCCGCCAGCAAGGGACATCAGCATGTGCGTCATATGTGCGTAGCATGGTGGTGTGACAAAACATCCACCCAACTCGTCACCATCGGCCGCATCAAAACCAGCAGAGATAATTACCATGTCCGGGTCGAATTCGCGGGCAATGGGCATTACAATCTTTTGGAACGCGGCGAGGTATTCGCCATCGCCCATGCCTTGAGATGGCCAGCCAATGTTCACGTTCTTCCCTTTGCCTAGACTTTCGCCGACTTTGTCTATATCTCCGTCGGGTATCATATCGTTATCTGGTTTTCCTGGGTAGAAATTGCCATCTTCATAGACGTGGAGGGATATATAAGACATTCGGGTCTTCGTAGAAAATGTTCTGAACGCCATTTCCGTGATGAACATCCCAATCCAAGATGAGTATCTTGCGGCAAGTGTCTGGGTACTCGTCTTGACAGACTCTGGCACCAATAGGGACGTTATTAAAGAGGCAAAAACCCATAGGTACATCACATTCGGCATGGTGACCCGGTGGCCGAATAATAGCGAATGCGTTCTTCACTTGTCCAGAGGCAACGTTCTTACAAGTCTCCACACAACCTCCCGCCGCAAGTAGTGCTGCTTCATAAGACATACCACCTACGTATAGAGAGGCCCTTCCTTGATCCAACTTATGGCTCAATGATCGTAACTCTCTCGTCGACATCTGGGAGAGATTTTGAACCCAGTCATAGTGTCTTGGGGTATGTACCGTGCATATTTCCTGCTTCGTGGCCGGACGAGCTGGAATCCTCCACATATATTTAGTTGGAGATTCTCTTAGGATGTCGAGAAGATCGGAATCGGGACCCGTGAAAACGAGGCCAGCTTTCTTAAACATCTTCATGATCTCCTCGATTCTCCTCGGGTCTTCTGGATGATGTGGTGAGGGCCCAAAATCGGCATTTGCATGGAGCTTCATTCTGTCATCGTAACAGCATCCCGTGGGAAGCATACCTAGCCGACGCATAGATTTTATTGTTTCGTCGGTTTCACTAAATTCTTCACTCTCGTCCATGTCTAGGTTCATACCATTCGTGATAGGAATGTCGCCGCCTTCCTGCCCTGCCACGGCGACGACGTGGGACTCGTCAAAGCCATTAGGCGCATCAGTCATAGACTGATCCTCACCTTCCATGTCGGCGTTAAGCCTAGCCGAGTCGAAGGCGCAGCCTTCCACCCGGCAAATCTCAAGTATTATTTGCCAGACTAGAGAAAGAAATACGACTGCCGGCTTAAGTCAACAGGTTGTTGAGCTTTACCAACAGCACTGCCCAGTTGTGAGAACTCAGGACAGTACCACGGTAATTAGCGTGGATAGGTCTAAGCCTGGCAAGCGAGACTTGGTCTGGATTCCTTGAATGGGTGGATGATTCACATGCCCATAACAAGTTCTGAAGTTATTGCTAAAGATAAGGAATGTCGACGACGATCTGTTAATTTGTCAGCTAAGAACGTATATCTCGATGCATGAAAACGTTGACAAGAAATAGTAGAGTCGAGATAGAGTAAAAAAACAGGAATGCAACAAAATTAGCTAGATGCTCTTGATATGGGACTTATACGGTAAAGCATAAGTTAAGATTTACATGATGATTGTAAAGGGAGTTTCGATGAATCCAAAGAATAGTTTCTTAACTCGGGTCTTCGTGTCCTTTCTGCGTATTAAATATTCTTACTACACGAGAAGAATATATATTTAAGGATAATACAGTAAATATAGAAAATATAGAAAATATAGAGTGGAGTGATGGTGTACTTACACTGGACGAATGTTGCTTGCTTGCCTGCTTGAACTTGAACAGCTCACGCACTCACGCACTACTTTACTTGACGGGGAGTATGAGACGATGCACCTCAGCGTCTTCGCAACGAGAGATAGACCCCTGTAATGATGAAAACCCTTTGAAACAGTTAATTAAAAACTTTCCGATGATTTCTAATGACCTCTCGTAGTGATTTAGGTATGTTTGGTGTGTGGCTGGTAGGTGGTACCATTAGATGTTATTATGTTATTGATATGCTATGGTAAGTAAACTTGCCTAGGTCAGTAATCTTTTTGGTAAGTTCCGAAGTTGGGTCGCGGCGTATCGGATCCAGATAACCCCGTTTTTAACACAGACACCTGTATTTAGGTACCTCCGTAGGTGCTACTTGCCTATATCAGGAATTTAATTTAGGTACCTACACGTATGGAAGATACATATCTTTATTTTAGGTACACATGCACTTTTCAGTAACTACCGCGACCAATTTATTTGACCTATAATTAAGGAGCTCTGATTAAGGTACTGTAGACATTAAGGCCGGATGAAAAGAAGACTTGAATTTAAAAAGACGCAACGTAAAATATGCAATTGGTATTCTATGAAATTACAAATCGAGCTCGTCTATTTGACTACCTAATGATAAGACTAATACGTATTCGCCTCAAACTGACCACACTCTTCCTCCTCACGATGCTATGATATCGAGCAACACAGCTTATGCAGATCGGAAATCCTAATCTCATGTCCTATGACCATTGATGGGTCTTTGCAATGCAAGATGTGAATAGTAGAAAATCTATAAGAAGGAATTGAATAATAAGAGAGAAAAAGAAAGACAAGCAAATATAATATGCAAGTTAGAAGAGGAGACGCCTTGCGCAATGCATATGTAACAACCCTCCATGATTCGTGACGCTTCAGAAGTAGCGGGCTTGAGCAGTATTGCAACCACTACCCTTCAGTTATCCCCCGAATCGGCCGAATGGTAATTATTTCATCCTAAGATACTCCGTGGCAAAAGGAGAGTTCTGTGGTAGGAGCTGGACAGGGGTAGGAGCCTTTTGCAATTCGACAATAGTCTTCTTACATCGGCGGCATCGACGACGTTGATCCTGACCCTAGAATGGAAGAAACGTCTCCGCGCCATCGTCTCCTCGGGCGATTATTGATGGTGGGTCGAATGGTAAAGTGGGAATATGCGCTGGAATCGGAGGTACCCGTCCATCAGGCCAGGCGTCATTAAGCCATTGAGAATTGTTTAAGTCGTTTGGTCGATCCTCGTCCAAAATTCCAAAATGCGGCATATCTGCCCAGGAGTGCACATCCGTGAAAATCTTGCGCTCTTCGAGAACCTTGGTTATTGAAATAGATAAGGTCTCACAATCACGAGCAAAGTACGGCTCTATACCGGATAGTGAATTGATGGCAACGGACTTCTTCCAGTTCGCGTAGTATCTGAGGTAATAACGAAGCTGCTCGGGATCAAGCTTCATGTACGTCTTAACAATTTTCGCATGGCGGTGGCCTTCGTTAGCTCCCCAGGGAACGAGCTCGACGCTATAACCTTGCTATAGATTAGTTAGTAAGTATATTTCGATAGGATCTAATCTAGGATGAGGACTTACCTTGCAGTGGCAAACTTTCTCAGGAGATGAGCAAAGGTCCTTACTCACTGTCTCTCTTACCAGACGCCAGAGGTGCCAAAGCTCACTAACTTCACTGGTCGGCATGAGCCGAATATGGTGGAGTCGAGTATCAGTCGTCCACATACTTGGATGATAAATGGTGAATCTAGTAAAGACTCTACCATGGTGGTGTTTCGCGTACAGCCACCAGCGAGCAACAGCCTTTCTCACCCGAGCTACTTCGCTACCTCGTAGACAGCGACGATCGTCTGAATTGTCCCTCCAATGAAGTCCGGGGTATTTTTCAACCCACCAGTCAATCACCTTCGCCATGTTCCAAATTTGCTCGATGTCCTGGGTCATGAGTGTATACATCGGCTCCTTAAAGGTCCGCCTGTTCGGAAAGTCTTGAGAGGCACCACCAAGTTCCATGAGATTTATGGTGATATTTTCGTAGTGATAATTAATTATACGGGGACAGAGCATAAGGTCAGTATGGGACTCGTCTTTGTGAGCGGTGTAAATATAAAGAAGGATGTTGATCTCGGGCAGACGTTGGAGGACAGTAGTCATAATGGACTCTTTATTTCCTTTGAATACGAGGAATAGCCGTTGGCTCGAAAGAGCAAAGTTTGTAACGTCTGAGGGGGACAATAGCTCCATGATTTCGAGTATCAATTCATTAGGTATGCTATGTAGCGGGGGTTCGCTGGAGGGCTGGAGGGTAACATTGGCGGACGGCATGTTGAAGTATGGACCTATTCGTAGACTCGAATTCGAATACGCGGATCAAATTAATAACCAACTCCAATGGATGATGGATTGGGCTTCCGATTGAGCTGTAATAGAATGAAAGTAACCTCTTGGGCACTTCTAGATGCGAACCCAGGACAGGCGAAAAAGTAACAACAGGTTTGCTGATACTTTTAGTGAAAGTTGCAAAAAGTCCAAGAAGGGAATATTGAGGTTTCTTGAGTAACAAGAGGCCAGCAATGTGCGATAGATATCAACCCGCGAAGGCTATGATTCGTTGATACCAGTTCCGAGAATGGCCTAGATGCCTTGTAGTGCAACTACAATTGAGTTTTTGGCCACTCTAGGATCTTTTAAGTGATCTATGTGTGCTCGAACCGAACAGGGTAAACATTCAAAATGCCTCCAAGCTCTCTATAGTGCTAATGTAACGAGAAGGAGAATAGAAAGATAATACTGAAGTAGTAGAGTGGGTGGTGTGAAGGCGAGTGTAAAATCTAGTAGATATGAAAAATAAAAGAGGTGGCACCTGCAGTAAGCAAAGCAGTAAATCTAGGAAAGTAGAAGTAGGAGATTCTGTAATAAAACTATTAGGCGGATACTCCCCGGCGATGACAAGTTTCCAGGCCGATTTGCGGGCCTGACAGTAGGAAGTATCCAGGTGGCTTCTAGAGGTAGTCAGGACGATTTAGTGTCGATTACTTAGATACAAATTGACATAGACGAGCCCCTTTGCTACAGCGAGCTATTAGAATGCTGGGAAATCTCTACTAGCTACAAATCAGTCAGTGCCTATAAGTGATTTGAAAGCAACTGGGACTTACTCTGAACTGAGCTGTTTGGGATATTATTCTCAGGAAGATCGACAACAAGGTAGTATCTCCTTCTTAGCAACACCGTTTGTGTACTTAATGCTTCCCTCCCCTTAAAGGCGTTTGTCTCACTGGTGGAAAAGAATTCACGTCTAATGTCCTCCTGAGACGTAATCTCCTAACAATATATCGTTCTCTTCTCACACCTAAGAGTTGAGACTATTTGATTCCTTAGCTAACCTGATACTAGGGCTTCGACAGCTCTCTTTGTGCGTCAGCGCCTAGCACCCCTTGGTCAACACAGGAGCAGAGAGTTATTCAACTCAATCCGCGACAACCCCTCCTTTGGGGTTATACTGAATGAAAATACTGAGCAGCTGAACCGCATGCCGCTGAATTGGGTACGCCATAAAGGCGGACTCATAGCGTGGTAGTTCCATATTGTTGCTTGATCGAAAAGGAAGAAACGAATTACGCGAGACTAACACGACTTCATATATGTACCTGCCTGATGTAATTCCCCCCCTGTCCCGTCTTAACTCCCATGTCCCATGTAGAGCTTGGACGTTGGTTTCGGGCCGAGGTTTTGCCTAGCGCCAACTCTGTTTAATACTCCTTTAGGTAATTGTGCAATGGTCCGAGCGTCTTATAGCATTGAAAGAACTGTATAAAGTGCACTAATATCTAGTTAAACCTCTTATATAACTATATAGATCTCTTAATCTGCCTACAACAGGTTAGAATATAGGTAGATTTACGAACTTCAGGCTTGTACAGGTAAATGGTATTGATTTTAGTCTTTGTTATTTTTTGGATAGTAACATAATAAACAACGATGGAAATTATTAAGGTGACTTACCTTAGCTAATACTGGAATAGGAAAACAAGTGTGTGTTTCAACAACAATATCATATCGAGTACCTAGTAGATATTCACTTGGTCATGATAGAAGCCAGCTATTGCAGGGTATTATTTCAGCTCAAAATTAGCATATTTTGCTAGAGAATATCTGAAGATACCTGGGTGTCATAGGAACGCCCAGAACGCCATTAGTAGTAAGTTACAACATCTAAGCGAATAGTTCCTTCGTATCTAGCGCATCCACCGGGGCCTGCCTACCGTTCGTCCGCAGTCCCAGATCCCCCTTCTTCGCGAGCCTCTCCACGTGTTGCTCTGTACGAGTGTTATGCTTCATGGCCTGTCCCCTTCGCAAGTCGGCTCGGACCTGGTTCGGCGAGACGAACTCCTTGTTCTCGTAGATGATCGGTCCGCCGAAGGAGCCTTCCTGAATGACGATAGGGGTAAGCACGAATCGCGGGCCAATTTCTACCATGCTGACGTCGAGCTCCTTGTTGCGGCCCTTAGTAGGTTTGGAGTCTGTCTCCGCCTCCCCGTCCTGCACCTTTGGTGCCTCTGATTCTTTTACTTCATAGTTGCGCACCCATATCTTCCCATCTGCGAATGTGAATCCCATAACACGATCTACGAAGGGCTTAGATTTTCTCGCGCCTTGTGGTACACCGAATGTGTGGAGGAAAAGCTCCTTGATGACTTGTAGGTAAGGCTCCTTATCGAAAGCGGCGTCGAAGGAGAGGATTGGTCTTGAACCCTTCAAGCAGTTGCCCGTGAAGTGCAGCTCTATAGAAAAAGAGTTAGCAATGAAACATCCCCACCCGAGAAGAGGGTCAAAAAGGACATAAACGGAGTCTACCAACCTTCCATTGTGTGTAAGTTCTGGAGGTGCATCTTGACCGTTGGGCCATTGGGAACCTTGCTCAACCATACGTACAAATCCTTTCCCTTGCGCGCCTCGAAGAACAGCACATTGTTGCAGTTGTAAAGTTCTGCGAGCTCGTTGAGCTGGTAAAGTTTCGACTTCGTGTCTAGTTTTGCGTCCTTCCGGCCATGAGGAAGCATAGACGCAAGGTCATTAAGTAAATGTCGATGCCTAAGAACAAAAGCTATTAGATATTTCTCTGCGCAAGCGGTCATGAGCCTGCGGGTTGCGAAAATACCTGTATGTAACACCTCTGGAAGATAATATTAAAACTCTTTGCTTATTCTTTCGGACTCCATTGGCAGGTGCTTCGGCCTTCTGGCTACTAGTCCCCTTGGACAACGACTTATATACGGCTGCCATTGTTCGTCAAAATTTGCGATGCTTAAAATGGTCACTGGATCATGTCTTCAATTCAATTCAATTCAATTCGCGATTCGAACGGGAACTTTTTTTCTGCTATGCTTATCGATAGATGATAGCGGGGCCGGGGGCTAAAACGAACCATCCGCGGCATGCGCGTGGCTTGTGTTGTACCTATGATGATGTACCTTATCTAGGTACCTACGTAACTTCGCCGACTGCCCGATTACATGTGCGAAATCTATGCTGGTAACCGTATCCATTCACGATCGCCAAGCTGCCAACAAGGATTATCTAAAATAAATCTGATATCAGACATGATGAATCTGTTTGAGGGCAAGTTGTTACCGAATAGAAAGACATAAACAGCTTACTCACAACTTTTCTTCCGGGGTATGTGATCTTCAATCCAATCCATAAGTAAGATGAAAAAGCCACGTTGATTAATGAGACTACGGCTCGATATCAGTTGGTAAACATACACAGCAACGATACATTCTTATATTAGTAGGGGCAAGAAAAAGATAGCATTTAGTAACTACGTCGGGTGTGTTAGATTAGACATTGTTCGTGACCCCTAGTTGTCAAAATCTTAGGCTATGGCCACGAACATCAGTAAAAGCAGGAAAACAAAACAAGAGAGCCATGTCCTGTGTAAGGTCAATATCCCGAACCCCATGACGCATCACCCTATCACAAGCGTATTCGTTCCGGGCCATACGTGACGCCATATACGTAATGTCATATCAACCGTATAACCGTCGTATCATCTCGTCGCGAGTATTGAACTAACAGCACTTCCCACCTTGTTTCGCGGCATCGTCAGGAGACTTGCTCAACGAAATGTTGGTGCCTGCCATCGGGGCTTGGGCACCCTCGCCGCTATCCAACGCCTTGCTCGACACGATGCGGTAGATTTCTAAAAGTAAAATACATTATTAGTATGCGGTTGCCTTAGCTAGCGCTTGCGTAAGCTAAATGTGGCGAAGGGGGGATACTTACCGGTAAGGATATTCTGGAAGGCAAGTTCAACGTTGCTGGCATCGAGAGCAGAAGTTTCTATGAAAGAGAGATGGTTCTCGCCTAGAGGTCTTGTGTCAGCAATTTGGGCATCTTCAAGAAATTGAATATTAGACATACTAGCAAATGCCTTGGCCTCCTCCGTAGGTACTGCTCGGAGGTGCCGCAAATCGCTCTTGTTACCGACCAGCATGATGACAATGTTGGCATCAGCATGGTCTCGGAGCTCCTTCAACCATCTTGTGACATTCTCGTAGGTCTGGTGCTTGCTAATGTCGTAGACAAGGAGTGCACCGACTGCACCTCGGTAGTACGCAGAAGTAATAGCGCGGTATCGTTCCTGGCCTGCAGTATCCCAGATCTGCGCCTTGATCGTCTTAGAATCGACTTGGATGGATCGAGTCGCAAATTCGACACCAATCGTGGACTTGGAGTCTAGATTGAACTCGTTACGGGTGAATCGACTAAGTAGGTTGGACTTTCCGACGCCGGAGTCTCCAATCAACACCACTATAATTCCATCTAGTTAGTAATTATTGCTTCAGGAGCTCGAATAGTCGGCAGGAGGGGGGTTCGCACCTTTGAAGAGGAACTGTAGTAAGTATTGGTTAGCTGGATCTTCTAATGACAGTCTAATGGTTCAAGATAGAGAGAGAAACAAGAAGTAAAACTTACATCATATTCGTCGTTGGCCATGTTGGGCGATAAACTTGCGGTCGAGGTAAAGTACTGTCAAAGAGAACAGGAAAGACTGTAGCGGCGGTGATAGATAAAAAGGAGCTAGACCGTGGGGCCTATATGTGACGCAACTATAACAAAAGGTCGAGGACGGCGCTATGTCCAGAGAGTTTAGAGTCGAATGTTGTTAAAATTTCTACGGACACTTCCCAAATCTCGTCCGTTGTCACGGTTTCGGTTGGCTGTCTAGAAAGGTTTTAGATGTGTCTTGTAGATGCAGACAATCGAATATACCTGAGTGGTGGAGATGTGAATGGGGGGGAATTAGGTACAATTGTTAAGGCAATCGTTAAGGCAGGCGGTCGGATTGCTGCTAAAAACTGTCGAAGTGTAATAAATTACGGCCTACGGCTTAAGCAGGTAGGTAGTAGGTACCTTGCTACCTTAGGTAAGGCAGGTGTTATCCAGCTGTTAGTAGGGCTCGAAAGTGCGCTAGGAAGTATGCTAGGTTACAGTCGGTACCTAAAGGTCACCTACGGTCGGGGATTGTTGCACGGTGTCAGGAGTCAAAGCGGATCAAACTGGTGCGGGTGGGGGTGTATCACAATAGGAGGCGGTGCAAAAGGGCAAGTTGAACTATTCGACACGTGATTGGATCTACTCCACTCAAGTACCTTATATCTTATCTCTGTGGATTTGTATAATTTCGTGCGTTAGCTCTAGTTATCCATTCCGATTCGTTCATCTCAAAATATATACAAATTTTACTCAATGAGCAAACATAAACGTAGTCTCTTTGTTAAACTACAATCTTGTAGTTACGGTACTAGAGATAAAGGGTTATCAATGAATCATACTCACACTATTAGTGTTTCTTAACACATCTAGTAGATCAGAAACAAAAGGGCACAATATGTAAGGCAATACGTTCATGAGATCTACAAACTTCAAAGTCATCAGTTTTCAATTTTCAATCTCCTACTAATTTAATAAGTTCAAACAAGTGTTCAAAACAGATGCTCCTTGCTAATAGAAAGTTATATAAGTGCCTCTCATAAAGAATGGAATAGATAAACACGTCGACCCCTATAATCATATCTCATCACCACCTCTCAAGCGAATGTGTATGAAACATCGCGCCCTTCCACCTTAACTTCCCTTTTACCCACATCTCAACCCCAGACCCCTAGCCCCTTAACTCCAGCAATCCGCAACTAATCACTCAACTTAACCCATCTTGAGAACAGCTCGGAACCGAGGTCGGCCACTCATCATTGCATCTAGGAAAGTTAGTATGATGCAGCAATATTATACAGGAAACATATGCATACCATAAGCCTCCCGAGCCTGGTCCAACGAGAATGTCTCAACAGCGCATCGTATGCCATGGCGATAAGCAAACTCAATAGCCTTCTCTGAGTCGCGGTTATTCCCCACGGGCCACGCCTGTACCGAGATTCCGCGTTGAACCATATCAATATGGCTAAGCGTCATATCCCCGGGAATGCTCAGGACCACCAGTTTACCCATGACATTGAGGCCCCGGATCAGTGGCGTAAAAGACTCGACAGTCAATGCTGTCGTAAATGCTGCTTGAGCGCCACCTAGAGCCTTGAGAGCTGCGCCGGCATCGCCCTTGGACGAGTCGATGTACTCGTGGGCGCCGAACCCTCTTGCTGCTTTCTCCTTCTCAGTACCCCGTGAGACGGCGACCACGCGGTAGCCCATGCGGTTGGCGTACTGGATGGCAAGGTGGCCGAGGCCGCCGAGCCCCTGGATCGCGACGGTTTCGCCAGGCTTAATGCCAGCCAGCCGTAGTGCGTTGAAAACGGTTGAACCTGCACATAGCAAAGGAGCGACTTGTACGGCATCAACGTCTGCGGGAACGCGAACAGCAGCTTGCGCTCGAAGAATGGTGTACTCAGCATCTATGAAAGCCGTTAGCTCTCTTCTTGTATCAGAACCAAACTGAAGGATAGGGATACTTACATCCTCCGTTCCAGTTGATGCCATTTGCGATAGGGTTATCGCACATCTGAGGCCAGTTCTTAGAGCACATATCACACGTCTCATCGTGGCCGCCGTGATAGCCACCTCCAATGCGGTCACCAACCTTCCAACCCTTCACATTGTCGCCGACGGCGGCCACCGTCCCGATGATCTCATGACCTGGGACAATAGGAAAGCCGCCACCGAAAGTGTTATGTTGGGCGTGCGAGTCTGTGTGGCAGGATCCACATGCTTCGATCTTGACGAGTAGCTCACCATCACCAGGTAATCTTAGAGGCACCTCTTCGAGAACTAGCTTCTCTCCTAAGGCTTTGAAAGCAGCTTGTTTATATGATGCTGGCAGACCCATGATTAAGTGTCAAGTATAAGAAATCAAGGTAAAGGGGTAAAGAATACGATCATATAGAGGACTAGAAAGATCAGTAGACAGATCAGTCGCATTCGGCTTCAATATTACTACTACTCTCTACAATGCTCTTATACTCATATTGAATGGTATAGGGGCCTACCGGATTTACGGTGAGGCACAGCACGATACTAAGCTATAGTCCGGAATTAAGCCCTTAATCCCAAACGAAGCTACTTGAAGGTTGGCGATGACAACGAAGTTTGTCCAAAACGTAGCCTTATCCGAACTTATTGTGCTTGTTGCCCCCTCCCCCGTAGGTAGAAGCATTGCGTGTCGTGGCTAGTCTCATGATGAGTCAATATAGGGTAGTACTACTCGGACTCTTTTTGGTCTTTTCCTCCGTCTGATACTTGCCTAATCTCCAAACAAGTATCTTTCTAATTTTCAGCTAAGGGTTTGATATGCATGTTGGTGTACACTGATAAAGTTGAACTGTTTTGATTGTTTAGGCCCTTGCTATAAAGATGAAAAGGTAAGCCCTAATCATCTACTTTACTAATATAGGTATGTTCACGGGGTTGAGACCCCTGTATGATTCGAATTACTTTAACAATGGTATTATTCAATGAATGATAGGACTTTTTCATATTTGCTATGCTAACTTATGTCCGTATGTCATAAGTTGACATCTACCCGCTTCGGACCACCAACTTAAGATGGGAGATAATTAGCGTACCAGCGTAGACAACATATTTGAAGGTTAGTTTCATAGAATACCGTCCATGTAAAGTCATTACATATCATCCTCAATAAAACTCACTAAGCCTATCTTTCAACATAATGAAATAACTACCAACAAAAGGTATAGCTAATCCATAAAATCATAACAATTCAGGCACGAGAGAAATCCAAAATGCATCCCAATATCCCTTACATCTCCTCTTCCAATACCAAATTAATCCAAGCACGACCCCTTAAACATCAATCAGAGATACTTCTTAATCTGCTCTTCACTCCACTGCCAGAATTCCTCCCCGATTCCACTACCGCCTTCGGACTTTCTCTTCGATGCGTTAGACATCCCTTTCGAGATATTCCAGATCCTTCCCCATGGGGCAACTAATCGCGGTCAGCTTAGCTTCTATAAGTGGTTATTGGTAGTTAGTAGTACTTACCGAAGGCGCCAGAGTTGTCAGAGGTAATATGAGGCGAGAGCCCAGCATAAAGAGCCGTGTACGCGCCATAAACAACCGGGTAGAAAACCATCTTCCGGAGGAAGAAAGTTGTGATAGGCCCCTGAGTGCGCCACAAGTCCGAGTCGAGATTTCCGGGATTCAACGAGGCGGTTAGCACACCATCTGCTTGATGGCGTTTTGCGTACTCGGCAGCGTGAAGGTAGTTCCCAAGCTTGCTGATGAAGTACTTGTCCATCTCTCCTTGCTTCTCGATGTTATACACGCCCTTTAAGAAGACCTTGGGATCTATACTCAGCGCGGCTGAGGACGATAGCCAGATTGCGCGAACGCTGTTGGGGGGCGATGTCTTCGCTGTGGATACTAGGATCGGCGTCAAGAGTTGTGTCAAGGCAAATGTGCCGAGACAGTTCACGCCAAGCTGGAGTTCGTAGCCCTGCTTCGTCTTGGATCCCTTCTCAGGGTATGCGACACCAGCGTTGTTGAAAAGGATGTCAAGTTTTTGCTCTCTGCTAAGGAACTCCTCAACCGTCGTCTTGATGCTTGGGAGGTCAGCTAGGTCGAGGCGAATATATGTCAATTCGCCTCTGGACCCGGGAGTAGCGGCCTTAATGCTGTCGATGGCATTATTCGTCTTCTCTTCAGATCGTGCCATTAAGTAAACCTTGGCATTCTTGGAGTAGAGAATTCGAGCGATCTCCTTGCCGATGCCAGTGTTAGATCCTGTGACGATGGTGACCTTATTGGTTAAATCCGGGACATCTTTCTCTGTAAAAGTTGGCTTTCCAGGGAAGAAGGCCTGTTTGAAAACAGAAGATAAGTCGGCCATTATGAGTTATTCGTTTTCTTCCGTCTTTATAATGATGGATTTGATTATGTTGGTGAACGTTATAGATGTATGTTATAGATGTATGTAATGAGATGAGGCTATATCGTGTTGGCTGTGAATGAAACTGTGATATTTCAGCTAAAGAGTTCTTCAAGGCAATGGTCATATATACAAAAAAACTAATGTCATGCCATTGATCCTACGCCGGGATTATCCCGCGGGGTTTAACGGCTTGGGTCATGAAGATTTATTAGCAAGAGAAGGTGTTTTCGGTATTGGCTTTTATGTGCGAGAGTGTTTCCGCCCTTCTCTACGAAGTACATGATGCGCAACTGATAGGGCATACGTTACCGATATTTACATATAATTCTAGAATCCATATTAATCGTCAGAATAACGTAAAAAAAAGGTGTTCCATTCTTATTGAAGCAAATAATATACTCCTTTCAACCCTATTTTCTCAACGAACACACCAATGATAAAATTGATAAAATTGTCTTACTAGATTCAACGTGTTAATTATTAATTTAAAAAATACTTCACAGATTTCCATGTAGAAATGGTGAAGTTGTCGATATTATACTCTTATTACATGATCAGAGTGGAGCATATTTTTGACGCGATTCTGATCGGATTGTACATGGGTAGATTAAAGATTCAATATTGACACTAAAATAATCGCGGGTAACTAGTTGCTATGCACCCCTGATAGTATCTGATAGTGGCGGGATTAGTATCTCGTTACCTAATGTCTTTTACCTTAGGAGGATGCATGTAGGTAGGTATTTCCCTTATTCTATATTCATCTCTACTAGAAGTCAAAATCATAAAGGTAGGAGTGACCTTGAGTAATTCTGCTGGACTTTCCTAATGCCGTATGATTACATCATAACCTTACCATAGCGGAGGAGGGGGGTTTGGGAGAATGGTTCTAAAACTGGAATGATTTCATGCGGCGGAACGTTTTTGGGTTTTAAGGGCTCTGATTGGTCAGAATCCGGATGTAGTGGGTCCAGTTACCCACTTTTAATATCTTATTTTAAAGAAAGCGTTCCATAACCGTAAAACCATTCCATCCCGTAAAATCGTTCCAATTTTTGGAACTATTTTACTAATAATATAAAATTTTAATAATAAAAAAATAAAATAAAATGAAAAATATTAAAAAAATAATATTAAAAAAATTTTCAAAAAAAAATATTATAAAAAATTTTTTTTTTAAAAAAAAGTAAAATGAAAAAAAAAAAAAAATTTTTAAAATAAAAATTTTTTCGAAAATTTTTTTTCTAAGTCAAAATTTTACTTTTTCTAATGTAAAGGTTATAAGGCCTAAAAACAGGAAAAATTCCACAATGAAATAATTCGATGAGATTGGCCACCTCGTCCCATTAGCTCAAACGTTTACACTTTAAACTTTAACCTTAATAAATAAAAGGTGGGGTTTATGGTTACACGAACGCAAGAGTGGTGGGTTCGAGGACCAGTCCTTCTAATTTTTTGACTTTTTTCCTTTTCGACCCCACTTTTTCACGTGAATATCACGTGAAAGTCACGTGAAAAGGCAAATCGTTCTATTTTACGGAATCATTCTAGTAATAGAATCATTCCAAGATGTTGGAATGCACCAAGCTGATTCCCATGTTACTATCAGGTAGAATGGTTTCATTTATACGGAATGATTCCCTATACCCCCGGACCTCCCCTATGGTATGTAAGGCAGCAGTACATGCATGGGCCAATAAAACATGTGAATCTTACATGTACTATGAAACCCGCGGGATTGTACAAGAGTATTATGTAAGACGTACCATTTCTAGTCTCCAAACCCGCGGCCCTCGACAACTTACACCTTATTGTCTCGTGTTACGACCAAACTGCCATTCCGGGGGTTTCATGCTCTAGTCTTGCTCAAGTCCGATATCCGTTAGCTCTTAGGAAGAATCCGAACCTAAGATCAAATGCCGCCCGGTCCAATAGCAGCTCTTCATCGGCGTCATGCAGTCCGGCGCCTTACGTCAGGCTTGGTTGCCTGCCTCCCGTGCCAAATGCAAGTGTTTCTATCGGTCTGATGGATCTTCTTGTGAGAGGTGCCATCGTCTTGGGAAGACTTGTGAACCAACCTTAACTGCTCGCAAACGAAAAGCTCGTACGCCATCTCCTTCACAATCACATGTGCAGCCTCCACCTCCAACTGGTAATACTCGACTTGAGGAGAAATTAGATGAGCTTGTAAGTCTATTACGCTCTCAAGCAGCTGAGAAACAAGCCCAGCAGCATACGCCAGAATCTTTACCTGGAGGGGCACTCGCTGGTTATACTGATTCCATGTCTCCAACACCTGTATCTATACCTGTACGTGAGCATCCGGATATCGCCATAGACACCACTGCTACTATCGTACATCTTTTACGTCCCTCTACTCCTGCATCACCATCCCCTATATTCGATGATGTGTCCGTCCATAAAATACCAGACACAACCGCAGAAGAACTATTAGACAGCTTTCGCAATGCCTTCATTCCCATGTGTCCTGTTGTTCATATCCCTATCTCAACGAGCTCCGCTGAGCTGCGCCGTGAGAGGCCTTTCCTATGGCTTGTCATCATGGCCTTGACCTCCAAGATGATCTCGCAGCAGTTTGCAATGGCGGATACAATATGGCGTATTATATCACATAGAGTAGTTTTGCAACATATTGTTGATCTAGTCTACTCCTCGGCATCGTCTGTTTCGCTACTTGGTCTGTGTCCCGCGGCCTCATTACAAATGATTGAACTAATAAAGTCAAACTAACTGACTTGAAAGGTCTCACCACCTCAAGGAGGATAAGCCATTTATGTGTATGCTTTCTCAGTTAGCCGTATCGCTTGCCCTCGAACTGAATATACATCATGATACGCCAACGCGGCCGCTGCGGCGTAATCGATTCCCAACTCAACGCCCTGTAGATCAGCGCCCTCGAACTATGGAAGAGCGTCGGACCATGGTAGCTGTTTACCATCTCACATCTTCGTAAGTGCCGTCCTTCTAGGCATGCCTAAGAATGAGGCTTTCTAGTTGCTATACTAACCTAAACATACTAGTACATGGTTAACATACAGGCAAACAGAGCCTATTCGTTGGACATCGTACTTAGATGACTGCCTCCGTATCCTCGAAGAGGAAAAGGAGGTATATACCGATATCCTTTTAACTACACAGGTCAGGTGTCAGATCATTTCGAACCAACTAACCTGTTCCCTCTCGGAAACCAGCCAGCGGGAGCAGAAAGCCCCAAAGCAGCATCGGCTGCTCTGGTTACAGCCTTACTAAGAGAACTTGGTAATATTCGACGAAACTTGCCAGCCGAGTTTGAAACAAATAGTTAGGATGCCCTACCCTATCTTTCAGTAGTTCATTAAAGTCTAACAAGTATCTTTAGAAGCAACGCAGTTCTACTTATGTTTTGCGGAAATCAAAATTCGAGAAACAGTGCTTTACAGACCTAGGATCATAGACCAAACAGGAACCTCACAGTTCCAACGACTACAAGACCTAGATATAGTTTTAAGCATCGCGGAGCGATGGGTATCGATTTTAAATTCCCTACCCTATTCCCAGTGGCACGGCTTCACCGCCGATCTCTTTACCCAGTTTACGCAGTATCTGGTAGTACTGTTCAGGCTCCAAACCCTTGACGAACCCGGCTGGGATCAGGATGAAGTGAGGCGGAGGGCCGACGTCTTCGGTATTATAGACCAGGCCTGCATAGATGTCGATCGCGTCCCCGTGTCGCTGGGCATGGTGGACGCCGAGGGTCCGCGGAGCGGATTCTTCTTCAAAATGTCCCGCCTGCTCCGGGAAGTAAGAGCGCTTTTCCTGGCAGAGATGCCGCATAATACGCAGCTAAATCCTGCTTTCCCCGCCGCAGATAACATGGCCACGGGGGATGGTATCAATACCGCCGCTGGGTATGGGGACGACATGTGTCTCGCGGATGAAATTTATTTGAATACGGTACAAGAGGATATTTTGGCGCATATATGGGATTTCAGGCCGGACAGTTCTTATATGCCTTTTGCTTCATAGATTGATACCAATATAGGGGCTATGTTTATATTGAAATATAGGTATTCATTGGCATAATTCACGTAACAGACTTTTGAAGGCCAACGCTAACACTCTTCTTGTCACCTTGGGTACTCCTTAGGTACGTAGCTATATCATATTATAGGTTCTAAGTCTCGTATCCCTATTTTCTAACTCTCCTAGTAAAATCCTTACCTCATAATGTTCCAATTACCCGATACTCGTTATATATATGACAGTACGGCATATTCGCATCAACACTTTCCTTGATACTAAGTCGACATTTACTACTACAATGCGATAATAAAACATTTATTCGAGTTATCTCAATTTGGGCATCGGCGAATTTCATTGTGTACAACGTGGTAACTACCTAGCTTATGTGCTTAGACTTTATCATAATAAACCTCGCGCCCTCAGCATACTTCCTCAGTACAAGGCTTGTTCTTAGACTTCTCAAGTCCTTTCATCCGATCGACAAAACACGTACAAATATCTCTCGGTTCCATAGTGTACTCAAGATCTCTAAACTTGGCCAGCCGAATCAAGAGGCGGACAGACCTAAAGGTTTGAGTCGCGGAAAACACAGCGCACAGAGTGTATATTTTCTGCCCAAAACCTCTTATACCCCACCTCAATCCAAAGCTTTCCAAATCAAATCTTTTTACGTTCCCCATTAGAATCTTCCTTAGGTTTTTTAGACGTGAAGTGAGAACCAAGTTTCCCATGAGAACTCTATTTCTTCTGAAATAGCTTGGTCAAAATTCTATCCGCACTATCGACCTGGACGTGACTCGAATCGCGACCTTCTGCTTTCATGTCGTGATACCAGTCTAGAGTCGATCTATACTGGTATCTCATTGTCTGACATGATGGGTCCTTCGCCCGAGCGCTATAGGCAGCCCCATAAAGATCGTTGACGCATGCTGACTTCTCTAATTTGGTCCCAGGACGCGGTGCATGCCATATAGACCTTGGAAGCTTATTCCTATCGCCCTCGTGTTTTGGTATTGGTTTCTGCTTTTCTTCTTTTGAGTGTATCACTCCTTCTTCCCACTCATACTTTGGAATACGTATCCAGCCCTTATCTGGTAAAAGAGATTCCATGGGAGGTAACCATTGCTTGCCGTCTGCCATCATTTTTTCAATCATTCGCTTCGTGATATCTAATGGCCCATCCTCTAGGTTATACTTTAAGTCGGTTTTACTGCTCATATAGACTTCGCCAAGGTAGTAATGCGGATCCTTCAGTGATATTTCCCTTCGAACAAGGTCGATTAGATGCCGCTGCATGTTAAGTAGAGAAGCTTTCCCGCGTCCGGATTCCCGGTCATGGGCGAATATATCCCAGATAAACAGTTCTACTTCAGCATATGTATCAATCCTGAAGTGAGGATTCTTAGGCCTAAGCACTGCAATCCAAGGGTGGTACCTATGTGAGCTTAAAGATAGTTCGGGGTTCCACTCGTCGTCTATGGTATAGAATAGACCGTACCAAGTGTTGATGTTTGTAAACTTGCGAGCAGCACCCAACCAGTTCTTGAAGGTATCATACTCGCACCTAAAATCCTGAAAGTAGTCAGCCATCGGTACATTCAGCCACCGAACGGGCTTGTAGTGTAGCTTGGCCCAGTTTCCTTTTCTCTGAAGGCGGGTGGGGAGACTGGTGATCCATTGGCTAAGCTCAGTAGCGCTGCCGCTGCCAAGGGACGAACGACGAAGGGATACATGTGGAGCAGATGCGCTGCTCGCGTTACCAGGGGCTACAGAGGCGTCATGAGCTAGATCTTTGGGCTTCTCACGCGCCGAAGCTATGTCGGGGTCATTAACCGTTTCTTCTGTATAAACAGGAATCTCGATATTCCTGTAAGCGGCTCTATTTTTGTTGTTATTTGAGCCAAGCACGGTGAATTTGCGATATCGATCACATTTCAAGCTAGACCACCAACAAAAATAATTTACCAAGCTCTGCTCGTCGTTTGGATCGATAAAATCCGTGACCCATTGCACTTTCCGGATCTCTTCACTCGTTTCTTCTGTCTCCAAAATCGGCTATGATCCCCTTCAGGACCTCCCACGCTCGGAATCTTGCTTCGAGCTCTTGCTTCCCTAAACCGGATTCTGCTAAGAGCTCCTCAAGATGAGGGTTGTTTCTATGTGCTAAACACATCCTCTTTCGTTCCGCTTCTTTCTCCAGCGTAACTGCTTTAAGGAAGTCCGGAAAATCTGCACAGGCCATAATCAGATAATGAGGGTTACAGCAGTAATTTTTAAACCATTCCAGAAACTTGTGAAACCGGACTGGATCTGATAGTACGAAACTGGGCGTGATCAAAAAGGCTCGGCCCTGGGGGAATAATCGTGTCAGCTGGAGTGTGCCAGGTTCAATAGACGCGTATATATCAGATGGGAATCTTGGTGGGCTGTATTGCCCCGTAGCAAGATCCCAAAATGTATAACAGCATTTATTTTCAATCATCTGGAAGATCCGGGGCAATTTTCGGATAGATGTACTAATATCTTCATGTAAGATGATAGTACCTGCTTTGCCTGCTTGCACGGTCTCGTGGAAGTGTGCCCAGCTGTCCTTGATTTCGTGGGTGAATATTTGGCAGGCTGGTTGACATGAACCTACAAATATTACAATTAGTATCTATACCTTCCATCATAATGAGAACAATGCGGTTTGGATATCACTCACGGAGCCAAAGCTTAATCATATTGCATACTTGTTTTTCTCTTTCGGGGAAAAGCAACATAAACGCCTGATTATCCTTCTCTCTAGGGGTTTGAGGCAAAAAAAGAGAAATCCAGCCCAAATAAGTCCTTGATAAGTACTCGGGAGTGCGATCCTTGTTCCACATGGCTCAGTCGGGTTGGAGCACGAGGAACGGACGCTGGGGGGTAGAGTTTCATATCGTCGCACGATTTATAGATTATATATCGTAAATGAGACTCTGGGTTGAGCTTGCTTGTATCGACGCCAAGTCCATTCCAGCCATCGCATTTTGCAGGATAGACAAGAATTGAAAATTGTTCCGTGATTAGGTGATTACCATATGAGCCTCGTCGAAGGTGTTCCGCCACATTACTCAAGGTTGACGATAGCTCCTTGGATTTGGCCTCTATCGTACCGTCAGAGAGAGTTTCCCCCATTATTAACTCCTTTTGTCGAGAGACGAAATTGTACGAAGAACAGATGGAATCAAAATGTAATATTTCTTGTGCCATAAAAGCCGACAGCCAGGGCTGAACTTGGCGAGTGATGCCACAGAATAGGACTTGGACCGTCTCAGATCCACTATTTCCGAATATGGCTGTCTTTAGAACGACCTGAGTCTGTGCTTCGCTCCTGGTAAGTGGCTAAGGACAATCTCCTCGATGGATTAACTTTAACTGAGTCCGGAGTTTCTGGGGGGTGATCGATATCCATTAGATTATCAACAACAAGACCGACTCCGTCATCTGTGGCTCCGCCCATAGGCGTATCCTCAGATGCGTCATTCTGCGCTCCAGTAAAGCGAACAGACTTCTTGGTCTTTAGTGCCGGCGTAGTTATGCTCACATCGCTCGGTGATATTGCCGTGGGACTTTGTACAATTGGAGCGTTTGCTATTGGTGTGACTGGGGAACCCGCATTTGTCTGGCCCGGGTTCGGCCGATTACGCTGGTCATTTGTTACGAAGAAACTAGCCGGGATAGACGAGATATCAAGGTGCGCCCCATCCATTTTTTCGATGCCCCTTTTTTTTGCGATATTCATGACACGCATTGAATTAAAGGCCTTAGGTGTCTTTGACGGGTCATCCATGACATCGGCAAGACTCGCCCGCTTCTTCCGCTCTTTACCTCCAACGAAGACGTTACTTTTTCGTGTAGGCAAGGTTGCTGGTTGAGGTTGAGGTTGAGTACGAGTTGCGGTATGCCGCTTCCCGGAAAATTTGTTTGCCAGGCTGGACGACATCTTCGGCGGGAGCGACGAAGGGGCCTTCGGCGTTGAATTTGGCGCCGTTTGGTGTGATGCTTTTTTCGTGTCTGTGCTGGGCTTTCTCGCGGTGCCTTGGTACCCGGTCATGGTAGTACCTATTCCCCCGTCACCCGAAGATGCTCGTTTTGGCTTTAGAGGCCGCTCAGCCGGCTTAGACGGTATTGGGTGCGTTGGTGTCCGCTTATTCTTGCTTTTGTTTTGAACCGAGTCCGTCTCTGTAGGGGTTGGGATTCCATTAAACATCTTCTGCTTGATGATTTTCTGGGATTTAATCTTAGGTGTTGGATGACCCTTATCAACGTTACTCGTCTCCTTAACTCCGCCATCGAGGTCCATTTCACTCCCGGGGGAAATCATTGTAGAAGAATCCTCAGTAGGAGATTCAAGAGGCAGAGGTACGGTGAGCGGCAGCCCCAATCTCTTCCTTTTTGCATTCCGTCTCTCGTGCCTTTCTGCCTTTTCTCTACATGCAGTGTTATATATTTCAACGTCAAAAGGCAGGCGCTGTCCGGTTGCAATTTCCTCCTGGATCTCTGCCCATTGCGCAAGGAGACCCGGTCCCAGGTTTTCCACCGGCTCCCAAGTACACTGATCCATCGGAAAACCCTCCCACTTGATCAGGTACTGTCTCTCACCCGGTCTTTCCGGGTGAGCCCGATCGGCGTAGAGGTCTGCAACAGTCCATTCTTTATCCTGATCTTCACTATTGACTCCATAATCAGTGGAGGCTAGGGAAATACCATCTATATCATCAGTATCACTGGGCCCAGCAGGAACTGATAGACGAGTTGGAGAAAGCGCCATCTTAAAACATTGAAAAAAAGGCGTGTTCGACACAAACAAGCAAAAGAGGGTAGAAATCGGATGGTGATTAGGGCATGAGGTACCCAGGTAAGAGGTACGCAAATAGCGTTCTCTTACGGGTAACTTCGTTATAATGAATTGATTCAGACAACGGCGATTACTTGAAATGATTTAGGTGAACGCTCTCGAGATGTATATGCCCATGTACTTGGAAATTGGGAGATTGAATGGAATTTGTGTTTGTAGGTACAGGTCTGTAGGTAGTTGTTATTTGTTAGTTGTTGAGTTTTGATACCAGTTACCTCGGTGCCCAGAAGATTTTGGGCATTTGGACTAGGTTAGAACGCACTGGCCAATTAGATAACTGAAGCCGGGAAATAGGAACTAGAAAGCGTACCTACCAGTTCTATTTGGCCGCTATGATGTAGATTGTGTAACGATTTAATGTAGCAAGCACAAGTACCTGCATATCTAATATAAGGTAGGTAAGCTTGTGCCTCCAGTCGAGATGTACATAATTAGGCTAGATAAGTAGATACGGTATCTTAGGTACCTGTTTTATGTAGAGTTTTTGTAGGTAGGTTGCATGTATTGGTGGAAGTTGGGAAGTTTACCCTCGCATTTTAAATCTTGTTCAAATTAACATAAAAATGTAAAGTACCTGTTATATAAATAGTTACCTATACAATATAGTTTAAAAATATTTCTATTATCGCTACCTCATCATCTATATGATATATAGGTAAAGACTAACTAATTAAAAAAAAAATACCGAATCATGAATACCGTTTGCTCGTACGCTAAGTATCATCTCGACATTTAAATTTGTGGAACTCCATCTTACATAACAAAGGAGAAGATCTACATTAGGCAGTATACATACCTAATGTATGTAGTTCAATCAAAAAAAGGGGAAGGGGATAGAAGTAGCGCCACACGCGCTTTGACGCGGATATATATCTTATCAGTAGCGATACTCGCCGTCCGCGCTTCTGCGTCCGTTCGACCTATTATCGATCCGTTCGTCGTTTAGCCAATCTTCGACATTTTTCCAGCTGCGGGCCTCTGGGTCGACCTCGCGCTCGAGGCCGCGGCTTCGAGAACGACCGTAGTCGCGTTCATCCCAATCCCTCCTCCAGCTAGAGCCGCTACTATCGCGTGGGCGAGCGATAACTTCACGCTTCTCAATGACGTCGCGATCCGGTCTGTATTTGCGCTCCCATTCCTCTTGCTCGAGTCTGTCCCTTTCACGCCGTACTTCAAGCCGCTTCTCGACAGCATTTGCGCCGAGCGCACCTACAGCTGCACCGACCATCGTGCCGATGAGTTGCTTGCGCTTCTGTTCAGGAGTTTCGTGATGGTGGTGGCCATTGTTCTTGTGCGTGGCATCGACTGCTTCCCTAGCCGCTAAGCCACCTACTAATGCGCCAAGTACACCAATTCCAAGACCCGCAGTGGAGTTGGAAAAGTTGTTATCGACAAAGTTCCGTGCCTTGTCGACCGGAGTCCGCGTCCGGCTGTCATCAGAGTATTCACTATCACTGTCTCTGTCGTGACTTCTTTCCTTTCTCCTTCCGCGGCTTGATCTCCGATATTCACCTGAGGGGAGAGATCTAGGTCGCGAGCGCGATTCGGGTATTTGTAAGCTCGATGACGACTGAGACGTGTACGGTTCATAGGTTAACTGTTTTGGAGGCGGCGACTCATCATACGTAGGGTTCGTCGTGTTTGCAAGTTGTCGGCTTTCTTCATAGGATATTGGGTAGTCTCCTCCCGAGTATGTGTAGCCGGGAGAACCGTCTCGATGGTGACTCGACCGCCCGCGAGAACGGCTATCATGGTAACGCGACATCTTTATGATTGGTAGGCAAATTTCACAAAACGTATACTAATTACCGCAGTAAGATACCAGATGTCTAACGATAATTAGAGTTGCGAAACAGAAGTCGGTGTAAAACAAAATGTGCTGGACGTAATAGTAAGATTTTATTCCGCAAGACAGATGAGTATTAAAACCCTCAAGCCGAATAAGATCCGAGACAGGCAGAGTTGTTCAGGTAGTAGTTGGTGGATAAGTAGATTTTCGTATTATTATCTCACCGAGATATATTCTGCCCAGGCTGAAAGGCACAGTAGGTAGATAAAATACATGCAATATATGTACAGAACAGATAGTAGAAAGAGTCTCAGGGCAAAACATTAGTATTAGTATTAGTCAATGTTTTTACGGCAATGCCTTCTGATCCCACGCCATTCTGTCGTGCATCTCATGCAAGACGTGATACGCTAGAGAGTTACAATGAGTAGAATGCTCGGGTGAATGCTTAGAGAACTGAAGGATGAGTTTCTCGGCTCTGTGGGCTTAGATCATGCCCAAGGGCCCAAGGTGCTTCCCGCTGCGGACTACGGCGGGATGGCGGATGACCATTGGTGGGGTCATAAGCAGATGATGTCACGCACTTGATTACCTGCATGTGTTCAAGTCACTCCAAGTAATTAGTTACTTAGGTACCTCATAAGTGCCAAGAACCATATTCGGTAATAAGCACTTTTCGAGTTTTGCAAAGGGAACATCAACTCTGCCTCCTATTCTTTTTGTAATGACGATGATTTATTTGTCCGGTCGAACAACGATAAGTATAGGTAACTAAACTTTTAGACGAGCATATCTACATTTTTATATTAGCTTCGCCATTAGGTAATGACAGGATCTCACCGAAAGTGAACAAATTATGCAAGGTACCCGAACGACGACACGAGACTCTCCCTATGATTAGCCAATCGAATAGCCAGCTTAACCAGCCTACCGAACTAGCGTATATAGTGTCGACTACCGTATATATATCCTCTCGCAGCCTGACCTAAATGATGGTAGAAAAAGGAGGTAGCATCTGCAACATCGTTAAGCATAGAGGGTGCTGCCTATGTTTACAGATATCGTGTAAATGCTTAGCCTCCGGTATAGCCACAATATTGTCCTTGATATGACCTTGTTAGTAAGCATATTAGTATCCTGATCGAGTTGTCCGGCCTTATTAGTCTGACTTGAAATCACACTTCCTCCCCAATACAATAGCAACAGGAAAGGGGTCTATATACGAAACACAATTTTGAAAACCAGACAGTTATTATTGCGTCGTGAGTTCTATCAACCTTACTAATGTACAATCTCCTATCAGTATATCGAAATATACTGTCGAATAGGCACAAGGCTGTCAGATCAAACTGCAAGAAAGCAAACCAAGAAACATATCGTTCGAGTATCATAATCCGTGGTCATCATCTTCCATGATTCATTATCCGTAATGCGGGGTGATTCCAACGCATTGACATGAAAGACGTGAGAATAGTTGGTTGTCCAGATTAGATGTGATCGTTACGCCGAACCATTTTTGTGTCGCAGTAATAAAAGAAAATAGTACACAACGACGTCCCCACCAGTGGGATGAGGCCGAGGTTGAAGTCCCTGTTGAAGTCGTAATCGAATTCGAGGGTTATGTCTTGACCGAAAGACATGGTCTATACGATCTTGACATAATGAGGCAAGTGAGGTCATTGCCTGTTGCAGTGTGTGCAAAGAAGAGAGTTGAATCTCCTGAAAAAGGTTCGTCATAAGACGAAGCAAAAAAGCAAGATAAAACGACAATCATCTATCTGGAGACGATTGTGGTATCATAACTGTGCGACATTATCTAACCGGTCTTTATCTCATAGACGCGATGCTAGAGAAAATTCGAGGTATTTGTTGAAAATTTCCTCTCAGAGTCAGAGCCGGGGAATGTCATCTCAAACAAAGAAATCGGGTATCAGAACATCGAAGAAACCCGGAAAGTTCATCCTGAACAAGTCGTAAAAGCGCCAAATACTGCAAATACCACACAGGAATTTCTCATATGGGAATACGATAAAGGGACGAACCGCCTACAAAGGCCACGTCCTACTACCGCCTATCTTACTTCGTCAATGCATGCGGCTGTTCCGAGGGGTTATACACCTTAGGCTCAAGAATCGGGCCGCTAAAGTCGCGCTGTCTGGGTGGGACATTGATCTGGTTTTTGATGCGGTACTCGCCGAGGTGTTTGCCCTTGGGAGGGGATAGATCATCGTGACTTCGATGTTTGAAGCCAGAGTTAGGTGCGTACTCCACGAATGACTTCGCCGCCTCCTCCTTCTCTTGTTTCTCTTGGCGGACCTCGATAATAGTCCGGAAGAACTGGCACACTTCCGCCAGCGAAGTCTGTAGCTCGGGAGGGCTGTTGAGTAGCTGCATGAGCGCCTGGGAGTCCAAAATGTGCTTCGCGATGACCGAGTCCGGCTGACAGTGTGTGCGGATCCGCATGTTGCGCGCGTTCATCTTCATACCGTACAGGAGGCCCTTGACAATATGGTCGTCTGCATAGTGCGGACCATGGAATCGGAAGTTGCCGATATGTGCGTATATCATGTCGATTTGGGTCTCAAGGTCGTAGCGGAACCCAATCACCTTTGGACGACCCATCTGTGCCCAAGAGTCGGCTATCTTAGCATGGATGTGCGGGTTCATGCGTCCGAGATGCAGTTGGCCGTTGATGTATCCGCTCAGGGTGTTGCTCAGAATGAACTCTAGCTCACAGTAAAGCAGACTCTGCTCACGGGGATCAAGTGTAATATTGAGCTCACGAGCAACACTCACTCTGGAGGCACCAACTCTAAAGTCCGCCATTCCAGCCTGCAATATGTCAGTTTAAGCAGTTAGAAAAGAGGAAATCGATAAAAGCATACAATCTTTCGAGCCGTCTTCTTCATGCCATCAAAGAAACGCGCATTCGTAGTCTTCGGGCGCTCAAGTTTCTTTTGCGCGGCGGTATCTTCGAGCCATCCTTTATCTCCGAACAGATTCTTCTTCACCTTCTTAACCTTGTCATTGGTAAGCCACGGCGTCAGCGGTGAAAAAGGCGGCGCGCCGTATTCCTTAGTAACGTCATTGACAGTGAGAGATTTAGGTAGACCTAGACTACCTTTCTCGGGCGAGTGGTCTCGAGAAACAGCTTGAGATACCGGGCCATCCGAAATAGGCGTGACCGGATGATTGCGCTCCTCCGTAGGTTGCTTCTCCATCCAGTTGGAGTAGCCCTTCAGAATGTTACCCTTTCCCAGTCCGGCTTTGTAGGGGTCCCCTGAGGGCTCTTCGTAAAAGTGAAATGGCGTACTAGCTCCGTATACTGAAGGGCTATCATCGTCGGAGCTCTGGCCTTTCTCTGATGAAGGAATGGGATTGTGGACGGCCTCGATGTTTGCATGTCTTCCGTTCGTCGCACCATACCTATGAGCCTCCGTGAGATCAAGCGGCTTAGGCCGACGTTTCTCTTTCTGTCGAGCAGGGGTAGACACCGCGGGCTTCGGTGGAAACTTGTGTCGGGACATGTCTCGAGATCTTCGAAGAGTTTCTTCATCGCGCATATTGATGAGATCGGATACTGTTGTGACATGGCTGGGGAAGTTACCCCCGGCACTCTCAAGCACAGGAGAGAGGATATCATCGGCATCACTTGACTGGAATTCGTATCTATTCTGAAGTGAGCGTCCACGTTCCGGAGAGGCGGTATTGCCTAGTTGCTGGTATATGCTAGATGAAGCACTGTTTCCTCTGCTGCGGGTGTAGTAAGGGGGAGCATCGCTGGACTCGTCACGGTAAGAGCGTGATCCCGATCGCGAATGAAAAGGTTCTCTACTAAGCACCCGAGCTCTAGCCACACCTAAGTCTAGCTCCGCAGCGCTACGGCCTCCTTGAGGAGTAGAATACCTAATATTGTTAGAAAGAGGTAATAATTGTCTAGGTAGGTAAATATAATTTGAGAAAGTTGCTCGTGCTTACATCTTAGAAGAGTTGTTGGAAAAGGCGCGTTCAACTTCAGACTGAGTAATAGGTAGCGGAGACAGCGGCTGATGAAGGGATTCTCCTTGGAGAATAGTAGGGTTGTCGCGTGAGTGACACGAGGCTGAAGAGTTGCTTTGCTTTGATGCTGATGCGTTTGTTGTGTGCTGGAGTGCAGCGGTATGAAGGGAACAACTATCCGTACGCGACGTCAAATCCGTAAAGGGACTGAGTAATTCCGGATCTTGGGTACTTCCAGATGTGCTGCTAAGCCAATATTTGACTTTTTCTAGTTCTTCTGTACCAAATAAAAATTTAGCATACTAGCAAAGAAGGAATCTCGTGATAGGGGCATAAGAATTGGGAAGGGGGTTGTGGGGATTGAATAATTCAAATTGGCAGAAAAAAAAAAAAAAAAACCTACCCTTATCAAAGGTCGTTTTTAGGGAAGTTGTTATTGATGCTGCTGATGTTGCTACATCCTTAGGAAATATCTGTTTCTTCTCCATCACTTTGTTGTCACCTAGGCAATAGGTTAGAATACAGCCCACCAGTCAAGCACTTCGATCCTCTCCATCAGCTGTTACCAGTTGACGATGACCAGTTGAAAAGACGTACCAGATTTGGTTCCCCATACCCAACGAGTGCTTCTAGCATCATCATTGAATATCGGTTTAGAGGAGTGGTATCTTTCAACAGCTAAGACTGCTACAGGGCTCGGCAACCCAGCTATGAATGTATGTTAACCGAATGCAATGAACATAGATGCAACATAGATATAGATATTATAATATACCTTGAAACAGTCCGTTAACTCGAATCGCCTGGGCGGAATCACTTGCTCCTTCTTCATCAGCCATGTTGTGTGATGAGAAGACGGTTAGACGAAGATCGTTAATTTTACGCGATGTTGAAGAAACTTTCGTTAAAGGATGCCGTTCGATATTCTAAGTTCAAATTAACTTACTACCTACCTAGCAACAGAACAACTGACCGCCTTTTTTCTTCCGGTTTTTTTTTTTGTGAACGTTTTGATACCTTCCGCGCCTCTCTTATAATATTAGGTTAGGTACCTAAGGCATATGAAAATCTTTCAATTGTCACCCCTTAAGCACATCACAAAGACGAGAGCTACTAAATTCTACATTGCACATAGCTGATTTATCAAGCACTGCGATAGCCTCTTGTGTCACATTTGTCCTTTAAGAACACCCTTCTTCCGTTGCCACACTTCTGTGGGCATCTTCCTCATTAAATTCAGGCGGACTAAGACTCGGTGATAGCTCAATTATGGTGGTCTTGCGATTTGATGTTGAGGTATTGGTACCGGAGGCTTCTGCTGGAATTGTAAATTCCACGTTTTTGAAAAGTAGAGTATCGCAACGTCGTAAGCCATGTTTATTTCTAGATAATTCGTTAGCTACAATTAACATGAACCGCCATATACAATACACACCTTTCTTGAATAGACGATTGCTGGACATGATCAGAATCCAAGATTTCTGAGAGGCCTTGATTACTTGGTGTGGAAGGTTCATCTGACTGTAATCGCTTCCATGTGGTCCTATCAAAGCCTCGCGGTATAGTTTCACCTAGGCTATCAAGCGCAGATCGGTTCGAAGTGATGTAGTTTGCTAGTAGCTGCGTGGTATCCCTATCACCATCTACTATTTCTTCCATATTAAAGACAATACCTTGTCTTTTTGTCGACATCCGTTGGTAATCTGCAGATTGTTCGGTTTCCTCTAAGTTACTTTCTTCGAATCGATCACCAGCTGTAAGGTGCTCCTACCCTCAATTGAATCATTTAAGTCGAATCTTCTGCAAATTATCGCGGGCTCCTCGGGGCTCCATTGGTAGTCTAGTCCCCCATCAAAGTTTAGTTGTGGTGTAAAGGGGCCTCGGAATGACCATTTTCGTGCTCTCTCTAACAATCCGGCTGAGGCAGCCTTCACGATGGTGTCTGTGGCTTTTGATTCGGCGGTAGGCATCTGTCTTAGAGGCAGGCACGGGGGCAGCGAATCACCAGTCCCAACGAGTAAGTATTTCCTAGCGAATATTGCATTTGGTATCTGGCAACCATTGGGTAGAGGCACAGTAGCAACATCCGGGGAAGTTCGTTTGGTTCGAAATGATGAGGATGAGGCTGGCTCGAACGTGAGCGCACCCGGGATCCAGCTGCACCGTCTTTGGTCTAGTTCGGGCTTATGTTTATGCATATGAATCTTATCTGATAATTTACTAAAGAGACTGGACCTAGATGAATAACCACGAAGTCCTTTGCAAGGTTTTGGGTTATCGAGAAGGAGGGTATCCGCTGTACCTGGGGGTGATGTCCCGCTTGGACGATCCAGGGAGGCAATCGGTACATCTCGCTCTTCGATGAATTTCCCTTGCGCGCCACACTCGTGGCTCCATTGCATCTCATGGAACTTCTTGGGGTTCGGGCTGTTAAGTGGGCGAGTACCGTCATTTCGTGAAGAGATGTATAGTGTGTGATCAATAAGCCATGCCTTTCGATTGCGTATGCAACTGGGATCAATAGATGCCCCCTCAGTTGAAGGAGATGAGTCGGACAATACGAATGGGTATCTATCTGGGTGTTCCGATCGCCATTGCGCGAGCTTCTTTGTTGGGATGATTGAGGAAGTAATAGTAGTCATATGTGGGACGTGAGGGAGTTCGAGGTCAGCCTAGGGGGTAGTGTCAGCTCTTGACTACTTAGGGAGAAAGGCTGTGAACTTCTAACATATCTGCGTAGGTGATCATGTTTCCACCTTTGAAATGCGGCCCCCGGATCATCAGTATGCTCACAGTCGACTTCAATCAGTTCGTAAAGCACACCACCCGCCAAGTCGAGATTCTCGTCACCAAGATGTTCTCGTAAAACTAAGAAGATCTAGGTGAAAAATGTCAGAAGACATACAGGTATTTAAAGATAGGGGATACAAACCTGTGGAATTCCGTCTTTGTATTGGTAGTTCCTTGGGATGTGTGCGCAGTATCTTACAAGCACGTTGCGACATTCTAGATAATTGTAAGTTACAAGGATAATAGATAATATAAAGGAATATTAACCGTGTACTCACTCTCTTCATGATAACCGATTCGATCTAGATTATGAGTTCCAGACCGCTTGAAGCTGTGATTTATATTGAGGTCAGGGTTATCTTCAGCCTCGATAATTTGTATAATATCCCCCGTGACACTGCTGTCTTCCTCTGCGGAAGTCTTAAGCCCTGTATGGCGACGCGACGTCCTCGATATCATAATGTAATTGATCAGAAAGGTTATATAATTATGCGTGACGGAGCAAGCCAGTGTTTGTGCTAGACACCAGAGCGTAATGCATTTAGGCTAAGGGGTTCGACGGGACTGGTGTTGTAAATTATTATTAAGGCCATAAATCTGTTAGCGACGCTGAAGTTAAATATTTCACGTAGGAGAAAGGAGAAAGGAAAAAAGAAGAAAAGAACGTCGTGATCGAGACTTCCTGACACGACGGCGAAAGCTTAGTTGTTCCCACACGTGCCCTCAATATTGATATGTTCTTGCCCTTTATGAGAGGTACCGATAACGACGCCAATTAGGTAGAATCAAAGTCTATTTGGGTACCTAATGCTTTCCCCAGCCTTTAAAGGATACATGCTCCTTCCATCTAATTGACATAATATGGGGACGTCTACATGTAGGTAACTAAGTTGCCTGAGCCATGCATTGACCCCGTGTAAATGATGCTCTGTAGTATTTCTGTAAATCAGAGTAGTATAAATTCATACCTATTTAGCAACCTTATGGGATATTGCTAATACCTACATACCTACATAAATACCTAATGTATGTCTAAAAATATATAACTCATAAAGAACCATATTTGTACTTGTAGGCTTATGTCGAAATGCTGAGACGTCTACTAAAAAGGTGGGATGATGTTTTATAGCTGGGCCATCTTCTCACCCAGTTTATTTGTGCAGAAAGCACCAAAATACTCGTTTAATGCGTCCACGGTCCCGGAGCCTTCAACCAAGCTCGTTACGATACCCACGTAACCATCGGGTCGAACAACAACCACCCCACCCCTTTCTTCATCGAATCCCATTTTGGCGTGGGCGGCAGCTTTTGCATCGGGTACGCGGCGGTCCCATCTGTCATCGGCATATATGTGATCACGGTAACGAGCAAGGAGACTCGGTACATCCTGTGTGATCTCGATATGACTCCGCTGGGCAGCAAAAACGGTACATATAGTAAAGAAGAGGCTGTGAGGGTTGTGCTTCTCGTGATGTGAGACCGAGTCAATGTCTGGACGAAGATAGGAACTGTAAAAGGACCCCTTGCTGCTGAGGCGAAGGGCAAAATCCTCCAGTGCCCTGGAGGTTACTGCAGGCTCCCCGGCGAAAATATAGATACGGAACGCACCGTTGAGAGGAACTTCTTGTTCTAAATGTACAACATTTGCGTCGACGACCCTCGTGACGTCAGCGTTGATCATAATTCGACCTGTTCGTAGTTTGCTTCCTCGAGGATTAATTAAAGAGGACTTGGCTATGTGAGCTGGAGACCAGTTTAGCGCATTGGGCTTGTAGGCTACACCATATCCACTAGTAAATTCGCAAGATTCCTTGAAGGTCTTGACAAAGGCATTATCTTCGGCCTGTTCACTTGTCTGCTCTGAGGCGGCCTGTACCTCTTTTGCAGCAGGCGGTCGTTGCGAGAATAGTTTAGCATATTTGTTGTCAATGATAGCAGGGTTTCTGCGACATCTTTGCGTTCATTTTCGTACGTTGCTAAGATGGCTCGATCAGCGAATCCAGCTTCGACAGCGTGGATTTTCCAGGCGAGATTCAGGGCATCGAGAAATGCAGTATTCATTCCCTGGCCAGCTTTTGGCTACCGAGAAGTTAGTAACGCTATCTTAGAATTATGTATGAGTCTTACACTATGAGTATGACAAGCATCGGCCGCCTAGGAACACACGGTGATCAATTGTGTATTTATCTGAAATGCCTTGTCCGATAGGATATACTGAGTACCATTCCACACGTTCCCATTCGATGAGGTATGGGTGGAGAATCTTCTTCGCGGAGGCCTGAACTTGTTCCGCAGTGGCTGTCCTACGCGGGCTCCAGTCTGCATCCGTAGATGATGCGATCTGTATATATAGCCGGACCATGTTGTCTTCGCGAGGAATGACCATTATCGAGCCATGTCCGGAGTGTATAGTACATTTCATCTAGAATCGTCAGTTTAAAGCCAGCCAAGGCTATATAATGAGACTTACCTTGATGTCTGGGAAATCAGTCTTAACAACGCCATCAATAACACCCCAAACATGCGTAATAGGATCCTTATGTGTGATCTTGATTCCCAACTGGTCTCTGACAAATGATCTAGCGCCTTCGCCGCTAAACAAGTATTTAGCTCGAACCGATTCTCGTTGATGTCCGTCGACATGTTCCAAATGTACTTCAACGGGATACTCCGGATCTACTTTGTCATCCGACTTAAACCCCTTAATAGTCCATGGCCGTTGGACCTGAACGCCGTTCTTTTCTAGATCTGAGATGAATACACGTTCTATTCGACCCTGATGTACCAGTGTGGTGAAAGGATATCTCGCATCAATAAAACTAGGACAGCTAGCCCAAGTACCTGTTCTAACGATGCCTTTGCCGTTTTTGGGTGGGTCCCAAAAGGCTACTTCAAAAACACGCGCGGGCTTATGAGCCATGATGGCAGATTTTAGGCCCATATTGCGAAGGAGGTCTAGGGACCGAGGCTGGATGCCATCTGCGCGCCCCGTAGGTGTAGGCTCGGCTCGATTGTCAATGTGTTTGATTTTATAACCCCATCTCGCGAGGCACGTCGAAAGCATGAGCCCTACAGGACCAGCCCCAATAATTACTGAATATACGTTAGTATTATACGGTGATCGATGTCAATTCGCTTACCAATATCATAATGTGGCGAAGTAGACTTCTCTGAAGACCGATTATCCATCGCTCCTGGTAATCGACTGGAGACCCAAATAGGAGGAAATGAAATTCGATGATGTATAGGTAGTGGAAACAACTGAAGCCGTGGGGAATAAAAGTCAACGACTAAAATTAGGGACTCAACTCGAGTATTTACGTATGTATCGATAGGTAAACTTTCTCGAACGTGGGCGATACGTGAGACTGGGATAAAGGAATGCTCTTGTCTAATTCTAAGTAGGTTGGGTATTAAGTATTAATTTAACTCGGCCTAGAATATACCTAACGTGATAATACTGAGGGAGAGATATAGCTGGAATAGTAAGACGCCGGGGTCGCGCTAGTAGCATCCAACGGCAGGAACATCGGGAAGTACAACTTTATTAGAGCTGTCATCATTGATATTTCCCTTAAAGGCGTAGAAGCTAGAGAGTGGGCAACTTCTTAGGCTTGTCATTGGCTTTGAAAGATCGGTGGGTGCCGATAGAAATAAGATTAAGTGACTAGAATAGCATGAGTACAGTACAGTGCAGGGTAGGCTACTTAGACAACACTGATAGTCTGATCCTTGGTTGTTTGGTATCATCAATACGATGAGGAGAGCCCCCCTCGGGTCCGCTTCCGTCGGCCATGATCAGCGAAATATGGCTGCTGGCTCAGAAGTAACCCGGGATCTCAACACGGCAATAAAGTGTGGGGCCGTAGTGGGGGGGTTAGTCGCGGCTGAAGAGAGCGGGAATGAAAATGAGACGACCGAGCCTACCGAGGTCCCTTTAGTGGAACAGGGGAGGTATGCATACCTTTTAGCTAATCTACCTATATAGGTACTGGGTATGGAAGCTTCACCTTCTTTAACTTCCTAACTTCCGTCGGCGTTAGCTATTATTAAGCTTTCGGAAATATTGCACCTTAAATATTAAGTTCCTAGCCCCACATAGTTACACTTAATAGTTGAGTTGACTTTTAAAAGATGTAACTGTTTCTTTAGAGACCTTCTTCTTTGAGCGGTTTTCTACGAGGGGCCTTATGCGGGCTTTTAGGACATAGAACTGCTTCAATACCAGGTAGGTAGATATGCATGGAACATGCAACGAGGCTAATAGGTCGGATATGAAAAATTCGGCCTGCTTGCACGACACTTAAACATATATGTTTATATGCTCAATTATTCCTCTTCCCTTGCATATAAATTAGAGCAAGATGCTATATAGGACGTTGAAATATGAGGTGTAAAAGGTCAACAGGTAATATTTAAAGTTCGTGGTTGGGTAGAAATTTTCCCTAAGTCATTGTTTAGGACGAGAATTTGTATGTCGGGTAAAGAAAAAGAAATAAAGCACCTTGCTCTATTTAAAAAGAAGAAGAAAAACCATCGGCTATCATATGTACCTAACCTAGGTAATAATTCAATAGCTACTTATGCATCTAATAATATAGATGCCGATTGGTGAATAATACCTACCTAACTACCTCCTACGCTGGAGGTTGGACATTGGAACATATCGGGATCTTGCAGGTGAGGCTGAATCAGGACCTGAGCCAGGGATTGTTCTGCCGGGTGCTCAGCTTGACTTTGGGTTGCTCCTGATGATTTAGGTACCTAGGTACCTAGTGTATTATTTTTAGCCCGATATCAGATCAACCCTAAGGTCAAATGCTGCACTTTGAATTAAGTAGCGTACATCCCACATCTGAGAAAGAGC
The DNA here is from genome assembly GCF_008694065.1 of Daldinia childiae. NCBI lineage: Eukaryota > Fungi > Ascomycota > Sordariomycetes > Xylariales > Hypoxylaceae > Daldinia > Daldinia childiae. Next base: position 2,471,078 of record NW_022984642.1, on the reverse strand, counting down.
CTTCTGATGATGAATTAGCAATACAAAAACCTAGGTACCTATGTACCTTAGGTAATCTTTTTTTTTTTCAACTAAAGCTAGGTACCTCGATATGTACTTGCCTAAGGTACCTATGTAGATACCGCATCCACTAAGAAACAATTGAATCTAGGGCACGGACCACGGGCTTCAACTACACTATGTTTACAATGACCTAAACTACATCCGGCTTTCGCTAAAGTACCCCACAGCAATGATATGCTCAAATCATTTCCAAATATGGTATAGTTGATTACTGTGGTCCGTGCCCTAGATTCAATTGTTTCTTAGTGGATGCGGTACGTATAATTGATCTGCGAAAACTGTAAAGCAGCTATATATATAAATGGAAAGAACTATCCTTCTAATATGCTGTGGTCAGTGCGTACATAATTGGTGTAATATGAGGTACCTACATGATGTCAAATGACCCCTATGCAGTTTAGTGGCTTGTAATTACAGGGGGTGTAGGTGATCGACAAGGCTGAATGCGGCGAAGATAGATAATAATGTGTGGTCTGTGCATTACTAACGCGCTTTCGTTCTTTCCCTATGGAACTGCGCAACTTCTACTTTTCTATCTAGATGCACCTTCCTTCCTACATCGAACCTGATCGCAGAACGTCGCTGCCCAAATCAGTTGCGAAATTCGATGCGCATGTACGTATAATAGCTTGTAAACATAAACCTTATTTTCGATCCCTGGTTTCCCGGACAGCAGATTTGGTTGCCTTAAAACTTCGCACTTCTCCATCCAACTTTCCTTTCTTCCCAACTCACACTCTCTACTTCGCAACGATCACAACAACACAACAGCAGCCTGTTGACAGTTCTTGCACACTTCATCTGATCACACATTGCCTAACTTTTCCCAACATCCAATCACTTTTTAAATTCAGTTTATCTGAACTTGACATATCGCACCTACAGCAAGGATATACCTCTGTAGTCTTAACTTCCTCATTTCCACATTTCCATCCACACTTCCACATACAACCTTCGCGGGTAGCAACCGTTATTGACCATGGATTCATCACAGCACTCACCGCAGCACGATTGGCGCATTCCCGTCCATTGCATTTTTTGCTCTCACTGCCGCGCAATTCGCGCAAACATCAACCGAGAAGCCCATGACCTGGCGCACTTGAATGCACAAGTCCACGCCCGGGAAGTCGGTACCTCGCCACGTCCCGCACCTCTATATCGAGCTCGAGTTATTAAGATTCCACGATCAAACCTATCCGTGACTATCCAACTTCCGAACCTACGACACCCTGTTGCGCCTGACGACAAGTCGACTCTTCCTAGATCGAGAAAGCGAGTCCGCCCTCGTTGGGGAGAGCCTAGTGAACTTGAAGCGACAGCAGCTCAGCCAGTCGCATCACAAGTAGTGAGTTTATACCTTTCTAATACACTTTCAGCCTAAGCAGGCTTGTACCTATGATTTGGCGCTAACATTAATTTAATCAAGAGCCCAAGATCTCGGCCTCGTTAGGAACCTGTCCGACATATTTCGCAAGGCTTAGCTACTGAACAACAATACCCTTCAACAAGGACCGAAACTCTCCCCTTCCACTCCCCCCAACAAATTCGACAACTAAGTCCCGAGACTCGAAGATACTTAGAACGACCTATATCCGCTGTGAATGCACGCGCAAGATTTCGCGTCGCTGCTCCCAAGAGTGTAATGCCTGGATCTTGGCCATCCGAGCTAGTCGAGGTAGACAGTGTGGAAGTGCCAGTATATCATAACATGACTTTACCTACAACACCTACTCCCGCCCCATTCGCGACCAATGTTCGCAATGCCATTACTTATCTGCGAGACTCATCTCGTAGTCTCTATACAAACTTGAGCAACAGAATCTTCCGTCCGCGTCAAACTCCCTCAATTCCGACACCAGCTCCTTCCGAAGATAGTAGGCGAACTCCAAAGCGCCGTCGACTTGACCGCGAAGAGAATGGCCCATTCACCCCTACTGAAATTGTGGATGACCTTATGGACATCGATGATCCTGTTGCTACTGTACCTACCGGCTCATCGACGAGCGAACTAGAAACATCACCATCTATATCTCCTGTAATTTCGCCGAACTCCGCAGCCGCCATAGCCTCTGCCAGAAGAGCTACGCGACTATTTCCTTATAGAAAGAGCCTCGGCCTACCGAGTGACTCACCGAATGGCTCACCGAATAGCTTACCCAGTGACCCGACTAATGTGGTAACTCCACCCCCTTCGCGCCGAGAGAAGAAGCCGGTCCAAGAGGAACATGTACCTGAACGGACTTGGGGACCTTTGCCTGCTCCAAAATATGCGAGCATCCAGGAGTTCTTCGCGCACGATGACGAGATATGCCTGCCTGGTTTAGAACGCTTGCGGCTTACGCCGAATGATATCAAGATATATGAATTAGATTCACAACGCGAAGATCGACTGCGCATTGAGGAGGAGAAGGCCGAGAAAGAACGTCAGGAAGAACTTCGTATCGAAGAAGAACGCTTAAATGAGGCACTGCGCCCACTCGGGTTACGGAGACCGAAGGCACCCCTCATTACTCCTCTCAGCGACGAGTGGGACCAGAAAGCTAGAAATGCGCCGAATGGTGGCAAAACAGAGCCGAACAAATGGAGAGGTGCGCGCCATCGAGACGGCGTAGACCTCACGGAACGAGACTTCGCGAAACTAGTACCCGTAGGATCATGGCTAAATGATAACGCCATCCAATCAACTTTAGTCCATCTTGCAACTTACGTTAATGATGCAGCTGGCATTGTTCCCAAGCAAATGACACCAAAATGTGTTGCGCTCTCGTCTCAGTACTGGTCCAATTTCTTACGCGATCCTAAAAATAATGTCTACACCCGAGGGTTGGACCGAAATTGGGGCATGAAACCAACCAACTTCCTCGACATTGATACGGTTCTCATCCCAGTTAATAAGGATAACCACTGGACCGTCCTTGTCGTCCGACCATCACGTCGAACAGTCTCTTATGTTGACTCATTCCAAATAGAGGGAACGGGGCACATACGTAACGTCCACACCTGGATGAGCTACTTTCTGGGCGACAAATATGTTGCCGATGAGTGGCGCAAAGAGTATTACAGGGTGCCTAGGCAGACGAATGGATACGACTGCGGTATGTTTGTAATTACAAATTCTATCTACCTATCCCTCGGTATAGACCCGAGCGGTTACTCGGAGAGCGAGATGCCTCTCCAGAGACGGAGAATCGCCGCGATGCTCCTGAACGGCGGTTTTACCGGGCCGTTCGACTTATCACACCTCTAATTAAATAATTCTACCTCCCTAACTTAACCTAACCTCCCTAACCTAACTTAACTTCTCTAACCTAACCTAACCTAATCTACCTAAATAACTCTACCTAACCGCCACTACCTAACCCTTAACTCTCCCTAACCTCAATTCCGCCTAACCTACTAATAATCACCTCGAAATAAACACTACATAAATACTCTACACTATTATACCATTACACCGCGATACCTCTACATTATTATAACTCCTCTATACCTTTATATCCTTACGCCACTACTTCATTACTCATTAATCTCGCCGAAACACATAACAACCTACGTCAACACGTCACTATTATATAATGTCCTGTATGGACTGGAATTGCATTGAGCCGGTGTTTATTGGAGTTGGTGGTAACAACTTTGTACGCAGTTGAAACTGCATAGCATATCATGTTTGGAAAGGAAGGGCAAGCAGGCGGCATGTCCTATGCGACTTGAATATTGTCGCGTTTGACTCTGGTTAGCATTTTAAGATATCCTCGAAGCATGACGGGAACGGAGTTGCGGGAAAAGTCTATTCAAAGACGCGAAAGCAAGGTACCGGTGGCTTCTTCAAGCGGAAGGGCCGCCGAGGGGAGCGGGGAGTTTAGGCGTTTATTTTTGTATTTTTGTATTTTTATTTTTGGAATGCTTGGAAAGGAAGCATCGTTGGATAGATAGATGCGATTTGGCGCTCTGGAGGGTAATTCCCAGAGCTGTGATGTAAGACCCTGTCATGGGCAAATACAGAGTGTCGATAGAATAGAAATCGGCGAGAACGATCAAAGTGCATAATCACTCATCATAAATTCTCTTGGGGCTTGTGAGGCGTAAAAATATTGTAGATTATCCTAATTAGGGGTATTCCTCCATCGCATAGTGCTGAGCTAGAAGTTTGGGCTGTATGTCACCTCGAAAGGCGTTGCCCATCTATATCGTGAAGTAAAACTTGTTATTCTTAAACTACACCTCCTAGATGGGGTTGACTAAAATATATTGAAATAACGTTTTCTTAGGAACTACTAGGGTCTCGGTGAAGTAAACAGGGGTCCGCTAAATAATAATATTATCTTAAGGGGTATATACTACCTCATAAGGCAGCTGGTCAATAATAAAGCAAGACGGTGAGCAATGCTAGAGTAAACTGGTATCCTCGCGGGTTTATATTACGGGAAGACCTAGCTGCAATAGACTAACTAACATACACATAGCCTGTCTGCAACTAGAAAGACGAAGCAAGCTTGCTTACTTGCTCGCTTGATATCTACTCAGGCACATAGGGGCAAGAATACCCCGAAATTGTTGATTGATTGATCTCCAACGCATACGACGTCCTACGCCTCGAAACAGCCCTACCCGCCCTTCTTATTGAACGCCTGCTAATGCAAGTTGGATATATCGCCTCCCTCCCTCCCTCCGCTCTCTTCGAGATCTATCCATCCATCTAAAACCCCCTATTCTTTTTTCGTCGGCCGCCTCCGCACCTTGATATTTTCCTCGCTCGAGTTTCGTTCGAGGGACTAACTCAACCTTGATACATTTGAGTCCTCCGAAATGTGACCATGATATTTCTTATGGCTTATCTATCCTCTTATTGCATAACCCTATTGTGAGCTTGCGGTGATATATTATGCCCCTACCTAGTTGGGAACTCCTATTATAGCTTTGATAAAACCCCTCGACTAGGGATAGTCTAGTTCAAGTGAAGGATTCTCTTCGTATTTTCGTAAACCATCCACGTAATGCTAAGCGCAGGAGCGACCTTGAGTAGATTCGGCATCAGGCCCTTGTACAGACCCCTGACTCCTTCGTTCCGAATCGTCTTTTGCGCTACATCCCATATGCCGGTATAACGGGCTGGGTGCATGCTAGTGCCCTGAGTCTGTAGCCTTGTGCGGAGCACATTTAAAGGGTAGACTACCGAAGCGCCAAAGGCACCTGATGATGCTCCCATAATTCCTGTCACAAAAGTGCTTGGGCGAGCGTCCTCCTCATGAATACCGTCAGCCTTGGCTTTGTATGATATGTAGGTCGTCTTAAGTAGCTCAAATGTACCCATATCGATGGCCGAATACGGAAACATGCCGATAAGGCCCATAGTCACACCCCTATAGGTAGCCCGCACGCCGCCTTCTGCCCACATCTTCTGCGCAGTTTGCAAGAGAAGGGCGTTGCCGCGTGGGCCGCCAGAAACGTATTCCGACTGTAAGCTAACCATTATATAAGTCAAAGCTATAAACAAATGCAATGTGAGGCTTACCGGAACTTGAGGGTATCTAGAGGATAGACACAAAACCTATATACTCATTAACCGCCGCCATATAAAAGGACGAGCAGGTCGACATACTGTGCAGTCATGCCTGCTACACCGCCTGCTACAAATTTAGAATACGGATTGATCTGATGCATATCATTATGCCCTTCGAGGCTTGCAAGGGTCTTCTTAGCAGCCTCGTATGCTCCAAACTGGTATGCGGTCAGCAAGGTTTTAATCAGATACTACAACGCCTTGAGATATGTACCCTAATTGCTGTCTCTGGCATGATCTTAACCACATTAAGTCCATTGCCTGGTTGATGAAAGGGTAAGCTTCGGGATGATTTGGAGTAATCTTGTCTAAAGGAGATAATTACCAGCAAAGAATCCACGAACACCTCCAGCCTTGTATATATCGGTGATAGCTGTGACTAAGGGCCCGCCAGCATGTTTTAAGGCACGGATGGCTTGGCCCTTCTTGGCGGCGTCGACGGCGGCATTGGCGCTTGCTGTTGTTTTCACGAGAAGGTAGACCTTCAATCGATCGAGCGGAGCAGTAGCAGTACGAGAGATGCCTCCCGCCACAGCACCAGCAATGAAATATCCTGGATCGGGGAGGTATTTAATCAGCATAGATCTTTTGCTTGTTTTACTCAATCCCGGTTCAATCTCAGTGCCTTCTGCTGCGGGAAGCTTCTCCTGCTTAGTGCCGAAGATATCATCGGTAGAAGTAGTAGTTTCGGAGGTATTATACGGCTGCGCTGCAGCTATAGTCATGTTGGTCGTATCGTCGGCTGTCGGAGAATTATGTGTCACTGTTGTTCTTTGTTCGCGTTCCTCCTCGTTCGAATTCGACGATGGAGGAATATACTCATCATCCGGTGGGCAGGCGATTCTGAAGATTGAACCAAAAAGGGTGGAGAGAATATTCGTACCTAAGCCATGAAGAGTTTCCTCGCTGACTACCGAGTCACCTTCGGAATTGAGAGTGAGGATATCTGTGTAGAAGGTGAAGACTGCCCGCAGTGTGGTGGTAGAATCAGTGTTAGGCATGAAAAGGAGAAAATTTCTAAGGTTGTAAGATGTCAGTACTGTTTTACACAATTGAACACGGTGACGCGTGTAGATGCGTTGTCCCACAAGCCTTTAGCTTCTTAACTCTCATCTCAACAATTACCATGTAAGTATAGATCTGTGCTAACATTACACATTTAATATAACCAAACGACTTTATCTCCACCAAAGATTTAATCCCTCAGAATCACGAGAAGCGGGGGGAGATGGGAGATGGGAGATACGGAAATGGAAGGTAAAACTAACCGCCATTCTTCATAAGTAATAAACCCATCACGATTGTGATCGATATTCTCGAAAAATTCATCCAACCGGCGTAAGGGGACCGCAAGACCAGCACGTTGCACAGCATGGTGAAGCTCTTCCTTATCAATCTTCCCATTTTGATCTCGATCGATAGATTTAAAAAGAACGTAGAGCTGACGCTCAGCAGCTTCGACAAAGACTCGAAATTCTATATTAATTCCAATCATGATTAGTTAAAGAGAAATGATAGCATTGGTGGAAACATTGGTGGAAATCTAGTGTAGGTAGGCTCTACAGACCCTCATACTGAATCTTGCCGTCGCCATTCGAATCCACAACCTTTATTATACTCTTCAACAAGTCATCGGCATTTTTCATTGCTGCCGTACCAAGTCAGCAATAAAATCTCTAAGGTCTAAGACGACTAAGGTAGGGGATTAGTTGCTAACGATGATCGATCCTCTTGAGGCCTTTTTGTAACCCCTTCCAATCAAGTTCGCCTGTGCCTTGGTAGTCCAGCCTTCTCCAAAGCTGCTCAACGCGTACGTCGCGCTGGTTTTGCGACTCCTCCATCTCCATCTCTAACTTGGTGATCACCTTGGGAATGTCCATACTTAGCGATCATGACAGGCGCAACGGAAACAACGAAGAGGCTATCGCAAAGCTGACCATTGAATTCTACGGATAGGGCATCATTAGATGCTATGTCGGGGGTCGTTGTCGCGACTTGTCTGAGATCATTACCCTCAAACAAGTCGATAAATTGAAGTCGGTTGTTTTTTTCGATAAGTTCCAAGACTTGAACGGGGCACGCGAAAATGACGACCGTCCCGCAAAAGGAACCTCGGGGAACAAGGAATCCATGTCGAAACCAATTTGACAGCCCGATAAGCCGATAAGAAATAATGCCTACTGGATGAACCTACCGGATGACGATGCTCCCGTGCGGACTAAGGGGAAGAGACTGTGTACTACCTATCAAATAAAGGGGGTGATCACAGTGCAAGTTTATGTCATACATACAGACATATGCTAGGTACCTAATCAATGCGCTAGCCGATGCAACCCCCACTTTGTCCGATATCTCCAGCTAGATCTTAATAACACGCAACTTGCTTGTTCTACTTGTCCATCCAATCTTCATCTTTCTCAGCCTTGGCTTGTCTAAGCCATCTCCTTTCAGCCTCACAGGGCTGGGGTTTCCAAAACCCCCATCATGTTCCCCAATTCCAATGTTGGGTTTATCTAAGCTTACTTATCTTATATTCTCTTCAACTACTTGGGTAAATACCCTAGGCATTGTCATCTTATAGACGTAATGGCAGCCAACTACTGGGAGTCAACCCAGAGGCGCTTCTGGCAATTCTCGAAAGATGAACTTGCTCAGATGCGCGACGAACTAGAGAAAAGCGACCAGGCCCTGGTACAAATGTTTCCCTTGCCACGGAGGACGCATCTAAATATATACTTTAATCAACGTAAGATAGTAGATCTTATCGCCTAATGCAAGACCGCATACTAATGCTAGTTGTTGGATAGAAATTGGTCGTTTAGGGAAGAGACTCAACATCAAACAACAAGCTGTTGCTACAGCCCAGCTATATATAAAGCGATTCTATTGCAAAGTAGAAATTCGTCGAACGAATCCATATCTCGTTCTCACCACGGCGCTATACCTAGCTTGCAAGATGGAGGAATGCCCGCAACATATTAGAATGTTTGTGACGGAGGCGCGATCTCTATGGCCAGGTGCGTTCAAACTATACTCTCCCGTTAAATTAGGCTTTTCAGCTGACTAGAGTATATTCCTAGACTTACTTCATGCTGATGTTTCGCGCGTCGGCGAATGCGAGTTCTTCCTCATATCCGAGATGAACTCTCAACTAATAGTCCACCAACCTTACCGAACGTTAACGAGCCTTCAATCCGACTTTTTCCTTACTCCAGATGAGATTAACCTAGCATTGTCGGTAATCAACGATCACTACATGACGGACTTACCGCTCTTATATGCGCCACACATCATTGCGCTTACGGCCATTCTCCTGTCCCTAATCCCTCGTCCGAATAATAATGCCAATATGGCCGCAGTAACGGCGGCGTTAACGCAAGCCCAACAAAGCCGATCTAGTACCAGTACCGGCCAAAATACACCTGGAGCCACCGAGAAAGACAAGCAACAAGATGTGCGAATGGGCAAGATACAGCGTTTCGCTGCTTTCCTTGCTGAGAGCACCGTGGATATTGAGGGTATGATAGACTGCACACAAGAACTAATTTCGTTCTACGAATGCCATGAGCAGTATAATGATAAGATAATGCGCGAGCAAGTTAACAGATTCGTCAAGGCCAGAGGGTTAGACAAGCACTAGATGTCGTCACCAACGGTAGGCGGTGTGTTTGTTATATGAATGAAGGAAGAGTTGGGAGGCGGCTCTTAGTGCTCATAGAAGGCACTGAGTTGTTTGAGAAGCGTCGCGAAATTACCATGTACCAAGATGACTACATGTTAACAGCGATGAATATTAATATATCTACGAAGTAGTGGGATATGAGGTTGACCTAGAATCCACATATCCAACTTTCAAATCACACCCACTCTGACTAAAAGATATTGTATTAGAACGGAGGTATTGGTGAGTTGCTACGGGGATAAATTCTGATTCCTCGTATGCATATAGTGAATATTATGTGATGATATCAATACCTATTTAGAGTGAATACACTAATTATGCACATGGTTAGACCTTCAACCCTTTAGAGGTTGGGGACTTCAAAGTCTTAGCCTAGTGTATGTAGAATGATCAGTTGGTGTCCCTTGCACCAGATCGAAGAGTGCTCGATATGAAATCGTACACTTATCTCATCTAGGCATTATCCAAGACCCACAAACTTTGACATGCAGAAGGAGTGGAAGGAAGGGTGGAAAGGGTGGAAAGGGTTGCGCTGATGATAAGAACGTACCATGTTAGGTAAGGTTCCCCGCAAGACGCCGCAAGACGGGATCGAATCCGATATAAATCACGTCAAATGTTACACGTTGGGTCGAACAGTTGGTCGGTGCCGCCATAAGCGAAGCAATTCTATGTAGGTATGTAACCTACCGCCAAGCTTTATGAAGTCAAATGCCATAATTACAGATCTCTATAAGATAATAGTTCGTCACATTATTCAGACCTTCGAAAATGTATACCTATGTCTCACATATAGAAAGTATACATATTGGTAAATGAATTTTAGACTTAACTATTGTATATAACATTTAATATTAAGTGAGACTGGTGTAAAACGGAGGGGTAGTAGAGCAACGGTCTCGTTTAAAAACGGTCAGTTACAAGAAACGGCTGTGCCGCTCAGCCTCTTCCCTAACTAAACTTAACATTTGTATATAGTCCGAGCTCGGTACTTATCCACCTAGGCGTGTGCATGTACCTATGCACGAATTCGTGGAGGACCTAAGCTTACAGCGAGTGCATTGGGTAACATTGGGTAACACGACTTGGAAAGACTTGCCTAGCCCTTAGTGAAACTTGCTCTCTATGAGGTACATATGTACATAGTAACTAATACCTACCTATGTATACAACTACCTAAAACATCCACATATTGTCAACTTCTAACGGGAGTATGTTCCAACATGAGATGTATGGATGAGTATACCCACCAAAAATCCCATACCATTTTTCATCATAAGATACTAATAGAAATACTAAAAAACCAAGCCTCTTTCTCGAACCCTCAAAAGAGAAGCAGCAAACAAGCTAACAAGCACCTGATACAACAAGCCACAAATTTGATCGGGACTAGGTCCGGAATTCTCCTACGTCGGTAGATCTACCACATTCGGAATTCATCGCCCAGTATTTCTCGATTGTTCTTCCAAAGCCGGGGCACTAAAATAGTAGCAATCGCTGCCCTGACTGACTGCTTGAATTCGGTCCAGGAATAGATGGATGTCACCCAAAGACCTTCGAGAACGAGATCATCGCTGGACTAAAACGAATTATGGGAAAAGATCCGCATACATACATAACCCAACTTGGCCATAGCAAGGTCAATGAACAGGTAAATGGTCATAAAGGAATGGGACGAATGCAACTAAAAGAAGAGATGGCATCTTCACTAATTACCCATTCGTATCTACACATCTATACGGGGTAGTATGTATAGGGTTCAATTTGCCGCTTTCGTCACAAGCGGCTGTAAGTAAGACTGTTGCAATCAAACAAAGCGGGTAGCAGAGCCACAATCGTCAACGTCCCAGTCGGTACGATTCAACTCTTCATCACTCGCAGGAAACCTTTCTATAACCGCGAGGGAACTCTTCGAATGCATATCGGACAAAATCGTGCAAGCCTCTCTCCTACCAGCGTACATACGTACATATGTAGGTCTACACCATTCAGGGCCTGCGAGTTCTAGGCTCTCCGGTTCCAGGGACCAGAGGCAAATTTCATTACACATGGCGGCAACTTGCGTCTTCTGTTGGGCGGTCACTAGCCACTCAATCGCGATTTTGCCTCCGACGATCCATGCTCTCATCTTACACAGGTGCAGAGATGCCAACCCATCGCAGGTCGTGATAGGTTGGTTAACTATTCCGTGTTTTGGTCTCACAACCGTACAGATTTGGATAGAATATAGATCAGCAGCGCATATTACGTTTAACTTCAGGTGAGCAAGCGCCTGAATCATAACTTTCTCACACATACTCCGGCAAGCATATCGAGTGGTCGAGTTCGAGAAATGAAACTGCAGGACAAAGGTAGGAATGTTGTCAGCTTTTAGGAGCGCGGGAAATTCAACCGTACCCTTACAAAGTACCTTTCTTACCTCGACGAGGCGACTGTGGGCGGTCAGAACTCTCTTGCCGTCCTCCCTACGGTACAAGTCGTCTGCTAAGCTGCCTAATAAAAGGGAATAGACCAGCATTACCCCCGTCGTCCCAAACCCCAAGCAGTCTCACGCTGCACGAGACCATGTTCGTACCCACTTGCACCGGTATGGTGGCTTGCAGGACTGGTATGTGCAATCCTAACGATTATACGTTTAGGGTAAAGCTCCAGTTCAACACCCATCATCCGCTCCACCGCGCAACAAGGGTTTCTAACGCCCGGACCCGGAATACTATATCACAGTATGTATGAGTGGTCACAGTGACAGAGCGACTGGCAAGGCTGCAATCCCACGCAAGCCAAAGGACCGAACTTGCCTCTAATTGGCCTAATTGGTACCGACGTAAGAAATTGCCTACATAGGCGAAGCCGCCGCTGCAAGGCAGGTGTTGTATTTACTACGTTGTTGTCAAAGGGATACTGGGTATTCCCTTAAGGACTAAACACCATGGTTACTCGTCAGGTTCGACAAAGTCGGGATGTGAACAATGAGATCAATCGGATATAGACCATCATCCCTTTAAACTTTTGGTAGATGTGTCACTATGTTCATTATGTTCATTACGCACGCCATGGGTAAAAGCGAATTTAGAAATTGGATTAGACAATTACCAATTAACCCCATTTTAAGTCTAGCGAGTTCCCTTTTAGGGATAAACCACTCTACATATGTATGCAGGAGTTGCCCCTGAACGCAAGGCAAAGCAGGTAGGGAAAGTTATTATTCAGGTTATCAATTTACTTAGGTTACGTTAACTACGTATGTAGGTAACAAGGCTGGATTATCGAAGGTTAGAGAAAACATCATACTACGTATGTATAGTCGCAGAATGGAGAAACGATCATCCACGCGAGGCTCGGGAATGCGTCGTTGGGGATGTTGAGGGGGGTTACGTACCTATTTAGTTGATCTGACGATAGTGGGTTCATCAACGTTGAGTGGCGACAAGAATTAGGAACAATAATGTCCGAGCATCGAGATGAAGCTATTCGCATTAAGACGATATCGAACGATTAACCGATTTTTTTGAGTAGATTGAAGCCATGTTCAACCCTCCCTCAAATCGACCCACCTAGTCAATACCTACATAACACCTTTATCAAGTCTCCTGATACTTGCTGACTAGTATACATACATAGTGTAGTTGCTAGTTGCTAGTTGCTAGTTGCTAGCTGCTACTACCTACATATGTATATTATATGTAATAAATGAGATAGGTTTGGTTGAATTGGATAGGGCTTTTAAAGGGAAATCAAATTGGTTTCCCCTCTCGACTGGTGCCGACTGGTAACTCTTGACCAGCCTCGTCCAGTAACCAGATGGCGCAGCTTGCAGGCTATTATTCCTTTGTCCCAGACCACAGCACGCGGACTCGCTACGGTAAATTAATCGGCAAGCTACCTGCTGGCGATCGCATTGCAGCGGACATCTGGTGACGGGTGACTGGTCAAGGGACGGCCAGCATTACAAGCATTTACAAGCATTTACAAGCATTGCAATGTATATGGTTTGTTAGGGGGGAACAGGCGGCCAAGGGGAAGCGTTCTGCAGAACAAGCCGACTGGCACTGTGGCATTCCTGCGAGCAATGGGGAAACAACTAATGTTAGGTACATAGGAACAACCATAAGGAATAACAGCGCCCATCGAGCCGGGCTTCAAAGCTAGTCCTCGTTTGTATTAGTGTTAGGATATTAGGATATGTTATCCAATGATCTCAGGTGGCGACTTTAGTTTCATTCGCCAGCTCAATTCCCCCCCACCCGCCATTAATGAACGAAACCCTTGAGGCTTGTGGGTCCTTAAGAACAGTGCGTTGAGCAGGCCTTGCAGGTTCTTGCAGATCTTACATGTCTTTGCAGCTTCCGCTATTTCAATGTTGTCCTCCCACTAGGCTTTGTATAGACTAGCTCCAGGTCTTGAGCCAGCAAGCGACCCAAGCATACTATGAGTTCCCCCCGGCCTTGACCCACCCTCCTTTGCCGCCTTCTGCTGTTCTGCTGCTTCTCCGAATCACAGCTTGCCCTTCTCCTCTCCCGCCTTCTTTTCTCTTACTCTTATCGATCCTACCACACTCACCCGTCCCTTAAACTTTTCCAAGCCTTACCCCAGAAACGCACATAACGAAAATCTATAACCAATTCTACCACCTCTTAACAACAAACTTTTGAAAAGCTTATTCTCTCTTACATCTTACATTGCCACATTGTGCAAATTGCCTAGACGAGTTCTCATTGTTGTCCTTCCTAGCCAAATTTTAATAACGCAACGGTCGGCAACTTTAAAACACCCCCAACCCAATTCAACAACGCACAGGACCGCACACACACACCGCCACCTAACATATCTCATCTGTCCAACCACTTTTTGTAATATACGACAGCTACTTTGAAGAAGAGAAAAAAAGCATACTTTTACGTATGACCCTAAGGGAAGAACAATCATAATGTCTTATTACAGCTATAACCATCATCAACCAACAGCACCCGCTCCTTCGGTTTCGCATAACCACCATGGCGGTCGAAACCGGAGAGCACCGAGGCTCTCTGTATCTCAAAACTCTCAGAAACAGTTTCGCGGTGTGAGGAGCATGAAGGAGCTGAGTGAATCTGTTTCCGTGAATGCTTTCCGATCACAGTTCGAAGCGAGCCGTTCTTTCGATCTCGAGGATGACATGGAGTTTTGTCCCAAGCTGTTGACGGAGATTGATGTAAGTCAGGTTAACACTTATGATGTTGTTATCTAATACGTCGTCTATTATACAACGTCGTATCGATAACTCGTTCGTGTACCAACAATAGTTACTAACATGTTCGTCTATAGCTGGTGTCGATTAGCAGTGCTTCTTCCGACCGATCTTCATTATCCAGCAACTCACCTAATGCTTCACCCACGCAGCACCCACAGCAAGTTGCTTCCAGCTTCTCTCTCAACTCTACCTCTCCAGCTTTTATTCCTCCTACTTTCCAAACTCAACAGTCGAGCCTAAAGTTGCATGCACCCGCCGCCACCCGGGCGCGCAACGCCATCCCTATCATCAACCCCGCCAATGGCCTGACGATGTCCAGCCCGCCGCAGTCCGTTTCGCCTGCCCGAATGCAGCACATCGGCAGACGGTGGTAGATGGCTTGTCGCCTCGCTTCCTTTTTGGATGTTGAGATGACTCACCATCTAATCACTCGTTTGCAGTTGTTCTGAACATCTTTTACTTTCCGTTTAGAAGACATTTGTTGCTCCAATAGCAGCTGTTCATCTTGGCGGGCACCGGCACGGATATCAGGCATCAACAACACATCTTCAGGTCATTTTAGGGCTCGACTGCGGACTCCACCTCTACTCCACTTTCTCCCTGTATAAAACATCCTTATTCGACATATAACTAGTGTTCATCGTAAAACTTTCTCCACGGATCTTCACGATGGGCGCGAATTGGCATTGAAGATAATCGATACCACCTGATTTCTGTTTGGTTTGAGAAAAGGGAAAATCCTAATAATCCCGGTGTTCTGACCTCGAAAGATGGGGGCTGTTTGGGTTCGCAAATGGGCGTTTTAAGTTACGGCGGTTTTGCATTTCGTAATTGCATCGGTGTTCACGACACAACGGAGTCATCGGGTTCAATCTGGGAGCGGCACGATAAAGCGTCATCACGGGTTATGACATTTGAGCAAAAAAAGAATACCACTACACATATAGAACAAGTGTTTGGCGACGAGGGGTTGGTCTCTATTTTGTTTAAGCAGGCAGGTGGTTCTTCCATCGGGGCGGAGTTGTGCTACTCGGCAAGGTCTTTTTTACATGGGAAATATCCGGGTCAAAGAGAATCTCAACACAAAGTAACGGGATTGGGTAGGCACTCGGGGTGTCTTGATTTTCATTTTTCTAAGCTCATGGCACGAGATGGGAGTTGGTTGCGCGGTGCTTTGGGGCTGCAAATACATGGCTCATATTTATGTCATCATCATCATCGTCTTTTGTTTCCCTTTTTTTTTTACCATTTTTACTGTCCTTGTATTACGGTCGAAGGATGAGAGGATACCAGTCCGTTTCTTTCGTATTATTCCCCCGGGCAAAGGTTCTACCAATTGGGTCAAGTGCATCACCAGGTTTCTTCTCTCGGGGCGATTTGGGGGAGGATGGAATCTTTGTGTATAGGAAATCATATTCGGGCGGACAAGCGCAGGCGGCGCGGAAATGGGTACACGCCAACTGGTTCCCTAACGGCTGTGTGGCGTTTACCTATTTTGGTGTTTGTGTGTGAAGATAAAAGAGAACGCCTTTTGTCAGGTGTCTTCTACCGTACATTCGATGTGTTCAATTGAAATGGGCGAAATATGTGCCTCTCACTTCTAAATCTCTATTGTGTTCCTGCATTTGTGATGGTTTGACTAGTGATCATAGTGGTGATATTAATAACTATCAGTATGAGGCGTATGGAAATCATAGGGAATGTTTATTTCCGATTAACTAGAATTAGTTTACGGTTCATAAGATCGAGGCTAGACATCTCAACTATTGCCGTCTCATTCATCTTCGGATCGATCTAGCAATAGTCCTGACAGTCCAAAGACGGGTCGCACAGGTCGGACCAGTGTATTTACTACGCCTATATGTAGTATGCATGTGTCTATGTTTGTACCTATGCATGTATATACTTATCTACCTATATAATATTGGGCTGTACATATATAATATGAATATGTATGCGCGCCGCCCCCTTCCCCGTCGTCTCCCCGTCGGGCTTGCTGCATGCAAGTTTGACGAGTTTTGGGAGAAGGGAGAAAGAAGGGGGAAAAGGCCTATCTTGCTCGTTTGAGATTAGTGGTCCGTCGGGTGCATAGGTAGGTATGTAGGTAGGTGTATGTATGCGGACGCCCCGCACTCCGTACCGGCTTTTGGTTTTATAGGTTGGGTTAGGTTAGGTTAGGTTGGGTTGGGTCAGGTACTGCGTAGGCAAATAGGTATGTAGGTACCTAAGGTAGGAAGGTAAGGGAGACAAGGGAAGAGATCTGCTGGCTGACTGTATGCTGTGTTCCCGAGGTTGTCCGTTCGTCGGCCCGGTCAGGTGATGAGTAGGAGATGCGGCGTTGTGTTGCGTGCGTGCTTGGTGGGTGAGGCGAGAGACTAACTAATGTAAGACTGTTGTTAGTATGAATAAGTTAGGTAGTTTTATAATAGTTAGAAGATATAAGTTTATATCGTATGTTAGGTAGATTACCTAGGTAGTTAATTGTATAATTCCTAAAATACATAAAAGTTGAGATATGATTCTAGGACGTCTTCATGCGCTTCTTGTCATTGGCGAATTGAGCCGGTTTCACAAACTCTGGCAGCGATCGATAACGGAGTCCTGTCGAATACCATAGGCCAATTAGATAACTCCGGTACGAGGTGACGGGGGGTGAGACGGAGGCCGCTGCGAGTAATACCATGTCATGTATGTGTTACTCGAGACTTCATGCGGGTAAATGTAGTACTGTCAGATATCAGATTGTTAAATGTGGCTGTTCATTCAATGGAACTCCATTGAGCGAGCATTGGGGAGCGTAATACGGACGGACGGAACTGCTCGAGGTTTTAATATCGGTGCTTGTTCCCAACAATATTATATTTCATTTCTGATTTATGATGTTGGGATTTAAAACGTCAGCTTCCTATTCTACGGATTTCTATGTATGAGGTCAGGACTAAGGGGGTTTGATATCTTCTAGATATAATAAGACTGTGGTGACAGCCTCGCATATAATATCTAATGGCTACAACTTAGAGATATGTATATGGCTGTTACTCCACGAATTTGCCATGGGTACAAATCATGGTTGCCACAGGCTAGGCCTAGTTCCTTATTACTTTATTTATACTATGAAGTTCCTGCTAGTACTGCTTATTTATAGTAGTTAGGCAAATATAAATTAAGTCTTGGGTAAGTTGATACAACAAGCAAACAGGAGCCATATTTGTCTGGAAATGAGTTGAAGTCTACATGATTCATAAAACTTGGACAGTAGACTTACCATTAGAGTTAAAATACTCTACGCCAACTACTAAAATAACACGGAGCCTTTCATGCTAATATACCTATTATTACTTCGAGGAGATATTGTACGGTTATAATATTTACCAAGGTACTCTAGCTTACGGCATCTGAATGTTACTTCGGCACATACATAGTGTCAGATAGCAGGGTTACTGGATCGACAATTTGAACCATAGAGACTTGCAACGTGATAAAGTAGATACTATATACATAGAGCCTCCTACATGCGTTTCCCTAGAAGCTACCTAAACCAACTCGAATAAAGAAGATCACTAGTTGTGACTTTGTACCGGATTAGGGGTTATTGCATGTATGAATACGTATTTATTTACCTTTGGTTTTTGCTTAGTAACTCTGACGTCCATCATTTGGATACACATCCTTAATTGGAATAGAAAACGGTGTTATGATATTAGGGAGTAAGTCACTACCTTAGCTTAGCGGATTTAAATATCTGGACAGTTCACGATACTTTCCGAGACGTCATTAAAGATGGCATGCTACTAATTTCCATAGTTAGATCTGAGATTTGGACTTGGACACAGTGTATTTATTTAGGCCGTGGTTAATTGAAATTAATCGTATTAGATATTCGGAAGAAAGAAGAATTAAGTTAATAATAAGGTGCAACGGTTAGGTGGAGAAGTGATGTCGTCTCTGATGTTATTCCTATGAGCCGAAGAAAGAAAGCGGACTAAGCCGAGGAATGAACCGTGCGCTAGCTATTATTGACCAATAATATCTCAGTATATTTGCATAACCCACTCAAGGTACCCTCTTACAAGCTGTTGACGTCATAATATTAAATAGATTCCTTGGTCTCCGGCCAGTGAGAGCAGCGCCATGTTCCATGACTACGAGACAATTACCTCAAAGCTCTTTGGGATAAGTTCAATTGGAATAAACTCGAGTACATTGTTCATACGCAATTTTCTGAGCTCCAAGCTACCGATTATCTATTACCTACTATCTACAACATACTCACTTATACAACTACAACTACGACTACTGCCGTTTACCTACAGAGAGACCTTATACCATCTCAAGAACTATATCAAATACACATAAACACAATGGCTTCCAGAATGCTATTCAGATCAGCTGCTACCATTGCTACAGGTAGACAAGCAGTAGCACAACGGACCTTCACCACCAGCTCTGTAAACCTATCTTACAAAGAGAGCAGCCGTAAGTAACACCACCTCCCCTAATAAAAGGAGCGTATGCATCCCACAGATAAAAAAAATTGGATAAGAACTACCTATTGGCTAACATAACGCCTCCCATGCAGACGGATCCGAAACACACGACCCAGAGAAGCACAAGCAAGATCTGCTAGCGAAGCACAAGGAAGGCAAGGGCCACTGGAAGCCCGAGCTAGCATCCGATAGCGAGGAAGCCGTCAAGGCTGATCGGCATGGCGGCGGCGGCAAGGAGGACATCGCGGCCCTGCAGGAGCGCACTAAGAGTGCTGCGGAAGAGACCAGCAAGGCTGGCACTAGCATGCGTGATGGGTTGTAAGGTCTGAGGACTTTGCAAGAAATTAAAGACATTGGGCTGACTGACTAGTTCAGACTCGACTTAATGGATAGGGATGGTGCGGGCCCGACAAAGTAAAATGGGCGAGTGAGATCAAGATGATGGTCATTATTTGGTCGTTATGGTAGGCGGTTTTATTACGGGTTTACTTATATGTATTGTACGAATAAGAAATGACAATGGACTCTGGATCTAATGACTAACAGAAATATCTACATCTACATCTACATGCTTAACTATCGTTCCTTACTATCGTGTAGTCTATAAATCTTTTACTGTAGCTGAGATATATCCACGGCTCAACTATTATAACTATGTATTACCCTTCTAAGTAAGTGAACCTGGACCGTGTATGGTCCGCAAGTTGATTTATATCAAATACCCAAAGAGAATATATGATGTGTAAGTCCGTGGTGCCTGTCCACGTATGAGTATAGTATAAACAATGATATGTATAATCAATGTAAATGTCCCTGTTAAACGCCTTGCCGACGCCATGCAAAATGCAACGAGGACTCGAGTATGCCAGTCCAATCCAGTCCTGTCTAGCGCAATTACCACATCCTGCCTCTTTTCTAATCCCCCCTTAGGTGTACCTAGCCAGCCCCCTCTCTCGTGCTCCTTTTCTTCTTCTTATCTTTCTCTTTATTTCAAAATCGCAATAAGCAACACCAACACAATAATCAGGATGATTATAGCAATCATCTGCTTACTATCCCCCGCCGCCCTCGTAATCTTGCCGACCTGGCGCTTCGCGCGATCTAGCCGCCCTTGATGCCTGTCCACCGCGCTATCGACATCATCAAGCATGGCCACATGCTCATCCAGCTCGTCGCCGATCTGCATGCTGAGCTCTCGCTGGCGCGCGATACTAGCTCCCAACGCGTCTAGCTGCTCGTCCTGCTGGTTTAAAATCCGCTGATGGTACGCGTGGATCTGCACGTTGTCCATTCCCGCCGCCTCGTCCCGGTACCCCAGGCTGTCGTCCCCCGGGTTGTCCCGGTACCGGCTTGCCCCGAACAGCTGCGCCTCTAGGTCTGGGTCTGTGGTCGCGGATGGACTCGCGGGGTTGTCGGTGAAGCGCACGGTTTTGGAGGCGGTGCGGGCGCCCTTGGGCCGGAGATTCGAGGACGAGGAGGCTTGGGAAGGGTTGGAGATGCTGTTGCGGGGCGACGTAGTGGCGTGCTCGAAGTCCGAGCTCAGGGCCGGGTCGTTCGGATGTGTGAGGGTGGATTCGGTGGATGGAGAGGAGAAGCCGTGGAATTGGGATGTCAAATCGTCGTATTGCTTCTGTAGGCTGGGAAGGGCATCGGAGATGGTGAGAGAGCCACTATAGATGTGTTAGTATAATAGGGGATATGTTAAAGATAATAGTTCTTGGGTATATAGATGGTATATCATAAACCCGATTGTCTAAGATGCTGTCGCATACTCTTCATCGCCGGCTTCCTCGAGCCTCTTCTGTTCTTTTTCTAGCGCTTCTAATCCATCTTTGAACTGATCTAAAGATCTAGATATATGTCCGTCCTTTGAATCGCCATCGAGATTGAGGCTCTGCGCCCGCTGCCGTTCCAGCAGGGAGAGCTTGATATGGTCGGCCAGGAGGTATAGCTGGTTTGGATTCGACATGGCGACTTATCGTTCGTCAGACTAGCGCCTGGGAATCTGGGATGGGGAAAGATATGTAGCGTGACGAATCGAACCAACCGGGGGATGCGGAATAGCAGATGTGTTGAATGTGTGTCCTAGTGTGTTTGAGGCCAAATTGTCAGTTGAGTGGTTCTTGATGGGCTGTAAGTTGTAACTCAGCAAGAGTAGGTACAGTAATCTGGACCAATCCTAGTAGCTAATAGATGCGACATGCGAATAAGACCTATCAGCTTTAACATTTATTACATACATTATGCATATGTGCATATATGCAGAATCGGGGACCATGCATAGGTTTTCTCCGCATCTCGATTCATTACTTTATGAGGTAGGTACCTTAGGTAACCTTATGTAATCCTGAGCATTTTCTTTCCTACCTTTCTCAATCTTTCTTTTATTTCTTTAACAACTTCCAACTATGATTCGTATGGCAAATACCATATTGTGCAGTCATCTTCCCTGGTCGGCCCGGGCATCAGTATAAACGAACTCACCAGTCAACTCAAGTTATATACCTAACTTAAGATGACCGGCTACGGAATGCTGGTAACGAATCAGACCACAGACTAGGTTAGGGGGCTGTTGGTCTAGTCTGGTTCTGTTCTATTCTGCTTTGCCGAGCTTATCCCCTCTTACTCATGTCTTCTATTTGAAGATTGAGGTATTTGAGCATCTAATGGGTCGAGCTCTTTGCTGACCTTATACTCCAGTTTGAACGAGCTCTTCAACTACCGAAGTGCTGACCTAAATCTTATTGCTTATGTGTTGGTTTATGTGCCTCACATCTGCAATTGAAGGAGCTCTGAGTCGTCCACCATCGTGGGGTCTAAGATGGGTTCCACGATGAGACAATCTTTGGGAACCTTCGAAACCAATGTTTGAGGTGTCTGGTGAGTAGCTGAGGTAGGATTTATGTCATTTCCTAGCTTAAGGTACGACGTCTCCCGAAGATGTACAACCCACCGGAGCCCTACTACCTTCTCCTATTTGGTTAGTTACGGACTTGTTACTGGGATGAGATAACTTTGCCCCGAACTGCCCGCACCTTTACGCCGCTTGGCAACATTCCGGCAAGTAAATCGTGTGGGGTTACCTATTGCTAGTCCCGCTACTATATCATTTCAAGGGTCCTATTATGACACCAGACGAAATAGTAATGGCTTTGCCCCTCACTGATACAAACTCGACCATCGACTTGGTTGTTTAAAGTTAGGTTGAAGTTTTTTCCGTCTGATATGTTATTTTTATTTTAGATCTCTAGTGAATCTTTTCTTATCTTCTACTTATTGTTACCTTTGTTACATCTGTCTTACGTAGTTTAGAGTACTAGGTTGGCGAAACTAGGTCTTCTCACTATACAACCATTTGTCTACCTCTCCCAGCTCAGCTTCTTATACCGATCTGTCATAACCGAATCCCACGTTGCACGACATCATGTCTCTCCCTAATGGCGTGTACCGCGCCGATCAGGTCGGCTCTTTTCTACGACCAAAAGCGCTTCTCGAGGCACGCGAACAGGCTGCTGAAGGCAAGCTGAAGGTCGAGCAGCTGAGAGAGCTAGAAGACAAATACGTCGCCAATGTCGTCGACAAACAGCTTACTGCTGGATTACGGGCCATTACAGATGGAGAGTTCAGGCGACAATGGTTTCACGTCGATTTCTTGAGAAATCTTAGCGGCATAGAGCTTCGTGGTGCTCTACAGTCTACCAATGTTAGCGTAGGAGGTACCATGCCTCCACGACTCGTTGTCGTTGACAAGATTGGCCACCCGAAGCCAATTCAAGTCGATGATTACAAGTATCTCGAGTCTCGGATCGCAGCAGCTGGCGCCAAGGCCACACCGAAGGTCTGCATCCCGTCGCCGACTATGATTCACTTCCGCAATACTCGCGAGACTATTGATGAGAAGGCTTACCCGACACTGGAGCCGTTCTTTGAGGACCTCGCGCGTGTATACCAGGAGGAGTTAGATGACCTCTACAAAGCCGGTGCTCGCTTTGTACAGCTCGACGACACTAACTTAGCCTATCTCTGCGATCCCAAGATGCGTGCTGAGGCTGAGGAGCGACATGGCGATGCTAACCTTCTTGCTCGTCAATACGCCGCACTTATTAATGCGGCTATCTCGAAGCGTCCCGCCGATTTGACTATTGGAATACATCTATGCCGCGGTAACCACCGCTCGCAATGGTTCGCGCAAGGTGGATACGAACCCGTAGCCGAAGTTCTATTCAAGGACCTGAACGTGGATGCTTACTTCCTCGAGTACGACGATGCGCGATCAGGAGATTTTTCGCCGCTCCGCCATCTACCCGAAAACAAGATTGTCGTCCTTGGTGTCATGACAAGTAAGAAGGCCGCCCTCGAAGACAAGGCTGAGATTATTAAGCGTCTCAATGAAGCTGCTTCGTTCTGCCCCAAGGGCCTGAAGCAACTCTGCCTCAGCCACCAGTGCGGCTTTAGCTCGACGTCTGAGGGTAATGATCTTACCGAGGAAGAACAATGGGCCAAGGTCAAGCTGGAGGTGGAGATTGCTAAGGAAGTTTGGGGAGATGATCTATCCATCTAAAAAGATACATAGAACAGGAATCTTGTTACCTTAGGTAACGCGATATGCTCCAGAGCATAGTCGAAAATTTCGCATCCGCCACGTGGGTAGGTATACGTTAGCCATATGGTAATGAAACTAGTGTGTGCATTTTCAGTGGCAACGGAGTTGAAAGCCAAGAAACGGGTGCGTTTGCGATGGCGTTGAGAGTGGTGGGTGTGATTCAACATAGCACGAAGTACGAAACCTGCATTAGTTGTACTCCAGTATAGAAAAGGCAGAAGATATAATACTACCAGCAGTAGTTGTCATACGCACTATAATTGTGTACCCGAAAGTCATTCATAGCACATCTTGTAGGACATAGCCGGTCTAATCTAAATAGGAGAACAACGATGCCAGTATATTAACATGGCATATCTAACGAAAAACCCTGCAAACTCCAGGAGATATCTTATTTGTACAGTATAGCAAACCCCCGCCTCCCCCTTTGCCACCCTCTTCCCTAATGCACACCGGGGAGTTTATGATTTTCTTGCGCCAGAGTTGCCAATCAAACAGTAATATACCACCCACCTATCACCATCCTGTTGTGTAGTATTGTAGTATTAGTTTAATCCTTTCCCCCGAGAGATGTTCTTGTAGCCCTTTAGTCCGCAGCCGCTATCCTTCCAAGCCTACCTGCCAAATCCTCTATAAACACAGGCGAGATACATTCTCCTTCTTGTTCGTTCGCAGCTCTCTGGGGAGATTTTCCGCCTCTGGGCCAAGGGGTACTGGGCGTATAATATAAAAGAAACATGAAGACATGAAGACATGAAAACATGAGAACAGAAGCATAAGCTCATTCGGAAATGCATAGAAATTGCGCCAACCAAGAAAAATCAAAGCTCAGCTCTTTGCATAGAGCCTGAGAATCTCGAGAATCTCGTAATTAGCCTCCTGAACAACGACGTTTGTTCCAAGAGACCAGAACATCGAAAAAGCCGAGGCTTTTTTTGACCCGAAACGCCGAATACATTTCTGTTGCCACCGAGCGACGGGGATTAAAAAGCCGGAGATGCCATTTTAAGAAAGAAAATCCGTATTAATCCGCCCGAATAGCTGGTCCGATCAAGATAAAAATCCCCGCAATAAGAGGGCGAGAAGAAAATCGACGTTTAAGCTCCTGGAGGAGGAGGGGCTTCACCCTGAGGCTGGCCGCCAGGTTGTTGCTGGGCATAAGCTTGGTACCAGAGCGCAAGGTATTGCTGGTATCCACCATCTTCACTCAAAATTAGTATGATTTATAAAACAGAAGGAGATATTATTTTGGACTTACACGCAGCATACGGGTCGCTAGCAGGGTTAGCACCTGCAGGCTCCGCTGCCTGGTTGCTCTGTTGCTGCTGGCCATAGTTGGGATTAGGGTTAGGATTAGGATTAGGATTATCCCAATCTCGGCGGTGTTGGTTGCGAGGAGGGCGACTTTGGTTGCCACCATTATTCTTCTGGCGCTGGGAAAATATAAGTAAACTGTATAAGTTGGCATCACGGAATGATAAGGACTTACTACTGCATCAACTTTGTCTTCGATAGCACGCTTGGCTCGGTTGATGGCGTCGTGAGATCCAATTAGGCCGATTTCACGCTCAGATTGACCAGGAACAGACGCAGTAACATTAATCTTACATCCGGTAGTGTTTTGCATCTCTCGGATGGTCTCACCACCCCTACCTATGATCATACCAACAGCATCACCAGGTACGAAGATAGAGTCATTGATCTTATCACCAGCACCTTGGCTGTTGTCACGAACTTGGTCAGTTCTTTGGGGGCGTCCTTTATTAGCATCGTTGGTGGTGTTGCTGGTGTTATTGTTGTTGACATTGCGGCTATCACTTGCAACAATCTCGAGAATCAGTTCCTTGGCTTGGCTAGCAGCATTAGGGGGGCCAATGAGGTTCACAGGGCGCAGACCGTCTACACTCTGGTCCTCGCCGACAATGTTAATGTGACAGCCACTTCGCTCTTGCAAATCCCTAATAGTTTCACCACCACGGCCGATAATAAGGCCAACCGTGCGGTCTGGGACCATAATCTGCATGCAGTCTTCACCGTCTCTCAATGTAGCTGGGCTAGGGGTAGTGTTATCGCGACGAGTATGTTGAGGCTTATCAAGGCCGGCTCGTGCAAGGGCACCCATGCCGCTATCTTCAATGATTCTATTGATTGATGCCTTGGCTTCCGCACGTTTAGCACGAGGACCGGTGATCTTACACTGGCGGTACGGGCCAGGTTCACCAGTGGGCGACAAAAATTGCACTCTGCACGATGTTTCCGACTCAACTCGACGAAGGTTCTCTCCTTGTCTTCCAATGATGAGGCCCACTAGGCTCGACTCGATGCTGATTACTTCTGAATCATCATCATCTCTGGGCGAGAACAGACCGCTAGAAACGCGACCACGACTAGGGCCGGGCGATAGAGAACGATCACGACCACGACCGTAATCACGAGTAGGAGCACCACCACGATCATTACGTCGTTCATCCCGGTATGGGTTGACGTTATCACGAAAATTTTCACGACGCGTGGGCGGAGAACGAGATCTCGATCTATAGTGTCTGGCATCCACAGCACGAGCATCATGCCCCTGATAAGCACCAACAGCCGGTCGTTCATACGGGGTCAAGCCCTGTTCAGTTGCATAATTTTTAGCTTTGGCAATCGCGTCACCAAGATTGACAGTACCCGACGTAATTGGTCTAATGGCACTTAAATCAAAGCCTCCAGGTGCTGAGGACTGTTGTACGGGAGGATACGCCCCAGTTGCATACGGTGAAGGCTGGGTGGTGGGTGGCAATGTCGCATACGCATTAGGAGGTGGTCCTTGTTGGTAACCCGGCATGGCATAGGGTGTTTGACCTTGAGTGGGAGTTCCAGTTTGCGCCGCTGTAGTACGAATGCATGGTCAGATTTGATTCATGAGGTTTATCAGAAAAGGCTGCGCGTAAGGAAAAAGGAAAAAGGAAAAGAAACATGGTCAAAACTCATACCTGCTAGAGCGGCGAGGATAGCCTGAACATTCGGCTGTGCTTCTGCCATTGCGCTGACAATGCAGTCTAGTCGGCGATTCCACTTGTAGTAAAAACGTCTTGGATGACAAGTTTTTATAGCAAGATCAAAGAACAGAAGTCTAAGTATCAAGGTCGACGATAAATCCTCGGTCCAAAAGATGAAGTGGCGAGTCCCGAGGCACGCAAATGCACTTTTGTGATGACAGACAAGTGTTCAATGTATACGTTCAGTCAATCAATCAATCAATGCGTCAGATGATCCCTCGACTAGAAGTTGACTAAAAGTTGACTAGAAGTTGGCTTGGTCAGATCAATTATGTCGATGGTAAGATGCAAAGTCCGATCAAAAAGTAAGTCGAATCAATAGTTGAATTTTTTGTTCTGTCAATCTGCGTCTGACCTAGGTGTGATACAGTAGGGGAA
Source organism: Daldinia childiae (assembly GCF_008694065.1). NCBI lineage: Eukaryota > Fungi > Ascomycota > Sordariomycetes > Xylariales > Hypoxylaceae > Daldinia > Daldinia childiae. The sequence goes on along the minus strand of NW_022984642.1, from coordinate 2,444,031 downwards.
GTACTGTGGAGGTGTGCAGGTAAGGGGGTTGAGAGTATGGAGATGAAGAGGATGAAAATGTGATCCGGACTGATTCACTGTATGTAAATGTGTGTTGGAATGTTTCCCTATCTTAAATGGTGAGAGCGTGTCTTCCTTACCGATCCACTAGATGAATGAATGAAAGAGGAAAAGAGAAAGAGATCTTTTGGATAAAAGGTCTTGTGTGTTTGGAGGAGGAGGAATTTTTATAAGGAAGAGAGGACGGAACAAATGTTAAATGCTGATGGGAAGGTGGATGGATGTAAGAAATCAAAATATGTACTAACAAAATCCAAAAGGTACTTGCATGGTACGTACATGTAGCCTAATACAAACTGTTTTTTTTTTTCTTGGGAAAGCGCTAACCTTTTTCGGTGACTTCGAGACAGCTGTTTGTTCTCGGTTATTGTCCTTTAACTAGCTCGGGATGGTCCCATTAACCTTAGTCATTTAGACTTTGCCAATCATATGATCACATGTGCAGTACGTACCGCTTTAGTTACTTTAGTGGTCTAATACATACATGTATATAATTACCCAGTAACCTAGTGATTGCCAATATTTACATAGGTCATTACATTTATTGGCGACATCAAACATCCACATCAGCGGTTTTAAGTCAAATGAACTTGCCCTGAGTAGTTGCTTATGTAGAAATTCACATTTAGTATGGAGCTATCTTTAATTTGCTATGTACAGGCATATATTCATTTTGTAAAACGCATGAACAGCATCGCGATCGGAAACATGATGATGCCTATAGCCATGAATACCACCGTGTAGAAAAGCATTATCGAGGCGGTATCTTTACCCGTAATGACGATGATTTCTTTCTGATACTCCTTGCTGCTTTTCGCTTCTTTCGCCTTCTTGGCTTGCTTTCTCTTGCTCTCTCGGAGAAGTTGGTGTTGTTTAGTTGCGTTGTGGACCATCTCGTGCTTTCTCCGTTTCCCCTTTATCATCCAATCCTGAGTTAGTAGATTCTTTCGGAGCTCACTCACGTGAGCCTTTAATACAGCATTCTGGCTTGTGAGTTCCATGGTAGTCTTTTCAAGCAGCTTCATTTTAAGCCCTAAGGCCTCAACGCTAAGTTCCAAACACTGCGACTCGAGTTGCTCTTTCGTTAGCAAGGCAAGCGGGATCGATGGGATGCTTGAGCCAGATTGCATATTTGACATATACTTTTTGGATAACCCAGTATGATTTCCTGGCTTCTTCTCTTTTGGCTTTGGTTGCTGCTCTGCCATGTAACCCTTCACATTCTTGTCATTCCCAATTCTTTTATGTGCCGCGCTGTGGGAAAGACCTCGAACCTCATCTAATAGGGGAGCAACTCTAGACCCTTCGCGGTTTCTACGTGTGGGTGTCTCCAAGGCTGACTCTACTATGCCTCTTCTAGCTGCGTTCATCTTGGTAGGCTTCCATTTTTGCCTGGCGATTTCAGGGACCTGATGATGGGATCCCGGTAGTGCTTGTAACCGGGCTTTCGGTTTATCTTGAATCTTAGAACTAGAGACAACAGCGTCTTGCTTCATCATACCCAGTCCGGGGGCAATATCCGCGGTGTGTTCTGTTGAAAACCATGCGTCCATAGTTGCCTGCTGCAGTGCTAACATCTCGCTGGTTTCTGGAGTATAGCTCTCTACGCCGAGCGAGAGGAATGCACCCGGGTTGCCAGCAAGGTCTGCATACTGAATACCTGGTGATACGACTGGAAGAGGCACCCAAGTAGTCGAACCAGCATAACGGCGGCGCGGTGAAGTTTGCGGCAGAGATAGTCGAGATTCGCCCATCGACGGACTAGACTCAAGTCCAACAGACTAGTGTTATATTAGGAACATAGTATCCAAAGAGATATCGACTATTAAAATGAAGGTATTTTAGCTTAGAAAAGAAACACTTTTTATCATACCTGAATATTGCCGTGATAATCGTAGTGTTCTGGTTGTCCGATGTTAGGACGCCCTGGATGATTACCAGTGCCGACCCGAAGAACTGGCCGAGGTCGCTCAGCGCTTGCCACTTTCAGAGTCATCTTTAAGTTGGATAGAAGTTAAATTCGGGTTGTCTTTTAAGTAGGAATGGGACAGTTATGGAGATAATCAAAACGGTTTGGACACAAGGGGAGCGGAGGTGAACGTGGATGGGAATATATAGAATACCTAAGATAAGACATAGAGGTAGGTGCGTTCACATAAATACCTACTTCTTAGATAAAATCTAAAAATTTGAGACGGAAGGAACATATGTAGATAAAGGTAAATAAGGAAATAAGGAAATAACATTTCGTTGCTGCCTCTACCTGTTAGGAGTAAGGATAGGTACCTACGTACCCAGTATCTATTCAACGGGTCAACGACCTGTACCTTCCGTACGTTAGGGATAAGGTTACACCTCGTGCAGATACAGGATACAGGTGCAAAATAAAGGTGACTACCTATGTACCATTAGAAATTCTACCTAACAAGCCTTGTATTGATTTCTATGGTGATGCATCGTCATCTATGCTGCTGTCCCCACTGTTGTTTATGACAACATTTAGAGTCGACACTTAGTCACGCAGCATCTAGGGCAAACTAGCTGTAGCAGATTGATCTGCCTATTTAAAACATCTGTTTAACTTCTAATATTATCATCCTTAATTTTTACTATTAACAAGCACTGATAAATTCATGCCCACCAAACATTTGCCTAAACACCAAGATGGATGGTAAAGGATCCCAAAAACGCGATGGTCGTCGTGGTCGACACCAAGGCTCTGGTTCCTGGCGAAAAAACACGGATTCCTCGCAGCAAGGTCGTAAACAAGGCCGCCAACAAGACAATCAGCAAGCTAATCAGCAAGCTCCCCGGCAAGGTAACCAGCAAGGCAATCAACAAGGCAATCAACAAACACTCCAGCAAGACCGCCAGAAAGACCGCCAGAAAGATCACCATCAGAATTATCAGTCATTCCGCCAACCAACCCAGCAGCCGATCCAACAGTCAGCTCAGCAATCAGCTCAGCAACCAGCTCAACAGCCAGTTCAGCACCTAAACCACGAATCTAGCCACGAGTCTGGTTATGAACCCAGTTTTGGATCTAGCAGTCAGACTCTCACCGACGTAAGTTTCGAGCCATCTCAATAAATACGCACATTTTCCTGACCTAGTCATATAGGGTAATCATGCCGTTGTGAGAACTCTCGTCGAAGAGGTTGATGCTCTGAGACACGCTATTGAATTTGTCGGACAGCGGAATGTCGAGACACTTGCCCACTTCGAGGCATTGAAAAAAGAATTCTCCAGCTTGATGCAGAAATACACGCGCCTCGAGAATTCATTCAAAGAGAGCGTCGTCAGCATTCCAGGGGGTAATCAGATCCTACAGTCTATGAAAGCAACCGAAGAGCGCCGGCGACGCACAGCCCGCAACTCGGTAGCAATCCCTGTTACTGCCCCTGGTCAGTCTCAGAATGAGCTTATACCAGAAGAGAAGCTTCTCATTGATGAAACCATTGACTACTGCTTCGAACTCCTCCACCATCAAGTTCACGTAACTAATGAACTCCGCGAGAAGCTCGACCTGGCGACCCAAGAGAACGCCGAGCTTCGAGCTCGCCTCCAGTCTAACTCTTAGTCTAAATCTTGGATCGAGCCCTTGCTCCAGAAACAGGACTTCGTAGTAGAGATTATGCTAGGGTTAACCATACCATTATTTCCTCTTCCATTGCAGATATCGCGTTTGGGTTGTGGATCAGCTGGTAAGTTACATGAATATGTTGTTAGTTATGATAAGAGCCTAACAAGATTTAGGTTAATATAAACCCCTTCAATCCTACAGATATTACAGGCTGCTTTCATGTCGCCGCCATATAGTCCTTAGTAAAATATCTAGGGAGATTAAGGGTATATGAGGTTTGCTTGGAAAGGGGAGAAAGGCCTGTATAGACTACGTTCTTAACAAGGAAGTTGGCAAATATGCCCTCGTTCATAGCATAGTCCGGTATTCCAAATAGATACTCCAATTGAGTTTTTATCTCCCGATATGCCCTTTTAAAGCATTGATAACATTCTGTAACCCTCGTCCTTTCCCTCCTCCGTCCCCCTGTTTGTTGTTCATTCATCGTTTGAGTTCCGTATATACATCTTTGGGTAATAAATCAGGTACTAATTCAACTATAGGCTACAAGATCAGGATTCCCTGAGATCAAGTGACTGTTGAGTCTAACTTATAAATATTGTTACGATGTGGAGCAAGAAGCAAGGAAATAGCTTCATTGCTCTGCGAGGAACTCTAAGTAGGTAACTACGGGGATTTACGGCTACCTAATACATACTAAAAGTATCCTTTGTTCTAGATATCTCGTCTAGAATCCTAGTAAATATGATATATCTTATAAAGATAGGTAGGTACCTACGTAGGTGCCCAGTATTTATAATTGACCCTCGGATGAGGGGTATTTCGGGATGGTGCATGTTGGCTGCGCCCTGTTTCAAACGAGACATTTCTAGGTTTATATACCTAGAAAACCAACCTCAATGAGCTTGAATACCTAGGTAGGTAGGTAGGTATTTACCTAAAGTTAATATGGTTTATTGTTTTTCATTTATTTGAGGTTATTCCGATCTGATGATTCTAGTTACGTTCCAACCACTGTAGCCAGGGCAAGGCTGTACTAGCAAGTACCTAGGTATGTGTACTGATTTATTACAAGGTGGAGAACGAAGGAAACAGGTACCCCGTGCAAAGCGTGAAGTTCATGATGGTAATATGAAAGCCTCGTCACCGTAGTGACAGCCTGTCGTTCCTGAGGGAATTGCTAGCTCAGGAATACTGTTCTGACAGCCTCCTGGCAGTTGCTACGGGCGTGGCGGCCATAGTTATTGTAAGTGACATAAGGTCATTACCTGAGGTTTCCACTGCATCAGTACCTTAGGTACCTAACTATTAAGAAGGCTTCCTAACTACAAAAGTGTGACTGATCAGAAATAAAATTGTTAATAAATAATAGGGTACCCAGAGGTACCTATCCGCTGCTTCGACGAGGTTATTGTTTCAGCGTTTGTTGCAGACGTTCAGACAGAGCACTAAGAAAACAAAACGTCTTCACCAAAATAACCCTGATACCCATTAAATTTATCTCCCTACCCTTGGGTACCTTAATCTCATTCTATGAAGTCACGAAAACGTTGATAGCCGGAACCCATCAGTGTTGTCGACGATGGAGACCAAGAAGAGTACCCGAGATTCTGCAAAAGCTCGGGAGCAGGGCAACGTTTTGTACCGGAAAGGCCGGTATAGTGAAGGTGAGCATTATCTATGATAGGTAGTTGTCCAGATTATATACTCACAAGCATAATATAGCGTCAAGAGAATATCAGAAGGCTGCTACTCTGGCCCCTTCAGACCCCTCTCCATTATCAAACCTTTCAGCTGTCAGTTTTGAAACTGGCAAATACGCAGAATGTGCCGACTTCGCGGAAAAGGCCTTGAGCCTTCTCATAACCAATCCGGGACATGACCCTTTAAAGCAGAAATTGCTAGCCAGACAAGCCAAAGCTTATCTTCATCTCTCAACTCCGAGCAGGGCCGAAGCGATTTTAAGCCAACTGAAGCCAGGAGAGGAGGCTAATGATCTCCGTAAGTCGGTTATCGAGTTAAAAAAATTCGAGACGTTCCATCCGCAGCAAGGATTACTACGTGAGAGATTAGTACAACTACCACGACTGAAGCCAAACATGTGAGTTGCACAAAAGCACAAGAAATCAATTCTTAAGTTAACGTTTCGAAGTCAGGACCAGCCGGACTATTACGGTTTCGGTGACGATACAGCCGAATCGCAATATACGGCCGAGCTCGAGAAATCTGCCGGTAAGGAACCGGTCTTGTCTATCATGTTCTGTGGCGTTTCAGACGCTCGTCACGTCTTCCACACCGTTTTGCAGTACTCGTTAAAGAAGAAGAAGGGTCCTCAAAAGTTACACATAACAATGGTAGATCACAAGCCAGTTGTTATGGCTCGCGATTTGGTATTTGCCAGTATGCTGCGCGAAGCGGCTGTCAATCAAGAGTCAAAAGACGCGATGTTGCTAAGTCTGAGTTACGTGTACTGCGCTCAAGTCATCCCACCATTCGCGTGGGCTAACCTGCAAGATACCATAAGCAGACTACTGAATAGACTTGAAAAGAAGCAACAACCTGTCGAGTTTGTTTATCTTCGGACCCAACAGATGGGCAGCGTCGCGGTCATCTTGAAGAGTTGGAGGACGTGGCTTGCGGCGAAGTATAATACCTCTAAAATACGTCGCATTGTGGCTGAATGTCCTTCTAGGGTAATACCGGAGGAGATGTTTATGTTCTCTGAGTTCAAAGAAGACCGACAGACTTTCGATGAGTTCTCTGTCTTGTTCCCCCCCAAGACTATGCTGCCAATACTCGAGCCGGAATCGTCCACTCTCTACGCAGATTACCGAGCGGGAAAGCAGGGAGCTCAGAAGCGCGTTTCTGATTATCTAGATCAACATTGGAAAGTGAATGTCACACTTCTCGATCCGATAATGCATATAAGACAGCCAGAAGATGCTATATTTGTAATGGAGAGGCACCCATTCAGCATGATTGCATCGACGGTTACGCATTTGTCTCGACTGCGGGCACATGATAAATCGATATATTCCCTGAAGCATATGATGGATTTCTTCGAAAAGGTCAGCCAAGGTTTACTTCAGCTACAGGGTAGGCTGATAATGGAGGTGATTGTGGGGGACATGGCTGAAGTATTGGAGAGAATTCGTTACGGTATCTTGGATCGTCCCGAACAAGAGAAAGATGCAATAACTATCGACTGGCCTTTGACATACCATTTGATTCATATGAACAACATTCCGTAAGTCAATTTTATGCTTAACTAGGAAACACCACTCGGGAGCTGATAAATTATTAGAGACTATGTGGGAGGACCTCTGACGAGCTTTCTCTATGGACCCCCTATACTGAAGAAAGGGGTTGGCACAGGCTTAACCTCATGTTGCCTGCGACATACGCACTGGTGGGATGGTATCAATCATTTCAACTCGGAGCATTTATTAATGCATGACCGAAAATTGATTGAGGGGCATTTCCACGTCAAGCTTTCCAAAGAGCCTTTAAGATCGGAAGCACCCGTGCTACAATCCTATCATCGTTGGGAGAGATGCGAGAGCATGCGTCTCTCTTTGGAGCAACTGATGTCGCGAGTAAGCTTCTCGAAATGGTTATTTGCTCACTATCTCAAGATATGCATTCCATTCCCCCGCGATCCAGATGTACTTGGTTTCATTTGCCCTCTCAACATGACGGCATTTGTAAGACTCCTTATTCAGATGAGCGAGCTAGGCTATCCCGGTCATTGGCTATCAAATATTATCACATCTCTTAGTTCTGGTACAATCACCACTACAGCGCGGGCACCTCGAGACAAGATCCTTAATACTACTGATGTGGATAAGGTATATCCATCTCGCACTATTTGTGTGAAGCCTTGGTCAGCAGAATTCACTACGCTTGTAGCTCAATGGCGAGGACTCCTCCCTTTTACCATCGTGGTACCAAGCGGAACCCTACCCCCACCAGAGACCATCCTCGAATATTCGGTCAAGATCCCACATACCCCGGAAGCCGCGTCCGAGCGTCCTGAATTCATATTGATCTTCTGTCGAGAATACGACCTGTTAGAAGAAGAAGATCTACACAAGCTACTTCTTAACGACGAAAGAGGGGATACGACGGCTATAGCTCAGAAGATTAGGGCAGATTGGGTCAACATTGTGAGCACAATCAATTATGTCACAGCTACTAGCACGGCTACCTTCTGGCTGAGAAGCGACGTAGTGAGCTTGATGTGGAAAGAAGACTGGGACGTTTTCATCGGGAGGACTGATTCATGGGAACATCACACACCGGGCTATCCTGTGAGGGAAGTTCTCCAGAGAAAGAGGAATTGGAGGGACTGCGTGGTTGCGTGATTGCGTGATATCATGTGTGTAATTTGTTTACGTATGTATTTATGTATTGGCCCTCCTGGTTCGACGATAGGATCACAGTTCATTACATAGGAACAATCAAGTGAGCACGTTTTCGTACTTCTCGGCTAGTAGCCACACAAACCAACCCACGAAAGACATATGAGCGGACATTTAGGTAGTGGATTCGTATGAACTGTTGTCAGATGCTGGTAGGAGATCTCTAGAAAAGAAGACCCGCTGATGTGGGCTTGATTGAGGTCTATTTAAGATATGTTCTAGGTTACGACGTAGTTTTATTCGAGGTGTCTGGGGTGTTATTAGCGCCGACTGCTTTATTGGCTGATGGTGTCTGGCGCTTAATATCGGTCCACCGTATATACCGAAATCTTGTTTGTTATATACATACATACATACACTACGGGGATCAGCTACGAGGATCAGCTACGGGGTCAAGATTCAAAAGATATACGCGCATACCCATACCTGCTCGGTATTCCCAATCTGTAGACTGTAGTTAGATACCATTTTCCTTCCCGCCGCATACGAGTGGCATAGTCTTATTTGTCTGAGGCTCTAAACGTATGCAGTGTATGGCTTTCAGACCAGACAAGGGGTTTAACTAGCTTAGTCTGATGCAACCGCCCGCGACTTTTCCACCAATCGTCTTACACCGCTGCCGCTGATCTGAGATTGCGTTTTAGCCTATGGCGGGAGGCGGCAAGCTGGGTACTGCTAATTTCTATAACTCGAGGATGGAAGAAAGAGATCGATATTCGTAATAATATGACTTAATCATTATCTTGCATGTAGTTATTTATCCTAATACCATGATGATAGGTAACGTCTATTGACTTTCTTTTCTAGTAGATTGAAGGCGCAATAAAGTTTCCCCACCTAGAGACAATAATGTGGGACAGCCATACATTTGTACTTGATTGGTTGAAACATTTTACTCATCAAATCTGTACCTGATAATGTTGTCCAACCTTGGGGAGTTTTTTCCAATTCTTTTCTCTACAAAACAACTCCTTTAACTCAAAACATTCAGTCATTGTCCCCGAGTAAATCAAACAAGCTGTCTTAAACACGTATATAACTCTTGAATACACGTATTTCTTGAAGTCTACATCCTCTACTTAGATGACACATATTTGTTGTGTCGGCCATTTCGTGCGCCTCATGACGCAACTTGTCGGCAGGAACCCTTCCTGCATATGTACAAGAGGCATATCTCCTATGCGACTCTGCAGCGGGAGCTTAATTTGTTATATGCAGTCTGCTCTGTCTAATGTCACCTAACCTTAGCTATTTTACCTAGCAATTCAAACCTGACACTCAACATCAGATTACGTAGCTTATCGTACATCGTCACAGCAAGATTGGTGACGGTGAATAGGATACCACTCGGTCCAAATCTTCGCATCGCAATGATTAGAATATGGGAGAACAGATGGACCTTATACGTCTGCAAGAATTTGGTAGACCCTTGTCAGATAATCGAGTATGTCCGCATCAGTAAATATTCACCTGATACGAGTGTACATCTGGACCTCGGTGTAATGGAAATAGGCATAACTGGATGCGAGAATCACGGTATAAAACTCCGTCAATAAGTATCGAACCCAATTATTGATGACATCTGATTCGAATTTGACCTTGAAATGGGCATCCTAGTCAGGTAGATGAGCCAAGGAAATCGGCTAGTGAGGGCGCGCGGACAAGGAAATCGACTGGCTGAGAATGATCGCTGGCGCTTAACCACCTTTCTACACCGCGCGTAACCTTCACGAACAAACTGAACTGACAAAGAACATTCTAATTAAGCATGGCGGATAAGCGAAACAAAGACATCTATACATTTTATTCTGAAACAAGACCCGTCTTGATCATTCGGCCCTTGAATTGTCCTTGACTGGTCGTCAGTTTGTCAGGTCGTCGTCGTGGCCGGCAAAGTGGGTTGAGCTCGGTTTGACATTACACAACTTCTTTATCATTCAACTGTTTCCCCCTCCATTACATTCATTGTCCGACTACAATCACTTTTTACTTGTCAATTACAACCAATTTCTTTTTTCAATTCTCTGTCATCTTCTGACGTTAATGCAGTTACGGGTCACAATACATCGTTGAATGAATCACGATCTTTTCTTTTCCTTTCTGTTATCCTCCCGCCGCACTTCTTTTTATTTATAATTTCTTTGACGATACCCTTTTTGTTCCATCCTACCAATACTATATCGCACAAAAGTCTCCCGACAAGCACATCTGGTACGGCTTTTAGGAAGACGAGACAACTCATCAAGAAATTCGATCCTGCTTTTGTTTTTCCTAATTTTTTTTTCCTTCTTCGACATTTCAGTTATACCTATTTACGATAGTAAGAACATCCAAAGCACTTGGATAAACTCAAGAAACTCGAGCCCATGGCTATATTCCGCGAACAGGAGGGCTTCCCTCAAGTACCTCCTTCACTAAGACACGATGCATACGAAACCAAGGATGTAAGAAACATGAAGATTCGCGAGCTGCTATCTCAGAGCTCGGCCAAAGGTGCTACTCCCTACCTGGGACTCGGTTCGCGACTCTCGCAGATCTGGTTCAACCGATGGACTGTCTTATTACTCTTGGTCCTGGTCAACTTCCTTTTAACCATAGGTTCTCTGAATGGAAACCTCGATGATGCCAAGGTGAAGGCCCTATCGGCATGCACAAAAGTTGAGGATGTTGGCAGTGCTATGGCTTCGATGCCTCATTACTTATCCGTCGGAGTCAACCGCCTCACTGCATCTGGTATCACCGAATCTGTACACGCCTTGATGACCATCCTCGACATGATCCTTACCGGTATTGAGCAGCTGATCCTCTTCGTTATCGGTATGATGACAGACACCTACGTCTGCCTGATTACCATGGTGGTTCATGGAGGACTGAATGCATCGTCGCTTGCTATTACTAAGACCACTGAGGCCATGAATGATGCTATCGATGGAGTTGCCAAGGCAATCAACAGTACAGCTGACGACCTCCAAAAACCCGTGGATGCCATGTACTCGATCGTAAATGGTGCACTCAACGCAGGCGAACAAGCTACGAGCGCTGTTGGAGGAGCTATTAACACTGCAACAGCGGCGGTTGGAGGTGCCATCGAGACTGCTATTGGGGGTATCGGCGATATCTTCAACAAGCGTGCTGATATTCCACCTCCACCAGAGATCACTGGCGCTATCTTCAAACGTGTTGATCTTCCACCCAAGCCAGAGGTTGCAGGTGATATCAGAGCAGTTGCTGCCAAGCTCTCAAATGTCAATATCAATACCACCGGTTTCGTGTCGGATCTAGATGCCCTTAACCAAGAGCTCCCGGATTTTGATGATATCAAGAACCTCACTGCTATGGCCGTATCATTCCCATTCAACCTTATCCGAGAGCAGCTCACTAAAGCCTATGGCAACTGGGAGTTTAATGATAGCGTGTTCCCTGTAGCTAAGAAAGAGGCTCTTTCCTTCTGCTCTGACAATACGGCCATCAACGACTTCTTCGATGGATTGTACGAGATCGCCCATATTGCAAAGATTGTAGCAATTGTGGTGTTGATTCTCCTTGCGCTTGCAGCCTGTATCCCGATGGCCTACATGGAGATACGCCGATGGCGCCGTGCTCAGATCAGTGCTTCGGATGCTTACGACGACATGGATCTCGTATACATGTCCTCGCGCCCTACCACGGCTCGGGTTGGTTATTGGATTGCTTCGAAGTTCGGCGAGAAGCGAAGGGTTCTGGTACGATGGTGTATCGCTTACGCTACGTCCCTCCCGGCTCTCTTCGTCCTTTCCCTCGCTTTAGCCGGCTTTTTCTCCTGCTTCTGCCAGTGGATTCTTTTGAACACAATGCAGAAGGAGATTCCAGAGCTTGCAAACCAAGTCGGAGACTTCGCCAACCAGGTTGTGGGTACTCTAGACGGCGTCTCACAGAAGTGGGCGGACGATGCAAATGGTGTCATTACATCCTTTAGCACTGAGATTAACGACGACATCCTTGGAAAGGTGACGAACGGTACTGCTGCCATCAACGATACTCTTAACACCTTCATGTCGGAGATTGACAAGGGCCTAAACACAGTCTTCGGTCATACAATGTTCAAGGACCTTGCTGCGAACACGGTCCGATGCCTAATCGGGCTGAAGGTCGAATCAGTCCAAAAGGGTCTCACTTGGGTGCATGATCATGCTCATATCAACTTCCCCATGTTCCCTAATGACGTCTTCTCTGTTGGCGCAGCTAAGTCTATCTCTGGTGATTCGGACCTTACATCTTTCCTAGCCTCTCCTAGCAGCGTCACGACCGACGAGATAACTGGTTCAGTCACCCACGTCACAGATTGGCTGCGCAGCAACATCATTCAGGATGCGTTGGTTGCGACTGGTCTACTCTTAGTTTACGTGATCATCATTCTGATAGGTGTCGTTCGTACTCTCGTCGGCCATAGCGATGCCGAAGGAGATGCCCGCAGGAGGAGAATACAAAACTTCGATCCTTCCCAGCCGGCAGGAGGTAACCCACCTATGCAGATGCCGCAGTTCAGCGGCGCTGGAGACGCCAGTGCTCACCCTGATCATCAAACCTCGCCATTTGCCCGGGACGATGCCTTCAGTCGCGGAACCGTGCACGGCGGGCCCGTCACGACCGAGGAAGTTCCCCCTTACACCCGCCATAGCAGCTACGTCCAGTATGGCGACACGAAGCGCATGGAACACGATCCAATGCCGCCCAACTACAATGGTGGACGAGCTCTGACTGAGGATCCCTTTCGAGACCCGAAGCAAGGTTAATCAGCATTGTTAGATATATTTTATTATTTCTTGGGTAACTATGTGCTGTCAGCATAGGCCCTCTTCTTCGTTATTGTATTTTATTCATCAGCGATTATTATTATAGCGTACACTCACACATATACCCAAACACACACATACCCCCTTTCTCTCACTAATATCAACACATCCTACATCTCCTTGTGCAGACATTTCTAGGGTTACTTGGACGCGACATGGATAGATGAGGCATCATTCTTGCATCGGCATTGGTACGGTACGGCATAGCATAGCATGGTATTGCATCAGCGTCATTCATTCATTTGTCATACTCATCAGACGACCCAAGGAAAAAGGAGGGAAGAGAAAAGAGAGATCCGGCATCTCGGCTTACGCCACTAGCATAATTATTCTTTGTCCTTTTTTTTTAGTCTGAGTTGCGCGTCCCTGAGATGGACTCATGGTTTATTAAGGATTGGCCGTTGGACATTGCATCTACGGCGTTACGCGAGGTAATTCGACGGTCTGGAAAGGGAGGACTGTACGATAATACTGGATGGTTGATTGCATATTAGTTAAGCAATAGTGACCAAAAAATGAATATTCTTATATTAACTTTTACAATTGCTTCTCTCCTACTGAGATTAATTTGTATGCTTGCTAAAACCACGGAGAATAGTACCAGCAAGTGAGACATGGCCCTTTTTTTCACTAACAGGTAGCGTGATATTGAAATTAGGTAGCACCGAGAGTATAGATCGGCAATTCATTACTTAAGTATTTTCAATAGAATTCAGTCGCTCTGCTCCCTATTTCATGTTACGTATAGGTCAAGATGTAGAGAACCATTACTATGCAACCATACCCTAATGACATTCAACACCAATCTCCAAAGTAAATTCCCTATCATGACAATTGACTCCACATTCTCATTATAAATTAGGTTGCTGTCGCAATCCGCCAAGGCCATGACCACAACTTCGCAGAACTAGACGTGATAGTTCGTTCCTCTAGTACTGTGCACCTATAGCCCTAGCTTTAAACAAGGGCCGCTTGAGCGGCGTTCGAGGAACAGTATTCTACTATGATGTTTTACACTTAGAGGTACGGCAACTAGCGCCAACAATCCGGACGCATACTTTATCATCGCCAGCCTCTAGAGTTTTAATATCATGTGGCAGAGCCCGGCCGCGAGGATTTAACTTGGTCCCCTGCAGCTGGACCATGACGCAAATATAAGACGGCGACTCTCTTCTTTTATCGTGTCGTCGTAGTAGGGAAGCTTCTCGAGCTCAAGAACATGCCCTTGACGCTGCGAATCGCATCCTTGGTCTTCTTCACCTCGTCTGCGGGCTCCGTGCTCCGGCCGTAGCCCAACCCGCCGTGAATCGAGGAAAAGTCCAGCATGGGCGGAAGGCCTATCTTGTCGACTTCGTCGCGGACCTCCCGCAGGAGGGAGTTCAGATCCGCGGCGCTTTCGGCGTGGCGCACGTGCATATCGCTTATCTCGCGCAGGGAAGCGCGGAGGGCGGTGAGGCGGCGGGCTTGGGAGTCGATGGGCTTGTCGGCTAGGCTGTTCGTGCTGGACCCGAACTCCTGGTTCATCATCACGGGCGACGTCTGCGTGCCGATGTCTCGGTGGAAGAGCTCGGTGGGGTCGCTGAAGGTGCTCTCGTCGTCTGCGTAGGAGCCTTCATCCGGCCTCGACTTCAACAGCTTGCCGTTGTGATACGGGACTTCGCTGGCGGTGTCCTCGAGCTTCTCTACTAGCTGCCCTAGCTTCTCGCTTACGTGTGCGTAGTAGTCGGCCCGCGCATCGTTTAGGTTGCCGATCATGGGGTTGATGGCGAAACGTGCGGTGCCGTAGAGTAGTGCCCATATACTGCCGGAGACGGTGAGGATGTTGGCGAGACGGGAGGGTGTGATGAGAGGTTCTGGTTTAGGCGCGGTGGTTAGGAACTCTGGGTAGGTTATGATTGGTGTTAGGTTGCTTGTCGATGATGAAGTTGCTTGGATAATCTTCTCGACATCTCTACTTTCTTCTGCAGTCTGTTTCTCATTTGCCTCGGCGTTGGATTCATTAGTCGTAGGTAGGATCGGAGCCTGTGCATCTTGCTCGACTTCATCTAATAATTGTTGGATTTGAGTATCGTCAAGTCCCTTTCCCTTAAGGAATTCCCTTTTTTTCTCTATACTTGAGTTTTGAACCATCTCGTCCTTCAGAAACTTTCGGGCTTGGTCGAGGGTAACTTCTGTCGTCGTATCGACATCCTGAGAGTTGCTATTTCCCGGCGCATCTTTTTCCTGTGCATCCTTTTCCTTCTCGTATTGCGCATGTTGCCAGGCCGGTATCTTTGACAGCTTGGGATCGGCCATATTGGCAACGAGAGAATTCTGTAGGACTCTTCGACCTAGTCAAGTATATAAAATATAATTGAATTATCAAGCGGGAAACGATTGTGTTTGGTAGCAGTTTGATAGCAGTTTGGTAACTTAGTAATAAACACACGGCAACGCGAGGTCCACGGGTACCAATCTTATCTCTGGCGTAATCAGCCTCGGTACACTCTCCGGGCTCTAAATTGGAACCGAGCTTTACCTAAAGCTAGGGAGTACGCGGGTACATTTTGATGGGGAAAGATAGAACCACTAACGAACTTAGCAGGATTATCTAACAATTCATAACTTGAACAACGTAATAGCATTCTTTCATCACGTTTAAGCCTTCACCGACCTCACCTACGTGTACATATGACATATGTGCATATCTCATGTACATATCTTATGTACATGCGCGAGTTCTACACGTGACACAATCCTCAATCGCGCCCTTCAACTCGAATCATTTCATCGTCAATACGTTTCTTTCGGTTGGAGAAGGGATAGAAGATTTAGCGGCGAGGATTATCTCAGTCCTAAGCAAGACTTCGATTTCGCTTGTTTAAAATTACCTATCTTACTTCATAACATATCGCCACCTTTTTAATTATTCTTCGGGTCGTATATATTGAATACTCCGAGACGTGCCTTGATCTCAATATCACAGGTTGAAAACATTGGTACCCACCTGCATCACTACCGACGATCAAGAGAAAAGGCCATTCGATTCCCTATTCGATTTCAATTGAAGTGAGCGCTTCCTTTTGCTATCGAGCATCGCTCCCCCTTTGGTTGTCACACCTCAAGGCTCGGGTTACTTAGAAGATTAAACCCGGAAGACTTCCCGAACCACAAGCCAATTGTCCAAAAAGTTGCCAAGCTTTGACGAGGTGCTCAGCTGGAGATCGAAAGGTATCCAATTGAAGAGAGTCGCATATCATTAGCTTAGTCTGTCAGCCACAGCTGGAGATATACGAGGATCCTTGGGATTCTCAATTCATCATGTAAGTCTTAGGTGCAAATCCTAATAATGAGCCCTTCTTTCTCTCGTCAGCATATGTCAACTTCCCTGTCCCGAATTCATCTATGTCTCTACCAATATCCGTCAAGAATAAAAGGGGGGTAAGTATGAGGAGAAGCATATCACGAATTGTCCATGCGATGGAAAATGGCGTATGGTGATGATAGGAGAAGATGGATAAAAGGAGGGGAATGAGGATGATGAAAATGATGCAACTCGATGCCGATGCGATGCATAACGCAGGTCTAATGCTTGGTTTTCCTTGGGCGTGTACTTCGTACGAGGTATAAAAGAAAATCTTTGTTGTCGGGGGTTGGCTGCATTGATTTAAATGCTGCATCGACTAAATGGAAAGGAAAGGAAAGGGGAAAAGGGTTCTTGGTGTGTTGCCTCAAATATCTTGTTGATTAAATTCAACTGGTTGAAGCTTCGATCCAATGGCCAATGACCAATGACCAATCGCAATCACATATACTCCGATCTAAAGCATCCAAGCGGCAAGCGGCAACCTGCTTTTTCTACTCGTACCCGACGCAGGCTTGTTTGCGTACCGTAGGCACCAAAAGGCACCAAAAGGCACCAAAGGCACAGCACCAAAGGCACAGCACCAAAGGCAAGGCACCAAATACCACCATCAGACAGCAGCTGTATGTGTGTGTGTGTGTGTGTGTGTGTGTCCATGTGTCACGGCATCTGACGCCCCAAGCTTATTTCAACTTCGACAAAATAAAAATAAAAATAAAAAGAGAAACGACCCCTTGCGCCTTTGCGCGCCACCCCCAAAAAAATAAAAACCTATTTGACCTTACACATACCTCTTCTTTCATTTCAAACACCAATTTCGTCATTCGTCATTCAATCATAAAACTTCACCTATTCCCCATTCACCCATATCTAAAATATAACATCCCCTCTCCTCCCTTACCTATCCTTAAACGTATCCCAACCTATCAACCCCCCCCATCACTTACTCCAAAATGACATCCCGTCCACGTCGTGCAGCCGCTCAGAGGGCAAACACAGCTATAACTGACATGGTCGATAGCGACAACCATATCAATAGTCGTACGGGCAGAACAATGTCCTCCAGGACTTCTCGCCGATCTGAGGGTAAGAGTGCCGTAGCATCTGACTTGCGCGGTCCTCCCTCCGAACCCTCAGATTCTAACCAGCATATCCATTTTACAGTTAAGCTTCCAGCAAGCAAGCTTCGCCAGGCCACTTCTAGCCGCCAGCAACCTTCAACCCCTAGAGCCGGGGATGGAAAGCGGAATCGTTCTCAGAAGAAGAGCTACGTTGTCGATTCTAGCGATGAAGAAGACGAGGACGAGGCAGAAGACGAAGTTCAAGTTGAAGAGGATGACGATGACGACGACGACGATGACGACGAAGATGCCGAGGGAGAAGATGACGACATGGCGGATGAAGACGCCGAAGGCGAAATTATTGTCGACGACACTATGGACATCGATGCCGAAGGAGACGACGACGATCTAGGCGAAGAAGATGCCGAGGGCGAAGACGATGACATGGATGTAGACCCCATTCCCCCTCCAGCACCTGTAATTAAAGTCTCAAAGCCTCAAGCTAAGAGCACCCTTACCGGCAAGTCAAAGGCCCCTACTAAATCTAACTTGAAGGCTGCCACTTCTCAAGCGAGGGACAGCGACGACGATGAGGAACTTAGCGAGCTTGAAAGCGACGCCGACGAAATTCAGGATACTGTTAAAGTAGGAGGAGGTGACGAAGAAGATGCTGAAGGGGAAGATGAGGAAATCGAAGCAACCAATATCGCCGAGGATGACGAAGACGACGACGCTGATAGTGACGGCGGCGCCGAAACCCCTGATCTCACGCGAATGACCAAACGACAGCGTGCCCGCTTTGAGGAAAATGGAGATTCATTGATGAAGCTCTCTGACGGCAAGTAACCCACATTCGTCACTATGGTCTAGACTAACACAATTACAGAGGTACAAGCAAAGAAGCATTTCACAGCCGAGGAAATCTCTATGCGCCGTGCCGAGATGGCTCGTCGGCGACGTAACTTGAGTGAGAAGCGAAATGAGGAAGTCAAGGTAAGCTAGTGGTGTTTCTAAAAACAGGGAGTGTCTATTAAAGCCATGAGAGTACGTCAGCTAATAACCCGAATTACAGATGGAGACTATAAATAAGCTACTTAAAAAGCAGGCCCCCAAGACTAACCGCAAGTCTCAACTTGCTGGAGAGCTGACCCCTGATGCTGAATCTCGGAAACCCAATCCGGTGTTTGTCAGATGGGTTAGCAGCAAAGACGGTAGTCGAGTCGGTGTTCCTGATGAGATGCTTTCTGGATCATCCGGCAGAGTTTTCGTTCCAGGTGGCCTTGGGCGTGGGAAGATGGTAGAGGAAGTCTCGTAGGACGAAGAGGATCACGATCTTGATTCTTAATCCCCAACCGATATAACAATTATTCTCGGTTTTGCGGTTATTCCCTCCGGATTGACAAACATCGTAAACGTTTCGTCAATAATATCTTCTAAATTACATTCATGAGTGCGTGTATTATAGACTCATCATATTCAGTCCTGGGGAAATTAGGGCAGCATATTATTGTATTGGGATTGGAGCTTAAGCTTTAAAAAAAAATTAGCAAGGGTGGCAACTTAATAGAACGGTGCTTTGACGGCAATATTATGTCTCGAACTTTGGACAGATCACATTTTCCATATGATAATTACTACCAGATTGTCTCAGTTTGTTATACCCACCTACCCAGGTTAGGTATCTAACTTGATATCATTATTCTATAGATTAATATGTATTAGTTACAAATATTGGAGGATAGCTACAGGCTAAGGGATTAAAACGTCGAACTCCGTATCAAGTATTTGTTAGTGAACATGTTCTTTCAGGTAACATTAGGCCTCAGGCCAGAATATTTGAAATATATAGCATTGTCCTTTACTTAAACTCATATCTACATCCGTATCCGCACTCTTATACCTTGTGTGAGCACTTCGCTAGTTAAAGTTGATACGATAGTTTTTTTGATATGGTATTTTAAGTATGTGTAGGTATATATTCTACCTGGTCTCGAACTTAATACAGCCTCATTAGCATTGGTCTTTGTGGATAGCGCCTACTAACTACCATAAAGACCACTTCGAACAATGTGTTGTACATATCTTTGTACATTTGCTGCGCACATTACCATTATACTTTCCTCCTATACTAGATGGCTTGAGAGTATTTAAATGTGCCCTCAGAATTATTTCAGTTGCGTAGTAAGTTGCTAGAGATATTAAGAGATAGAAGTCATTACCTATTAGGACGTGTCCGTGTCCTCCAAAAAGTGCCCACTTGTCACTTGTCACTTGCCACCTGTCGCGTAGTGGCTTAGGGTCTGTTCCTTCTAAGAGTCTCAATTATTTTGTGGGAGTTTAGGTCATTTAAAACTTGACCCATCTCCCTTTCCAACAAATTCTACTGTTGGTGCTTCATGCTTGACTCACTACCTGCCAGTTGTACCCTATTCGCTGGAATTACAAACAGCATTTAATATCGTCACCTTACACATACATTAGGTACCCAGTCATACTACTAAGTTGGCCTACCTCAAACCACAACTCTTTCGTTGGTGAATAGATGTTTGTTGAATAGCTTAACTTTTGGACTGCTGGATTTGAACTTTGGACGTTTTCGTTCTCGATCCTACACCTTGTTATCTAATTCCGTTTCTCGACTTTTACCAGTCTGCTTCTCCAGGACCCTACACGAGATTCTCAAGTTAAGCCAGTTTTATCAATCATCTAAATACTTTCATCTACCTACCAAGGTACAGTCGGCCACTTTCCACTCATCATCACTTGGATTCTATCATTTTCCTCCTCTCTACACTACATTACAACAAACAAACAAACCATCACGATGACTAAAAAGCGAGCATTCGCTTCCGAAGAGGGAGACTGCGCTAGCAACAAACGTGCCCGCACTGAACCGAGCGCGAGCGCGAGCAACAACAGGAACATGGCTATCAACACAGCGCTGAGCAGAGCCAATATCGGGAAGAAATACTCCTGGATGAACCGGGTAAGCTTATTCTCGGTTCTTTGCGGAATCTCTATCAAGTCTAGCTGTAGCAATATGTTATCTTCAAGGTTGCGTAGTGCTGACAAGTCCCTGCAGGATACAGGTGCTCTTGAGAAGCCTCAGCCTCCCGCCCATAAGGCTGAGGGAAAGGAAGGAGAAGAAGGGCTTGCGGACTATCCAGGAAGCCCTGAGTCATACACCGCCTCTGCCCCTGTTACAGTTGTCAATGGTGACCCTATACAACCGAGCATTGAGAATACGTTTGGAGACGCATCCGAGGAATTCGACGAAGAACTAGCGGCAATGGAAAAGGCACTGGCTGAGGAAGAAGAACGGGCGAAAATGGAAAAGACACCAGCTGAGGACGAAGAGTTCGACGAGATAGTGGCTGCTATGGAGAAGGAATTGGCCGAGGATCAGATGGTCAAGTCTAAGTCTGGCAACGGCTCCTCGGAGTCCCCTATCCTTATCTCCTCCAGAGAGTCTAGCCCCGTCAACATCCCATCTAAAGAGGATACGCCTGCCAAGAACATCGCAGAATCGAAGAAGCCGGCCCTCCCAACTCCACCTAAGACGGACGATGAGAATAAGAAGGCTAGACAGCAGAAACAACAGAAACCGGCAAAGAAACCAGCGCAGAAGAAGCCGCTGCAAAAGAAGCAGACGCCTGTTGTTCAAGAACCTGAGGAAGACCCCGCCGTAGCGGAAGCTCAAGAACAAGAAGACCTATACGCCATGCTAAATTATATCTACCAATTTGCCTATTAGGGGGCATCTCTGGATTCCATTTTTGCGTCCATACCATTCACAGCATCGGAAAACAAGCGTAGGCCAATACGAAGAGATAAGGCCTTACATTCAGAGGGCATAAATTGCATTTCATTACATCAGCGAAGATACCCATTATTTGTTGTCGGAGACAACATCAGGTTGGCCGTTTAGTTTTTGGGACTTTTGAGTCTCGATGTTTCCTGTACATGAGACTCATGCTGGACTATCTATTGGAAGGTTATACTATACGCAGTAATTGCGTTGAGATTTAGTATAGGCTTTTACCAGCTGATCCGGGAGGGACAATGTCCGCCTCCTGCGTATTGATGCGCGTGAGTTGGTCATCAAGCTATATAGTCATCTATAAATACAAAAATATATCGTGAACTTGGTTACCAGTGAAAATTCGAGTTTAGTGATATGTTTTTGGTGTAGTTGGCTAGCAAATTCGTAGACACTGAAATGTTCGTAGTCTTCCCTCTTCACGAAAAGGTTATCGCTCCGTCAGAAAGAACCGTTGATTAATATCATATTGGACTATCAATGCCTGGCTCTTCTCCATCTTTTGAGGGCGCTGCACGCCTCTCATATACCTAATCCTAGCAGATTCAGGGGTAGATTATCTACCCCTAAGCCACGTATTCCCTGATATGCTCCTACCGATGCATAACCACCTCAAGTTTCCAGTGTATCCTAATTCTACCAAGCTAAGGCACTGGGCTGACCGTATTATCTATCTAAACTTCGATGCGTACGAAAGCATGACGATTTACTGGCTACCTATGACAAATAGTTAAGTCTATAATGTACGATAAGAGTCGCTTGGACTAGGTCTGTCGTGTTTCACATTATATACATGTACTATGGTTGGATACTATAACGAAATTTCGTAATTAAATTTGTTAAGAGCCAAAGCATATAGCTTGGGTTTTAGATTTTGAGTATAATTGCAATAATACTTTGGACAGTCTTTCTTTATTATGGTTCTGGTGGCCCCTGCTGGGAAGGCTGCTTCAAAATAGGGGCTATTGCGAGATACCCCGAGCCATCGTGTATTAGAGTTGGACAATATAGACGATTTTAGACCTTTATCTATATTTATATAGTACGGGTAAACACAACTAACCTAGGTTAATAAGATAATTGTGAAATTTTTAATTTGGGGGTTTGATCCCTCTACGTTATGTACTAAATTCAACTTAGAGAAATTTGGTCTTGTTTCGATTAGTTTCAAAGTGGCAAATCTTCCCAACAAATTCTTGAGGATATTGTTTTAAATATTATTTTTATAAACCCACCAACTTTTCTTTAACCGTTTATAACGTACGGTGGCTTGTTTGCTACGCTTTTATGGCTTCGTCTCACAGACACCCTAGACTCACTACATAGACTATTCACGAAGCAGTTAACGCATAGGGTGCTATTGAAAAGGCCGCGTATACTCTGGACTTTCTATCAGGAATACGCTAGAAAATATGATTATAATACAGGTAATTAGCTAACTTAAATAGCCAGCGCGTAGACCTTCCCTTAACTCCACATTTCCGCACGGTAATCCTCTTAGCTGCGTAACTCCTACTAGTTCCCTTGAGATCATGGGATTCCGGGCGATTGGGCATCGTCAACTCCGGAATCAAATCCGGGTATTTTGTTTTTCCTTGCTTTATCCAAGTTCTTTTTGATATAGCGGTCGCTAATAGCCATGCGCGGCTTAGCTATAGACCTCTCTCTGTCAAAGTCGTGGCTCATTAACTTGTCGCGAAGTTCCTTGCTGGGGAAGCCGTTATAAGAAACTAGGGGGCCTTTGAACCAAACTCCCCTCTCGTTCTCGATTTTATCATCGTCTTTCCTGGCGAAGCGCCACCCGTGGGTGCTCCCTCCGTGTTTGTGATACACAACCTTCGGGTGAGTTTCGTCTTCCCATCGGACATGCTCTGCTTTTCGCGTGTCGAAACCTCCATGACTCCCCGCCGCCACGTATTCTGCTTTTCCATCTTTCACAAAGACGATAACATGCTCCCACTCGTTGCGGTGGCCAGCGGCGTCAGCAACATAAGGGATTGCGACGTCCTTCTCGAAGTAGTAGTCGTAAATAAAAGCGCACTAGAGATAATATGATTAGCGGTCATCGTGGTGGTAATTAAATATCCCTGGAAGTCTATTACCCATCCATTATTGCAACGCTTACGCGAGTAGACGTTATTGTTATTGAGACGCGCGGAATCGCGGCAATGTTCTGTAAAAGCGAGTTAGTCTGAGAGTATCGTACGCATATATACGAACTTATCTACATACCTGAGGGTCCCGAATAGTCATGACTCTGCCCGGGGTTAACCTGTCCATCGGGACTGATAGCTGCCGTGTTATAACAACTGTCCGTATCAAAATCCGCAACAGGTTGCCATTTCTTGTCCTCTTCTGTCGCCCTTTCAGGGAGAGGCTTAACAATATCCCGAGGAGCTATTTGGCGTATCCCCGGAATAGGCGATGCCACTACATGATGAGCATATAGGGCTAAGAATAATATCGCTGCTGACTTCATGGTTTGTAGTTTTGCCATTTATCGCTCGATGTAATGATCAATTAATCTGGGGAGGCTATCATGCTACGTCAACGTAACTAAGGGGGGCATATGTCGTTTTATATAATAGGTACTGACTCACTAAAATATTAGGGTTAAATTATAGCATGTTATCTAAAGTTCGTTTCCGAATTTCATTCATTATAGCTCAACGGATATTATATTTAAAGCTCTGACAGTCTTTGTAGGAATCTTATTTTAAAAATCTGCTGTCATTGCTAACAAGGTTATACGCATTAAACAGCCAGAAAGGGCTGAGCAAAATTATTTATTAAGGTTAGCATTGCGAGCTAAGTACAACAGAGTTGGAAAACAGAAGTCATTGCTACATTAAATCCACACGACGATCAGCTTCGAAAGTCCCTATCCTACCCATGTAGGCAATACTTCGCAAAATTGCAAGCTTAACACACAAAGTAAAACCACGCAAGGTAATGTCAGAAAAGAAATTATCGCTAAGGTACCTAACAGGGTATAAGATTAAGACTCCGCGGTCTTTTATACCGCTACGACAATATCAACCCATTAGATTTACTTTAGTAATGAAGCCCGAACGCAGTTGATGCCTCGGGCCTAACTCCAGCTTTCACTCTGACCCGTGAGGGTAAGCATTCCATTAACCCGTAATTGCTGTATCGGGAATACGAAGTGTGGTGAATTTCCAAGTCTTTCCATTATCTGCACTCGACATTTCTCCGCCGGTTGCTTTGTACTGCCAGGCGCCACTATGTTTAAAGCTCGGATCTGCCTTGTTAAGTGTGATAGAAATATCCTCCCAGGCTACAGATATATTATTAGGCCCTCACTCTGTCTTCAGGAAAAGTTATCGGAACTTTAGGGGCTTACCGTGTGCTGGGGCAGGAGAACATGTGCCTGCTGCACATTCGATCGAGACGTAGAATATTACTCCATGCTGTCCCTTGCCTATCGAAAGAATATCAGCTCTACAATTCCAGAAGCAATAACTTTAGCCATCGTGACGTACTTGTCGAAATGCTAGACAACAGCTTATCATTTACATAGAGGTTCTGGTCCCATAGATTCGTATCAGGGTTCAATTTATCTATCAGGCACGTTAGCTGTCATTCATACAGGAGTTAAGATCCGAATTATACATACAATGCGTCTTAATTCGAGACCCGGGTGCAGCGCTCACTGGTGTACCGTTCTTGGCATCACGGGAGCCTTTGCATGATAACGTTAATATATGATATCTCAGGTGCTTAAGTTCGTGAACTTGATATTTTACATACCTACGAGGGTATACGCGAAGTTACACCATTTACTGCCGAGGTTAGGACAGTACGGACTACAGCAAGATCTTAGTTATATATCCTCGAGGTATCACTAGGCTGTTTGTTGAATCATGCCATACCTCTTAAGCGCGTTTTCGGTGACTCCCTGGAGGAAGTCTTTCTTATCCATCATGATGGCACTCCATAAGGCAACGTCGCCTGCCATTGGGTTAGGAACATCTCCCAGAACTAGTGTAGCGCTGGCCTCCTGAATCCAGGCATCGCCCTTAGCATTGAGGGTAATAATATCGAGATTCGCACGGCCTTGGCCAACGAGCGCTAGAAAGACGCCAATGGCCGCAGAGATACCCTTCATGGCAATAAAATTGTTTCGAATGATTATTTTAAATAATTTAAACTAGGTACGCTGAAGATGAAATTTAAATATATAAATAATAATCTTTCGTAGAAACTCGAAAGTTATAGGCGGTCTGAATTAGTGCCGGCTAAAGGGGTATGTTCCCTTTCTGTTCTAGCTGCCAAGGATGGAACATTACATTAGCCAAATTCGTATTCTGTTATCTCCCCATTATAGAAAGCTTGGGATTATTCTTTATAGATTAGACTCATTTCAGAACCGCAATATCTAAACCTGGTAAAGGTATATGGTGTGGTTGGCTCTGAGAATAGCGACTATAGAGAGTCTAATATGATGTACCTATGGAATAAGGGGTAATATGTTGCTACGCAAGAGATCTGATTTAACACGATCAAACCACTGGTATACATACACGTATTTTCTTTGCCTAAGTGTCTTGGAAGCCCTGGGGTATTATTGATAGGACTTTGATTTTGCTTCGAACCCAAAATATTTTCTATGTGTTTTAGAGGAGAGTTATTCAGTTGACTGATCATATCTTAAATGGTACCTAATTTAGTGACTCTTATACGATTATTACATAAATTTGCAGTTTATTTTCTTCTAGTTAACATATTACCAATACTAAAGAAAAAAAACTACATTTTCAACTTGGAACTTATAACTTGTAATGTGACCAGTAGCTAAACTCAGTGTTATAGACGATGTTATATCACGCGTATGACCAATGCTAATTACTGTCCATCGTGGGTAATATTAATAGTATTTGCAAATGCCATAGCTGCTTTAAGGCTTAGATATACAAAGTTATTCTTTTCGGTGACAATATACTAATCAACTGGCTTACACCTCATCCAAGTCAATTCATAATGTCAATTGTTTCCACGCTGCTCGCACTTCTGAATACCTACTCATATCGCTGTTTTACATTGGTAATTATGAAACTTACCTGCTAGAGGCCACGGCTACATATAGGCAACCCTCTTTGTCTACGTGTATCAGGATGGATCTTTCCAACCCTCATTGCCTTGGGACACGGCCCCTTATACTTGCCAATCTTTGATATTTAACGCTACATATTCTTCTATATTATGTTTCATTTGCTTTTCTTTCAACAGGCTTCACCAATAAATTTCATTATTATTAAAAACTACCTATCGCTACTATTACTACCTGTTTACTATCCCGCATAACTATTGCTAGCCTCTGATAATGGATCGATGCGATAACCAGCCCAAATCTCCCACTGCCTCTCAGCTAGCGGCAGGAGGTTCTCCAGACACTCCTGTACCGACATCTCCTACGCTGTCTACACTATCATCAATCTACCCTCCGAGGTTTACTGCGGCAGCTCCTAGGTCTCCTCCTGTACGTGGTCCGAGGAATTATCCGGAAACTAACGATTCTCATGTCCGCTTTCATCTTGGTATCGTTCCTCGCACTTGGTTGGCTCCACGTGATCCCGACTGCGAACTACCCTCAATATTTTCTAGCCTTGAAGTGTATAAAGGAGAAGACTCGGATAACAATGGCCTGGACGCTGCCCAGAGTGCTATAGGCCATGCAATCGAGGCATATAAGAAGAGTATCCTGGATGAACTGGAAGAAAATGGCACCGTGTTCGGACTTAGGGTTCAACTGCCACCCGACGGCGGAGATTATGGGGTAGTGAGAGAGACGGTTGAATACGAGGCTTTTGAACATTTTGACCGACTACAAGCAGCACTAGCGGCGCACGAATTCCGTGAACATGGCGTGCCTAGAGAGCGCCGTGAGGATTTCTTTGGACCACTTCCCCCTAGGGACATGCACGATACTAGACTCTATACAAATCGTGTTTACATTGCAACTAGGTACTCATTAGAGTCAAACGACCCGCGGGATATTATCAACTCGATGTGGCGATAACTAATCGGTGGCCTAGCTTGTATAGGGGATCCGATGAGCTAATGGCCTTGTCGGGTCATCAACTAAGTCTCATCCTACTTGTCCGACTTACTTCTCTGTCGGATATTCCTATCGCCACTATTTCTTACTTCGGGTATTACGAGAATGTGCCACTGCTCGTTATATAGGACATATGTAGGATCTAGATAGGTTTCAGGTTTTTTATTTTATTTTATTTTTATTTTTTTCTTTCTTTCGTACGTCGAAGAGACATAAATCAATAATTATCTAATATAAATCTCCTAAGTCTACCTGCCTAACTTAGGTACTTAGTCATTTACACTATTGAGATGAGACAATATTCAACATTGAACGAGTATCTCCACATAAATACAATACGAATAGTCACGTATGTATGTATCCGTCGTACCTGAATACCTTAAACCACAGATTAGCCCGAAGTGGCCACGCAAGCACAGGCCAATCTTGGCCATGATTCCCTGCACTCCAGACTCACGGGTGGATACTAAAGTTTACATGCCCTTTTCGTCTAAGTAAGCGAGCCAATGGATGCGGGGAACTAACAGGGTCAGGTGCCGCGGGCGGTGATCGACAGAGAGCCTTTTATTTTTAGGTTAGTGGACTGGTGGAGGAAGAAACGACAAGAAACCGCTGAAGATCTGTGCTACCTTTTAACTTAACTGATTATTTTGACTGGGCATTCTTAACGGTCTGACGGTGCTTGACAGCAAAACCACCTCATCCTGATGTTCCCCCCTCCTGAGGTCGTCTGTTGCCTCACGCGGCAAAATGTAACCTTTGGGATTTAATAACTTTCATTGATGACGCATATTATTATTTTATTATGGCTTTGCTTCCTAAGGTTTCGCGGTAATCGGCAAAGTGGCTGGTCAGCTTGTTAGGTCTTACATTATTTCGGCATATGTAAACGACCTTGCCTGTTTCCTTGATTTCCTCAGCGAATCTTCACCGTGGATCCCCCCGGTCGAACTGCGTCTTAGACCTGCAGCTAACCTTCGATAGCGCATTAGCTATAGGTAGCTATGGTAATACCTAGGTAGGTAATATATGGAATACATGGTACTTATTAATTAGTAGCCAGTTGACTAGAAAAAAAAAAAAACCTTACTACCTCTACTAACTCTCCCTACTTACTTCTTCAATACTACATATCGCCTACTACCGGCATACACGAGGTGCATTGTACATATTATCGCTGGCCTTCGGGACTGCGCGATGAACTCGATAAGTTTGGTGAAACCCTAAAAGAGTAAACAGAGGAACGATAGCGAGATTTGATCGTGACGGGACCCACTTCAGCAGGAAATTCGAAGTCTGCATATTCTGCATAACTAACTACAACATAACATCCATATTTGCAGATTTGCAGATTTGCAGATTTGGTCACACGACACGGGCAACACTACGATCCTCGGCTGACACAACAACAGCGAACCAGGACACGTTCACCAACTTGCATCCCTTTTTTCCATGCAAGTTTTATGTGTGCAGGTC
This sequence comes from Daldinia childiae, assembly GCF_008694065.1. Classification (NCBI taxonomy): domain Eukaryota; kingdom Fungi; phylum Ascomycota; class Sordariomycetes; order Xylariales; family Hypoxylaceae; genus Daldinia; species Daldinia childiae. The sequence goes on along the minus strand of NW_022984642.1, from coordinate 2,415,356 downwards.
AGGTCGTCTGATGGCATAAACCTAATGAATTAACATTAAGATTACGGGTTGGCCGCTTAGTCCCCGAACCTTAGGTACTATCTTCAAAGCCTCCGATCAGCTGTAATCAGACGAGGCTTTTTTTTTCCCTCTCTTCTTCTTCCATTCTTCCTTCAGGATGCAGGTCTCAGAAGAAAACCCGTCAGCACCGGCGAACTCCCCGTCAGTCGACGCCTATATCCTAACTGGGCCTAGTCTTGGCCCCGATCCTGGCCCTGACGGTCAGCCCTCGGGTTCTATCAATAATTCCAATAATGAATGCAAGTGTAAGTCAATTTGACTTTTCTATTTTCCTTTCTATATACTTTTACTCTCTCCTAATCCTGTTCATCTGTTCATCTGTTCATCATGATATTACGGAAGATTTGCCTTCCTTCGGACGACCGTCGGTAATTCTCGAGATGGTAATGATCGGACGTACCCTTCTATGTATTCACTTTCCTAGTCTTACCCTCGTGCGTGTCAAGTAACTTAGTCAAGTCACTTAAGAACGTAACTTAAGACATATTAAGCACCATCTACATATTATTTATCAATTTGCCATCGCACAATCCCGAGTTCACATGGTATTTTTGGCCAAGCTCTTAAGAAGCCAGTGCACACGGCGCCACGCGGTCTAAGGGGTTACTTAATGGGTATGGTTGACTGATGCGGTTCTTAGCGAATGTGCCAATCTTTCATGGCACCACCAGTCACCCTGATTCCCACCCTGATTCCCCGCACCCCACACAAGCGGAAACTCAGATTGACCAGGCTATATCATCAACCGGGGCTGGCCCAGTTAGAAGACTCTCTGCCTCCTCATCCAAGATGTTGTTCTCAGATTTGTATAAGTCAACCAAATCTCCTCTTTCGAGGTTACGGCATCACTCACATCCAGCCCCTGTGGCTCTGGATTATGATCCCGATCTCGTGAGTCGAGATAAAGCTAAGCAGAAAGAAGCTATTAAGCGCGTCCTCGCGGCTAAGATACGAAATGATTGGCACTTCGAATGGCCGCCTGCAGCTATCAATCCAGACCCGGGACATGCTGAAACAGAAACGGCACCTGGGAGGTATGATGACGATATTGTCGTAGAAGATATCGATTCAGGAGACGACATTGCTTCAGTGTATAGCACCGTGTCAGAGGATCTTACTCATTTTCGCCCCAGGTCTGAGTGGCTATCGGACATGCCCGATGACGACGACGACGATATTCCCGTATCACCATCGGCATATCGGTTTGATACTCCAGATGCGGTTGGCACCTCGGTGAAGGTAGCAGCCCTCGCTAAGAGCGCTAAACGGAGGAGGGCAGTGCGTTCTGAAATGGAATGGAATGATGGGCTTGCTTGCTTCAATGCTCGACGAGACGCCTGGACGGGTGCCAAAGCAGCTCGAATCCGTCCAAAGGCGACTTCCCCAGCGGTTACCTCTCCTGCCGCAAAGCGCCTTTCTTGGTGGCATATCTCGACTTCACCATCGCCCTCATCGCCTACGGAATCGATTGGTGCCAGTACAACGCTTAGTCCCAGTGCGACGCGTACATCTGGCGACACTACTGCGGTGTCTTCATCGGATGCGGAATTTAGAGAGACGAGGACCAGAGATGACTCGTCTACTTATCCAGTAGAGACCCTGGTTCCCATACCCCAACCTCTTTTGCCTTCTGCCACTCCTATGCGTGCCTCCATTACCGTGGCCGCGTATCCTACTATTTACGATAAGATCGTAGTTCAATCTGCAACGCCCTCGTGTCCTGTTAACCTAGGAGACGTGGTACGTTCCTGCGTGGCCGGTTGGAAACGAGATGGCGAGTGGCCCCCTCGAGGTACCGATCCTCCACCCGTCGTAGCAGTTCGTAGGAAGAAGGACAGCGGCGTGGGAGGCAGGAACAACGCACCGAAAAACAACGCGTCCAAGAGGATGAGCTTTAGTTTTCTAGGACGAAGACAGAGTGTAGGTGGGGACCAGAATAACCTAGCAGAAAGTACATCGCATCCAGAGAAAGAAGATGTTAGCCATACAACTGGTAAGGCTTTTAGGAAAGGATTACAGCGCGTGTTAGGTCTTGGGCACGAGAGAACATCGAGCAATGCTAGCAATCAAGCGAGTATTGCTATGTGACGGACGTGGATTAATGGGAATGAATAAATATTGAAGAAGTCGGTATTGCAGAAGGTTAAGGAAGGGACAAAGGAGTATTGGACAATCGCGATATATCCGCTGGGATTGTTAGGAGGAAGCGCGTTCTCGGCATCATGGCAATATACCCAGCATCGCTTTCGGCGTTTACTTATTTTACTTCAACACTCCGCCCTTTTGGCGTACACATAACACTGTTGATATGCTGATATGTTCTCGAATGAAAGTAGCAGGCATTCGCCGGTTTTTTTCTTACCACTACATACGTGAATCACGGTGTATATTGTTCTATGGAAATTGGCACTGTAGCTTGGATAGAGGCCATGAGAAGGTTACCATCTTGTCTTTGAACTGGGGAACGAAACACCATGTAATTAATGAGTGACGATGAACACAGGTAATAGAGAATTATAATTGTAGGTTAGGTAAATTATCAGTTACCTAACCTTAACTTGAAATTGAGTATCAAAGACGGTCTATTTAGCTTCGTACTCGGATGCGTAGGATAGATAAACTATAATGATCCTCTTACTGGATTGCTAAGTTATATAAGTTGGAATAGGCTTTCTTATAGCGACACTCAACTTACGAGGCGCCGATGTTCTGTAAGCATAAGTCAACCTTCGTTACCAAGACTCGAGCCTAACATAGGTTAGGTACACAGCACATCAACCACCGAAACTGTAACTGTAACTGTAATTGTAACCGTAACTGTAACCGTAACCAGAGGACTTAAACTTTCATCTCTCATTACTGGCGTAACCATGTGATGCCATCCGTGTAGGCTTTTCTAATCCTACACGCCACACCAAGACGAAAAAATAACTAAATAAAAATAAAAGATGTTCATCCCCCAAAAACGCCGGTTGATAGTTCCTTTTCCCAGCTCTTCCCCTTTCCATTCCCCGACCTAAATTATTTCTCAAAGACGATGACCCGCCTCATCGATATGACCCGGCCGAAAAGGGGCCACCCTATACCTAAGTAGTCCGCGCGCCCGCCTGTTAAAAAACTAGAAAAGCCGTCGAAGGAACCCTAGGGTAAATGTAGGTAGAAATAACACAAGTTGCCTGCGGCAAGAATTGAAAACTCCTAGCACAACTTTGCTCTGATCCAATATAATATGGCAAGAGCAGAATTAACCAAAGCTATCCTCGCAGCCCTACTGCAGGGCGGCCATAGAATCATCATTAACCCTTTCATCCTGCACGACACCGCTGCGTACCAACGAATCCCACACCTTATCGCCTTTCTTCTTTTTGAGCCCAGCAGCCGACGCATCGACCGGCAAGCCATCCAACATCTTAAGCCGACGACACCGATCTAGCACGACCATTTCGTACAGCCTTCGCCGCATCCGCGTGCCCATATCCGAGCGGCTAGCGAATTTCTCGTCTCTCGCTGCATCCGCGTCCGGCAGCGTGAACGGGTCGAAGCCTTTGGCTCCTTCCACAGGCACGAGGGTCTGGATCGGCCCGTAGAAGCCAAGTGTCGCGGGATTGTTTCGAAGGTCTAGACGCGCTAGATGCGGGAACCCAGCTAGCACGTCGGCGACTTGCGCGGGGTCTACGAGCCTGTTCCCCGCAACGAAGAGTTTCTTTAGCCGTGGGATGAAGCGCAGGGGCATGAGGTCTTCGATCGCGTTCATGTTGAGGTTGAGCACCCGTAAGTTCGGCATTAACTGTCCGAGGTCCGGCGGCAGGCGTTGGAGACCGCAGTTTGCTAGCTCGAGGTACTGCAGATTGAGGAAGTCTACGGATGGGTTGAACGACGTGAGAAAGTTGCCGGATAGAAAGAGCTTCCGGATTTCGTAGGCAGCGTTTAGAGATGATGCGTCCAAAGGCACGTCGCCTTGTTGCTCACGGAGAGAAAGGCTATCAAGACGACGGCATCGGGAGAAGCCCGTAATGGTGGTCAGTTGGTTTCGATCTGCGTGTAGGAGACGTAGCGAAGAGAATGGTGCCAGATCGAGGGCCGTAAGTTCGTTATTAGAGAGGGTTACGTATTTGAGATTGGGAACTGAGACATCCGTACTCGGGCCAAAAGATGATAGATTGTTGTGCTGTAAGTTGATAGAAGCGAGACTCGTGAGCTGTTCAATGCCCTGAATCGAGCTGATCTGGTTGTTCTCCAAGTCGAGCTCGGTTAAGCGCTGCAGCCTTGTACCATCCAAGTTTACCTCGCTGAGAAGATTGCCTCTAGCTCGGAGGATTTGCAAGCTATCATGCATCTTAATACCATCTAGATCAGTGATCAGGTTGTTGTCGGCGCGAAGGTTTCGCAAATGGACAAGATCCCTAAAAGCATGTAGACTACTGATCTGATTGTTCGACACATCCACATACTGCAAATTCATTAAGTGGCCCCATGCCGTCAACTCGGAAAGGTGATTATGGGTGATACGCAAGTTGCGAACGCTTGTAGGCATGCCGTCTAGGTGCTCGATAGCGTTATTCGATGCGTTAAGGGTGACAACGTTGGTGCAAAATTCGTCCAACATGTGAAGTGTTTTCAATTGCTTGTTATTGATATCCAACTCATGCATAGATTCCCAATCAGGCTCGAATGGTTCGACCTCGGTGATCTTCTCGACCAAATTTTGGATGGCTTTGGACATGATCTTCTTGGAGCCATCTCCAGTAGCAAGATAGCGATCCCCTACAACATAGCTGACTTCTAATCCGCAGGACTGATCCGCCTGATGCATAGTAAAATCGGACAGAGGACTCAGTGAGAAAGTGCCGACATACTGCCCGATGATTGGCGTCGCAGAAACCTGTGAAGTCTTTGCAGGAGCTGGCGTCACTACGACGCTCAAACTAGTGTTCCCCTGATGGTTGCTTTCTGGATAAGCAATACTATCGTCTTCGCGAATACTGATCTGACGCTCTTCGGATTCTGTTTGCTCTCCATTCGCATCTTCGTCCCGTTCATCAATTCGGGACACGGGTCGTGGGACAAATTCCTGTCCTTTAACCGACAAATTCCTTGCAGAACGACTTCGTGACCTCGACCCAGTAGTCGAACTACTGACGGGTTTAGGTGCCTTGGAACGACCTCCGCGCTTAAGTGAATTAACTGCCAAGTATTCAGGTAGATCGTCTAAGAGACCCAATTCTTGACCCGCGTTGTCATCATCAGAAAGATGAGCGACATCTTGTATGATGGAGGCAATTGGTGATGAAAACGAAATTGTGAGATTTCTTCGTCGCGACGAACTTGACCTTTGCATCCGATCTTCGTGTATTGTTATCTCGTGTTCAATCTCCTTATCGTCTTCGACTGCTGTCTCTGCTAACGGTTGTTTCATTCCCGTAAATACCTCGTTTGTATGGCTCAGAATACTTTCGTCATTAAAGGAGTCTGGCATTACGATAGACGATTTAGCAGGGGAAGGCATTATAGAAGACTCTTCTTGTAGGGATAGGTCATTGCCTTCTGGATTCTGGTTTGCAGTTGATTCGAGATGCTCTGTCTCCTTAATCGTATCGACTGAAAGATCCGGGATGCTAGCGAAAGGATCCTCGCTGTCTTCGGACGGAAGAATGTTTCTACCATCCATACTAGGACGTGGCTGTTTGACCTTATACCATACGTTCCTTTCCTTATCAAATACCATATTGCCCACCTGGTTACCGATGAGGGGTGTGACGACATCTGGCGCAATGAGTCTCTTTGAGTCCGATGCGTGGGAGGAGCTGGTATGGATGGAGCGCCCAGTGGAAGCACCAGAAGATCGTGTCCCATTCGTAGGGAACTCGATGGTGTTCTCACTAGGTTCAGGGAAATCCGGATTACGCGAAATCCTGATGTTGGGTAGGTCGCTAATTCCATCTTGATCATCAGGAGAACTATCCCATCCATTTTCAGAGAGAAAGCTTTGTCTAATAGACTCGCTGAGGCTGTTAGCTTCATTGATAGCTTCTCTAATTCGACCCATCGAATGCATTGAGTTCGTTATGATTTCTCCCAAATCACTAGCTTCCTCGTATTGCTTCAGCCGATCCGCAAGCGTCGGATCCTCTTGATGGGTTGGTACCCTGATTAGAGGGGGTCCCTCCCGGCTTGGGGGTCGCAAAAATGGCTCCTGCGTGGATTCCTGCACTGAACTCTCATCGCCAGCCGTAACAGTTACGTTGTGTTGTTCAGTAATTTCAGCCTCAGATTCCTCCACGCTACTAAGGTCGTTCTTCGGGCGAGCCTTATTTCGGATCATTGCCATGATCTCCTCTGCAGCATCGAAAAAATCTTGGGTTTTCATAGACGTCCTTGCGGATCCATCAACAGCAAAATCTTGGATCGACGTGTCTGGTGCATCATTTTGGTGATCTGGGTTGAAGGTAAGGCTGGCAAGTGGTTGCCGCTCATGCGATGTTGACGGCCGTTGGCCAGGAGTTGGTGACCTCGGTCGGAACATCTGGTACATTGATAAACGGGGTGGACTATCAGGTTGTTGTAATTCGCCTTGGCCAGAATGTTGTCTTTTCCCTTCCATAATCGATTGCATGGTTCTGTGTGAAGATTGTACAGATCCTACTCCCGTGTGTTGGTCTTCTAACCCATACGCAATGTCTGATCGGTGAAGTGTTCTCCTCCTTTTCGGAGTGGGATCTTTAGATGGTGAAGTCCGTGGCCTCTTTCCATCCGAACTATTCCTCTGCGGCGTTGCATGAATACCACCAAAGGGCCCAGGTGGATATGAAGAGCTCTGTGGCTTCAAATGGCTGGCAATCCTAGACATAGTGATGCTGCGTCGGGGAGAGAAGGAACTGCTAAGTGGTTTATGGCGCCGGCGCTGTATGGCAAGGGATCTTCCACCGAAAGATAAGTCCTGGGGAAATTGAAACTTCAAAAATTGACTTGGCGGGAATGAATCATCTGCAGGTGCCATATTCTCTTTATTTGTCAACTGTGAGTAATCAATCGAATTCTGGGTGATGTCTTCGGTGAATTCGTAACCATCCAGCTCCCCAGCTCCAAAAGTGCTAACGTCCAGATTTTCGGGATAGTCAAAGCTAACCTGTGGAGCCCTTCTCGGGCCAGACTCGGTCCTGAACCCCTTATTTCCGCTACTTTTTGAGGGCGATTCTTGTATCGATAGAGCATCAGTCTCGTTCGCCATTGTGCGTGATATAGGCTCTATCATTTGGTCCTCAAACTGGCTTATGCGTCGAAGAAGAGTCTGGTTGGTGAAGGTATCATATGGACCAAATAGCTTCAGGGGACTGCCGCTCTGGCCTGAAGACGGTTGAGATCGTTTCTCGGGACTTGGGTACGGCACAGGAGGTAAGATAGGACTAAGAGCAAACTTCAGTTCATCTTTTCGTTCATCCGACGCAACGCGATCTATTCTAACAGTTGGAAACTGCTTCGGTGTGCTGGCCTGGAGTGACGATTCTGGAAGCATATCAGAAGTATCAAGATTTAATGGCGGGCTGAGAGGGCGTTGACGAAAAGATCCGTCTTTCGAGCGCCCACCTCGCTGAACATTCAGAAAGCCTCCATTTTTAATAAAATCATCAGTTGTGTCAATCTTCTGAGTGTCGTCAGCAGCAGGGACCGGTCCTTGTTCTGAGTGGTCATCAAGCTCAAAGTCTAATAACATTTGGTTTCTCCTGAGTTTGTCGAGACGCTTACGAAGCTGTTCTGCCGGAAGTTCCACGGGAGCGAAGTTCACCTGTCCATCTCCAGAGTCGTGGCGTGATAATAGAATCGGGCTTAGATCCTCATTTCTAATAACACTTTGCCCGCTAACCTTACGTGATGCATCAAAGTCGTCGTTAAGACTGTAAGAGATGTTAGATTGCTCTCTATGTTCGCTTTTCCCCCCCTGGCCGCCATGGTGCTCGTCATCTGTTACATCATCTCCGCTCGGTTCGCCAATCATCTCTTCCGTCATTCTAAATTTTATCTGCTTGCGGTGTGGTCGAGGTTGCCGAACCAGAGATTCGTTAGCGAATTGTTCGAAGCTTTGCTCATCACAAGTCTGATGTCTCGAATAGGGTGGAGGACTCGAGGGTAGGGTTGATTCATTAGCGGTATCTTCTTCGTTTCCAGCGGATTCGTCCCCTGTGGATTCCTGGGCCACAGGTGGTCGAAAGATGTTTTCCAATCCTGTCCCGGCGGAACTAAAAAGATCCTTCGACTCTCCATAATTTAACTCTCCATAAACTAGTCGTCTTCTCCATTCGGGCATATTATCCCTAGATTTAGACGGGGAAGAACTCTGTGACTTGTTGTGCTGAACAGTATTATGAACGACAGATGCAGCACTAGAAGCGGATGTCGACCGACGAAGATAGCGTCCCCCTCGGGAGGTCCCGACTGTTTGCGGAGGCTTTGGAGGGGTATGTTGCGCTCCCCGGGTATTAATATCGTTTATGCTTCGTTCACTTAGTATGTTAAAAGCGCTACTATCGTGCGTCGATTGTTGCGACTTCCTTCCTCCAGCATTGAATCTCGGTATGCGACTAGCGGGTTCGTGTAAACTTCTGCGACTCGTATTGGCCCTAGAGCTCGAAAAACTAGGTAATTGTGCCTGCGAAGTATCGGACCTAGGTTGAGATACCCAGTCCTCGGAAAGTGAGTCGAGCCAGGCCTGGGCCATGGCGGGCAAATATGGTCAGGGTATTGACGCGACGAGTAGTGATCAGCAACACTGGCGTTTGTCCATGAAGTAATTTATATCAAGTTCCGGTAATGTTTTGAAGCTTTTTAATAATAGTCGTTTGGTGGACTATAGCCCAAATAGTCGCGTATCTACCTAACGTATGATTTGTGGCTGTATAAGTGGTGCATGTGTTGTGTTGACAATGATGCGTGTAAAAGTACCTAGTGTAATCCGTAGGCGCGTCTGAAAATACGATTGCAATAAGAAATATGTCGAGAGGAATTGAGTTTAATTATCGCCACATTTACCAGGGTAATTTCATCAGAAGAACAACTCCCAGGCCGTTATCGCATCTAAATTAGGTTCGTAAGGCGCGAAGGTTAGGTTCTGAGGTATGTAGATAGCAACATACGTAATAAATGGCGGGCGTGTTGTGCAGGCGGTGTACCGGTATACATACCGTTCATACCGTCACTCTTCTCATTCCTTACCCGATTTTACCGTTTGTTGGTCAAAGCACCCGACGGCAACTGGCCTTGGATTTACCGGTTTCTGTAGCAACGGTATCCCATTTATTCAGCCCCATCTAATTATCTAATCGTCTAACCATCTAACCGTCTCTAGCCACATCCACTAATTTCAATTAACGCGCTCAGTCGCGTCTTTCGCAATCCCTTAGGTCCTTACTAGGAAAGTACCTTAGGTTAGGTACCTCTTAATAAAGTTACCTAAAGCACATAGGTAGCAACCACCAAGGGAGAGGTTGTAACATTCTTATGTACATTTGACTAATACAATTTGAATTATCAAACTTTTTTAACCCATGTCTAAAATCAAGCCCCGCCTACTTTCTACCTATGACTTTCTATTCTTAAACCCTTATCCGAGTTTGAGTTGAAATTGCTCTACTAATTCTGCTTGGAATTCAGAATATGATGTCAGATTAACAATTCATTGTACTAGGTATTGAGACGATGGATAAGGGTAATATCGGTGTCAAGTCGTGGAGGCGAGCTCGCCTCGGAGACGAACCAATTTACTGCGCCGCACCGACTCCGTCGAACCCGGACGACATTATCTGCCTAGGCTCAGACGAAGAACTTGATGATGCCGAAAAGATTGCAAGGAGACTGAGATATGAGGCACAGGCACTGCGATATTTACAGGGTAAGCCGGTGCGAGTCCTATCCGCATCTCTACACGGACCCTTCGGCAAAGCCTCAGGCTGGAAGAATCCTTGGCTCCCGAAACAACCTACCACCAAGAAATCCGTTCTCAAATCATCATCCCGATATCCGACCAAACCCATCCCACCGTTTAAAAAATACATCCACAAAGTTTCCGAACGATCAGGGCAGCAATATAGCAGTACGCCTGACACCGACAGCTCTGTGCGTTGCCATTTACCCAGTCCTGATAGTAACCGAGGGCTACAATTATCCAGCAATACGTTAGAGACAGAGAAGGATAGTCGAATACAGGCTTGGGCAAAGGAGGTATCAAAGGGCGCCATCTTAGAGAGAGATGCTTTCTGGGCACCCGAGGAAGTCCTCCGTGAAGAAAATGATGAACCTAAAAAGAAGCGACCTGCCGGGAAAGAATGGTTAAAGAAAACATCAAAGCGAAAAAGACTGGGCAGTCCACAAAATATAGACATTAGGTCTACTCCTACGCCGCTACTGCCGACGCAACCACCAGTCCGAAGTACATCAGTGCCTATAAATACACGCTATCTTGAAAACCCGGGTTACCCAAAGCTCAAGGTCAACCAGAGCTTTGAATTCGCTACTCCGTCGTCTACCATTAGCCCGAGCCATCGGGAAGTTAAGTACGAAAGAGAGATCAAGGTTCCCATGCAGGGTAAGATAATGCCGTCACAAGACGAATTATCCAATGGCATTCAACTAGATGCCAAGGACACGATAGTGTGGCCTGCGAGCACAACAGTTAACCCTACAAGCAATCAGTCTCTTATAGAGGACAAGGAATGTAAACCAGTTTTGGGTCCCAAAAGAAGTAACCATTCAAATGAGTCCCCTGAACATCTAATCAATCAAAAGACTCAGGTGGGCCAAGAAGTAGAAGAGGATCCAACTTTCGAGAGTTATATTGACCAAAGCTTTCACTACCGAACGCGGCTCCCGATGCAGGCCTCTCCCGTAACTGGACCAAATGTCTCAGTTATGAGCATTCATTCTAAGCTGACTCAGACATTCCAGTCTGAGTCTCCGGGCGACGAATATGCAGTGGCCGTCGCCATTCCCGAGAATCAGTGCCCTCTGGAGCAAATTACAATGTTAGAACAGTATGCCGACATGGAATCAGTAGCTATAGCTCAAGCATCCGTGCATCTACTGGAATCAATGTGTAGCCGAGGAAACGATGACGATACTCAAAACTATAGGCGCCAGCCAGCACCGTCAGCACTAAATGAAGACCGGATAATCAACGGTGATGGCGAGGAACCATACAAGTGCAACGAGACCATTGGTTGTACAACCGTAATAGAACCTAGGCCTTCTAGTAATCAAAAAATGTCTAATGAGAACCTTTATCCAGCACAAGTCGATACAGCTGGCACTTCAATTTTGGCGGAGACTACCAACACTCTTCGCATAGAAAATAGGGCTACAGAGAACGACATTCCAGACGTGGTAACCAACAACTCGCATATATCGCATATAGTACTTAATGTTGAGGCAACAAGAAATACCAACACCCTAAAAGGCCCTACGGCGTCCGAAACACATCCAACCAAATTCGGACTATTAGTAGATGAGGGGTCTACCTTAATCGGTGATCCAATGGATTTTAATCGGGCCTCGCCAATTGAGGCCAATGGTTTGCTTACACTTAACCACGTATCTAACAACGCAGATATAAAGGCCGAAGCACACGATCCAATAAGACATTTAGTAAGAATAATACGAGAGATAGAATCGGATACCGAATCCGATCCAGTCATAGTACCATTGTCACAATTAGAACGGGGCATTGGCGAAGATAAACTGAAGATCGTGGTTGCCAACGATGAAGAGGCTCCTGAGAAGGACACCTCGACCAAGGCCACTCTGTTAGATCCTTCGGAATCTTTTACACGAGGAGGTCTATGGGTCTCTAATTCTTCTCCTCCAGGGGCGGATATAACAATCAAGGACGTTAAGTTGGAGCCTGTTGAAGATGATCCCTCACATTGTCCTTATCCGTCTCAGACCATGTTGCCAGGTTCTCAGACAAACGGTTATGAAGTACCCAGGATTGGGCCATTACAACAGAGCCCCTGGGCTAAGGAGATCTTGGAATTCGCAAAACCAGATAAACGAGACTGGTATTCTACCACGGTTGGAGAGACGACACCCACAAACGCATTACTTGCTATAACAACATCTAAGGAACGTCGGAGCCCCTCGCTTACAACAGATATAAATACGATGCCCCGTTCTGAATGCCCACCTATTTCGCCTACGCCGGCAATTTCTGATAAAGATTCGCTATTTCCACCCCCTCAGTCTCCCGTGGTAGCTCATGAATTAGTCAGTCAGTTCTCAGAGCATAGAGCTGGTCCTCCTACTACACCTCCTCGAATGTCTTTACTTCACATGCGTACCCCTGACCTCGAAAGATCGATCAAGCCATTCTCCTTATTCAATACTCCATCGCCGAAGCGCCAACGGCGAAACTCTAAGCAATATTCATCTACCAACCGTACCGTTGGGATTCTACTGAACGCCACACATTCAAATTCACGGAGTAGCCAGAAGGCGAAGCGGCGAGTGTCATTCGCTCTGTTGCCAGACGAAGATGATGTCGACACTCCACCAGTATTCAACACCACAAGAGTCACATCACCCCCACCACAGATGGTCGTCAATACTGAAGACGATGATATCGATAACCAATTCCAGGGACATTTTGAGGCCATGAAGTTACGCGCCAATAATAGGAATGTCCGACTCCGACTACAGCCACGGCTACTCCCGAGCCCCTCCCAGCAAAAGCCTACAAGCCCACATATTGGCGCGATGGCCGAAGCCTTTCGGGAGGCAGACGCATACTCAGCCTATGCACGTGAGAGTTTAGTAAAAAACAGGGAGGAGGATATAGCTGATGTAGAGCAATCACCATGGCGAAAAGAGAGTCAGGGTATAGATCACGTTGCAGACGTTATGGAGAACCTAGATGAATTTATCAATGCTTGGGACGTGAACGCCGAACTTCAGAAGGCGAGACAGGAGTCGGGCAGAGAAAGCCTGGACGGGGAAGGCTTCTGGTGAGGACAGATATGGCTGCATGATATGGATGTATAATGATAACATGGGGTTAAGTGCAAGGAATCGTGTTGACACCCTTAGTTGCACGTTGCTTTCTAGCATGGCCAGGAGTTTGGTCAGTCACGATCTGACAGATAGCATGGTTTTGGAGTACCTGAGGGCTGCATCTTATCGCGAGGCTTTGCTTACCTTAAAAGGGTAATTGAATGTCCATTTATAGCATAAGACTAAGTCTATGTCTAGTGTCCTCGAAGATTTTATTTAGCTATAAGCATTGCCAATATAAGAGACACTAATACTTATTACATTGTAAGCAGCTTGGTCACGTTTGAGCGCTATTCGATAAGATGATTTAAGATATAGCTACAGTAGTGCTTATTGTTGACATTTCGCCTTACTCTGGTAAGGACTTAGCCCCCTGTCTTTAAATGTAGATCCAAAATGCAGTTAGCTCAGGGTTATCAGCCCTATACATAGTATGTGTTTATGAAATGGTCAATTTCCAAGTCAGTGGCAATCCAGATCATGAGAGCTGTATATTGAAGCTTTTTTATCTGTCATAGTAAGATATAGTTGTATGACTTATACTCACTAGAAAGATACTTTTGAACTGTAATGTTTTCATGGAGAGCCATATAACGCAACTAGACTTCCACAATATAACGTATTACTATTAATATATTACAGATAAAATAAGCTAGGTTCAAGTTACTCTTTTGTTGTTTCACTATCATCAATCCTCGTCATAGTCATCAAAGCCGAGTACTATAGATATATATAGTAAACTTCATATAAATTGATTCTATGTGAAATGAACATACATATGTAAAATTTATACTTTCCAGGCTGGTCTCTCTCGTATGTCATATACTACAAGTCTTAACATCCTAATCAGCTCATGCGTTCGATATTATAAACCAGTCTTTACGAAGTATTAGACTGTTACGAACTTATATCGTAGAACTGAATGACTAATAACGAGGAAGATGAAAGGCTATTAAAACATTGAGTATGTAACATGAATTCATATAGTTATATTATGTATCTGGTCATTAGCTAAACCTATATATATATATCAAATATGAAAGATACTGGGAGAACATCTCCAGTATCAATAATTTTATGTAGAAGA